>NC_089495.1:190939012-191654846 GCF_036850765.1 Saccopteryx bilineata | reverse complement strand
CATTTTGTTTTTCTTGATAGGTGTGAGATAGTCTCTTATTGTGGTTTTGATTTGCATTTTTCCCCTTCTTTTCCAAGTGAGAGGAGGGGAGATAGATTCCCGCATGCGTCTTGACTGGGATCCACCTGCCAACCCTTGTCTGGGGCTGATGCTCTGTCCACCTGGGGCCAAGTTCACAACTGAGCTAATTTTAGCACCTGAGGCAGAGGCTAGGGAGCCATCCTTAGCACCCTAGACTAATGCACTCAAACCAATTGAGCCATGGTTGTGGGAGGGGAAGAGAGAGAGAGAGAGAGAGGGAGAAAGTGGAGGGGTGGAAAAGCAGATGGTCACGTCTCCTGCGTGCCCTGACAGGGAATTGAACCTGGGACATCCACATGCTGGGCCGATGCTCTACCACTGAAACAACCAGCCAGGGCAATTTGCATTTCTTTAATGATTAGTGATGTTAAGCATCTTCTCATGTGCTTTTTGGCCATTTATATATCTTCTTTGGAGAAATGTCTATTTTAAGTCTTTTGCCCATTCTAAGTTAGGTTCCGTATTGCCAAGTTATAGGCATTTTTTATATATTCTAGATCAGGGGTCTCCAAACTTTTTACACAGGGGTCCAGTTTACTGTCCCTCAGACCATGGGAGGGCTGCCAAATACAGTGGTCCTCTCACTGACCACCAATGAAAGAGGTGCCCCTTCCAGAAGTGCAGTGGGGGTTGGATAAATGGCCTCAGGGGGCCGCATTGCGGCCCGTGGGCCATAGTTTGGGGACGTCTGTTCTAGATATTAACCTCTTAGATATATGATTTACCCATATTTTCTCCCATTCTTCAGGCTACCTTCTTTCCCACTGTTGATTTTATCCTTTGCTGCACTGAAGTTTTTAATTCTGACGTAGTCCAACTTATCTTTTTCCTTTTGGTTTCCAGTGCTTTCAGTGTTATATACCTTGTCCCTTTAAATGCTGTAAAGTAGTCCATTGTGTGGCTGCAAGTCCTGAATGTTGTACTTTCAAAATAGATTTAGAATTTGACCACTTCTCCCTACCTCCGTGGCTACCACCCTGACAGAGTCCACCATCCCATCATCTGCCTGCACAGCTGCAGTTACCTCCTCACTGGGCTCCCTGATTCTGTCCTTACCTCTGGTGCACTCCACCTCCCACATGCAGCCAGAGGGATTCTGTTAAAACCCAAGTCAGAGCCTGTCCCTCCTCTGCTCAGAACTCTTCGTGGCCCCTGCTAACCCAGAGTAAGAGCCAAAGTCTTCACAATGGCCCACAAAATACCCACTTCTTTCTATGAGAGATATGCCCCCCACTACCTCTTCTTCTTCTCCTTCTCCTTCTTCTTTTTTCCCCAGGGACAGAGAGAGAGTCAGAGAGAGGGATAGACAGGATCAGAGAGAGATGAGAAGCATCCATCATCAGTTTTTCATTGTGACACCTTAGTTGTTCATTGATTGCTTTCTCATGTGTGCCTTGACTAGGGGCTACAGCAGACCGAGTGACCCCTTGCTCGAGCCAGCGACCTTGGGTCTGAGCTGGTGAGCTTTGCTCAAACCAGATGAGCCCGCGCTCAAGCTGGCGACCTTGGGGTCTTGAACCTGGGTCCTCCGCATCCCAATCCGACACTCTATCCACTGCGCCACCGCCTGGTCAGGCCCCACTACTTCTACGAGAGAACTTCCTGCCATGCTCCCTGTACTCCACCCGCAGCCACTACATGGGCCAAGTGTGCTTCTCCTGCCCTGGGCGTTTGCATGCACTTTTCCCCCTGCCTGGCACACTCCCCACCGCTAGCTGAGTAGCCCACTCCCTCACAAATGTCACCTCAGTGAGAGCTCTCCTGAACTAAAGTTAAAATCAACTCAGCCATCCCCTCCTCTGTGTTTTTTTCTAGGGTGCTTACCAGAATGTAACACAATGTATACTTTCCTCATTTACTTTATTGTTTGTCTTCCCTAAGGGGAGTGTCAACTCCATGAGAACAGGAATGGCTTCTGTCATGTTCGTGAATATGACTCTAGGGCATGAACCACACAGTAAGTGCCAAAAAGTATTTGCTGAATGACTAAGTGAAAGTGAGCGCCTTTGGACTGTTTGCTGGACTTTTTTTTTTTTTTTTTTTGTATTATTCTGAAGTTGGAAATGGGGAGGCAGTCAGACAGACTCCTGCATGCGCCCGACCGGGATCCACCCGGCATGCCCCCCAGGGGGCGATGCTCTGCCCATCTGGGGTGTTGCTCTGTTGCAACCAGAGCCATTCTAGCGCCTGAGGCAGAGGCCATAGAGCCATCCTCAGCGCCCGAGCCAACTTTGCTCCAGTGGAGCCTTGGCTGTGGGAGGGGAAGAGAGAGACAAGACAGAGAGGAAGGAGAGGGGGAGGGGTGGAGAAGCAGATGGGCACTTCTCCTGTGTGCCCTGGCCGGGAATCGAACCCGGGACTCCCGCATGCCAGGCTGACGCTCTACCACTGAGCCAACCGGCCAGGGCTTGCTGGAATTTTTATTTCTTCCAATGGCCTGCTCCTGTTCTGTGAGCATCTATCATATCCACAGCACTGGCCTCTGCATCCCAAAACCTGGTTGGTACCCAGTTGGTCCTTAATCGAAAGAATTCCTTTAAACCACACCTGCATTCCCAGAGCCTACCACGTGGTGGCAGCATATGCTCAGGCAAATTTTGCTAATCTCAGGACCCCCAAATTCCAGATCCCAGGTCACTGGGACTGGCAGCCTTCAGGGATTTAATGTTAGTCCCATTACTCAGAGGGAGAAAGTGAGGCCTCAAAGGGGAGGCATGGTGGGGAAAATGACCGGACATTGGAATCAGGGGTCTGGCTTTTAAAGTCCAGCTCTTCTACCAATTAATTCACTGTGATCTTGGGGGGAGTCCTACTTAACCCTCTCTGGGCCTGTTTCCCATCTGCCTGCTTTGTGAGGTTTTGTGACTTGCCTCTTGTGGGGCTGAGGGGAGGTCTGATTCATTCCCATGTGCCAGTTGGGCGTGTGCAGGGGAAAGAGCAGTCTCAGAACTCCCAAGAGAGGGGCTATTACTTTATAGATCAGGAACTGAGGTCTGGAGGGGACACCAGAGTGCCACAGCCAAGAGGCTCCAGAGCACGAACAAGAGTCTGACCCCTGCAGCCCCTCCACCCAAATCCACGAGAGACAATCTCCATGGACCATCTCCGGTGGGACTGCTTTCCACCTTATTTTTCTACCCAATGGCTGATTTTTACGTCCCTCTGCAACCACCCTTATCACACTCTGTCAAAGCCGCAACAATGGGACCTCCTTTGGGCAAGTCACTTCGGTTTTCTCCTCCTGAAAATGGGGCTGAGGAAAAGCTGCAGAGACTAGAAGGAACTCGGAAAGCAGCTTTTGGGCAGAGGAGGGTGTGTATCTGGGTAGGAAAGTGCCTGTTGCCTCTGCAGCTGCCGCCTGGCTCCTGCCCACCACTTATAGCCACGTGGGCCCAGCCTACGGCCTTTGGTTTTCAAAGAGAAGCAAGAAATTTGAATTTTGAAGTGAAGTCTCCTGATTTATAAATGTTGGCAATAAATTCATTGTCAGAAACAACAGAACAAAGCAGAACGCCATGGGGTCAAACTGAACGCATGTGTGGGTCGGATTTGGCCGCCGGCTGCCAGTTGGAGACCCCTCCCAGTCCACGCTCCTACAAACACCCACACAGGATGTAACCGGGAAAGATCATTGTGGGTGGTGTCAGATGGATGCTGGTTTGTGGGTTCTCACTGCCTACAGGGCCACTGGGGTGTGCTCGGGGCCTCTGAGTCCTAATAGTTCAGCTCCCATCAGCGCCCCCATCAGGAAAGGCTGCGCATTAATGGCAGGGCCCGTTGAGCAATGAGCCTTGTAAGAAAAACAAGGGCTTGCGTCACCTGAGCAGGCATGCAGCCTCCCCGCAGGACACCTGGGGTGGCACTGAGGTGGCGACTGCCACTGATTTTACTTTCAGGCCATAACGGGGCATCCTGAGCAGGGAAGGGTGGAAGGCAAAGGGCCCAGCATTTTTTTTTTTTTATTCATTTTAGAGAGGAGAGGGAGAGACAGAGAGAGAGAAGGGGGAGGAGCTGGAAGCATCAACTCCCATATGTGCCTTGACCAGGCAAGCCCAGGGTTTCGAACCGGCAACCTCAGCATTTCCAGGTCGACGCTTTATCCACTGCGCCACCACAGGTCAGGCAAGGGCCCAGTATTTGATGCGTACAGTTCTACCCTAGAGGCCAGAAGGGCAAGAGTTTATGGGGGCTGTTCCCTGGGGCTGTCTCTTGACTGTGTGACCCCATGCCAGCCTTCTCTGAGACTGTTTTTCCACTCAGAAAATGGGGTTCACATCGCCAGACCTGTTATAATATAAACCCAAAGGGGAAGGTCAGGCTGGAATGACTTTAATCCTTTCTACCCCTTTAACGTGACCTTGAGCAGACACTTAGTTTTGCTGGGCCTTGGTTTCTTTACCCCCCACCCCGCTAGTCTCACTGCATCTCTGCAGAACCCTGAGAGTTGGGAGAGGCTCAGAGAGGGAAACCTTCTTGCCTGAGGTCACACAGCCCAGCTAATCAGGGACCTCACTTTCTTCATCCATTGAGCACCTTCTGTGTGCCAGACATATTTTAGGCTGGGGGAACAGCAGTGACTAAAACAAGAATACCTGCCCTGGTGTGGCTGACACGGGGGTGAGACAGCATGGACAGAAAGCAAGCTGAGTAGGTGTGAAATAGTTTTGACAGTACTGAGAAAGGTAAAGGAAACAGAGCAGGGGTGTGTGAAAGGAGTGACTGAGGGCCTGGAACTCTGAATGGGGAGGTCAGGAAGGGCTTCCTCGAGGTGGTAACCTTTGCATTGAGCCTTGGGCACAGCTGGGGAAACAGTGTTCTTGGTCCAGAGGATGACAGCAAATGCATTCATTCACTGGTACATTTTGGGCTTGTCTGGCCCAGGAGTTCCGGTATTCGGGTAGAGCCTTCATGGAGCGGGCAGTCTGGGTAGAGGCTGAAGTAGGTAGCCAAGACAACTGGGACAACCAGGATAATGGCAGCTGGAGATAAGGGCTGGGAAGGAGTTCACCAGCAGGTGGAGCAGGGAGGGCCTCTTGTAGGCGGTGGGCTCAACCCTGAGTGTCCCACATGCATCTTGGAAGGCCAGACTGGGTGGCCCTGGTGCTTTGGATTTTGGATCCCTCCCTGGTGCTGGGAAGGCCCAGAAAGCCAGCAGGCCAGGCCAGTGTTTCATCCCGTTCCTCCCTGCCCTCCACCCCCCAAGGGCGCTTGGAGATGTCATTTCTCCAGTTCTCCAGGGCAGAGGTCACCTCAGCTCAGCAGATAACGCTTAAGGTTGAGCAATGTCTGCTTGCCCGCCAGGGCCAGGGCTGGGGTCAGTGGGCCGGGGGTCAGTCCCAGGCAGGCTAGGAGCTCTTGCCTGGGCCTGAGTGACAGAGGGGTGGGCCCAAGGAGCTGCCCAAACCGCCTAGGAATGGGGTTGGAGAGGGCAAGGGGCTGCTTTGGCTCATTCAGGAGGGAGGGCCTCAGACACATGTTCAAATCCAGGGTGGGCCATGGGTTTTGCCCAGTTTGTGAGCCAGGGGCAGCAAAGCCTCCTCCTGGCAGAGTGAAGTGAACCTGAGTCCAGGCCCACCTGTAGTGCATGGTATGGGCTAAGTAAAAATGGGGGGAGTCCCTTTTCTCTCCTGCATGGCCCCATGGGACCTGGGACCCCTTCCCCACAAGCCTTAGAAACCGGTTTTGTGGCCTTGGGTTGGCAAATAGGTGCCCATATAAGGGTTTTTCTTTTGAGACTAATGGGGGACATGAGGCCATGTGACCTTGGGTGTTGCAGGCTCCTCTGGACCTCTCTGTACCCTAGGGAGAGGCCCTTCGTTTTGATGTGCTTCCCAGAGTGGACTTAAAACTAAGCCTTAATGTTTTGGGCGTCTGTGGTGGAGATAGTAATACAACTAATAACAGTAATGACACCTTCATGGAACCTCAGAGAAATGAATTGACTCGCCCAAGGTCACACTGTGGCAGAGCCAAGCACCCTGTCCCCTTCCACCTACCTGAGGACCCAGGTCAGGGTGGGGTGGGGCTGGAGAAGACCCAGGTGTGGTCGAAGGCGGCGGGCAGGTGTGGGGGTGGGGCTACGCGAGGAGCGCGGCTGACCCCAGCAGAGGCCCAGTGGAGTGCGCCCCTGACCTGCCCCTCACCCGCACCCCCACTCTCGATTTGGAGGTGGCTTTAAGCGGGGAGTCGCCACAGGCCTGTAATCCCCTTCTTCCAAGAGCCGGGGTTGGGGGCAAATTTAGGGGCGGGGCCGCGTCCGGGGAAGGGCAGTGGAGATGGTCACCTCTCCAGGAGACAGAGCTCGTGGTTGAGGTCTTCAGGATCCCGCCTGGGGAGCACCCGCTCTGTGGGGCGTCGGGACTGGGCGCTGCCGACCTTGAAGCCATCGCCTCCTCCAGCAGGGGGCGGGCCGCTGCCGTGTTTCGGTGGGGGAAGGCGACCGCGTTGCCCCCTCCCCGGATTCCCCCCTCCTTTCAGTACATCCTCCAAGCCTAGAGGGGGCGGTCCGGGGGCGGGGTCGCACCTCCCTTCTCGCTCCCATTCCCGGGCCAGCCCGGTGGGAGTGGGCAGGGGGCGTCAGCCCGTCACCCCCCGGGGTCAGGGGACCCCCATGGGTGCGCTCCTCGTTTTCCGTCAGGCCGCCGACCTGTGGGGGGGTCCCAGGCAGCCAAGCTGTGGCCATGTCCCGGGGCCGCGGGAGGGGCTGGGGCGGCAGCCAGGCGTGACGCACCGTTGCCATGCGCCGCCTTATAAATAACCAGGCTCAGGAGAAACTTTAGCGAGTCAGAGCCGCGCACGGGACCGGGAAGGAAACCTACCCGAGGGTCCAGTTGCCAGCCCCTGCACTAGTATCGGCCACCCCGACATCAACAGCGGCAGCAGAAGCAACGACACAGCGGCAACAGTTCACAGCGAGGAGGCCGCGCCACCTGCGGGCCGGCCGGAGCGGGCAGCCCCAAGCCCCCTACCCGGGCACCCGCGTTCATGCAACGCCTGGTGGCCTGGGACCCAGCATGTCTCCCCCTGCCTCCGCCACCTGCCTTTAAATCCATGGAAGTGGCCAACTTCTACTACGAGGCGGACTGCTTGGCTGCTGCGTACGGCGGCAAGGCGGCCTCCGCGGGGCCCCCCGCAGCCAGACCCGGGCCGCGCCCCCCCGCCGGCGAGCTGGGTAGCATCGGGGACCACGAGCGCGCCATCGACTTCAGCCCGTACCTGGAGCCGCTGGGCGCTCCGCAGGCCCCGGCGTCGGCCACGGCCGCGGACACCTTCGAGGCGGCTCCGCCCGCGCCCGCCCCCGCGCCCGCCTCCTCCGGGCAGCACCACGACTTCCTCTCCGACCTCTTCTCCGACGATTACGGAGGCAAGAACTGCAAAAAGGCGACCGAGTACGGCTACGTGAGCCTAGGGCGCCTGGGGGCCGCCAAGGGCGCGCTGCATCCCGGCTGCTTCGCGCCCCTGCACCCGCCGCCCCCGCCGCCGCCGCAGCCCTCCGAGCTCAAGGCGGAGCCGGGCTTCGAGCCCGCGGACTGCAAGCGGAAGGAGGAAGCCGGAGCGCCGGGTGGCGGCGGCGCAGGCATGGCGGCTGGCTTTCCGTACGCGCTACGCGCCTACCTCGGCTACCAGGCAGTGCCGAGCGGCAGCAGCGGGAGTCTGTCCACGTCCTCGTCGTCCAGCCCGCCCGGTACGCCGAGCCCGGCAGACGCCAAGGCGCCCCCAGCTGCCTGCTACGCGGGGGCGGCACCGGCGCCCTCGCAGGTCAAGAGCAAAGCCAAGAAGACCGTGGACAAGCATAGCGACGAGTACAAGATCCGGCGCGAGCGCAACAACATCGCGGTGCGCAAGAGCCGCGACAAGGCCAAGATGCGCAACCTGGAGACGCAGCACAAGGTCCTGGAGCTCACGGCCGAGAACGAGCGGCTTCAGAAGAAGGTGGAGCAGCTGTCTCGCGAGCTCAGCACCCTGAGGAACTTGTTCAAGCAGCTGCCAGAGCCCTTGCTCGCCTCTTCTGGCCACTGCTAGCGCGGCCCCCGCGCGCGTCCCCCTGTCGGCCGGGCGCGCGGCGGCCGCAAGACTCCGGGAAGCGCCCTCGCTCCCGCTCCCGCTCCCGCCCCCGCCCGTGGTGGCGCCGGCAAAACTTTGGCACTGGGGCACTTGGCAGCGCGGGGAGCTCGTCGGTAATTTTAATATTTTATTATATATATATCTATATTTTTGTCCAAACCAACCGCACAAGCAGATGGGGCGCCCGCCCGTGATATTTAAAGAAGAAATGTCTATGTGTACAGATGAATAATAGTAAACTCTCCGGCTCTTCCTCTGCCCGATCTCCAGGCGCCGGCAGGCAGGCCGGTTTCGAAGTTGATGCAATCCGTTTAAACATGGCTGAACGCGTGTGTACACGGGACTGACGCAACCCACGTGTAACTGTCAGCCGGGCCCTGAGTAATCGCTTAAAGATGTTCTACCGGCTTGTTGCTGTTGCTGTTGTTTTTGTTGTTGTTGTTGTTTTGGTCTTTTTTTTTGTATTATAAAAAAATAATCTATTTCTATGAGAAAAGAGGCGTCTGTATATTTGGGAATCTTTTCCGTTTCAAGCATTAAGAACACTTTTAATAAACTTTTTTTTTTTTGAGAATGGTTAAAAAGCCTTTTGGGGGCAGTATTTGGCTTTTGAATTTTTTCTTTATTTTGGATTTCTATGCTTTTATTTTTGCTTTTCTGGTGTGGGGGCTTTTGCGTGGGGCTGCTAATATTTTTGGCTTTTTTGGCGGTTGGGTGGGGGTGTTGCAGCTGGTCTTTCTCCTCTTATGCTACTTCCCTCAGGGTCTCTGCTTGGAGATGGCACTAGGACTTGGGGGGTGAGGAGCGGACTTGGGGGGTGAGGAGCGGATTTGGGGGGTGAGGAGCGGACTTGGGGGGTGAGGAGCAGAAGAGTGCTGGGTCAGGTTTTCAGGGTAGCTCCGAGTCCCTGGGTGCTGGGGAGGAGTGACTGGGAACCCTGCTGGGGGAGGGGGTCCCGGGCCTCTGGCAGGTCCTGAGTGCCAGGCTTGCATTTGGAGTCTGTGACCCCTGCATAGTGTTTAGGGCCTGTGGTTGCTGGAGGAGAGAGGTACAGGTCTTGGTTCTGCTGAGCCCAAATTGGGGCAGATTCGTTTGGTAAGTGTAGTGGGTTGGGCTGTTTAAAAAGTACTTCGTGTGTATGTGTGTTTTAAGAGAGGAGCCTGGGTGTGTGGGAGAGCTTGTGTTTTTGTGGCCCTGGCCAGTTTGGGTGTACCTGGTCAGCAGGAGGGGAGAGGCCCAGCCAGATGGAGGGAGGTCAGGGGAAGGGTTCCTGCACTTCCACTCCCTTTCCTGGCACTGGGAGATTTACTGTCTGCCCTCTGCCCAGATGTGGACACCGAGGCCTGATCTCACCTGCTTGTTCAAGGTGGCTGAGTCTAAGTGTGAATTTGGGGCCCCTGTTCCTGACTCCCTGGGACAGAAACAGCTCCTGGCCAGGTTTCTGTGTCTCGGCCCCCTGATAGCCTCCTGCCCCTTTTTACTGCACCCACACCCCCCTTCCAGCCCTGGACAGCATTCCTGAGAGTTGAGGATGTAGACAGAGGGGTTAGTGGATACACGTACGGCGTCCCGCGGTGCCTGGCACGCAGGAGGTGTTATATAAGCCTTTGCTCTTGTTATTATTTTTCGCTGGGAGGCTCTTGGCACTTGGCACCCTGGTCTGCAGTGCAGTGTAAGTGTGGCAAGCGCTTGCCAGGGGCCAGGCGTCCGGTAAACCCTGGACTTGCCACATCTCATTAAGCTTCACAACCACCTTTGGAGAGGTGGGTACTTTTCTGAGGCTTGTTTTTAGAGCAGATTTTTTGGCTGTCAGGTTCCTATGAGCAAGAAACTGATTTGGGGGTCCCCCTTGCCCTAGGAATTCAGTAGTGAGGGGTGAAATTGGTGTGTTCGTAGATTATTTGGACAAGGGCCTGGGGCAGTCTGGGATTTTGGGATAGCTGTTGATACTGTGGTTTGAGAATGGGGAATGCTTTTTCCCTCCCTTTCCCTTTGGGGGCCTGCATGTGCTTTTCCGGTGGAAGCCTGGGATGCGGGTGACAGACACACTCAGCCCCGCCATTATGGAGCTGGGGGTCCGGGCAGTCTCCCTAACGCTGGCATCTCCTGTTTGTAGCATGGGGGCTGTGCAGAGTGCTGGGCAGAGATAACCTCACTCTAGCCTTGGTGCTCAGTTGGCCCTGAACAGGTCTTTCTGCCCTGGGTGGCTTGGTGACTGGCCAGGACCCTGGAGCCTTCAAGTCAGACCAGTACCAACAACAGCACATCTGCTCATCTACATCTAGTATTTACCCGATGAAGCAAAGGCCGGGACTGGACCTAGGGAAGGAGGCGGCTCAGGCTTTGTAGGTGGGGGGAGCAGTCTTGGAGGATCCCAATTTAGGAATGAATCTCTCCAGTTCCTGCCTATCCCTTCAGCACTGAGAGTTGGTTGGTGGCTCGTGCTCACCCATTTTGCTGAGGGCACAAAGGAGGTTAGAGGGGAGCAGCCTGGTCAAACAGTGCCACCCAGGGTCCCCTTTCCTGTTCATTGTCTCACAGTTAGCCTGGAATGCCACTCCTCACACACTCACATTCTGCTTCAGTCTATATAACACCCATGGAAAGTATTACACCCATTTTACAGAAGTAAACTGAGGCCCACAGAAGTGATATTAGTGTTCAAGGTGGAACAGAGAAACAGGTGGAGCCAGATATGAGATCCCAGGGCCCTGGGGAAGGCGTGGTGTGGAGAGCCTGGTGTGTAAGCCCAGTCCCTGCCCTCAATCCTGAGCCCTACCTGGAGGGCTCCTGGCCTGGCCCCGAGTTCAGGCACCCCAAGCACCACAGTTAAGTGACTTGCATACGGTTTCACAGTTTGGAAGCCACAGAAAGGAGATTTGAACCTGAGCCCGTCTGACTGCCTGTGAAGAAGGCTGGGAAAAGTAGTTAACAGGGTAAGCGTTCTGATGGTGGTCTGCGTTGCCCGGTGTGAGAGCATGGTAGACAGAGCTGTGCGCAGAGCACTCCGGGAAATGTCACAGATTGAGGGATACCCGCTCTATGGATCACTAGACTAGGAGGACTAAAGGCTTGAAGGGAGGAGGGGCCAGTTTATTCAAAAGCCAGGAAACAAAAAAGAGTAGGATGGGTGAAGCAGAGGGGAGCCCAGGAAGCCAGGGATGTGCCTCAAGGAATAGGAACAATAGTGGAAGCAAGTCCATTGCTTACAGTGTGCAAAGCACCACCCTCCAAGGTCTTGGCCCAGATGGACTGGCTGGATCCTTCCATCTGCCTGAGAACACTGGTCACGTTAACCACAGATCCATTCAGTGAAGTTAACCACTGAGGCTACCTGGGAACCCCAACCAGTGTTTGATCAGGATAGGAGAGTTGACAAAACACATTCACACCTCATAATCTTATGCAATTGCCCCATGGCCTAGTTATTTTACCAAGGAGAAAAGTGGGTGTCAGAAACGAAAGCTGGAGATTCTGCTGGGTGCCAGGTCCTGTGCTCAGGGCGTGCTGGTCAGTTTAATCAGTCTTTTGGAGGTCTCGGCTTTGCTATTGGCATTTTCGTGCCAAGCAAACCGGCTCAGAAAGGGGAAGTGATCTGTGCAAGGCTGTACAGCTGAGCGTGGCGGAAGCTGGAGTAGCAAAGGGAGGGTAGACATTGGATAGAATTTAGATTCCTTGTAAACACCTAAAGAATGCTCCCTCCTCTCCTGAAGTCCTTCCAAGCCTCCCTGGGATTGTCTTGTCTTTGTCTCTGAGACATTTATTTTTCCACTTATTTTTTCATTTATTCAACAAACATTTATTGAGCACCTGCTGTGTGCAGGACCTATGCTGGGTGCTGGGGACAGGTCATGATCAAGATGGAGGTGACAATTTATAAAGAGAGAGACAGACACTAAGTATCCAGTAACAGGAACAACATAATGACAGGTGGGAACAGAGGCTCTGAAGGAAGGAAAGTGGGGCAGGGAGAGGTGGGGAGGTCCAGCAGGCCTCCCTCTCCTGGGAGATGGCATCTGAGCAGATGCCTGATTGAGGTGAGGTGTGTGAGGGGGGGGGGCTTGGTTTGTTGAGCGCTTACTCCTCACTAGGTGTTACTGTGCGTGCTTTCTGTGCCTTTGTCCTCACAATAACCCAGTGACATGAGCGCGCTACTTATCATCCCCCTTTACTAGTTGGGGAAACCAAGTCACAGAGAGGCAAAGTCTCTGGCCCCCAACAGCTGGTAAGTGACTGATGTGAGATTCAAATTCACATGTTATATTTGAACGCAAGATGCCTTTTGTCTCCTGCCTTCCCCCATAGCCCTAAACCTCTCATTTGCTCTGTTTTTCTGCCCCTGCCCTCTCTTCTGTCCTTTCTTACCTTGGCTGACCCCCTGAGTGACTCGTGGTAGAGAGTCCCAGGGGCCCCAGCTGGCCATCTGCCCCTCACTGGGGAGTTTCAACCTTGCATTGAGTGGCCATGTGTAGGGGAGTGAGGGGGTGGGGGTTCTGAGGCTCCAGACTGTTGGAATTGGAGCTCCTCCTGGGTGTCCCCCAAAGCTAAGAGGTAGCAGTCCCATTTCAAAGAGCAGGGACCCGAGGCTTTGATAAGGAATGCCATTAGCGCACAAAGCAGAAAAAGTTGGAATTTGAATCTGGGTCTGTCTCAGCCTCGGCTGTGCCGCTTTCCTGCCTGCCAGTCACTGTCGTGTAGGGGAACAGATGGGCAAACGGAGCTTTTAATACCACTTGGGGGGGAGGATAGTGGGGGAGCTCCGAGCTTTGTTCTTGACTTGCTGGGTGACCTTGAGCAAGATGCTCGGCTAATTTGGGCCTGGGCTTTCTCACCTGTGAACAAAGAACAGTACTGGCTTCTATTCACATATTCAGCCGGTATCAAGGGAGTACCTACTGTGGGCCCAAGATGGTCCTTGTGCCCCTGGAGCTGACCTTCTGGTGGGAAGATGGACAACAAACAAGTAGTAAATTGGCGGGTTAATCTCAGATTGTGATAAAGGTCACAGTCTGGGCGGACGTGGTCGAGGATGACTGGGAAGGGTACTTAGAGAGCGTTCTGGGCAGAAGGAACAGCAGGTGCAAAGGCCCTGAGACAGGACAGAGCTCAGTGTGGATAGAGCAGAGGTAGCCAGGGTGGAGTGAGGAGAGGAGGACAGAATGGTGGCAGGGTCCTCCATGTGGGGGCCGTGGAGGCCAGGGTGAGGCTGAGAGAGGTTGTTTTGAGGATGAATGACTAGCTGTTCATACCAAGGCCTGGCAACCAGAAAGCCCTTGACAAGTTTGTTGATGTGACAAAACAGACTGCTTGGCCTCTGGAGGAGGCAAAGTGCAGTGGGTAAAGGGCACAGGGAGGCCCCTTTCCTGGACCCAGGAGACCTTGTGGGTGAGGAGCCTCTGACCCAGGGCCTGGAGCCATGTGGAGCTGTTCAACAGGCAGGAATGAGGGGAAGGGCATGCCAGGAGGCGGGTACCAGAGGAGTGGAGGCTGGGAGCCAAGAGAGGGAGAGTTCTTTGAGAAGCCTTGACTGCAGGGGAGAGGGCACTGAGGAGCGAGAGAGGCAGGCAGGAGAGGGAGGCAGGGCTAGTCCTCCTCCAGGCCTCTGGGGTGGGGAGGTGAGGGGCCCAGGTGGAAGGCTGTTTTTCTTTGACTTCTCAAATAATGCAGGGTTGTGGTGGGAGGATTGAAGAACGCAGAGTATCAAAAAAAGGACCTTAAAACACACCCATAATTCCACTATCCAGAAATAAACCCTGTTAACACTTGCTCTGTGGCCAAGGACAAGTCTCTGTGCCTCAATTTACTTCTTTATACAATGGAATAATAATAGTACCTGCCTCATAAAGTTGTGAGGATTAAATGAGTTAATCCATGTAACATGTTTCGAGTGGTGCCAGCACACAGTATTTGTCATTGTCATTATTAATAACATTGTTACCACTTTGGTGGCTCAAGAGCCCAGATGCTACAATTTGGCTGCCTGCATTCTATTTCTGACTTGGGACAAGTGACTGTCTCTTGCCATGCCTCAGTTTCCCCATCTGTAACAAGAAGAGAATAAAATTCCTTCCAGAGTTTTGTAAAGATTTGACAGGTTAATTCGTGCAGGATGATTGTAGAGAGAGCACTCTGGACGCGGCAGGTATTTCCTTCTAGAAATTTTCATGCCATGTGTATTTTTTCTTCATTGTAGCCAATGTTGCCTATTTGATATTCACACCTACCCTCTTCCTTAGCAGTGAGACTCCTGTAATACGGGCACAAGTACCCTAGTAAGACTACATTTCCCAGCTTCTCTTGCAGCTAGGGATGACCAATGAGAAATAAATTCGAAGTGGTAGGTGAGGTGTCCGGGAAAGTTCTTTAAAGGGGGTTTGACTTGCCCTGGCTGGGTAGCTCAGTTAGTTAGAGCTTAGTCCTGAGATGGTAAGGTGGCAGGTTTGATGCTCAGTCAGGGCACACACAAGAATCAAACAATCGATACATAATTAAGCGGAGCAACAAAAATCAATGTTTCTCTCTCTCAATAAATGTTACAAATTAATAAAGGGGACTGACTCAGCTATGAGAGACATTCCCTTTTGCATCCCTTCTCTGCAATTCCCTTTCCCCCGTTACTTTTCTCCTTCCTGCCTGGAACTCAGATGTGATGGCCAGGGCGTCAGAGGCTGTCTTGAACCACGAGGCAAACATCGAAGCGTGGAAGTGATGTGGTGAAAGTGGTGAAACCAGAAGATAAAAGGCTCTTGGGTTCTGGATGGTGGTGGAACAGCCAGCTACACAGGTCCTTGCTTGCCTTGTTCTGGCCTTGTTTCCCCGATAAAGAAAGAAGTCTCTGCTTATTGAAGTCTCTTTCATTTTGTCTTCCTGTTACTGGCAGCTGAATCTAATTTCTGATATATTTGCCGAAACAGTATCGACCTGTGTGAGCTGTTTTGTCATTTGCATTTCTTAGTGATGCCCCAGTGCTTCCTTGTCTGAGAACGTGCTACTCACCCTATTGCACACAAATGCAGAACGAGGGGTTCACTCTTTGCTTAGGAAGAATAATTTGCATCAGATATGGCGGAAGGATTTCTTTTAATTCATTTTAATTGCAGAAATAATGCATGAACTCATTCTGCCATGAAAATTTTCTGCCTGTCCTCAGGTGTCTCCTCTGAGACTGAAATCTCAGTGAGCATCAGGACAGGCATGAATCCAGCCCTTGGAGTGAATAGAATCACTTCTGCTAACACCACTGAGCTCAAATCCTGCTCCCCATCCTCCACATGTGATCCACCAAGGAGGCCCTCAGCTTAGAGATGGAGAGGGTCAGCCCCTGCTGTAGCTCTGTGTGGTGGCAGCTGCCCTGGGACCAGTTACCCCACCACCCCAAATAACCCCTCTACCCCATGCTGCTGTTGCCACCACCTGCTCCACCGAGACTTCTGCCAGCCTGCCTGGGGCCAGCCCGGCTGGGATCTCTGTGAGGTGAGTCTGTAGGCCAGGGAGCTGGGGAGGAGAGCTTTTATTTTTATAGCTGTCACCAGATCTCTGCCTCATGGGTCCCAACCCTGGAGCCCTGAAGGGGGACAGAGATGGCTAGAGAGGAGGAAGGCTCATCAGAGAAACTGGTGGGTGGGGGTCAGCAGGCTGTTGAGGAGAGAGGGCTGGGACAGGGTAGGTCCACCTTGCTAAATGGGGCCGGTCACCAACTTTGCCTTGCTGACCCGCATGGGGGTTGGTGTGGGACATGCAGATAATGTATCGATAGATTCTTTCATTCCTTTGGTCTTGACACTTAGGTGCAGCTAATCCCACTACTGCCATCAGTCCTTCAAGGCTTGCGTTCCCTTGTTTTGTTTTCCTCCTTCATTCTGGCTCCCTGCACCCGCCCCACTCACTTCTCATAGCCCTCACCCCAATGTAGTCGGTACCTGTTCTTAGATATGCGCATCATAGCTTTGTTTTGCGCCTTTTCTTCTTAGTGAAATATACATACACAGGGAGGTGCACTCAACATAGGTTCAGAGATCAGTGGATTTTCCCTGCCTGGGATCACACGTGTAACCCAAACCCAGATCAAGAAACAGACATTCCAGCACCCCAGAAACCCCTCATGCCTCTTCCAGTCACCACCCTCACTTAAAGGTAATCCTTATCCTGATTCCTAATGGCAACCATTAATTCTGCCCATTTCTGTACTCATGTAAATGGGATCGTACACTATGTATTCTTTTGTATCTGACTTCTTTTATTCAATATTGTAACTGTTACAATTCACCTAAGTTGTTGGTGGACCTATCAGATTTTGTTCTTTTTTGGTTACCAAATAACATTTCTTTGCTTGGAATACAATATAGAACAGGGGTGGGCAAAAGTAGGTTTACAGTTGTGAGTACAAGAAACACTGTTTACTCTTCTATTATTGTTTATTAATTACTGTATTAGTTTCCATATGAACAGCTACAAACCTATTTTTGTTTGCACTGTATATTTCCGCATTTTATTGCTGAGGGACATTTGGGTTATTTCCAGCTTTTAACTCTTTAGAATTAGGCCGTGATGGATATTCTAGAATACGTGTCTTTTGGTGAGCATATGTACATATTTCGGTTGGGCATATACATAGGAGCGTCTTGCTGACTCATAGGAAATGCTATGAGTATGTATTTTAATTCCTGCTCATGGTATTCAACCTTAGATCTTATTCTACTTCACACTTTTTTTTTTTCTGTTAGAAAAACTTTCTGTCTTAGTCAGTTTGGTCTGCTCAAACAGAATACTGTGGTGGCTTATATAAACAACAGAAATTTCTCTCTCATCATTCTGGATTCTGAGAAGTCCAAGATCGACTTGCTGGCAGATTTGGTGTCTTATGAGGACCTGTTTTCCTGACTCTTAGATGCTGTGTCCTCACATGGTGGAAGGGGTGCAGGAGCTCTTCGGGGTCTTTTTTATAAGGACGCTAATCCCATCGACAGGGCCTCTACCCCCGTGATCTAATCACCTCCCAAAGACCCCACCTCCAAAAGCCATCACATTGGTTATTTCAATACATGGATTTGAGTGGACAGAAACTTTCAATCTACAGCACTTGGCACTTTGAAATAGAGCTCAAATTTTAAAAAAGCTTACAAAAACAGTACAAAGAACATTTTTTCTTGAATTATTTGAGAGTAAATTGCTGACCTGTGCCTTATCACCCCCTAATGCTTTGATACATAGTTCCTATCAACAGAGACATGTTCTATACAACCACAATATAATCATCAAAATCTGGAAATGAACACAATACATTGCTACCATTTAATAAATTGCCAGTTGCCCTATAATGTTAGGTAAAGGGATCTTGTTCAGAATCACATTGCGTTTAGTTACCATGTCTCCTCTAGTCTCCTTTAATCTAGAACAGCTTCTTGGTCTCTCCTTGATGTTCATGACCTTGACACTTTTGAGGGTGACAGACCACCTGTTTTGTAGCATGTCCCTCACTCTGAGTGTGTTGATTCCTCGTGGTTAGATTCAGGGTATGCATCTTTGGCAGGTAAGTCACAGAAGTGATGCTGTGTTGTTCTTTTTTGTCCCATTCTGATGGTGTTCACTCCCCCCACCCAGTTTTTTTTTTTTTTTTTCCATTTTTTTTTCTGAAGCTGGAAACAGGGAGAGACAGTCAGACAGACTCCCGCATGCGCCCGACCGGGATCCACCCGGCACGCCCACCAGGGGCGACGCTCTGCCCACCAGGGGGGTGATGCTCTGCCCATCCTGGGCATCGCCATGTTGCAACCAGAGCCACTCTAGCGCCTGAGGCAGAGGCCACAGAGCCATGCCCAGCTCCCGGGCCATCTTTTGCTCCAATGGAGCCTTGGCTGCGGGAGGGGACGAGAAAGGCAGAGAGGAAAGCGCGGCGGAGGGGTGGAGAAGCAAATGGGCGCTTCTCCTGTGTGCCCTGGCCGGGAATCGAACCTGGGTCCTCCGCACGCTAGGCCGACGCTCTACCGCTGAGCCAACCGGCCAGGGCCCCCCCCCCACCCAGTTTTATTGACATATAACATCATATAGGTTTAAAATCTACACCATAATGATTTGATGTATGTATATATTATTAAAGGGTCACCACAATAAGTTTAGTTAACATCCATGACCTCACCTAATTACAATTGTTTTTCTTGTGATGAGAATGATGGCGTTCTCTTTGATCACTTGATTGAAGGGATATCTGCCAGATTTCACATCTATAAAGTTACTTTTTTCTCTCTGCAGTAGTATTTGAGGGGAAGTACTTTGAAACTATATAAATATGCTGTTCCTCATCAAACTTCCACTGGTTTGTTTATTTTTATTAGTATGGACTGATGGTTTTCTATTTTATTCAGCAGGTTTTAGTACATTGTTGTTATTATTTTAAAAGATTTTATTTTCTATTCATTGATTTTTACAGATGGGAGGAGCAAGAAGTATCAACTCATAGTTGCTTCACTTTAGCTGTTCATTGGTTGTTTCTCGTGTGTGCCTTGACTGGGCAAGCCCAGGGTTTCGAACTGGTGATGTCAGCATTCCAGGTCGATGCTTTATCCACTTTGCCACCACAGATCAGGCATTATTATTAATTATTCCTGTGCTCAAACTTTCCCACATATGACCACTGGGGGCCTCTTCTAGCTGGCTTCTGTGCCCTTTTGACATGTCACCATCATTTTTTGAGCTCTTCCTTAGCTTTCTGGCAGAGGTGCTTCGGTTTCATCTAGTTCTTCTGCCCCAGCCCCAGAATCAGCCATTTCTCTGAGGAGCCCTGGTTCCTTTAAGTGGAGAATGGTGTTTAGAAACCAGGATTTCAATACAAAGTGTGCTCATTGCCTGTGGGGGATCACCAATCCCAGACCCTCTCAGTGGACAAAACTAAGGACTACATGTGTGCATATGCATAGATACACATTTATATCTGTGTTCTTTCTGTACCTAATGACATCTATCTATCTATCTATCTATCTATCTATCTATCTATCTATCATCTATCTATCTAATCATCTGTTTAGAGAGCTGTAAGTTTATACTGATACCTCCAGTTCTAATCCAGCACCATGCAATTTATTCCAATTACTTCTTTCTATATTTGGAACTCTCTCTTCTGACAGTGGAAAAGTTGACTTCCATTATTCTTAATATATTTACTTATTTGGCCAGTCCCCTATATGTAATCAATTGCCAGTCTCTGCACATTCCCCTGCCCTCCCTCCCCAACTGGAGGCTCTCCTCACCCTGCTTTGGACCCCACATTGTGCTACTTTCTTGTGGGTGATCTCAGTTCAACTCCCCCATGACCTCTAAGCATTTTATCAAAATTTTAATTTAATTTGAATATATAATATATTCTCATTGTTCAAAATTCAAAAAGTATGAAAAGGTTAACAGTGAAAACTCAGTCTGCCTTCCACTCCTGCCTTCACATCCCCAGTCCCTTCCCCAGAGGTCATGTAGCAGTTCCTTTCTCTCTCTCTCTCTCTCTCTCTCACACACACACACACACACACGCACACACACATACACACACATATGTACACACACATATGCACACACACATACATAATATTTATACACGTCACACATTGTAGCACTTTCCACACTGGTCTCACTTATTTTTTATTTTTTAATTTAAATTTTTTTTTGTGAGAGAGACAGAAAGAGACAGAGAAAGGAACAGATAGGGACAGATAGACAAGAAGGGAGAGAGATGAGAAGCATCAATCATCAGTTCTTCATTGCGGCTCCTTAGTTGTTTATTGATTGCTTTCTCATATGTGCCTTGACCAGGAGGTTCCAGCAGAGTAAATGACCCTTTGCTCAAGCCAGTGACCTTGGGCTCAAGCCAGTGACCTTGGGCTTCAAACTAGCAACTTTTAGGCTCAAGCCAACAACCATAGGGTCATGTCTATGATCCCACTCTCAAGCCAGAGACCCCATGCTCAAGCTGGTGAGCCCTTGCTCAAGCTGGATGAGCCCTTGCTCAAGCTGGATGAGCCCATGCTTAAGCCGGTGACCTTGAGGCTTTGAACCTGGGTCCTCTGTGTCCCAGTCTGATGCTCTATCCACCATGCCACTGCCTGGTCAGGCCACACTGGTCTCATTTAATAATGTATTTTGGAGTTTGCTTATATCAATAGCATAGAGCTGCCTCATTTTTTAATGATCACACAATACTCCAGTATTCTGTTGCATTATGTACCCTAGTTATTTAACTAGTCCCCTTTATTTATTTATTTGAAGTGAGAAGTGGGGGTCTGCAAACAGACTCCCGCATGTGCCCGACTGGGATCCACCCAGCATGCCCACCAGTGGGTGATGCTCAGCCCATCTGGGGCATTGCTCCGCTGCAACCAGAGCCATTCTAGCGCCTGAGGTGGAGGCCATGGAGCCCTCCTCAGTGCCCAGGCCAACTTTGCTCCAATGGAGCCTTGGCTGCCAGAGGGAAAGAGAGAGAGAAAGGAGAGGGGGAAGGGTGGAGAAGCAGATGGGCGCGTCTCCTGTGTGCCCTGGTCGGGAATCGAACCTGGGACTTCCACACACCGGGCCGACACTCTACTACTGAGCCAACCAGCCAGGGCTTAGTCCCCTTTTGATAGACATTTACCATATTTCCCCATGTATAAGACGCTTCTATGTATATGACGCACCTTAATTTGGGGGCTCAAAATTTGAAAAAATTATATTACATAAAGTTATTGAACTCAAGTTTTATTCATCATAAAATTCATACAACTCCTCATCTGTGCAAAAAAGCAGAAATGCAAGTAAAAAAATCTACAACCACTGTATAAAACGCACCCAGTTTTTAAACCCCATATTTTTCTAAAAAGGGTGTGTCTTATACATGGGGAAATACTGTAGGTTGTTTCCAACCTTTTTTTGGTTCACACAATGCTACAATGGACAACCATACCAAACAGGTCACATTTTGCACAAAATCGGCATACCTTCCTGGAGACTGTGCTTTAGAGATGTTTCCACGTTGCTTTGTATCCCTCTAAATTACAGTTTTTTATTGTGATGCATAATGTTCCTCCGTATGTATCTGCCACATTTTAATGAACTACTCTCCTTGTGATGGACACTGATGTTGCTGCCAAGTCCCCAAAGCCACAAACACTGATATGATGAACATCACTGAATGCGGCCCTGCCACATTCTGGATACCGAGATGGAGTTTGGGGAGAGTGTGATTGAGGGGTGAACTGTGGTTGACTCTCCATGGTCCCCCTGCTCATGTCAGACAGTTCTTCCTTGTTACCTTTTGTTCCTTCACTATCTTCATGACAAGTTCATGAGTCAGATGGGTATGGGTTCACATTTCAGCTTTGTCACTTAGATGTTTGACCTGGAATGAGTGACCTCCCCCTTCTGAGCCTCAGTTTCCTCATCTGTGCAATGGGTCTTGTCATATCCCTACTGCTGGGAAGTGTGGAACCTCATGGAAAGGAAGGCCTTCATAAACAAAAGGGTCCTATGATATTAGGGTCCCCAGGCTTTCGTGGCTTAAGTCTCAATTTCAAGCTTTGGTTTGGGGACACAGTGCCACTAAGGCTGTAAGGGGGAGAGGGGATGACCTCTAGACGTCCAGGGGGCCAGGGAACTTGAGCTGGGATAGTTATGCCACAAGAGTTGTAACCAGATTTCTGATTCAGTAGTATTTGAAGGAAAAATGGTAATCTAGATGGAGACCGGTATTCATTCATTCATTCATTCACGCTCCTCTTAATAGCTTGTGACTTTGGGCAAGTGGCTTAATTTTTGTGCGCCTCAGTGTTTTCATCTGCAGAATGGGGGTGGCAATAACAGTACCCATCTCAGGGTGTGGTGAGATTAAGTGAGGTGATACATGCATAGTGCTTAGAACAGTGCCTGACACATAATACATGCTCTGTAAATATTAATTACTATCACAATTCATTTTTTCAACAATGCATTTACTGAGCACCTGCTACATGTCAGGGTTAGCTGTCTCACTGCCTGCAATTAGAACTACCCAAAACCCCCAGATACTATAAAACCAGAGCTCAGAAAACATGACAGGATCTCTGGGTATAACCGCCCCCGCTTAGTATTCTGGCTCTTAAGGGCGGTTTAAGATCTCCACCCGCTCCGTTATAGGCCAGGGCTCCTGACACCCCTTTAAGCCCCCACTCCAGCTCTTCAGAGGCCATGACACCCTCAACAGTGCTCCATGACATCTCCAATAGTGCTGCTTTGAACCCTAATGGACTCAGAAAAAAACGACTGAGGCAGCAAACCCCCATTTGTGCAATAGGGACTCCCCTAGACACTGGGGAAGGGTCTGAACCACCTTCTCTTAGCAGCTGGTTGGGCTCTGGGAGAAAGTGGGCAGCATCAGTTGATTTTAGGGACTCACCTGTTGCCTGCTATCCGTAATTCAATGTGGACCAGGGCTTCTCAACCTGAGCACTATTGGCATTTGAGACAGGGTCATTCTCTGCTGTGGAACAAACAGTCTTGTGCATTGCAGCATCCCTGGCCTCCACCCACTAGATGCCAGTAGCACCCCCACCCCCAGTTATGACAACCAAAACTGTCTCCAGACACTGCGAGCATCCTCTCAGTTGAAGCCTGGTGTGGAGGGCGCAGCAGCCTGACAGCCCCGCAGCTGACGCTCGCTGTGTGGTGCTGGGGAAACCCCTCTGCACGCTCAGGGCCGCAGGTGCCCAGCACTCAGCGAGCAGGTAGAGCCAGCGCCCAGGGCTCTCCAGCCTGACCTGACTACAATCCGGGCGCCTGTGCATTCCTTCCATCCTGGTGGCAAGTTCTAAGAGGCAGAGCAAGGATTGGGGCCCGGGAGACAGGTGTGGGTGGGGACAGCCCCGTGTTTGTTCTTCCACTTCATGCCGGGCTCTCCTTCCAAAGGCAGACGAGATAGTAATTACAAAAGCAGGCTTTGGGCTGCGTCTCCTTTAATCCTCCTAACAGCTCTGCAAGGCGGAAGGTTTTATTATCCCCTTTATCCAGCAATGGGACAAGTCATAATTGTGTGCCACCTGACAGGACACACAAGAAGAACGCAGCATCACTTCTGTTATATTCCTGCAAAGACGCATGGCCTGAGTCGAACCGTGAGGAAATACTAGACAAATCCCAAGTGTCCCATATGACAGAATAGCTGGCCTGTCATTCTCAAAAGTGTCAAGGACAAGAAAGTTAAGGGGAGACTGAGGAGCTGTTGAAGAAGCTTAAGTATAATTGAAGGAAGCTAGGCATGACCCTGGGCCAGGAAAAATCAATAAGACTTTATGGGGACAATTATGGAATGCTGAGTATAGTGTGTGTGGATTCGATAGTAATGCCGTGTCCTGAATTTGATAATGTACTCTCTGTGTGTGTGCGTGTGCGTGTGCGCGCGCATGTGTATGATGGAGGTGGGGGGTCAGGAGATCCATGCTGCAGGGCTCAGGGATCAAAGGACATGATGTGTACAACTGGCTCTCAAATAATTCCGTACAAGAGAAAATATAAATAGAAGGGAAATGATGAAGTAAGAAGGACAAAATACAGACAATCTGGGCGAAGGATATCCTGGAGTCCCTTGTAAGTCTCATCATTTTTCTGTAAGTTCTAAAGTTATGCCAATATAAATTTTAAAAAGAAATCAAAACATCTGACTGTCAGTATACCCAAGATAAATGAAAATGTATGTCCACAAAAAGACCTGTAAGCATATTTGCAGCAGTTTTATTTATATATAATAGCCAAACTGGAAGCAACCCAAATGTCTTTCAGCAAGTGAGTAGATCACCAAATTGTAATACATCTATAAACAGAATACTACTCAGCAGTAACACGGAGTAAGCTATTGATTCATGCTCATCAGGGCCGCACCTCACCAGTGGTGAGCCGAGGGAAAGGCGCTAGACCAAAAGACCATGAACTTTGGGAGCAGAGCAGACGAGTCTAAAAGTCCCCGCAGTGGTTCCTTTTGTGAGGAGTGATTACCTGGGAAGGGGTGTGGGGGAGCCTTCTGGGCTGCTGCAGAAGTTCTGTCTTGACCTGGGTGGTAGTCACATGGATTTATCCCTCTATAAGCATTCATTGAGAAAAAAATTCATTGAGATAAGTTCCCTTTCTGCACTTTACATAAGTGAAACTCAAAATCAAAGCAAAAGAAAATGAACTAAAGATACACATCAGACCTAAGAGAGTGAGGAGCGGGGTTGAAGAGAAGAAATGAATTAAACCCACGCGCAACGATGACAGCATGTCGGAAATCAAGGAGCTGGGTGATTCAGCCTTTTGCACCTAAGGTCTAAGAGGAAAAGCTGAAAAGGACACTAGAGAGAGGGGTTACCTGGCCTGAGGCCACACAGCTGGTGGGTGGCAGAGGCAGGATTTGAATGTGGGTCTGGGTGACCCCAGAGTGTGCTCCTTACCCAGTACTCTGGCTCGGACTCACTGTGCCGGACAGCCCTGTTCAGCACTCACAGGCTCCCCAGGGCCTGGCGGGGGGATGGCGAAACCACGGCCTGGCAAAGACCATCCCAGCTCAGAGCTGGCGGCTCCAACTGGGAGGGGAGGCAGTGGGACAAAGGGCGGCCCCGCCACAGCTCCCAGACACGGAGCTCGCTCCCCGGCCGGGGGTGGCCCTGCCGACCTGGCTGCCTCCTGCAGTAGGCCTTTGCCTTCCTTCCTGGGCCAGAGGATGGGCTCTGGTTTGGGTGCATCTTCCAGCTGTGCCCCTAACTGGCTGTGCCACTCGGGGCGAGTGGCTTCCCTCTCCGTGCCTCAATTTCCACTTCCAGAACCTGCCTGTGAGAACCCTACCTAACAGCAATGATGAGCAGAGTCGAGGCGTTACATGCATGCAAAACTCAGAAAAGTCTCTTCATTTCCTCACTGGGTTTTGAAGAATTCTTGGTAAGCTAAGGCGAGATTGGGCGGGCTTCCCGGGCAGTGGCATAGGGTCCGCGCTTTGTTTAAAGCTCTGCGGGTTGGTATGGACAGCCTTCATTGTTTCAGGAGGGGCTGGTCCTGGGCGGGACTGGGGCCCAGGTGAAGTCACCAAGCACTTTCCCCTTAGTTGTCTCCTTAGAGGTTCGGGAACCTTCTTCCAGCGTAGGTGTCCCCATTGCTAACCTCGCTGACCTCAGTTTGCTCACCTGAAAGTGGGAAGTGGGGAGAAGGGCTTTGTGCAAGGCCGCGGGGAGACAAGAGGAACTTAGGGTTCCCGGTTCCCTGGTTCCCTCAGACACTCAGCTGAGGTGAAACTGGGGAAAATAAGGCCTCGGAGGGCCCAAGTGGGGCGCATCGCAGGTACTCGACAGATACAGCTTGCTCTTTGTTTTCCTGGCGGACCTGTCTTTCTGCCTTTTCTACAATCAAATGTTGATTTAAAGTGATGCTACTATAATAATACGCGCATCCATTCTCTTAAAACACGAAAGCATTTCTGGTCAGGCTGAAGCCCATCTTGGACCACTCACCCCAGGGCGGCCCCTTCCTCATCCTGCCAGGGTGGTTTTATGACTTGGGGGTGTGAACTTCCAGACCTTGGTGTATGCATTTCTTTCATCTGTGTGCCTTCCTTTCTTTTTCTTTATTTTCTGATTCACTTTTTTTGGGGGAATGTAAACTTTTAAAGGGAGGATAGCCTGGGTCCAGAGGAGCGGACACCTTTCCACCGGTCCCCACCCACCCAGTGCCCACTCCGCGAGCATCTCCTTTAGTGGCTTCACACCCTCCCCATCTCCCAGCCCACCCCCCTCCTTGTTTCTGAGTCCCTGTGTCAGACCAATCTGTAATGGGGATCCATGATACTCCCTGACACCCAATGCTTGGTGCTCCGTAAAAAAATGGTGGGTAGGTGAGCTAATGGAAGATAAAGGACCAACCAACCAACCAACCACAAAGCCTAGCTCCGAGTAATTGAGGATCCACTGAGGTGGGTTTCAGTCAATTGGAGTTTCCCATGAGACCTGTGAAAGCAAGAACCATGTGGCATCAGTAATAACTGAGTCCATCTCTTTCCGGAGAAGAACGACAGTCCTGAGGCTGTCACGGGGTCCCTGGTAGGAGCCAGTGGGATGGCACTACCTCTCAGGCCTCCTGTAATTTTCTGAGGTCTCACAACCAGCGGCTGTGTGAGGCCCAGGACCCCGGGCCTCTAGACCACTTTCCACAACACTTTCGTTTTGTTCTCTGCTGTATTTGCCACCCTGAGCCTGGCAGACAGAAGACACCCCGAGATATGCTGCGGGAATGACTTCACCGAGCACCCGCCATGTGCCAGGCACTGTGCTAGGCCCGGGAACGCAGTGGAAAATGGGACAGCCCAAACCCTGTCCTCATGAAGTTGACATTCTTACGGTGGGAGATGCGGTCAGTCAGATGTCAGGGATGTGGAGGAAAATGAAGCAGAGGAAGGAAAGAAGGAGTGCTGGTGTGTGCGTGTATGCGTGTGTGCGTGCGTATGTGTGCATTGTGTGATGTTGCATTCAACTGCAGAGGTCAGGGAAGGCCTCCCTGAGAGAAGGTGATGTGTAAGCAAAGACTTGAAAGAGGGAAGGGACTGAGCCACGGGAATATCTGGGGATGGAGGGAACAGCAAGCGCAAAGCCCTGAGGCGGATGGTGCTTGCTGTGTTCCAGGAGCAGCAAGAGGCCAGCACATGGGACTTTGTGAGTGAGGGAGCGGGAAAAAGAAGAGTGGGAAGGTGGTGGTGGTGGGCAGTGGGGAGGGGGGCTTTAGCGGACGAGGGGTATGACTTGACTTCTTCCTCCCAGGGCTACAGGGTGGGGTGGCCTTCAGGCAGAGGAGAGAACAAAATGAAGGAACTGGTGGGAAGTGTGAGCCCAGGGTCTGGTACACACTGGGCTCTCACTCAGTAAACAGTATTGTGTTACCGCAGAGGGTATGTGGAGGCTTTGGATGGAGGGACCTGCTAAGTTTCCATGGGGTTCCTGGTGGGCTAGTGATGCCTGAGGCGCCCCATCTACCCCAGCCTGCCCCCGTGGAGGGTTTGGTGCCCCCACAGAGCCGGGGCTGGGCATGGAGCCCCTTCAGCACTGAGCAGGATTGGCAGGTGAGTGGGAGGAAGCAGCCAGGCCGGGGCTGGCAGGGAGCTGGGGGCTGGAGTGGGGCCCGGGAGACTGTGTTCTGACGAGGAGGGCAGGCCGGGGCTGGTTCTTCTTGGGAGAGAGGCGGGAGGTGGTACGGTCCAAGGGAAGCTTCCCAGCTTCCCAGCTTCCGTGTGGGCTTCCCACCTGTCTTTTCTCTCTGACCTTCCCCTGTTCCTGCGACTTGCTCTTCCTCCTTCCACTGTTTGCCCATGCTGTTCCCTCTCAAATAATGCCTTTCCCTTCTCTTGTTACCAGGTTCATGCCTACTCATTGCTTGATGCTCAGATGAGAGAGTCCTCACCAAGGAGGCCTTCCCTGACCCCCACTTGCTCCTCTCTATTCCTATGAATGGTACTCACAGCCGGGAAACCCACCGGGGGGGCTGCATATGTGTGATTATCTGTTTATAGTTAGTCTCTTTCCTAGGCGCTGAGCTCCGGAGGTGGGAACGGGTTTGTTGTCTTGATGCTGTGTTCCCAGCACTTAGAATGGTATCTAGCACATAGTCAGTGCTCTGAATCCTGGAGGGAGGATGAGGATGCGTGGTTGAATGAATGGCTGTGTCTATGGACAGAGAGATGGATAGATAGATGGATGAACCTGAATGGCTAGAGATTGGTTGGGCTATGGTGTGAACGGGCGGAGGAGGGATGGGTGGGTGGGTGGGCAGATTATTGGGTGAGGTGGATGGATGAGTGATGGACCCGGGTGGGGTGAATGCAATAGAAAACTCCTGGCCCGAGAGTGAGGAGTCCTGGGCTCTAGTTCCGTTTTGCTACATACAAACACCAAGGCCCGTGGAGTCCGGGCTTGTGTAGTCACCCAGCTTTGCCCCTGTTTCCTCATCCTTTGGTTTTTCAGCTTCTATTGCTTTTATTTCACTGATTAAAACCCCTTTTTACACCCCCACCCATTTTTCTGGAGCCTCACCACGTGAATGTAACAAAAGGGAGCTGCTGAGACGGGGGCCAGGTGTCCCCCAAGAGCTCCGTAGCTGGGAACACAACTCGAAAACCCAGCTGACAGTCGATGTTTTTGCAATGCCCTCCTATACCCCAAGAGTCCCTCCTCCCTGGGGCATTAGCTAAAAAATGCAGGTTTGAGGGTTCCTTCACCCAAACTTCTTCTTCAGGTGCTTTAGAACAGGCCCAGAAGTCTGAACTTTTTTGTTTTTTTTTTTTATTTTTTATTCATTTTAGAAAGGAGAGAGAGAGGGAGAGAGAGAGAAGGAGGGAGGAGCAGGAAGCATCAACTCCCATATGTACCTTGACCAGGCAAGCCCCGGGTTTCGAACCGGCGACCTCAGCATTTCCAGGTCGACGCTTTATCCACTGCGCCACCACAGGTCAGGCAGAAGTCTGAACTTTTAACAAGCTTCACTCTAGGAGGCTGAGCTCACCCCTGGGGACACACTGCCTCCTTCTAGGGCCGCTGTATCCTACAGGTCGTCAGGCAGGTGTGAGTGCGAGCTTGTGTGCTGGGGTGGAGGTTGCTGAGACACTTTTCACATATGTATACAAAGACTAGAAACGAGTCCTGTGTCCTGCGGGGGAGCTGCCTCAGCACCTTGGGGCTGGTCTACTCCCTGGAGGACCCAGCAGGTGTTAGAAACAAGGAAGAAGGTTCTGATAAAGTAAGGTCTCTAAGATATGGTTAAGTGGGAAAAGCAGATGGAGGGCCGTGCCTATGGTTTTACCACGTGTGTTAGAACATTCCCCGAAGAAGAGAAGTATGGGTATGCATAGAAAGTTCTGGAAGGATACATAGAACCACTGTGGCCTCTGGGGAAGGAAACTGGAGCAGGAGGGAGACCTTTGGTTATATCTGCATCCTTCCTGAGTCTTGGGTTTGGGTTTTGATTCTAATTGGCTGTGTGACCCTAAGCCCTCTCTGAACCTCAGTGTCCCCAGGTGTAAACGGGGCCATGAAGTTTCCTGTTTGGGCGTGGGCTGGCATGGAGGGTACAGGCAATTCGATCCTGCTTTGGTTTTTGATTCCAGGAGTCTCCGGGTCAGGACTCACCTTCTCGCAGCCTCACTTGGTCCAGGGACAGTGGGTCCCTGGGTAGCGGGTGGCCCAGATCAGGGTGAGGCTGAGCTGGAAACACTGGCAGGGTTGGAGTGTTTTGTGTGGGTACCGTCCATCTTCACTCCCCTAGCTGGAGGCGGTTTCGGGATGCTCACCCCCACTTCAGGCCCACTGAAACCAGAGAGCATTCCCTCTCCTTTCCCCGCCCACTCCTCTTCAGGATGGAAACCCAGGGAAGGGGAGAATGACTGGGTGTGGAGCCAGAGAGAAAGAGAGAGACGGAGAGAAAGGGAGAGACCGAGAAAGACAAGAGGAAGAGAAAGGCACACCGACACACACAGCTGTCCAGATTCAGGCCTAGAGAGGCAAAGAATCAGAGTGAGGAGGGGGGAGACAGTGCGGCTCCCAGCGCAGGTGGGGGCTGGGCTTGCTCTGGCCAGGTGCCTGGCGGGCCAGGTACAGGAGTGCTGGGGGAGGGAGGCTGTGGGACAGGGGCGGAGGGTGCTGCAGGCTTCCCCAGCAGGGCGTTCTCCACACCTCAGGGTCGCAGCTGCCGGGCTGAGTAGTCTTTGGAACCAACTCGGGGCCCCTCAGTTCTCGTCCCTCCAGTCTTCCCTTGGGACCTCGTACCTAGAGGCTTCCTCCCCAGGGGCCCTTCTCAGAGCACAGCTGGGAAGGCCTGAGGTGAAACCAGGCTAATTAGTGCTCAGCACTGAGATAATCGCTGCCTGGAATGTTCCCTAGGAGGTCCAGGTGGGGGTGGGCAGTAAGGGGCCCATGGAGTGCCTGGTATTGGCCCTGCCAGGCCTATGCCTGCTGGCTACTAGAGCCCTGGATATTGGAACAGGGAGGCTCAGGAGGCCGGGATCCTTAAGTTTTAGAACATACAGTGACTCAGGCCCCTATAGACCATCCTGTATAGCAGATCCAGTCTGGTCATGTCTACCCCAAACCCTGCCTAAAGCCTTCCATGGCTCACCATGGTCGATAAGCTAAAATCTGAGCTCCTCACCTTTGTCTACAGGTGTCTGCTGATCCATTCTTGTCCTTTCTAGCCTCTTACCCTCAAACATTCCACACTTGACCCACCTCAGGACCTTTGCATATGCTGTATCCCTTCCTAGAATGCTCTTCCTCCATCTCCTCCCAGAGCTCTCCTCTATGAGCCTTCAGACTCAGCTCAAAGATCTCATGGGGGAGGTCTTCCTCGTATGTATTATGCAGTCCCCTGCACCTCTCCTTCCCAGCACGTGGCACTCTTCATTGTCTTAGTGCAATTCTATATTTGATGCCTGCTCCCTTCACTCCAGTATTAGCTCCCTGAGGACAGGCACTGTCTGCTTGGTCACTGTTGGTCAAATAAGTTTGTAAATATGATATATAGGTTTGCTCGCTTATAGTTTGCATTGGGTGTGAGGGACAACAGGCTGTAAGCAGGCAGGGTCGTTATAGCCTAAAGGCTTAGTTTTAAGACTAAGCCTTTCCCACCCTAAGTGACTTTGAATCAGAGACTCCCTTGTTTGTATATTGGATTTAAAGGTTTTGATTTCTACACTATAAAATGGGGCAGAAAGGCTCCATTGGAGCAAAGATGGCCCGGGCGCTGGGGATGGCTCCTTGGCCTCTGCCCCAGGCGCTAGAGTGGCTCTGGTCGCAACATGGCGACGCCCAGGATGGGCAGAGCATCGCCCCCTGGTGGGCAGAGCGTCGCCCCATGGTGGGCGTGCCGGGTGGATCCCGGTTGGGCGCATGCGGGAGTCTGTCTGACTGTCTCTCCCTGTTTCCAGTTTCAGAAAAAAAAAAAAATGGGGCCCTGGCCGGTTGGCTCAGCGGTAGAGCGTCGGCCTAGCATGCGGAGGACCCGGGTTCGATTCCCGGCCAGGGCACACAGGAGAAGCGCCCATTTGCTTCTCCACCCCTCCCCCTCTCCTTCCTCTCTGTCTCTCTCTTCCCCTCCCGCAGCCAAAGCTCCATTGGAGCAAAGATGGCCTGGGTGCTGGGGATGGCTCTGTGGCCTCTGCCTCAGGCGCTGGAGTGGCTCTGGTCACAACACGGCGACGCCCAGGATGGGCAGAGCATCGCCCCCTGGTGGGCAGAGCATCGCCCCATGGTGGGCGTGCCGGGTGGATCCCGGTCGGGTGCATGCGGGAGTCTGTCTGACTGTCTCTCCCTGTTTCCAGCTTCAGAAAAATGAAAAAAAAAAAAAAAAATGAGGCAGAAAAGCCCATGCTGGAGGAGAGCAGAGAAAGGCCACGTGGAGGAGAAGAAAAGCAGCCAAGATGTTGGAGTGCTGAAGGAGAAGCCAGTTTGTGCAGAGTTTGTGTAGAGAGAAGGAGATGGGGAACAGAGTTGAATAAGGCTGGTGAACTAGAAACCTTTGATTCTAGGAAACTTGGATAAGTCAGTGGCTTTGGGAGCCCTGAATGGAAAGGGAAGTGTTTTCCCACTGTGTGTATTTCTTGCCCGCCGGGTGCAAGCTAGGATTAAAGCTGATGACCCACCAGTTCTTGGCTCCGTTGTTTCATTACCGTCTGTCTGAATCAAATGCGAACCTGCGTTGGCCAGGCAGCCGCGATGGTGGTTGTGGCTACCGGCTTACAGTCACCATTGTGTCCTAAAGGATCTGATGCACAGCAGGTGCTCCTTGAGCAGCTAGTGACCATAAAGAAGTGGCCTGGACAGTTTTTGTTATGTGGATTCTTCCTGGGAAGGAGCCCCGCTGATCCCTGGGTCTCCCTCCACCATCCCAACCCTTCCCCCAGTACCAGCTCTAGAAGATCTGGCTTCCAAGTCTTCAGATTCCACAGGGCTGTCCTGGCTGTGATGTTGTAATGAATCACTGGCCAGAATCTGGTCTTGATTATCTCATGGCTGGGCATGGCCTGCTTATCCTCACAGGGGCTAGGACCACAGGCTACCGTATCAGAGGCGCCAGGTGTCTCAATGGGCCTCTTGCCTTTGGCCATAGATAACAGCTAACAGCACCCCCCCACACACACACATCCTGCCTTACAGGCACCTGTATCAGAGACATGCTGGGTGGCCTCAGCAAGTCCCTACCTCTCTCTGGGTTGCTGGGTCACACAGGGTGAGGTTCCGCCACATAGAAGAGAGTGAGGAACTGGGTGGAAATGGGGTCCATGGATGGGAGACCTTCAATGTAATAATGACACCGACTTCTCAAGGCAGGAAAAAGTGGCTACACATGATGGGATTTCCATGAGTCTCCAACTGGGGTTTGGGGGGAGTCCGGGGTGACCCACCTGCCCCAACGTACCTTGGATGCCTGAGGTTTACAAGTATTTTGGGACCCACTGAGGTGGGGCACGAAGTGTTGGCAAGTGAGGGGTTGAGCCATTGCTAGGGCATTGATTCCACCATGCCTCAGTTTCCCCAGTGTGAAGTAGGGATAGTAACAGTTTCTGCTTAAATGAGATACTTTCTGTGAGGTGCTTGGAACAGAGCCCGATCATGGGAAGTGATCAATAACTACCATTATTCCTACTTCTTAAGGTCTTGCCTTATCCTGTACCCACCGCTTTGTGCTTCCTACTCCCCAAGCATTCAGGCTTGGGTGATTCACCTGAACGATTACAACAGCCTCCAAATGGTCTCTCGCTCCCAGTTTCAGTTTATTTTTCACATGCTGCCAGATGGAGCCTTAAAAAATGTAAACTGAATCACCATCCTCCTTTGCTCAGCAGTCTCCCATGACTTCCACTGCCCTCAGAACAGATGACCTGCTTTTGTATGATGGCCAGTCCCTCTCTTGTAATCTCTTGTCACTCTTTCATTCACTCTGTTAGAGCCATATTGGTCTCCGCTCAGTGAATCTGACTCCTGACTGCCTCAGGGCCTTTGCACATGCTGCTTCCTCTGCTGGAATGCTTTCCTCTCTTCTCTTTACCTACTTCGTGCCCAGATCTTGGATCGGGGGAACCTCCAGTAGTGGGTGCTGTGGTGACTCACCCAGATTCCCTCACACTGGGCCCTGCACCCATCTCCCAGCTACCATGCAATGTTGGCAGCTACAGGGTCCTAGCTGAACAGAAGCTGCCTCACCCGGGAGGTCCCCTCAACCCCAAGTATCAGAGGCAGACAGAACCAATAACTGATTAAAGCAGAGGAACAAAGCTCAGTCCTTTTAACTCCAGGTGGGATCCACTCTGCAGTGCAGCTCATGTTCCAGAGCTTTCCTTGGGATCAGGCTGAAGCTGGATGTCAGCTGAGAGCACATCCTAGCAGAGCTCTTTCCCAGGCCCCAGCCTGCTCCACTCTCCTCTTTCCCCCCAAAAGCATTCCTCCGTGAATCACATGCATTCCAGTCTCGGTTCGGGCTTTGTTTCTGGGCAACCTGACTTAAGACAAATCACCAGAGGAACCTTCCTGGTTCCCCTTTTCTGGTGTTATCTCTATAGACCGCTCCTTCCAGCACTCATTATGGCCATATTTTACATTTACTCAGATGATTATTCGATTGAGGTCTGTCCCTTGCCCCAGAATGTAAGACAAGGATCATCTTGACTCTGTTCCTGGCTGCATCCCCAGTGCCCATCACAGGGCTTGGCGCAAAGTAGGTACTCAATAAATGTTTTGTTGTTTTTTTGAATGACTGAATGAATAATGGCCGGGTGAGTTAGAGGTTGAGGGCGTAGGGCTGGGCATCATCAGGACCCCTGGTTCTTCCCATCTCGTGGTCCTGTCATCTCCTCCAACCTAACTCCTCATAGCCCCATGATGGTGCCAAAGCTTCTGCCATCTCTTCCTCACATAGCCATGACCAAGGCAGGAAAAGGCCCTCACGTGTCCTCTGAAGAATGAAGAAACAGTTCCCAGAAGTCCTTTGGCAGCCTTCCCCATCTCACTGGCCACAGATGCATTCCATGTCTAGCCTCAGCCAATCACTGCAAGGGAAAGGAGAAGGCCATGTTTAATTTGGGCCAATCAGCATTTGCCCCCCTGGGTGCCTTGGGCAGAGTCTGCTCTTGCCCAGTAAGAGGGAATTCAGATGGGGCCAGGTCTGGTCGTGAGCTGTGGACCCCTGAACTGGGGGCATTGTGAACATCCCAAGGCTGTGGATCCCACACCTGCCCTCCCTCTCTGGAGAGCCCTTGGGCGGTGGCTGTGAGAAGGGAGGTGGGGCTGGGTGAGGGTTTCAAGCAAATTAGGTGGCCAGACACCTTCACCTCAGTAAATATTTATAGAGCCAGGAATGGAGAGGAGGTAGGCGGGCCCAGAGGGTGAGAGTGTAGGGAAGAGGCAGCCTGGGCCAGAGATACTGAGGGAGAGGCAGAGAGACGTGATGGAGAGATGGAGAGACATGGAGGGACAGACAGAGACACAGGGAAGAGACAGACACAGTAGAGAGACAAAGAGAGACCTCCAGTGTTGGTCTGAGAGACAGAGGGAAAGAGAGAGGCAGGAGAGACAGACTTTGCCAGGAAGGCTTTTGCATCAGTGCCCTGAGTAGTCAGAGGCTCTGTTATGGTGGGAGCGATGTTCTGTCTCCTTCTCTTTGGCTTTATGTTATAGGCTAGTCATATGTCCAGTCTGAGCCTTGGTGTCCTCCTCTGGCAGATGGGATAAATGATCATTTTTCACAGGACTGTCCTGAGGCTCCCAACACACTGGGATTATGATAGACCCAGTAGCTTCCTTTGGCCTGTAAATGGCCTGGAGAGCTGATGGGAATTGTCACCGCAGTGGATGGGGGAGGCATGTCCAGGGTCACAGCAGGAAGACAGGAGGGATGTGGGCTATGGGGGGGGAGGTCATTCTAATTCCTGTATCCTGTCTGTGCCCCACAGGGCTGGGTGGGACAGAGAGGCGGGGATCTTAGGCTGGCCAGTAACAACAATTCTGGGAATAATAATAATAATGGCACTGTGTTCCGAGTGCTCCCTAAGTGCCAGACACCAACCCTAGGAGAGGAGCTGCTTAATTTCATTTAGCTTATAGTTCCCATTTTACAGGTGAGGAAGCCTCCTCAGAGTAACAGCAACTTCCTAACAATGGAGCTAGGGTTTGCAGTCAGACAGGCCTGGGTCTGAGTCCCTGCTCCACACTGGACAGGCTGGGTGACCTGGGCAGTCACTTTCTCTTTCTCAGCCCCAGTTTCCCCATTCATACAATAGAAAAATAACAGTGTCAAGGCTGACATGAGGATTAAATGAGATGCTGTACAGAAAGCGCTCAGCGCAGGGCCAGGCACACAGTAAGTGCTCACTCAGTAAGCGTTCAATAGGGTGTTGGCTAACAATTTTAAAGTAATTTAAAAATAATCCCTTTAATTGCTCCTCTTTCTTCAGAGGAAACCTTGAGGTCCAGAGAGGGGAAATGACTTGCCCAAGGTCATCAGCCAAGTGGAGAAGCTGAGATTTGAACCCAGTGAGCTCTGAGGCCAGTGCTCACTCCCCGTCCCCCTTGCCACCATGACAGCTCACTCCTGGATGGCCTGTTTGGGACTCAGTGCGGTGGGTCAAGAAGATGACTGTGGCCTGGCCTGATATGCCTCTGGCTTGACATCAACCATGCTTACCCGTTGGGGAGGTTGCAAAATCCCACTCCCTTCACCGGTCGATAAAGGGTGCCCATTGCAAAACTCAGTGGAGAAATTATTAAGTATTGTGTCATCATGTGCCTGGGCCCTGGGTGCCCCTTTCCTGCCCTGAGGCCTGGGTGGGGCTGACTCCTCACTCTCTCCCTCAATAGCCCTGACCTGAGAGGAGTTGGGGTGGCGGTCAGCCAGGGGCTTTTGGGGAGCGGGCTGAGGACAGACCTGGCACTGGGTCCACCTACCGCCCTTCACACTCAGGAATGGCGGCTCCAGTCCAGCCTTCCAGGTGCTCAAGCCCAGACCTTGAGGTCACTGGATTTTTCTCTTTCCCCACATCCTATAATTGGACAGAATACCTGATCAATTGGTCAGGGATTCTGTCAGCTCTACCTTTAAGATACATCCAGAATCCCACCAGTTTTCCCCCTCCACTTTCACACCTGGATTCAAAGCACCACCCGCTGGTCTCGCTGCTCCCAGTCATTCCTCACAGTCTATTCTCCACACGACGCCAAAGGGATCCTGCTAGATCCAGGTGCATCTTAAGTTGGATCTTGTCCCTCTGCTTCAAGCTATCCATGGCTCCTGTCTGAGAGCACAAGCCAACGTCCTCACAAGGGCCACAGGTCCCTGCCTCATCTGGCCCCATTGTCTTTCTGACCTCATCACTACCATTCTCTCTCCCTTGCTCAGTTAGCTCCAGCCACAGTGGCCTCCTGCTGTTCCTCCAATGCACCAGGCGTGCTCTGACCCCTGGGCCTTTGCACTTACTGTTCCCTTTGCCTAGAATGCTCTTTCCCCAGCTCTTTCACACAGTTGGATCCCTCACTTTATTTAGATCTCATCTCAAGGTCACTGCCTCAGGGAACCCTTGCCTGGCTACCCTGCTAAAGTGTCACCACCATTGTCACCTACAGCACTTTAATCTTTCTTCCTGACTTACCATCATATCATGCATTCACTTATTTGTTTGTTTGTTTAATGTTTGTCTCCTTAGAATGTCCCCTTCTTCAGGGCAGGCATTGTTGTCTATTTTGTTCACGATGCTCCCTTAACATTCAGCCTGGGCCTGGCAGACAGTAGGTGCTCCACAAGATTTGCTGAGTCAGTGAACGGGTGGGCAGAAGGGGTGACATAGCCTAAACCATGCCTCAGCCAACCTCACGAGCCCGCGTTTCTCCAGCCGATGACTTGAGGATGCTGCCTGTAGCACCCTCCTTCAGACTGCAGTTGGCGGCGGCTTCCTTGGCTGCCCTGACCACTCAACTCCCACCCAGGCCCTCTCCTGGCTCCCTGCCAGCACTCACCACGAGCTGGCTCGTTTTGTTTGTTTCTGTATTTATTATCAACCAGGCTCCTCCTCCCACCCCTCAACCCCCTCTGAGCTCTCTGAGGACAGGACCTTATCTGCCTCAGTTCTGAGGCTGTCCCCTGGTGCCCAGCATGGGGCCTGGCACTCTGTAGGATGTGCCAGTGACTGGCTGATCGGGTTGGCATCACATGCCCCATTGGCCAGGAGGGACTTAAGAGGAGATGCAGTGCCCAGACCTGCAAAGTCAGAGAGAGAAGGGGGCCCACATGGGCCTTAATTATACCACGTCCCATAATGATACAGTATTATAATAGTCACACAAAGTATATTAATCTGATATTATATCTGGGCTTTTTACAATAGATACAATCAGCCCGCCGCAGTTTGCTAACTCATTGTCGACCCAGCTCCACGCTCCACCTAGATTATTATCAGCTTCTTTAATTACGTGGAAGACAAAGCTCTGCAGGCTCTGCCCACAGCCCAGCACCAGCCGCCTCCCATAAGCTGGGATAATAGCTACTCCCACACGGGGCGAGGCTTGTGCTGCCTCCTGCATCTCAACACCCTGTCCCAGGCTTGGGCGTGACAGGCCTGTTGAAGGCCTAGGCCTAGGGAGCCACAAACGCTAACCACCAGGACTAAACTGGCGGCCATGAACCGGGGTCCGCCTTCAGGTGCATTGTGTTTGACCTGTGTGGTGCTTTTGCTTCAAGTCAGAATGAGTTGTCAACACTAAAAATGATAAACATCCAGATTTCTGGCTTCTTCTGAGACACGGGAAGATCCAGGAACGCTGGGCGCACCAGCGCTGTGTGCTGGGGCTGAGGAGTGGCTGTCCCCACGGACAGGGCATGGCCGTAGTTGCCCCCCTCCCCAACCCATTTCACTTTTTGTCCCTGCCTGGCTCCTGTAGACAGCTGAGTTTGCAACGCCTGCTCTAGGATTAGAGGCCATTTACCCATTTGCAAGAGGAGGACATGGCGGCTCAGAGAAGGCAAGTGACGTAACTGATATTGTACAGTGAGCCTGGAACTCAGGTCACAATCATTTAACAAGTCTTGACTGAGCACCAACTGAATGTCAAGCAGTGGGGATACAGGATGGTTAACATCCTGCTATCTGGAGTGACACTTTTCTGTCCCACAGCCATATCGTCACCTTTATTGCTGGGCAGTGGTACTTGTTGAAAACAGGTCCTTTCTTATCCCCTGGAGGTAGCTGGAAGTACCTTCCTCAGGGCTGCTGGGCCCCATCCCAGGACGGGGTCTGGAAGTGGCACACTTGGAAGGAAGCCCCTGTCAAGCATTCCCACGAGGCTGCCGCTACTCCCCGACCTGCCCCGGGCTCTCAGAGAGCGGGAGGGGTGAGCAGGGTGGGCCGACAGGGGTGGTGAGAGGGAGTTAGGGTAGGGGTGAGAGAGAGGGTGGGGAAGTGAGCAGAGAATGCTCAGTAGTATCAACTAGACCAGAGGTCAGGAACCTATGGCTCGCGAGCCAGATGTGGCTCTTTTGATGGCTGCATCTGGCTGGCAGACAAATCTTTAATAAAAAAAACGTTAAAAATATAAAACATTCTCATGTATTACAATCCATTCATTTCCTACCACTCATGTTCATGGTTGTGGGTGGCTGGAGCCAATCACAGCTGTCCTCTGGGACAACACTAAATATTTAGGATAATACATAACGTACACGGGTCATTGTATGGCTCTCACGGAATTACATTTTAAAATATGTGGCGTTCATGGCTCTCTCAGCCAACAAGGTTCCTGACCCCTGAACTAGACAGAGCGTCAGGATCCAGTGAAACCAGAGGTGAATTAGGCTTCTCTCATGCCCCTTCTAGAGGCAAGGAGTGGAGGGGCAGGTCGCTGAGACACCCAGGTTCCCGGTTTGCTAGTCCAGGAAGTAGGCATTCGCTCAGCCATTCTCTTGGGAGAAATTATTACCTGCTCCCCTCCCCAACCCCACCCTCGTCATGGCTCTTCTGCTGGTCAGGAGGAGAAACTGCAGTTTGGAACCTCTATTTCCAGCCCCTTAGCATGGGACGCAGCGTGGGTCCCACTGACCCCAACGCCATCAGGGCTCTTGCAGACCCGTCCCAGGAGCCACCTCTGAAGAGCATTAAGCAGCCGGAACACTCTGTGGTAGTTCCTTACTGACACCGGGGTTTGGGGGTGGGGGGTGAATAACAGTCCCAGCCATCATGTGCACTTGCTAAAAATAAACTTGACATACTTTTGCATTGGGAAACAATGTGGATTCCAAACATTCTCAAAGGGCAGAGAGGGGAAAAAAGGAAGAATGGAAATCAAGTTTTTGAGCTTAGTAATTAATTAGTCTGTAAACAAATGACTCACGCTTTTTCCTGGCTGTTTTTCTTTCCCTTTTGTGTGGATTTTTGTAGGGGTCAGGGAAGGATTGCCAAGTGAGCCAAGTTGATAGGCAAGACAGGGCCCAGAGGTTTCTCTCTGGAGTAGAGGATGGCAACTCTCCTGCAGAGGCATTGGCCAGGTGGAGAGGGAGAGGAAGAGCTTCAGGAGGAGGGAACAGCATGTGCAGTGACTCTGAGAACGGAAAGAGCTTGGCCTTTTCAAGGAGCAGTGAGGCGGCCCATGTGGCTGGAGTAGAGTGGGCAAGGGAGTGGGATCAGAGAGGTGGGCAGGGGCTGCATCACGCAGAGCCCTAAGGCTGTATTAAAGGCATCTAGACCTGAGCTAGAAGACCATGGAAACCATGGAAGAGTTTTGAGCCAAGAAGGAACATTGTTTGATTTATACCATGATGCCATTTAAAAAGTGGATGATAAGAAAAAATAAATTCTAAATGTTCTCAGTTATTTGGATGCTTCTTGTATTTAGATTCCTCAAATGATTATCCAGTGATTATATTTATTAATGGTTTATATGCTTAATGTGTATCTCCTTGCCACAGATCATCGGCCTCATATCAGAGGCTTTGTCAGTCTTGTTTACTTCCGTGTCCCTAGTGCGGAGACCAATGCTTGGCATACAGTAGGAGCCCAGCAAACGTCTTTCAAGTGACTGAGCCCTCTCTGCAAGGCCAGCAGCCTCCTTCCACTGTATAAAGCAGGAGTGGAGGGGAGGGAGGAATTTTATGGCTGGAAAATCTATTCTGTAAGAGACTGAGCTCCCCAGCAATGGGGGCATTCAAATAGGGAGCACACTACCAGTCCCACAATACCTGTCTCTGATTTGAGACAAACTTAGAGCTGGCTCATAGATGCCACATGATGAGGGTGGCATGTTGTTATGTCCATTGTGCAGATAGAGAAGCCGAGGCCCAGAGAGGAGCTGTGACATGCCCAAGGCCAGCGGAGGAGCTCAGAGGGGAATCTAGATCTGACTATAAAGATTGTGCTTCTAACTCCCTTTTTGAGCCATAGCTATGGGTTTGAATCCCAGCTCCACCACCTAGATGTTATGTAACCTGGGTCACGTCACTTCTGGTCTTCACTGTCCTTCTACATGAAATAGGGATATGGTACTTCCTTGCAAGGCTGCTCCGTGGAGTCAGGGAGGTTTCAGTGGATAATCGCTGACACACAGGTGTTCAAAACATATACACCTCTCCTTTCTCTGCTGAAGCCCTTTGGCCTGTGGCCCTCCTCCCGGGCTGTTGATTCCCTTCTAGGCCAGTGGTTCCATGGAGTGAGTCCACTTTCTAGGCCCCCACCCACCCACTGGGTGTTGATTCACCCATGCCACGAGCTTCTTGCCCTCTGCCTCTGTTTTCTTCCTCCTTTTCTCAGTAAACCCACTGCCCTCTCTGATTGCCAAAGCGCCTCTCGGAGAGCAGGCGGTGATGGGGAGGACCCCACCGTCCCACGGAATGTCTCCGCCGCTTCCCCATCCCTCCTTCCCTCACCACCCCCGGCTGAGGTCACCAGGCTCGAGGTCTGGACTCAGGGCGCAGGTCACAGTGGGGGGTTGAATTAATCATCACGGGGCAGGTGGAGCCTCGGTGGTCCAGCATTCTCTGTGGGGGGAGCCAGGCTGGTGGGGAGAACAGGAAGGGGTGGATGTCAAAGGAAAAATTCTAGGATAGATGGTGCTCACAACCCGTGGCAAGCAAATACCGGAAAGGCCCAGCTGAGGGCTAAGAGAGTGTGCACTGAAGGGGCAGGGGTGGCAGAGGCAGGAGTGGTCTTGAAGGCGGCTCTGTAGAAGTAGGTTTTTTTTATTTTATTTTATTTATTCATTTTAGAGAAGGGGGAGGAGCAGGAAGCATCAACTCCCATATGTGCCTTGACCAGGCAAGCCAGGGTTTTGAACCGGCAACCTCAGTGTTTCCAGGTTGACACTTTATCCACTGCGCCACCACAGGTCAGGCCAGAGTAGGTGTTTTTTGAGCCAGGTATGCAGAGGGGAGATGAACGGCATGGCGCTGCAGCCAGCTCACCTGGCCTTAAATCTCAGCTCCGCCCCTTTCCCATTGTGTGAAAGCAATCAAGTTCACATCTCCCTCTGAGCCTCAGTTTCCTCATTTGGAAAATGAGATAATAGTAACAGTGCCCCCCTGCCAGGTGTGGTGAGGATTAAGGGGGATGATGCAGATAAAGTGTCTAAGCAGGACCAAGCACACAGCGAATGCCCAATACGTGGCTGCTATTTTTTTTGTTCTTACTGTCGGCATAGTGGAATGCACAAGAATTGCAGCTTCGGGCGGGCCTGGGTGCAGACCTCAGCTTTCTGCATCTCTGTGTCCTCGAGCATGCCCTCTCCCCTCTCTGAGAGTCAGTCTACCCACCTGGAGATGGAGAGGGTTGGAACTCACGGGGCTTGTTGTGAGGACGAGGCATGTGAATCCATGTACGTGCTGAGCACGATGCCTGGAACACAGTGGGCACCCAGGGAGTGGTGGCTGGCGTCCCCTGCCTACACCCTCGTGGTTAAGAGCAGGGTTGGAGTGTCAGGTGCCTGGGCCTGAGTCCCGGCTCTGCCTCCCTGACTTGCTGTGGGGATTAGATCATAGGCGTGAGGCACCCAGTCTGATGCCTCGCACATAGTAGGTGCATGGTCGATGGGAAAAATATCAGGATCTTCGTCTCCGATGACCAGTATGAGGCCACTCTGACATCCTGGGTGGGAGATGACTGTTCCCTTGTGATGTTTCTACCGCTTTCACTGAGGAGACTGAGACTCATAGAGCTAAAGGGACTAGTCAGAGGCGGGACCCGTGATCTGCTTGGCTATACAGCCCTGTCTTTCTGTAAGGGCGGGTGTGGGGGTCGCTGGGTGTGTGCATTGCTGAGAGTGTATCTTATTGTGCCCCTTTGGGCCACCATGGCTGCAGATGGAGCAGCCGTTTCATGGTTAAGGAAAGAGGTGAAAGCAGTCACTCTTGATGCGAGCTTCTGGGATTCAGGGTCATGTCCCTAGAGCCTCATCCCAGACTGGGGACAGAGAGTGGCTTTGGGGTCTTGGGACAGGAGAAAGCCCCACCTAGGCCAAGCCTGGGCCTTTCTTGTTCTACCCAACCAGCCCCATAGCGCTTTGCCGCTTTCTTTTCTTTCCTTTCTTTTCCCCTTCCTTCCTTCCTTCCTTCCTTCCTTCCTTCCTTCCTTCCTTCCTTCCTTCCTTCCTTCCTTCCTTCCTCCCTCCCTCCCTCCCTCCCTCCCTTCCTCCCTTCCTTTTTCTCTTTCTTTTTCTTCTTATTTTTATTGGGTATTTTATTAAGTAATTTAATCCTCATAATACTTAACCCTATTTTATAGATGAGGAAACTGAGGCTCAAGGAGGCCAAGATATTTGCCTAAGGTGCCAGCTCCTCGGGGGCATTGACATTGCAGAGCCCTCAGGAGCAGCTGGGCATCCTATTCCAAGTTCCAATGGCAGGTACCTCCTGCAGGTCTACCCTCCACATAATAGGTGCTCAGGAAATTCTTGCTCTGTGAGTTCATGAGGATTTAAGCCATCATTGCCATTTGAGTTGGGAATGCCTCCTCCCCTTTCAAAGGAAGAATCAGCTATCTTTGTCATTTCACCGGAAAGGAAACTGCGGAGCAAGATCACACAGCCGGAAAGTGGGGCTGTCGTCAGCACTTGAACCTCGAGTAGGAGAGTATTCTGCAGACAGGCAGGGTGGTCATCATTAGGACTGTCAGCCATTTGAACTTTAACTCAAACTGCCTGCGTGCACTGAGTGGTGCCCGCCAGTGGGACGGGGAGAGGATCCCTCCCTTGCCCTTCTCCTGCCAGCATTCTGCTGTGGGCGCCAGCTGAGCCACGGAAGCGATCCAGGCTCATCCCGCATCAGGCGCCGCCTGATCTGCTGCCCACTCCACCCACCTCTCTGACCTCACCGCCCACAACTCTCCCCTTCCTGCTCTCTGCTCCAGCCTCCTCCAGCACCAGCTTTTCACCCCAGGGCTTTTGTATGAGCAGTTTTCTCTGCTTGGAACCCCCTTTCCGTGATAGCTCCATCTCATCCTTCGGTGCTCAGCTCTAATGCCGCCTCCTCAGAAAAGCCCGCCCTGAATACTCAAGCTCAAGTCTTCCACAATTTCGTATCGTGCTTCCTTTAGAAAGTATATTCTTGCTCCCTCGATGGAATTTTATCTTTTGTTTATCATCTACCTCCTCCAGTGGACTGAGCTCTTGTGGGCAAGGGCATGTCTGTTTTGTTGTCTATTGGACTGCCTGGCATATAGTAGCTGTTCAATAAACATTTATGGAATGAGTAAAGGAAGGAAGGAATGGATGGACATAGTTTTTTTAATAAAAGTGCTAAAAGGAGGAATAGAAGGCTGAGGGTCCAGGCTGGGGTCTGAGAACTTTTCCCTGCGTCCGCCTGCCCTTGGGAGGGGCCCCTGCCTGGGCAGGAGGGTGGGCACGGGGGGCAATAGGCAGGGCTGGGCGAGGCCTCCTCGTTCCTTACTGTTTTCATCCTCTTGGTAATTATGGGCTCAGACACTCCTTGATGCCTTCCCAGAATAATAGCCAGGCCTATTATCAGCAGCATCTCTGGGACCTTTTCACAAACAGTCATTAATCAAGTCTCACCACCACCCTGCCCTCCTTCCTGGTGGAAACGAAGGCACAGAGAGGTGAAGCCACTTTCCCAGCATCACACAGCCGATGCAGGGAGGATGGGCTGTTTTGCCCTTGACCCTCTGGTGTGGCATGGGGGCTCCTTTCCCATTCCTCTTGGGGAGGAGCCTCTTGCCCGCCATGACTGGGGGCCCTGCCCCCAGTTCCCGGCCCTCAGACTTCATTGAAGCCCTGGGGGCCTTCCAAGGTGGCCTCTTAATCACTGCTGGTTAATTAAGGAGGTTAAACTCCTTCGCCGGGCTCATGCGGGCCTGCCCAGGGTGAAGGTGGCAGGGCCGTCTCACAGCGAGGCCCCTGCTCCCAGGGCCGGCCAGACTCTGTGCTGTGTTTGCCCTCGTCGGAGCCTGGGGGTCTCTGGGGAGGATGCTATAGAGCTCCATTGTTGGTGTGTGCCCCCTCCCCTTCTTCGGGTGGTGTGTGGGAGGTGCTGGCATCACTTAATGAGGCCTCCACAGCTGCCAAGGAGAACTGGAGGAGTTGAAACAGGTTCTGGGTGAGGTGAGTTTCGTGGGCTGGGCAGAATCCATGGCTCTTTGCCATGTGGGCGCTCCCTGAGGCGGTAGGGGGCAGGCATGGGACCCCTGCCTCCTCCCTGTCCTCCCTCTGCCTCTATGGGGTGGGAGCACAGAACGCTTGGGAGAGGACAGCAGGGATGACTAAGGATGGTGGTCAGGACTGGAGGCTCACATCTCAGTCTCCCATGGCCCCCACCACACGCCTGTGGGAACCACACCAAGTAAAACCACAGCAGTAGGGTCTAGGGTTCCCAAGACATTGGTAATCTGAGCTCTGACATAGACTTCGGCCTTGGTCTTTCCATCTGAGAAATGGGGGTGGTTGGATGTGATGATCTCAAACTCAGAGCTTTAGTTCAGGAACGATCCACCTCAGGCAGAGCTACCTGACTTGCTGTGTGACTTTGGCAAGTTATTTCCCTCCTCCGGGCCCCTGTAGCTGAGGCTGTACCTGGTGATGGTGGGGTGGACCGAATGATGATGAGTGATCATTTCTGCTGACCCCCTATTTCTTCCAAGGCTGAGAATGCCTCGTGAGGGACACCCAGACCTGCTCTCTCAGGGAACACAAGGAAATGATTTGGTGTGTCTTTCCTGGCTCTGGGAAAACTATGGCCTTGGACTTAGGCCAGGGAGGCTCAGGAGGAAGCCCTGGCTGGTGCCTGATGCTCTCTGAGGCTGGGCTGTGGGTCCCAGGACTTAGAGGGCCATCCCTTCTGCATTGCTGCGCCCCTGGGGTCCACTGTGGGACAGGGTGGGACAAGACTGGCTCAAGGCAGGACCCGCTATGTTCTCAGAGCCCTGTGGGTGTGGAGCCCTGCTGACTGTGTCTCCCCCAACTTTTTCTGTTTTCAAAGTCACCTGTCTGAAAGTGTGATTTACGTACAGTAGCACTCACTCTTTTTTGCTGTACAGGTCTATGAATGTTCACAAACTCATGCAGTTGCATAACCACCGCCATGATCAAGATAGAGAATATTTCCATCCCTCTAGAAAGTTCCCTGGAACTCCTTTGTAATCCATCTCATTCCCTACCACTAGCTGCTCACAACCACTCATCTCCCCCCACTATTTTTTTTTTGAAAAATTTCAAGCTTACAGAAAACCTCCCAATGAGCTGCTCCTGTCCCTTCACCCAGATTCCCCAACTGTCAACACTTGGCCCTGTTTGCATTCTTTGTCTCTCTCTCTCTCTCTTTCTCTCTCTCTACATGACTTTTACTGAACCGTTAGTAAGTTGCAGATGACCTGACCCTTCCCCCTAAACACCCCGGGAGCACCTCCGAAGAACAGGGGTGTTCTGCGCCACGACCGCGGCGTGCTACACACCGGGGAAACCAGCTCCCATCTAGGCAGTTCCCTGACAACCAGCCCATGTCCCAGTTACTGAGATTGCTCCAGAGTATCCTCAATAGTTGGGCATTTAAATTTATTTTTGGTTTTTTTTTATTCCTGCTCCAAACTCTAATCAAGGACCAGGCCTTGCATTTGACAAATCTCTTTGATGTCCTTTTATCTGGAACATTCTCCCTGCCCTTGTTTGATACACAGTGCACTCTCTTTTTTAAAACCACCAGCTGGGGTTCTCCATACCTGGGGCTCAAGGGCGAGTCCGGGGGGTACTGAGTGCCAGGGATGGGGGCTGCTGACTTAGGGACATGGGTATCCTGAGTGTCCTTTCTCAAAACTTTGCTTAAAAGAAGAGGAAGGAGCCTGACCAGGCGGTGGCACAGTGGATAGAGCGTCGAACTGGGATGCGGAGGACCCAGGTTCGAGACCCCGAGGTCACCAGCGTGAGTGTGGGCTCATCTGGTTTGAGCAAAGCTCACCAGCTTGGACCCAAGGTCGCTGGCTCAAGCAAGGGGTTACTCAGTCTGCTGTAGCCCCATGGTCAAGGCATATATGAGAAAGCAGTCAATGAACAACTAAGGTGTCACAATGAAAAACTAATGATTGATGCTTTTCATCTCTCTGCATTCCTGTCTGTCCCTATCCCTCTCTCTGACTCTCTGACTCTCTGTCTGTCTCTGTAAAAAAAAATAAAAATAAAATATTAAAAAAAAAAGAAGAGGAGGGAGGGAGAAAGGGAGAGAGAAAGACAGACAGACTTAGGTCCATTGTTCAACTTCCCACAATGTTAAAAAATTCAAAGCAAAACGTAATAATCACCTAATTGACAAGAATAGGCTCTGTAGCCCTAGGGCTGTGGTTCAAATCCCAGTTCTGCCTCCTGCTGGCTGTGATACCCTGTCAGGAGTCTTTACCTCTCGGGCCTCAATTTTCCCAACTGCAGAATGAGGATAATACCAGCTTGTCCACCTCCCCCACTGTTGTGAGGCTTAATGCGTTAAGGCATAGAGAGCACAAATAGCAGCACCGCTGGTTATTCACAACTGGATGCCAGTCCCTCCAGACGTTTCTCTCTACACCTACATGCATGGGTATACAGAGGCTGGGCAAAAGTAGGTTTACAGTTGTTCAGCTAGGAAAGGACAGAATTACAATAATCAACCAATAAAATCAACAAAGACGAAACTCTGTTTCGCAACTGTGAACCTTCATTTGCCTACCCTGGCCTGTGACTACTATGTAAAGAGGGTCAACCTTCTTTTTTCCCCTCAATAATTATTTTAAAAAGATTTTATTTATTGATTTTAGAAAGAGGAGGGCGAAAGAGAGAGAGTGGTGGCGGGGAGCTGGAAGAATCAACTCATAGTAATTGCTTCACATTTGTGCCTTGACCGGCACCTAGTGTTGACCTGCGGTGTTCCAGGTCGACACTTTACCCACTGCTCCACCACAGGTCAAGCGTCCCCTCAGCGATTCATCATAAGCATTTCCTACATCCAGAAATGTAGCACTCCTCGAGTCATGGAAAACTTTTAAATTTTTCTTAATTTTGTTGATAGTATATACACTATATCAGGTGCCCCAAACTACAGCCCGCGGTCCGCATGCGGCCCCCTGAGGCCATTTATCCACCCCTCCCTGCCGCACTTCTGGAAGGGGGCACCTCTTTCATTGATGGTCAGTGAGAGGAGCACTGTATGTGGCGGCCCCTCTCCAACGGTCTGAGGGACAGTGAACTGGCCCCCTGTGTACAAAGTTTTGGGACCCCTGCACTATATAGTATACATGCTCTATATAATAGTATACAGACTATACCCACTGTTTCTGTGCCTTGCTATTTTCACTTAACAGTAGATCTTGGAGATGGCCCCCACTGATGCATAAGGAGCTCCCTTCTTTTTATTTTTAAGGCTGTGTGGTAGTTCCTTGTGGAAGTGGACCCTAATTTAATGAACCAGTTCCTTATCGATGGACACTGAGGTGCTTACAGACTTCCACCACTACAGTCTGGAACACATAGGCTTGTGCAAACATCTTTGTGCCCATGTGCAAGTCCATAGGATATATTTCTAAAAGTGGGATTGCCAGGTCAGATATCATGTATATTGTGAGCTTTTCTCTGCCATCATTTTTAATGGCTGTACAGACTCCAGTGTATTTAACAGTCCTCTATTTGTAGACATTTAGGTGCTTCCAATTTGTCTTTCCTATAAACATTGCCACAGTGAACATCTTTGTGTGGCTGTCTTTGTATGCAGGAGCAGTCAGCTTAGGGGGAATTCCCAGGAATCCGAGGACAGAACAACAGGAAGTGTTGAGAAGAGAACGTTGAACCTAAGGGGCCAGCATGGCCTCAGGGCCTGTGGGTATGGTCGGTGGTTGGAGTGGTTACTGATAGAATCTGTAGACTTCTCTAAACTCTCACTGCTAGAGAGTGATCTGGGACCCATAGCGTCGGCCCCCTTGGGAGGCTGTTAGAAATGCAGAGTCTTGGCCCTGCCCCAGCCCTGTTGAATCAGGACCCACATTTGGCCAGCTCAGACTGTTTTGAGAGGAGCTGCCCCAGAACAAACTCAGAGACCCCTCGCACCCCGCAAGACCTGTTATTACTGGAAGAAACGGTTCAGTTGTGCTCTGGGACAGACCTGAGGCCAAATCTAGCTTTGCCATATGCTGGCTGTGTGACTAGAGGTGAGCTAGATGACCTCTCTGTGCCTCAGTTTCCTTCTCTTTATATAATAATCATCAGAGTAGCACTAACCTCATAGGATGGTTGTGAGAATTGAACATGGCCACAGGAAAGTGTATAGCATGTGTTTGCACATAGTAAGTGCTCCATAAATACTGTGATTGAGGTGCACGTTAGGTAAAGAGATGTGGAAGTCAGACTTAGCCGTGGTTGCACAGCCAGATAGCTGGAAAAGGGCACAGTGAGACTATTCGCAGAAGATGAAATGTAATCACAAATGGAGAAATGTTCAGGATTGCCAGTAATCAAAGAAATTTTTTAAAAAAAAAGAGAGAGAGATGTGGAAGTCAGATCTCTCTGTCTTTTGGCCTCTGTCTGCCGTCACCGTTCACTTTGTTTCTCTCTGTCCCCATCTGTCTCTCATGTCCGGCACTTTCTCTCTGTTCTGTCCCAGTGTCTCTTCTGTTTTGGTCTCTTCCTTCCTTTCTAGGTTTCCCTCTGAGTCTCTGTTTTTACTCTATCCTGTGGAGCCATATGAGCTTTATAAGCATCTGTGAAGATGCTAGAAACTTGGAAAAATGCAAACTAGAAATTAACAATAGTGTAAAGGGCAAAATCGTACCATTACACAAACTCTGAAATATTAACAGCAAAACATGTATGTTTTTAGTGGCATGTGGGGACCTTTCAACCTGCTTGGTGGATTGTGGTGAGGGCCTGTTTTCACGTCCCTTTCTGTCCCTTGGACCTCTTGTGGCCTTGGGCCTGGGTAGAGCTGAATGATGGAGAGCAAAGATTCTGGCCCCAGATGATCACTAAATCCCTTCTCTGTCACATCCTTGCTGCATGGTCTCTGTAGTAGACAGTCAGTTAGTGGCTGGTGTTCTTCCAGTTTGTGTACTGAGCACCTGGTACACCAGATCCTGGGATGCTATAGTGAGCAAGATGGACAAAAGGCCCTGCCTCATGGTGCTCATATCCTAGGGGTTTGCATGTGGCAGATAATGTAGAAGTAAATGAATAAATATTAGGTAGTGCTGAGCTATCTGATGAACAAACTATGTTTATATGAGAAAGATAGGGGCTTCTTTACATTGGAGTTAGGGGTCTGGCAAGGTTGCTCTGACCCGAATTCAGGGACCAGAATGATGAAAAGGAAGTAGTTCTGGGAGAAGCGCTCTCCAGAAATGGGAAGAGCAAGTCCAAAGGCCCTGAGGCAGAAAGAAACTTGGGGGTCTATCATGATTAGATGCTTTCAGAGAGTAAGACAGTCTTTGCAGAATGTTTTGAATAAGCCACTTGCCTTCTCCGAATTGAGTTTCCCCCTGTGTAAAACTAGAACAATAAAGACCTAACCCTTACTGATGAGTCAAGACTAAATCTATGGAGAGCCGGAATTTCTATATTCAAGGGGCTCAGGGAATGGTTGAGGTTTGGGAGGATTTTTCTTGAAACTGTGGACACAGCAAGACCACTCTGTACTTGGACTGTTTCGGGTAGTTTTTCAGGGTGACAGTAGAGATTATTTGGGGCTGAAAGCAATGCCCCACTCTCCCCATGGCTCAGTCCCCAATATCAGGAGTTAATAGCCTACAGCACTCGGCAAAATGCCTGGCACAGAGCAAGTAGACAGGAATGGGGAGGGCATTCCAGGTGGGAGGAAAGGCGTGGAGATGGGAATGCTTAAGGCGTGTTAGGGGAAGAGTGAGGAGACCAGCTTGGCTGGTGGGGAGAGATGAGGAGGCTGGAAAGACAGGTTGAGGCCCAGGATGAGATTCTGAATGGCACGCTGAAGGAGGGCGGACCTGAGCTTGTCAGCAGTGGGGAGCCCCCGTGCGTTCTGGAGCAGGAGAAGCCGCGGGAATGGTTTTTGGTTCTGGTTCGGTTTTCAGTGAAAAATATCTTAGACATTCAAAGGTGTTCAAAGGATAATAAAATAACCTTCTATGCAAGCATCACTCAGCTTAAGAAGAAAACGCCCCAATATAGGTGAGACTCTCCTATGCCCCTCCCGGTTGTATCTCTCCGAAAAGTTACTGCAGCCCTGGATTTGGTGTTGCGTTTCCATGCATGTCTTTATCCTTCTGTGGTGCATTTGATGGAAGTATAAGATATACAAAGTAAAATGCCCAAATCTTAATTGTACAATTTGAAAGCCCATGGGAATCAACACCCAGATCAAGGCAGAGGCTATTCCTAGCCTTGGGCTGTACTATTCTTGAACTTCATATAAATGGAATAATTTTATGTGTGCTCTTTTATGTCTGGCACTTTCACTCAGCATTATGCTCATGAGAAGATCTATCCAGATTTTGTGTCAGTGGGCCATTCTTTTTCACAGCTGTATAGTATTCCACTGTTTAAATAGACCCCAGTGTGACTAATTACCCTGTATATGGAGATGTACGTTATTTCTAGTTTCCAGGATTTCCAATAGTGCTGCTATAACAATCTCATACATATCTTTTGGCGGACATAAGAATGCATTTCTTTTAGTATATATTCGGGAGTAGAATTGCTAGCTGATGAAATATGCACATATTTAGTTTTTGTAGCTAGGGCCAGTTTCCCAAAGTAGTTCTACCACATCTTTATACTTACACACAGACATACACACACACACACACGCATCCCTGAGGGAGAGGGATTTGGGTCACTGCTCACTGCTTTCGTTGTGGGTGTGATTGTACAGATGGCATCTCTTGTACCTCTGCTTCTACAACTTGCTTTTATTCCACTCAGAGTTCTGTTCCAGAGATGGTGTAGCAGCTTGGGTGTATCTATTTATTCTTGCTGTAGGCTCTGTGGTGTGAACAGACCACAGCGATCTCTTCCGAGCTCCTGTGCGCAGATGTTTAACTTGTTCCATTACTGGCTTCTTTTTCTGGATTTTTATGATCACCTGTTAGGTGTTGGGAGAGGCCAGTGGGGATGAGGTTGGGGGGCTTTTTGCATCCATTCAAGCGGGAGATGAAGATGAGGGGCGACTGATGCAGATATATTTAAGGGACATTTCGGGAACTTGGCTGTGGTGGGGGTGGGGGGGAATAAGACTGGGACTCTAGGGACCAGAAGCCCCCAGGGTTGAAGCCCTCCTCCCACTTTCTGGCTGTGTGGCCTTGGGCATGTGACTTTGCTGCTCAGAACCTCAGTTTCCTCGTCTATAAAAATAGGGATACTATTCATATCAGCCTCCCAGTGATTTTGCAACAATGAAATGAGAGTCTACACATAAAGCACTTGTTCAATACTCCATAACTGATAGCTACTTGTTATTGTCACTGTTGTTGACATCCCTCTCTTTCCCACCAGAAGGTGGGTGCTGGGAGGACAGGGCCTGCTCTTCCCCCTGGGGATCACTAAAAACCTCTGGCACTGACTACACACAATTTCTGCGTCCTGGTGGGTGACCTTGGGCGAGCCCAGTCCTCTCGTAGAGCCTCAGTTTTTTCTTATAAAATGGGGATCATAGCGCTACCTGCCTGACCAGGTGGTTTCCTGCTGGGCACATGATCTTGAAAGAGAGGAAAGTTTAGAGAGGGTCAGGCGGGGCCCTCTGAGGGGTTGACAATTTCCTAGCAGTGTTATGGCTAATGCAATCGGGGGGGGGGGGGCTCCAGAGAAGGGGATAAAGGTGGCACTTCTGGCTGAGCCTTTTTGCAAAGGGGACATGGGGGTGATGGGAAGAGAGAGATGGGGGGTTCTGGCTCTGCTGATCCCCTGAGGGCAGGTTTCAGGAGCAGGGATGTCCAAGCCCCTTACTGTAGGGTGGTAACGTTGAGGCCCCAGTGAGGGGGAGGCTGGTGTCCCAGGTTCCCTACCTGCCTCTGATGCCCCTTTGGCCCTGGGTGCCTGGAGCACCTTCTCTGTGCCTGTTTTCCTTTGTTCTGATGCTCTCAGGGAGGCCTTGGTCCCTTGTCTGCTGGATTTCCTGGCCCCTGTAGACCCCCTGGCCCGGCCCCCCTGCTGGTATGGAGGCCGAGGCCAGGGCCCAGGGCCAGGGCCGCGCACCTTGACAACCCGCCCACGACGGCACAAAGGCCCATTGTTTGGGCCCACGTTGGCGGGGAAGCGGGCGGGGAGCAGCCGCCTTTCACCCAACCCGCTTGTGGTCGGCGGGACTGAGGAGCAATTCACAGAGGCCCCCGCCCCCTGACCGGGCACCCAGCCAGGCTGCCTCTTGGGCAGGCACCCTCACCAAGCTGGGCCAGCTCCTACCATGAGCTGCGCCAACTGCCACCATGAGCTGGGCCTCAGTTTCCCTGTCTGAGGAAAGGGAAGTAGAACATCTCTGGTCTGGGAGGCAGAGCTTGACACTTGGCCCAGCTGCCCTGAGATCCACGGTGTTGGGGACTCCCTTGGCACAGAGATGCCACCCCTCTACATCTGAGGGGGCCATGGGCACCAGCGCTTGGGGCCCAACAGGCCTGGGTTTAAATTTTGGGTGTTTTGGGGTAAGTCTATTCAGCTCCGTGAGCTTCAGTTTCTCCATCTCTTTTTTTTTTTTTAACATTTTTTTTTTTAGATTTTATTTATTCATTATAGAGAGGGGGGAGATAGAGAGAGAGACAGAGAGAGACAGAGAGAGAGAAGGGGGGAGGAGCAGGAAGCATCAACTCCCATATGTGCCTTGACCAGGCAAGCCCAGGGTTTTGAACCGGCAACCTCAGCGTTTCCAGGTTGACTCTTTATCCACTGCGCCACCACAGGTCAGGCAGTTTCTCCATCTCTTGAAGGAGACTTGGAACCCGTGGTTCTGACAGTAAGATGAGACACAGGTGATGCCACAGGAGGCATGCTTGTGGTCTTTCATTCATTCAGAAACAATACTGGGTGTCCACTAGGAACAGCACTGGTTGTAGAACTTTTGGGGCCCCGTGCAAAATTAAATGCCGTTCCTTTGTTCAAAATTAAGAATTTCGACCTGTGGTGGCGCAGTGGATGAAGCGTCGACCTGGAAATGCTGAGGTCGCAGGTTCGAAACCCTGGGCTTGCCTGGTCAAGGCACATATGGGAATTGATGCTTCCAGCTTCTCCCCCCTTCTCTCCCTCTGTCTTTCTCTCCTCTCTCTGTCTCTGTCTCTCTCTCTCTCCTCTCTAAAAATGAATAAATAAAATAAAAATTAAAAAAAAATTAAGAATTTCAAGATGGCGCCAGCATTAAACCAAGAGTGGGAACTTCTGAGCGTGGGCCTGTGTGACGGCCTGGGTTGCCCTCCTGGGAAGCTATCCTGACGGCTGCCGGGCCTGCTTCCAGGCACAGGGCACAGCTAATAAAACAGAAAAGACGGTCCTTTCGTGGAGCTGACAACCTGTCGGAGGACCTAGGCCTCCTGTTCAGGGATTTCCTGGTAGATCTCTCTGAAGCCAGGTGACCCTGGAGGCCTGCTGACAGCCATGCATGGTATGCTGGGGCACTCAGTTTCCTGGTGAGGCTCCAGTATCAGTGAGCCCATTGATAGGGCTGGGTACCCACAGTAGTAATAATGGCTGACATTTAACTGAGTGCAGATTGCTTGAGCTGATCAGCATAGCTCTGCAGGAAGGCAGGGCGACAGGGCTACCTGCTGTACAGATGAAGAAACTGAGGCTCAAGCCAGTGAACAGCAGAGGCAGGATTTATACCCAGGCTGCCCGGAGCCAGGGCCTTAATCACCCATCCTGTCTTCTATCAACGGGACCGTGGGGGCAAGCTAGGTGATACGTGTCTGGAACAGAGGCCCTGCTTGGGTTCGAGGCTGGGAAAGGCACGGGTGTGCGGGTGGCCCGCCAGCTGCCACCTGGGTTGGCCCCGCTGTGTGGCCCTGAGTCACAGCCTTGTGTCCTGAGAAGCTGGCTGTGCCCCAGGCACCCGTGGGACCTGAGTCACAGGAGAGCACACCCTGACACTCTACCTACCTCCCACCTGGGCCTGGGAATAGACAGGCCCTCAGAGCTTGTCCTTAGACAGGAACTCAAATTTCTGCCTACTTTTGGAGGCAAAAGAGCGGCACCTGTTTGCAGCCCCAGAAGTACTTTTGTGCCTCCTCTCATTGAACCCCAATCCACACTTCCAAACTACCCCAGGATGGATTAGCTTACTGGTAAGTTACTGAGCTTCCTGTCACTGGGAGCATTCAAGGAAGGATAGGCTGTGAGGGGTTCTGGGGAGTGTTTCTTCCTTGAGTGGGGCCTGGTGATTGAGTATGTGTCTTCCAAAGCCCTAAACTTTATTCATGTGCTTATTTTTGAATAGCTAAAGTGAGCAAATGGTACAAAACCCAAAAGTACAAAAGGATATGAAATAAAAAGTGAATCTCTGCCCTCCCCGACCCAGTTTCTGACTTTCCTTCCCCAGACACAGCCGCCACTAACTGATTTCCCCTCAGAGCAAATTTATGTGCGTACAGCCATATATAAATTGTCCTCCCCTCCCTGCCCCCTGCCATCTTCCCAGACAAATGGGAGCCAATACATCATACCCAATTCTGCCCCTCACTTTACTTTTGTTTTACTTGATAACTTATCTTATAGGCTATTCCAGATCAGCACACACAGAGCTGCTTCATTTTTCCTACCTTGTCACATGGTATTTCCTTTATTTTTGAAAATAATCTATAATACATTTGATTAAAGGGCTCTTGAATTCTGGATTTTAGTCTTTTTGGGATCTGCATTGTCCTTCGCTATGATAGTGGCCTGAGGAAATTTTCAAAGTTTGGAATGATAAGTTCTTCCCATGTCTATGGAGACTCTTTGGGTCCGCTTTTGGTTGGAATTATACAAGAGACAGAAGAAAGAGAGCGTGCCTGGGAGAGAAGGAGCACCTTCCACCCACATCTTTACCTGCCAGGCACCGTGATCTCATGGTGAACCCACGGGCACCAGCTCAGCTACCTGTAATGTGGCCAGGCTCTGGAAGGAGGCGCCCATGTGCGGTGCCAGGAATCCCAGGGGAGAGGACTTCCACATGTGTGTGTATGAAAGGGGTCATGGATGGCTCCTCAGAGGAGGAACTATTTCAGTGGGGCTTTAAGGGACGCATAGGAGTTCATATGAGAAGTATAGAGCCGGGCCTTCCAGGCAGAGAGAGGGAACAGCATGAAGAATGTAACTATTTGGTAGATGGGGAAACAACTACCAGCTTTTATTTATTGAGCACCTGCTATGTGCCAGATATTGGGCTCAGTTTTTTACAGGTCATTGCTGCATTTAAATTCACTACAATTCAAGGTCTGGCTAGGTGTGCTGGGTGCTTGGGTGCTCCCTAACTGTCAGGGAAGAGCCATAAACAGTAATTAGGGAGCAAGGGTATAATTGGGGGGCACATACCTTAGCCTGTTCCCACTGGTGGGTTTCGGATGTGGCTGGAGATGGGATTGGACCTTGAGGTCACGGCACCGCCAGGCCTCAGGGCTCTCTTGGGTGCAGTGTGCGAAAGAGGGTGAGCGGACTCTAAGCCCAGGAAACTGTCCTGTATGTGTTCTAGTGGGCACTGGGCCCGGGGCTTTTTAAACCCCACTGACCCTGCAATGTGGGAATATCATCACCCCATTTTTCAGATGATAAAAAGAGGTTCAGAGAGGTGAAGTGACTTGAGTAAAGCCACACAGCAAATAAAGGGCAGAGCCAGGACATGTATCCAGACCCTGAGTTTGGCTCTTAACCTTCCCCCCACACCTGTTCAAGAGGGTTCCCCAGTCTATCCCTTGGTGGGGGCTCCATCTTTCTCTCTCACCTGTCTTCAGGAAAGGGGCAATGATCCCACTGCCCTGGAGAGCTTGAATGTTGCATCCAGGGACTCAGACTCCAGGGGGGACTTATAGAGAGCCTGGCTGGTGCCCTACCCCTCACACCCTCGCATGAAGGCACAGGGGCCACGTTCTTTCCTCACTTCTCCCAGAAGTGAGAGAGAGAGAGTTGGTTCAAATGTCAGGCCTGCCCTGCTGCCCATGGGGAGACTGGTTGAGCAGGTCTGGGGGAGGGACAGAGGGAGGAAATTTTTAATAACTGAACAGCTGCCAGCCCTATGCAGGCCTTGAAATGGGTCTGTGTGTGTCTGTGGAGGTGTGGGGTTGGGGTTGCTAGTGCTAGGGACCCTGTCCTGGACTCAGCCTGGGGATCCGCTGGAGTGTCCTGGGGGCCTGTGGGGGGAGGAGGTGATAGGAGCAGAGTCAGCCTCTCTGAGCTGAGACACATCTTGGCCTCTCTGCCTCCCATCAACCCAGGTAAGGAGGGTCTGCCAACATTAGGAGGAGGAAGGACAAAGCTGACCATATGCCTTCAGAAGGCGTCTCACTACATGGCAGATTTAATTCTCACAACAATCAGGTGAGGTCGGTATTGTTATCTGCAGTTGACAGTTGTGGAAACTGAGGCACAGAGTGATCAAGTCAGGATTGAACTCAGGATGTCTGGTTGCAGTTACTCTGCCTTTGTTGATATAGTCACACTCTGCTGAGAATGGAGGGATCCCCATACCCTAGAAAAGAGTGCCACCCAGTCCCCCAAATATGTATTTCCGATGGCTTTAGGTGACCTCTGTGTTTTGGTCGTTTGACCCCCGCCGGGGTCGCGACCCACAGGTTGAGAACCGCTGCTCCAGGGGCAGGGGCAAACAACAATAGGAGGTGACAGGTGAAGGGGAGAGTTACCACCTGCCCATCCCCTCCCTTCCAGAACCAGTCCCCAGCGGCTGTCCCTTGACCATCATCCTTACTTTCCTCCCATCTCCAGCACCCACGACAAGGTCTGCCTGACAGCCACTACCAGACAGCTTTCCACGGGGTCTTCCTTGACCCTTGGGGTGCCTAACAGACCTGGTTCCCCAGCTGGACTTTGGAAAGTTTCACTCTGAAACGTCTTATGAGTAATCAGTTTACACTTTAACAGGAAAATGGCTTGAATAGTGGAACTCAAGGCAGAATTTGGGGAAGGGATGTGGGAATTCTGAGAGCCGAAAGCAAACCTCTGGGCTTGGTGTAGCTGCCACCTATGGCGGAGGCACGCCCAGATCGCGTGCCACCAAGCCCCAGGACTGGCTGTGTCTGTGGGGACCTCCAGGGCATCCCTCTCCTTGGCCTGCTCTGATGGGCCGATAAGACCCAGCCTCCGAGGAGGCGGCGGCCATAATTACAGGCCTTGGTGGTGGCGGGCAGGCGAGTCATGAGGTGGGGGTGACTCAGAGGATTGCTCCATCAGCAGCGTGGAGGTGGGGGCCACCCATCTACCCCTCACCCGGCTGCCCTGAGGAGGGCGTGAGCACCCCTGAACATATCACAGGGCCACTGGGTTCAGCAAGGCCAGGGTCTCCCCCCTGAGCCTGTGACGTAGGCCCCTGTGTCACTTGGCATCCGTGGGGATTGGCATTGCATCGGAACCTGGGACTGGCTGGGTTTTCCCGTTGGTCAGTCTCAGCCATCAGCTTCTGGGAAGTGGGAAGCAGGACTCAGAGGCGCTGGCTTGTAGATTTAACTGAACTACAGGGCAGGGCGTTGGGAATTCCAAATCAGCAAGCGAAAGCAACAGAGAACCTCAGTCAAGGGCCGACTCCGAGAACCAGCAGATGATGGTTTCGAGAATCAAATATTTTCAGGTTGGAGGATTCATGGCTTAGTAGATTTGTAGAATTACAGACTTATAAGATCAGGGACTCAGTTCCATTGATTCCAGCGAATTCATACATTCATGGAGCAAGAATTTATTATTATTTTTTTTTAGAGAGAGAGAGTGAGAGAGTAAGATAGAAAGAGAGGGAGAGAGACAGGAAGGGAGAGAGATGAGAAGCATCAACTCGTAGTTGTGGCACTTTATTCATTGATTGCTTCTCATAGGTGCTGCCTTGAGGGTTGGTGGAGAGAGGTTCCAATTGAGCCAGTGACCCCTCGCTCAAGCCAGAGACCTTGGGCTTCAAGCCAGTGAGTGACCTTTGTGCTCAAGCCCAGTGACCCTGCGCTAAAGCTGATGAGCCTGCGCTCAAGCTGGCAACCTTGGGGTTTTGAATTTGGGACCTCAGCATCCCAGGCTGATGCTCTTATTCACTGCGTCACCCCCTGTTTTAAAAGAGATTTTTAAAACAATCACAGCAGCTGAAGAGTTATTCGTGTGTGTGTGTTTGTGTGTGTATGATAAAAAAAATAAGACAAGAAAACAAAAGTGTAAAGATTTATTTTTCTTGTTCTATCCAGCGAGAGGAAAAAGAAGCAAAGCAACAAGTCAGGAGCTGGGGAGTTGAGGTCTTCATTGTACTGTTTTTTTTACTTTCTATGGGTTTGAAATTTGTGACAATAAAAAGTCAAGAAGAAGTAAAATAGAAAATGAAATAAAAACATAAACCACAGTATACTAGATTATATAGCCTGGTGATCTACAAAATTAGGACGTTCTAATCTGTGCATTCCTAATTCTCTTATCGTGTTTATGGTATTTTCTATTTATATTTACACGCCGTGCAGAGCATGCACTGCAAGCAGCATCCGTCCTGGGGGATCTTCCAATATTAGCTCATTGAATTCTCACAACCACCCTCTGAGGCAGGTGCTATTTTGACGCTCATTTTATAGAGGAGGAATCTGAAGCTCCGATAAGAGGAGTAAATTGTTCAAACCGTGTTCGATGTGTGCTGTGCTCGACTCTGGGGCAGGGCAGTGAACAGGACAGACATTGTCCCTGCCTTGGGGGAACTTGGCAGGGAAGACAAATAATAAACAGACGAGTAAGACTGTCTTAAGTGCAAGGAGGAAAATAAGCTGCCTTGCTGGAGGGCAGGGGGTGGGGCTTGCTCTGAGGAGGTGCTGTTGGAGCCGAGACCTCAGGGGGAGAAGGAGGCTCACGGGGCAGAAGGCCTGCTGTTTGCCCAGGCTGTGCCTTCTGCCTGGAGTGCCCTTGCCCTTGCCTCTCTGTGCTGAACTCCCACTCATTGTGGCAGATCTGACTGGGCAGGCAACTCCTCTGGGCGCGGGAGGCGGACTGGGGGCATCTTGGACCCCAGGAGGAACTTGTCCTGCTCCCTACTTCTCACCCCTTGAATACGGGGAGCCTTCATTAGCACAGCAGCCCACTCACCTGTCCGCAATGGTGGTCCAGGGAGGTTAAGGGACTTGCCCAAGGACACGGCTAGCCAGTGTCTAGGGAGGGATCTGCACTATGGACTTACAAGCTGCCTTTCGGCTGTTGTTTATCTGCCCACCTCCCTGCCCACCCTTGGGGCTTCACAACAGCAGGTGCTGCGAGTCAAGGTTAGTCCTATGCCTGGCATCATGCAGCTCTGGGCCTGGGTGCTTGGGGAAGACTTGTGGAATGGTTTGACCTTCGCCTGGCTGAGGGCATGGAACTGAGCAAGGGCCGAGACCAGGGCTAGGCTCTGTCCTTAGGGGAAGACAAGTGGGGACCTAAGCCCCTGGGCTCCCAGGGGCACCCTGTACCCACTGCCACCCTCTGTGCCCCAGCGAACATTAGGAGCCCACTCGGGACAGGTGGCCCACATCACCTACCCCGGACTGGCCCAGACTCGGCTCCCCAAGCCGGTTCCTGGCACCAACTGGCACAAGCCCAGGCTCCCCACACACCGGCTCCCATCTTGGTCCCAGGGGCTCCACCAGGTGGTTGAGACAGGGAGGTGCTGAAGAGGTTCCGACCTAGACAAGGGGTGGGTGTGCGTGGGGGGCAGGGCCCGGCTCCCCTCCTCATGCTCCTCTCACAGGGGAGCCAGGTGGGCTGGAAGGAGCCCAGACACTGGAGTCCCCTGACTTCAAGGCCAGCTCTATCCTGTAAGGCTTCGAAGCCTGGAAATCTTGGTCTTCTCATCTGCAAAATGGAGACCATAAACTACCTGCCCCAGGTATGAAATAGCAGCAGCGCGGCTGGCACGGAGCAGCTGCTCGGTAAAGGCGAGAGGTTCTAGCTGCGGACGGGACTCCGCTGAACACTCTGTGGTTCGGCTTCATCCACTCGTTCGTTTCACTGGGAGGTACTGAGACCCTACCATGTGCCCAGCCCAGGGCAGAATGTTGGGGTTCCATCACAGGACAAAACAGACACAGCCCCTGCCTGCGGACAGACAGACAGTGAACAAGTTAGCACGCAGCGTCACATCAGAGCGTGGGGAAGGCTCAGAAGGAAATAGGCAGGCAGGTGTGATGGGGAGTGACCGGGGACTTCTTTAAAGAGAGTGTCTGGAGAGAGCCTTCCTGAGAAGTGGCCTAAAAGTGGGGCGTTGAAGGTGAAGGGAACAGCAAAGGCAAAGGTCTGGAGGTAGGAACAACTTAGGTGGGTGCAAGGAACAACAACAGGGCTGCCACTGAGGTGCGGTGCTGGCCCTGAGTGCGTGGGAGAGGTCCGAGCTAGGGGTGGGGGAGCTGTGCAGGGCGGCAGAGCAGGGATGAGGAATTCAAACTTCACTTCAGCAGTGATTATTATAAACAAAGACCAACGTTTATGTGTGACTGCAGTGCGCAACAAAGTGCAAACTCACGGTGATTCATTTCCCGCCCCGAGCTTGAACACTGGGGACCAGACGGCTCAGAGAAAAGCACCTATGCAGCCGTCCCCTGCAGCCTTCCTTTTATAAAGAAATACAGAGGTAGCAGCAGCTCGTTGCAGTCTGTTCGATGCAGACGCAGAGTGTTAGATGTGACTGTGAGTTTGTTGATGGGAATGTGGCCGCATAGCCTCTGGACTGCGGTGCTTGTTGGCCGAATAAGGTGGGCTGGGGAGGGGGCATAATACCACCAGCCCTGACTTCAACAGCACCGTGGCAACTGGGGAAGGGTTGAGAGATCAGTTGGTGCAACTCCCTTAACCCCCAGATGAGGAACCTGAGGTCCAGACAGGAGGAAGTGAGTAGCCAAAGGTGACACTATGAGTCACAGGCACATTCAGGACTTGAACTCAAGCCCCCTGACTTCCAACCCAGACTTTCTGAGAAATGGGAGTCTTGTCATGTGCTTCTCCTTTGGTCTTGCTTCCCAGACAGAGTCAGCTGCCCTTGAGGCCAGGGAGGAGACCTGGGGCAGGGGATCAGAGGATGGGGCCCACTTCTCACTCTACCATGGGGTTTGCCCACTGGAGGCCCTACTGTTAGTTTGAACCAGATAATTCTTCATTGTGGCCGGATAGAGCTTACAAACCACCTCTGTAGGTCTAGACAGACCCCTGCCTGGAGACAGGGGCACAGGAATCCCTCCTGAGGTCATAGAATTGGGAAAAAAAGGGACGGAAGAAAGATGTTGAGCCCAGAATTATAGTGACTCCCAAGTATTCAAGCCCACGATGGCATAGGGTTGAGGCATCTGTAGCAGGGATTAACCAAAGAGCTGCTTCCATGTCAGAAGAATTGGTCTTTTGGCTCAAGACAATTTTTCACACAGAAAGGGTTTTACAAGGGCTACTTCCCATCAACCTAGCGACGATCATATGATGACCTGGAAACCTGAGGTCTGGAGCTTACGGAACGGAGGGCAGAGCAGTCAAGATTCCAATGCCGAAGACATGTCAGCCAGGTCTGGAAAAAGTCACTCCACATTCTATGGGAGTGTGGGAAAGAGCATACTCTAAAAAGAAACTAGTTTTTAAAAAGAGTTTATTTTTTTAGAACAGTTTTATTTTTATAGAAAAATGGGAAAGATAGGACCCCACATCCCGATTCCCCTATGCTTAGCACCTCTACATTAGTGTGGTACTTTAGACGCCATTAGTGGACTGCTGGTAGGTAGTGCAGTGTTATCAACTAAAGTCTCCATGGTTTATTCAGTTTGTCATAGCTTTTTTTTCTTTTTAAGATTTTATTTATTGATTTTATGGGGTGGGGGCAGGAAACAAGAAGTACCAACTGATAGTTGCTTCACTTTAGTTGTTCATTGATTGCTTATCATATGTGCCTTGACCGGGCAAGCCCAGGGTTTCGAACTGGTGACCCCAGTGTTCCAGGTCGATGCTCTATCCACTGTGCCATCACAGCTCAGGCTCACTTTGCCTCATTTTTATCTGATGTATTCTTTCTGTTCTGCAATCCCACATCACATTTAGTTGTCATGTCCCTCTTGGCTGTGACATTTCCTCAGACTTTCCTGGTTTTCAGTGACTTTGACAGTTTTGGGGAGGACTGGTCAGGTGTTTCTTAGGCGCTACTGGGAGAATGTGTCTGATGTTCTTCTCTTGGTTACACTGGGGTTATGGGTTTGGGGGAGGAAGCTCTCAGAAGTAAAATGTCATTTTTATTGTATCATATCAAGAGCAAGTACAAACCACATGACAGCACTGTTGGTGTAGACCTTGATCACCTGGCTCAGGTAGTGTTTGTTAGGTTTCTTCACTGTCAGGTTACTCTCTTTCTCTTTTCATATTGTCCTATCCAGAAGGAGGTTACTCCCTGTAGCCCCAACCTAAGGAGTAGGGAACTAAGCTCCCTACATAAATGACTTGAAGTTCTCTTGCATGGAAGATTTGTCTCTTCTCCCCTATTCATTTATTCAGTCTTTTGACTCATGAATATTAATTTTATTTATGGTTTGTGTTATAATTTAATACTATTTAATTTTACTGCTCGAATTGTTCCAACTTTGACCATTGGGAGTTTTTTCAGTTGGCTCCCCTGCCCCTTGACATACTCCCATCAATGTAGGTTTACCCTTTCCTCCCCTCCCCTCCCCTCCCCTCCCCTCCCCTCCCCTCCCCTCCCTTCCCCTCCCCTCCCCTCCCCTCCCCTCCCCTCCCCTCCCCTCCCCTCCCTTCCCCTCCCCTCCCCTCCCCTCCCCTCCCCTCCCCTCCCCTCCCCTCCCCTCCCCTCCCCTCCCCTCCCCTCCCCTCCCCTCCCCTCCCCTCTCCTCTCCCCTCCCTTGTCCTCTCCTCTCCTCTCCTCTCCTCTCCTCTCCTCTCTTCTCCTTTTCTTTCCTTCTTTTCTCTGCCCCTCTTTCCTCCTCCTGCCCCTCTACCCCCTCCTCTTCCTCCTCCTTCTTCTTTTTTTATTTTTTTGTACTTTTCTGAAGCTGGAAACGGGGAGAGACAGTCAGACAGACTCCCGCATACGCCCGACCAGGATCCACCCGGCACGCCCACCAGGGGCGAGGCTCTGCCCACCAGGGGGCGATGCTCTGCCCCTCCGGGGCATCGCTCTGCCGCGACCAGAGCCACTCTAGTGCCTGGGGCAGAGGCCAAGGAGCCATCCCCAGCGCCCGGGCCATCTTTGCTCCAATGGAGCCTTGGCTGCGGGAGGGGAAGAGAGAGACAGAGAGGAAGGAGGGGAGGGGGTGAAGAAGCAAATAGGCGCTTCTCCTATGTGCCCTGGCTGGGAATCGAACCCGGGTCCCCCACACGCCAGGCCGATGCTCTACCGCTGAGCCAACCGGCCAGGGCCTCCTTCTTCTTTTCTTATCTCCTTACTTCTAGCACTACAAGATGCTTCATGCTTCATCTTGTCTATTTTCTGCCCCACTCTTAGAATCAGCATTTCTCTGTGGAGCCCTGGTTCCTTTTATTAGAGAATGGTACCGGAAACCAAGACCTGGGTGTCAGGAATGCCCATTGCTAGTGGGGTGGCATTTCTTTTAGGCCTCAGATGACAGAGCAAAGAAATATATGTGTGTGCATATATAAATATGTGTGTATACCAACCCACAGGTAGGCACATATCAATAAATATATCTATATGTAACAGTCTGTTCTGTATTTAGCTAAACATGAGTTCATACTAATATCTCCAGAATCTATTATATTTTATAACGATATTTAAAATAGTGTTGTGTCACTATATTGATAGCCATTATTATCACTACCACTTACTGTTTATTATGTGCTAAGTGCTTTCGAAGTGCTTACCTACGTTATCTCCTTTAAGCTGCGTGGCAGCCCCAGACCCAGGTAACCCCCCTCACCACCATCTTACAGACGAGAAAAATGGAGGCACAGAGAAGTTAAATATCTTGTCCAAAGTCCCCCAGCTAGTAAGTGATGCAGTAGGTTTCCAACCCAGGCTCAATCGTGTCAAGCAGTAAAATGCACCTACATCTCGCATTAAATAGAATTTATATACAACTGAAAACAAAACAAAACAACACATTGCCTTACAGTCGACTGGATGTACAGCTTATGTCAAAGACATTTAATTTACATGACATGTTTTTCTTCAAAGCCAATTTGTGTTTTGGATCTCAGACATTTTCTGCTTGCGGCTCTGTTGTCTCTAATGACCAGTGGATGACAGAGCTCAGGAACATACTGGTACCATTCATCCAGCCACCATGCTGGGCCATTGGCATACCTCTCTCCAGTTGGCCCCATGGGACATTTGTAGGGACAGAGTCTGCTGGGGAACCTGGCCCAGACAACTCAGATCCCAGAGGGCCAAAGGGTGATGGAAAGGAAGTGTGGGTGGAGGGAGGGGACAGGCAGCCTTGCTGCTCTGACCCAGGTGTTTCTGGTGTCAGTCTGGTCTGACCTGCTGGGCTTCTTCACTGGGGAGTCTGGGACAGGAGCCTGCCCTGACCCCTGGTGTGGCCTGAGGCTAGCCCAAGGCCCTCCTACTTTTGTACACGCTAGGCCCCCCGCCTCACGCTGGCCTTACCTTTCTCAGGCCCAAGCCCAGCCTCATTCCACCTCCTGCAGGAAGTCTTCTCTGCTTGCCCCACCCTTGATGACGCACACATTTCCTGAAGTCCCAAGCCTAGACCTCGGGTCTCAAACTAGAGGGCCCTCAGATGTACTCTCTTTAATTTGTAAAGTATATTTTAAAATTTTGATTTGGTAGCTAGCATCGAAACAAGAGATTTCATGTAAGAGATGTGGATACCCAATCTCTCTTACGAATGTGGAAGGCTCAGAGCCCCAGCTCACATTGCACCGCTGGCCCAGCCTCTGCCGGGCACACAGTAGGTGTCTGGCCACAGTTGGCAGCATGAATGGGCCAGGCAGGCTCAGCTTGGAGCCTTCGCTTTGGAGCCAGACAGGCCTGATTTTCAGTGCTTGCTCTGCCCTTCCTGGGAAAATTTGGTCCTCTTCACTTAGCCTCTGTTTTCTCATCTAGAAAATGGTCTTAAAATAAAACCTAGCTCATGGGGCTATCGTGAGAATGAAATGAACCAATACCTGGGGTGGACTTAGGTCAGGACAGGCACTCAGGCAACTGGGTAGATATTTTCTTCTCTTTCTCATTTTCTTTGCTTGGTGCCTGTCATTTCCCAATGACCCCACTATTCACCTGTTCATTCTGCAAGTGCCTACTGTGCGCCAGACACATGTAAGACCTGGCTGCTGGCCTTCGAGAACTCCTCTTCCTGGTCCAGCTGAGAAGAGGGATATTTCATTCATTTATTTACTCGCAAGTAAAACAAGTGTTGGCCTTGCTAGGTAGCTCAGTTGGTTAGAGCGTTGTTCTGATAACACCAAGGTTGCGGGTTTGATCCTGGTCAGGGGACATAAAAGAATCAACCAATGAATGCATAAATAAGTGGAACAACAAATCAAAGTTTCTCTCTCCCTTCCTTTCACTGTAAAATCAATAAAAAATAAAAAAGCCCAAGTGTTTATCGAATACCTACACTGTGTCAGATGTTGTTCAGAACACAGAGGATACAGCAGTGAACAAAACAGACAAAAGTCCCTTCCATCACAGAGTTGACATGCTAATGGTGACAGGTAAACAATACAATGTCAGGTGGCACTAAGTTCTGTGAAGAATTGCAGGCATGGTGGAGGGGCTGCTGTTTGGTTGGGAAGGCCTCTCTGTGAGCAGGAAGTGTGTAAGCCATGTGGCTGGCTGCCTGGAGTGAGAACATTCCACACAGAGGGAACAGCAAGTGCAAAGGCCCTGAGGGAGGCACAGGCCTAGAGTGTCTGAGGGGCACTGAAAAAAAAGGTCCAGTGTGACTGCAGAAGAAGGAATGATGTATTTCTGTAATGTTAGAATTCTCCTCCTCCCTCTCTCCTTCCCTCCCCTCCCATTCTCCTGTCTCATTATATATTTTTACAATGAGTCTCTTAATTTTTAATCCAAATACACAATGACAACCTATAAAAATAGAAATAATATCTGGGAAGCTCTTGGCATGTTGTTGGTAGGCAGGAGAAATGACTGCTATTATTATTATTTTTTCTCATTTCTGGTAGGAATAATTCACTTCTTTCTCTCTCTCTCTCTCTCTCTCTTTTATTTTGAATCACTTATTTCTAGTGTTTCTTAAAGAGGCAATGGATCCTTGTGCCCTGTCCCACTGTGTAGGCCCTTTCTTCTTCTTTTTTCCATCTTCACTGAGATGTAATTCACATATAACGCTGTAAAATTTAAGGTGATTTGATTCACTTATGTATTGTAAAACGGTGACCACCAGAGCGTTAGCTAACACCTCCAGTGGAGTGCCTTTCTTCTGTCTCATCAGTTTGAGGGTTTCTGGAAGGTGAGTGTGCGGGGTGGGTGTATTTGTATCTGTGGCAACGGGAGGGTGTCCCTTCCTCCACCTCCCCTCTCCCCCTCCCCTCCCCTCCCCTCCTTTCCCTTCCTCTTCTGTTCTCTGTTCCATTGGCAAACTCTTCTGGGGCCGCTGAGAATGCGTGAGTCCTCTGGAGTTTGTGATGGGGAGGCAGCTCATTGTGTCAGAAGTGGGGGGTGGTTCATGAAGTGCTTGCGAATGAGGGTCCTAAAACAGAGCCCTGGTCCCCACCTGCAGTCCTTTCGCTGTCTCTGGGGAGCTTTCGGGGCTCCTTGGCATCTCCCCATCTCCCTAGAGGCGGCCTGGTTCACCCCCTCATCTCCTGCTCTGGCTATTGGGTTCACCTCCTCCCTGGGCCCCCTGCTTCTGCCCTAGGCCCCTCAGTCAGTTCTCCACATGCAACCAGAGGGGCCCCTTAGAACTAGTCAGACCGTGTCACTCCTCTGCTGAGAGCCCTGGCAGGGTCCCGGCTTGCTCAGAGGCCCAACGGCCCGATGAGGTCCTACAAGGCCTGGCATGTTGGGACCACTTAATAGCTCTGAGCTCCTCCCTTCCCCCTCCACTCCTGCTTCTGCTCTTTGACTGCTGTACCCTCCCCATTCACACAGCTGTTTCTCCCCCTGCTCTCCTGGGCTCAGCCTAGCTTTCCAGTACCCTTCCCTGCCCACCCTTTGGGAATGGGTCTCCTGTGACACCTGCTCATGGCTCTGTCTACCTCCGAGCCCTTTACCACTGTTTGGAGAAATATCTTCTTTCTTCTGCTCCCTTGCAAACACCTGCGTCCCAGCAGTCAGTGCCAGGAGAGTGGGCTGGGTCTGGGGGCTGTGCCCTAGTGCCTGGAACAGTATTGGCATGCAGTCTGCCGTGGGTGCTCAGTGTGTTCTTGGCACAGCAATGAGCCTTAGTGATTTAAAACCAAACCTTAATTCTTTGCAAGGTTCTTAAAATTCCAGCAAATGAAGACAAGACTTGGAGGCACTGACAAGACTCTGGAGCCTCCCTGCCCACCCAGGCCAGGCGTTCTCTCTCTCTCTCTCTTCCTCTCTCTCTTTCTCTCTCTTTCTCTCTCTCCCCCCTCTGTCTCTTTGTCTTGCTCTCTTTCCATTTATTGTCTCTCCCCCTCTCTTTGTCTCTCGTACTGTGGGTTTTTGTCTCTGTATCTGTCTCTCTCTTCTATCTAACTCTTTTTCCTCTTCCCTCTCCTCCCCAGCTCTCTCCACTGTCTCTGTCCTCCCTTTTATCTCTGTCCTGTCCTCTCTCCTTGTCTCTCTATGTCTCTCTTCTGTTTGTCTCTCCTCTCTGATGTCCCCTCCCTTAGTCTCCAGGGGCAGTGGGCCAGCTCCTGCGTGGAACACTTTTCTGCCTTTTCAGGCACCATCTGACCCACCAAGGGGCTCCCTCCACGCGTGACAAAGTCAGCCCTGCGAGGAGCAGGGAAGGAGCCGGGGAGGCTGGTACTGGGCGTGGAAGCTCTCTGTAACCTTCTCATGGTGTGATAACCTCTCTGCTCTCCAGGCCTCGCTTTCCTCGTCTCTCCAAAGAGAATAACAACTTCTGAGACTTCCTTTATTTCTGTTCCAAATTTGCTTATTATTTTATTGGCTTATGGTGAATTTCAGAGAAGTTTATGGGTGGGGAGCTTCACCAACGTAACCTCCATGGCAGCAGAAGCAATCCTTGCCAGGAGCTGACCATGTGTGGGGTCGAGCTGGGTGTGTTCTCTGGCTTAGGCCACTGTCTGCCCTGGGCTCAGCATGCAGAGTTCTTTCGGCCCAGCCAGGCTTCCTTTTAGAAACTTGAACCCACTAGGCTGCCTCTAGTCTCAGGACCATTGCATGTGCTGTTCTCTCTGTTTACAAAGCTTTTCCTTCTATCCTTGGCCTAGGTAACCTTCTATTTCTTATTCTGATTCTGGCTCACACACCTCCTCCAGGAAGCCCTCCCTGATGCTACCCCCCACAAGTCAGGTTACTCTGTTAAGTGCTATCACTTAACACAGTGTAATTACTTTATTTGCTCTCAGTCCTCCACAGGGTTCTCTACCCCATCATCTAAGCTTAGGGAAGTCAGGAGGCTCAGGCCCATGAGTCAGAAAAGTTCTTCTTCCTTTCTTGGAACTTTCTCCGGGGAGGTTGGGATTTGGCTTCCTTCAAGGGGGATTAACTTCAAAGGTACTTAGATGGAGGGGAGATGGGCAGGGCCTCTTTCCATTCTCCAGGTCAGCCATACAGCACCAGACAGCTTCTCTCCATCTCCATGGCAACCCTCCCTCTCGGAGCCACCATCGACATCCTCTCCTGTTCCTGCTCTCCAACCTGGAGAAGCAGCAGGAAGTCTTTCAAAACCAAATCTAACCTCCACTCTGCTTTACTTCAACCTGTGCCATGGGTTCCTATTACTCTCAGAATAAAGCCCAGCCAGCTCAGTGGGGTTACAGTCCTTCTATGGCCTGGCCTTGCTTCTTTCCCTTCCTGCCCCAGCGGTACCCAGCAATCTGTAGCTCCCTGCCTCCAGGTTTCGTGCTTGCTATTCCCTCTGTTCTGAACACTGTTCCCTCAAATGAATGAAAGCCACAGAGCTTCCCTCTCTCACCTCCATGCCCAAATGTCACCTTCCCGGCGAGGCATTTCCTGTCTGTCCTATTTAAAACTTGACCTCCTAACCTCCTTTTCTCCCCCTTCTCTCTTTTATTTCTGCCTGTAATCTTGACACCTGGGAATAGGCCATGTAGATTACTGCTTTATCTTGTTTCTGCTCTGACTCCCCCAGTAGAATGCCAGCTCGCCCCAGGCAGGTAGCATGGTCAGTATTGTTCCCTGCTGTATCCCCAGCAAGGAGTGGGCCCAGGGCTGTGTGGCTTTGCTGTCGTCAGACAGGCCTGGCTTGGAGTGCTGGTTCAGCTACTTCCTGGCTTTCTCCTCTCCGGACCTCAGTTTTCTCATCTGAAAAATGGGAGAAAACTAGGATTGAAGTAGGGGCGAAAAAAAAAAATCCTGTGTGTAAAGTACCTAGATATGTCTAGAAACCAAAAGAAAAGGGAAAAAAAACAAAAAAACAAAAACCAACCAAAATGAAAACTCATCATTCATCATTTTGGGTAAATGAGTGACTCATTCTGGTCTGTCCATACCATGTACTATTATGCAGCTGTTAAAAAGAATGGTTCACAGTTTTCCCAGGTGCCTGTGTGGTCAATCTGTTTTTGTTTTATTTTTAAACATCCTTAATTACACTAGTTTTTCTCCCCTCTGGGATATATTTTTAATTGAAAAAATTCCAAGGTAGAACATAGTGTATTTGTATTCTACCTTTGTTTCAAACGGGAGGAGGCACAGTCATTCATATTCTTTATAGTTTTAAAAAATTGGGATGAAATTCTCAAACATAAAAGTAGTCATTTTAATTAATCATAATTAATGAACCATTTTAAAATGTACAAGTCAATGGCATTTATTACAGTCTCTGTGTTGTGCGGCCATCACCTTTATGGAGTTCCAAAACATTTTCATCGCCCTCAGAGGAGAAACTGTACCCATTAAACAAGTCACTCCTCATCCCTGCCTCCCCTTAGCCCCTGGCAACCACTAATCTGCTTTCTGCCTTGATGGGTTTATCTATTCTAGACATTTCATATAAATGGGATCCTATAACACATGACCTTTTGTGTTGAGTTTCTTTCAATTAGTATAATATTTTCAAAGTTCATCCAGGTTGTAGCATGTGTCAGCACCTCATTCCTTTTTACGGCCAGATAATGTCCTATTGTGTGAATAGACCACACTATGTTTATCCATTCATCTGTTGATGGAAATTGAGGTTGTTTTTACCTTTTGGCATGTGTGAATAATGCTGCTGTGAATACTCGAGTACAAGTTCTTGTTTTGTGTGTTTATTCTTGAATAAGAGAAGCAAGATGCTGCAGAGGGTGTACAATGTGATCCTGACTTGTAAAAGAAATGACAGGCTCTGGCCGGTTGGCTCAGTGGTAGAGCATCAGGCCGGTCAGTGTGTGGAAGACCCAGGTTTAATTCCTGGTCAGGGCACACAGGAGAAGTAGCCATCTGCTTCTCCACTCCTCCACTTCTCCCTTCTCTCTCTCTTTCTCTTTTCTCCTCCCACAGCCATGGCTCAGTTGGAACAAATTGGTCTCAGGTGCTGAGGATGGTTCCATGGCCTCGCCTCAGGCACTGAAATAGCTTGGTTGCTGAGCAACAGAGCAACACCTCCAGATGAGCAGAGCATCACCCCATAGGGGGCTTGCCGGGTGGATCCCCAGTTGGCTGGTCGGGGAGTATGTGAGAGTCTGTCTCTCTGCCTCCACACCTCTTAGAAAAAAAAGAGAAAGAAATGATGGATAAAGAAACCCCTCATCCAGGCAGAGTCTGTATAGGATTTTCTGCTTACAGGAAAATATGTAAGAGCCTGTTCTCAACTGTTAACAAGGACTGAGAAGACTTCTACAGAAAAGGAAAAGTGAGAAAAGAAGGCGAGGCGCCGAATCAAAGCAGTGGACACAAATTATTTCATTTACATGTGTGACAGGTTACAGATTGAGTGGCTGTGTATGTAGATGTAAAAAACCAAACCAAACCAAAAACACCCCAAGCAAAACCAAACCCCAAAAACCATTCTCTGCAGGAAGGGCTGGACAGGGACCTGGTCAGATGGAAAAACTGAGGTTGGAGAGAAGAGGGAGTACCTAGGAGTGAGTGTTCTCCAGAGTGACCCCCATGTGAGGTCCCTTGGGCCCCTCTGAAATTACTCCCCCCCACCCCCGCCATGCGGCTCTCACTTCCTGCAGGGAGGCGTGAGCCTATGGGAAAGGTGGGAGGGGGCCCTGGAAGAGGGAGAGGTGGGCAAGTATGGCTGAAGGCTGGGGGATGGACCCTGTGACTTGCGCTGACCTCAGGGGCCTCATCCAGGATGCCCAGTGGGCCCAGGAGCTCCCGGCTGCTGAACGGGCTTGTTCTCTGCTGCCGTCTTCTTCTTCCCTTAGGAAATACTTCAACCACTCAGAACATCCTAAGAGATAGTCTAATGAGCCTCAGGTCCCCATCGCCCGGCTTTGTCAATTCTGAACATTTTGCCATATTTAATTCAGATCCATAGCCCTCAAGGTCTGGCAGGAAATAGACCTCTCTCAAAGAAGGTACCGTGGGGACCTAGGGGAGAGTTTAACAAAGGGACTCTTAAAGGTGTGGGCAGGGCTAAGGGTACCAGTGAGGAAGGTGCCGAGTGGGCTGGCATCAGTCGGGGGCTGATGTTTGCAGGGATGGAGTGCTTAGAGAGGCCCCTGGTCGGAGCTAAGAACTGCGAAAGGACTGCTCCAGCCTGAGGGACACAGCTGCCCCTCCTTCTGGGAACCTCTTGGGAAGCTGAGAACAGGGCTGGTGGCCTCCATACAGGTCAGCTTCACAGGCACAGAGTAGGGCAGGGAAGGCAGAGATTTAGTGGGAGCAAAAGAGGGCATGCCACCCATTTACACCTGCCAGGGGTGGTGGGGCAGCATCTGTGATAGTCCCCTGGTGTTCCTCTATTTTCAGTTCTTGTCCCTGGGCCATGGGTGGCATGGCAGGTTGTGTGTGTGTGTGTGTGTGTGTGTGTGTGTGTGTGTGTATATGCGCGCACACGCACAGGCACACGCGTGCTATGTGGCTGCCTGTAAGCTTTGCCATTTTCAGGCTCTGGTTTTTAAGCACCTATTTATCGAGCACTTACTACCTGCTAAATATTTCACACAACTGATGGCCTGAATCCTCTTTCCACCTAGTTTTATAGTTCAGGAAAACAAGGCCCAGAGAGGAGCGGGGCTTTGTGCAAAAACGGGAGCCAGAGCTGGACTTGAACCTGGAGCAGTTGTGGGAGAGATCCGAGCTCTTAGCCTCGATGCCCTCTGCCCCATGGTTCAGATTTCCTCCATCTCTACTCCGTGGAGTTCCCAGGAGGAGCCTCTTGCTGATGGGACGTAACGTCCCCAAAAGGCCCTTGATGCCTGCCTCCAGCTGAGAGCCCCTTCTCGGGTCCTGATTCCGTCTGATCTGGGCTCGGTCAATTCCATCTGTATCAACTTGGGTGATGATTTGACTCCCAAGGCCTCAGTCTCTCCATCTTGAAAATGGGCACAGCACGAGCCCTTCCATGCAGTGAAGTTGTAAGGGTTCGATGAGATGACCTGCGAGAAGTGGGGGACCCAGTGTAGAGGAGGCTGCCCTGCTGGGGCTATGATTTCCCCTGAGTTGCCTCCTGTGGGCTGGATCCCCAGTTGGAGGAAGGATGAAGCCAGCCCTGGGGGCCCTGGGGGGGGCGGCCTGGTCCCAGGACAATGCATAGCATTGAGTTCATGCCAGCCCTCGTTTGAAGTTGGGAAAATAGGAGAGTAATCTGGTCAGGACTCAGACAAAGACCTGGGGGCTGGGCTGCTGGAGGGGCGTCAGGTTACCCCCCACAGGCTGCAGCTACCCTGGTGGCTCTGCCAGCAGTTCAGCTCAGGGGGGTGTCCTTCTTTCCCCAAAGATTATAATTAAACAAGCGACCAGGCCCCTTGCTGAGGACTTGGCAGGCGGGTTTCATTACAGGAAGTACTGCAGGTACAGGGGTTCACAGGTCTGATGGGCGTGTCACTGTGACCGGAACAATAGTCAGAGTAATAGTGACAGCCAGCCTGCAGGAGGGCTTCCAGCAGGCCCGGCGTCAGGCGAGCGAGTCTGTCTGTGTTGTCCTCCTCCCTGCAGCCCTGAGAGGCAGGTCTGTGTCCTCCCCGGCTCATAGATGGGTGCACTGAGGCTCAGAAGCGCTTTGGGGACCCTGAGGCCGCTCCCTTCAGTCCCTCAGCAGGGGTGAGGTGGCACAGGGCCTAGAATCCCACAGGCCTCCTCACTTCCTCCCAGCAGTTTTCTCCTCCGGAAAGCGGGGATAACGCCAGTGCTGACCTCACTGAATTGTCGTGGGATCAAGTAAGTGGGCGCACAGTGAGGACTCAGAAAATGTTCACGCCCCTCTTCCTTTCACTAGAATGAATAAGGGCCAGGCTCTGCCTCTGCCTTCAAGGAGTTTGTACCATGGACGCCCCCCCCCCACCTTTTTCTCAGGGTGATGAGGAGTAGGTGTGTGTGGGAGGCTTCAGAGGTCCCAAGACTACAACAACACACCTACTCCTACCTAGAAGGAAAGTGCTGCTATTGTACCCATTTTGCAGATGAGGAAACAGACTCTAAGAGGTAAAATGCACCTATGGACAGAGACCAAGGCTGAGCAGGAGATGCCTGAGGGAGGTTCTGGCCTCTCCAGCTGGAACCCCGAGGAATAGGTTTGAGACCCCCCCAGCTTACCCTCCCCGTCAGTGTCCCTGGACAGTCCCCTGGCCTCTGTTTATCCAGCCCAGACACCCCAGACGCTGCCTCTTCCGCTTGCCCGGGAGTCTCTGGCGCCTGCACAATAGGATTCTCTGTCTCTGCAGCTGGTTTTCATTCAAGCCCTTTGTGCTGAAAATAAAAAAATGAAAAGAAAACTTGGCTCCATCCCTCCCCTTTGCTTCCTGGTAAGAGAGGAGGATCCTAGCCTCTTCTTTCCCCCACTTGGGGCCCAGAGATGTTCACAGCCTGCCTGAGGTCACACAGGAGAGGCAGAGCCAGGAACTGGCCTTGGATTCTTCATCCAGTGCTCTGCTCACCCCCCACCCCTGCCCTCCTGACTTCAGGGCCAGCTAGCTGCCCCTTCCCCACCTCTGCATGTGCTCTTCCTGGCTCTGTCCTTCAGGCTTGGGGGAACAGAGGAAGTGGGACTAATGTTCCCTAAAGCTTACTGCATGCTGGGCACTCTGCCATCCCCAAACTCACAGGATCCTCACTTCAGCTCTGTGAGGTCCTTTCACCCCATTTAACAAATGAGGAGACTGAGGGTCAGAGAGGAGAAGTGCCTAAGGTCACACATCTGGCAAATGGTAGAGCTGGGATTTGAACTCAGGCTCCCGCTGCTGGGTTGTTGCCACATCTGGCACCCATTTTAGGGGCCTGTAGGGAGGCCTGAGCCCTGGAGGTTTTGGGGGGTCTTGGAGGGCAGTGGGAACCTGGACAGGGCCAGGACCCTGGTATGAAACCAAATGGGAACAATTGGTTCTCAGAGGTGGTAGTGAGCCTGGTTGGGGTATGAGCTGGATCCCGGGGCCACAGGCGCGGTGGCAGGTGGGCCTGGGAGGAGATTCAGTGCTCCCTCTCCCTCTTCCAGTTCCCAGGTCCGGACCTGAAGACACTCCAGGCACCTCAACTCTAAACCTGACAGACTGAGGGCTCCAGCCAGAGGCAGGGCCAGCCCCTTGCAGAGATAATGGCTAGTAACCAGATTTCATGCTGATCAAGCACGACCTCGCGAGGCACTGCATCAAGGGCCCTCCTGGGTGCTCACAAGCAGCCTAGGAGGGGGGACTATAATTAATGCCCTTTTACAGATGTGCAAAGTGAGGCCCAGAGAGGTCCTTGGCACTTGGCTAGGGCCACATAGAGACAAAGAACTTTGGAAAGTGTGACCCTCAGAAAGTCAGCTTCCTGTCCAGGAGACATGCAAGGAGAGGTGGAGGGAATTCAGAGGGGTCAGAGTAGGGATATGGTGGCAAATTAGTGCTCACTGAGGGTGACCATTCATTGAATTTGGGGCCAGGGTAGCCAGCAGTTGGGGAGCAGATGAAGCCTCCTGGGGTGTCATGGGAATTACACAAGTGACTGGATGCCCAGGATTGGAAATGTGCCTGGTATAGAGTCGGAGTCCAATGAATGAGAGCACCTTTCATGGAGCATCTACTGTTTGCAGAAATAACTCACACTATGGGGCCTGCCTGGGTGGTTTTGAGTGTTCACGACCTCCCAGCCAGTTTGCTGAATGCTCACGGGTCCTTGACACTCCCGATGCCCGCTGTTCATATTTCTATTGGCAGATGAAGTGGAGGCCAAGGACAGGTGTGGGAGATGACCATCCAGTCGCTCTCTGCTCTGCTCTGTGGGCTTGGGCAGCAGCTGACTTCCCTGGGCCTCATTCTCATCTGTAGCGTTAGGTGTGTTGATCCATGGCAGCTTAGACTGCTAGGGGAGGCGTTCAGTGTGCAAAGTGATGCTTTTTTTCTCCCAGGAGTTGGCTGTCTCCACTGAAATTCTCTGAGACCCCCTTTCAACCTTCTCATCCCTCCCTTATCTACTTTCTCTCCTGTCTCAGGGTTTATTCCTAGTTTCTTCTTGTCCCAGGAAGGCCATCTTCCATGCCTGAAACAGTAAAGACATTTAATTAAGTCATAGAACAAGAAGTCCAGATGTTGGGCTGTTCCAGGGTTGGTTTTCTGGGTTCATATTTCCTTTCCTCACGGGCCCCAGTGGCTGCTTTGGCACCAGACATCGTGTCGCACATGACCACATCCTAACCAGGAAGGGCAGGGGGAGGGCAGAAGAGGGACCTTTCTCATCCAGCTCTCACTCTCTTATCAGGCAGGAAAATATTTCCCAAATGTCCCAGTAGACTTCCCCTGGTGTCCCGTGTGACCATGGGAGAGTCATATGTCCACCTTTAAACCAGAGAGGAATTCTCATGGCCTGACTTAGACCCGTCAGGACTCAGTTTCTCTGGCTGCCCCCCGAGAAATGTGGCTCTGGGGTTGATGGGGACACAGCCGGGCTGCCACTGGTTCCAGTCTCATTAACACCCCACCTCTGGGCTGCACAGATGGGCCTGGATCTCCTGGGCCTCCTCGGGCTCGTCCTCTTGGTCGTGTTCAGGAGCCACTGCCGCCTTCTTCTCCCAAGCCTCCAGCTGCCAGCTCGCTGGTGCTCCTTCATCCCCGCCTGTCCCTCCTCAGGCCTCACAGATGCCTCACCTGACCTCACCCCCAGTGAGCCAGCCCCAGGGGGTCCCTAGCAAAGGCGTGAGGGCTGCACAGCCCCTGTCAGTGTCCTTTGGTGTCCCACAGGTCATGTGGCTGTCTCAGTGCAGCCTCTTCCTCCTCCCAGCTCACTCTCTTGCTCAGTTGCCAAAATCAGAGACATGGGTGTCACTTAATGCCACTACCCACCCCTCCACCATGTCCATCTGCTCAGAAAATGGCATTGCCCTCCACCCAGGGGATCAGGCCTCAGTCCCCAGAGTTGTTCTCTACTCTGCTGTCTCTAACCTGGTATCCAGTCCATCAGCAGATCCTCTGCTCCAGCCCTGCCTTCTGACTGTCCTGAATCCGACCTGTCCCCCACTCCTCTGCCACCACCTGGTCCCTCCCCTTTACTCCCCGCCCCCCACTTCCACCCTGGCTGGAGGGATCCTGTTAGAACCCCAGTCAGTTCCTGCCACTGCCGTGCTCAAAGCCCTCCCGTGGCTCCCACCTCCCTCCTGGAAAAGCTGGTCCTCCCAGCCCCACAGGCCCTGCAGGATTGGCCCCTGCACGGCCTACCTCCCCTCCGCTCCTCCCTTCTACCTCCGCTTTGGCCAGCTTGACTCTCACTCCTCCTTAAACAAACCACCGAGCTCCCCCCCACCCCCACCCCCACCCCCATCTCCCTGCCCTTTGCCCTGTTGTCCCTCTGCCTGGAACACTGTTCTGGATTGTTCTGTGACTGGCTCCTCTCCTCACACAGGCCCAGGCTCCTCAGAGAGGCTTCCCAGTCCGCCCCCTCCAGCAGCCCCTCCAGCTTCCTCTATCCCGACCCGGAACCATTGTTCCGCTGAGCACGGGTCATCCTCTCTAATAGTCCATTTGTTCAGTGTCTCCTGCCCACCCTGACCCCACCTGGGGCGGCCTCCAGCGAGCGGACTGCATCTGGTCCAGCACACAGTAGGCACACAAAGCACTGTGGTTGGCCACAGTCTTGGCAGCTCCTCCCTGTGATGCAGCGTGTGGGGGCATAACCCCCAAATGCGGGCTGATGGGCCCCTCCCATTCCAGGGACCCTGCTTGGACCTCAGAGTAGAGGCGGGAGGAGGGTCCCGGCAGCGGGAGGGGGTCCCTGAGCCTCCACCTGCCCAGAGCCCGCACCTCCATCACCAGAGTCTGGGAGGTGACACCGGGCGAGGAATGGAAGCTGGGAATTTTCAGTCTACACTCAGTGTTCCCTTCGGGAACATCTTGTCCGATGGTTTCTGTTTGTTTTCTCTTTTCTGAGCTGTGGTATCCATTGTTCAACAGAAGACCCAGTGTGGCAGCCCACATCACCCGGCGCAAACTCAAAAGCTGAACTGTAAGGTGGAAATCAACCACGGTCAAGTTCCCCTTTGGGGTTTCCACAGGAAGGACGCAGCCTCCCCAGCCGAGGCGGATGTTCGGTCTCCATAAATTCAGCCCGCCAATTCCCCCAGCATTGGGTCCCACCCAGGGGGAGCCTGGCGTGCATTGAGGGGGGGCATGGTGTGGGGACAGGGCTGCATTCGAGTGGATGCTGACTATGGGGGAACGGTGAACCCACATCTCCCCCTCCTGGCACATCCACCAGGCGATTGGCTCTTCTCTTTTTGAGGTCGTCTTTTTATTGCTTTGCTGAGCGTGCATAGTTGAATTCCTATCAAAGTGCCTGAGTGTGACAGCCCCGAATATAACATAGATAAGTGGGGAGGGCTGTTCTGGTTGATGATGGGAATGGGGGCTTCCTGGCCTCGACTTCTTCACCTCTTCTCTAGGGTGACCCCAAGACCCATCCTTAGAGTATCAGGCTCAGGGGAACCCAGTTTGAAAGCTCACAACTGAGGTCTGTCCCTTTGGTTTCCATTCAGGAAAGGGAGGCTCTGAGACGCGAGGGAGGTAATGTTTTGGGGACCAGGAGTGGGGTGGCTGAAGCAGCCATCCTGGAGGAGGGGGTCTGGGCAGGGCAGAAGTGGGAGATGACCCAAGGCCAGAGCTGGGTGTGGGAGAGGGTGTCTGGAGGGTGTGACTTGCCTGTTCCATGCATTCTGCATTTTTCATTCATTCATTCATTCAACAAATATTAATGAAGCATCTACTTGGTGCCAACCTTTGGAGAGACAATGATCACTGCCCACAAGGAGCTTAGTAGACAAGACAGACATTACCCTAATCAGCCTCAGAAATGTCAGTTTGTGACCAAGGAATCCAGGGTGGTTCCTATGGTCACATAGGAATGGGGCAGGAGGGAGGCTTACATGGAAGGGGTGGTTAAGAAGGCTTCCTGGAAGAAGCTGATTGAGAACCGAAGGGCAAGCAGAGACAAAGCAGATGAAAAAGGGAGGAACAAATGTTCCAGCAGGTGGGCACAGCATGTGCAAAGGCCATGTGGTGGGGCAGAGCAGAGTGAATAGGTGAGTCTAAAAGACCATGTAGCTGGAGCTGTGAGGTGAGGGGTGAGTGAGGAGCAAGGAAAGCTGAGGGCTGGGCTGGACAGGCTCCTTTGGGAGCAGCCTAGTCTAATGCTGAGGCCAATGGCGAGCGTGGGAGAGTCTGAGTAGGGAGATGGGGGTCACAAAGCACCTCTGTCCACCTCTGCCTTCCCACCTGACTACCTGTCATGCCCCGGCTTGGCATCTTTCATGAAGGTGCCAGGGGTCGAGCCTTGTCAGATCAGGAAACTGAGTCTCTGGATCTTCCCATGGCCCTGCCCACTTCCCCCTGCCTAGAGAAAAGCAGAATGAGGAACTGACGCCCCATGGTCAGCTGGGAAGAGTCTGGGCTGGGAATGGGGAGGGTGGAGCCCTTGGGGGCCCGCACCCGGGATGGGCAGGGACCCTGCTTCCGTTTAACCACAGCCCTGTGACATGTCCCGAAAGGGAAGCAAAGGCTGCCTGTCCTCATCCTTTGTACCCTAGGAAGGGTGCTAGGGATGCCCGGGGGAGGGCAGGAGCCTGGGGAGACCTCACTCTCTCCCCCAGGATGTAAGACGGGGTTCTTAGAGAACTTCGGGGTTAGCCGAACCCAGCTGAGAGTGGCCTTGATCAAGTCCCATCACTGTGGCTTTCTCCTCTGTAAATAGAGGATCAAAAGCTCCCCGCAGACTGTTCTCAGGACTAGCACACAGTGGGGCCTCACTGAATGGCTGGCTGATTGATGGTTGTTGGTTGAATGAGCTAAAGCTGTTTTTCTTCCTGATAGGAGTAGCCAGTTAGATAACAACCCCATGCATTTGACATTCAACAAATATTTGTTGAGCACCTACCGTGTTCTAGGAATTAGTCTGTGTTTTGGAGACAACCACGAACAAACCAGACACAGATGCCTGCAGATGCCCCACCAGGATGCTTGGTATGTGGGGAGTCAGTCATCAATCATCTTTCCTGCTGAAATCAGAATTCTCTCTAGCAGTGCACACCAGCCGAGGGCCAGTCCGTGAGGGAGACAAAGCCATCATTCCAGGCTGGGATAGTGAAGGGGGACTCAGGACATCCCAGTGAGAACTCCTTAGGTGGTTTATGCTATTTCCTCTCAGTCTCTTTCAACAAATATCTGTTGAGTGCCTACTGTGTGCCAAGTGCTGGGGACATAGCAGTGACCAGGGTAGACACAGCACTTGTCCTCATGGAGCTGATGTTCTGGTGAGGGAGATGGACAAACAAGTAAACAGATAAGTTGATACTTCCAGACACAGATACATGCTACAAAGACATACCAGAGGGGTGTGGGGGAGGGCCACAGGAGGCATCTGGGTGGTCGGGGGCACAGGGAGCTCTGGGGGGAGTTGGCATTTATTGAGACCCGACTAAAAAGATGCAGCTATGAATGGAAAATACAGGGGAACAGTGTTACAGGTAGAGGGAACAGCATGGGCAAAGGCCTGGAGGTGGGAATCAGGTTGACTTAGTTCAGGAACAGAAAGAAGCTGGTGCTCTTGGGCAGCCCTGAGTGATGGGGTTAGACCCAGGAGGTGGTGTTGGAGGGACCGGGGAAGGTGCCCAGGGCTAGAGGCCAGGCTTTGGCTTCCGGATTTTGTCCTAAATGGGATGAGCAGTCACTGAAGGGCTGAAGAAGTGGAGTGGCTTGGTTGGGGTTACATGTTTGATCCTCCAGCTGCCCGTGGTAAGGTGTGTCAGGGACGAGGGCGGGCAGGAAACCAGGCTGGAAACAACTGTAGATGTCCAGGGGAGCGATGATATGGGCTGGGCCCGGGTGATGGCCAGGGCTGATGGGAGGCCCAGGGCTCTGCCTTGGTTTCCTTTTTCCTTTTATAGAAGCTGCCGTGGGCTCTGGGACACTGGACTTTCCCTGGCACTGCTGCTGGAGCCCACAGCGTTCTGGCCATCTGGCCGTTCCTCCTCCCGGCCCCCTCCTGCCCTGCCCTGGACCCCCCGCTTCTCTCCAAGAGCAGGCCCAGCCCCAGTTGCCCTGTCACTGTCTCCCCCCAGCTGAGGCTTTGTCTATGCTCCCCCTAAACGGCTGCTGTTCTAGTGCCCCGTCCTCCAGCCTTTTTGACTCTGCAACCCCACTGGGCAGATAGATCCTTCCTCTCCTTCCTCAGATCAGGTGTGTCTCCCAGGGAGCGCCCAGGGGTCCAAGCAGGCAGGGATAGCTCTGTTCCGGGGTCCCTGATTATAGAGAAGTACCCAAAGATAGCTTAGCAGAGGGCAGCCTCTTTCTTGGGAGAGTTTTCCTCTGATCCAGCCTATTGCTGGGACGGCGTGGGCAGCCATACTCTCGTTACTTGCTCGGCCTCAGGTGCTTGGACTGGCAATGGCTGAGAGCCTTGTTGAGCCGGCTTCTGAGGGCTCCCAGAAGGGAGAATCATCATTGATTTGTATGCCTGCTATGGGCCCAGGATCGCAAGTGAGGGTCCTGTGGCCTCATCTCTGTGTCCCTACCATACAGTAGATCCTCAGGCTTGCCTCCCCCGTTTTGCTTCTAAATCTTCAAGCATAGCAGATGCTGGTTGGAAACACCCTTGGCCTTAATTTCCTCGTCTGTGAAATGGGGATGATGACGACAATGCCCCAACAGGGTTGGGAGGCTTGCAGAAGAGGCTCCCCCTGCACCCCAGCACCCCAGCAGCCCTGGAAACGGAGAGCTGTGCTGGGGCCAAAGTCACCCAGCTAGGGGATGGCAGAGCGGGGATTTGAACTCAGGACCCCTGAATCAGAAAGGGCAGGTGGAAAACTTGGGCTGAGGAGGGGGAGGTGCTGCCCAGATCTCACTGTGACCCTAGACCCCACTTCTCCTTTCTGGCCTGTCACTCAGTACACAGGAAGCCTGGCTGGGGCCTCCCTCGCCTGTTCTGTCTGTAGCCGGGTGGACACGGGGTCCTGGCGTCATCCGCCGCCACCCCAGGCCTCCCCCTTCCTGTCTTGTGCAAGACAAGGCGTCCCCTGCATGGAATGGACAAGCTGCTCTGGCGGATGGGTGGATGGGTGCACGGTGAACAGGGGCCTCTTGGGCCTGGTCATTGCCCGCAGTTACCGCTAGCAGGCCTGGCCTAGGCCCCCGCCCCTTCCTCTTCCTCCGTTTCCCCAAAGTTCATGCAGCCTTGAGCAAGAAGCTGGGGACCTGAGACACTGGGGAGGCACCTTGCCAACATCTTGTCCCAAAAGAGCAGGCCTGGGCTCTGGCATTATGGAGAGGTTCCTACATGATGACAGCTATAATAATAATAATAATAACTCCTGTTTATTGAGTGACTTCTATGTGCCAGGCACTATTTCTTTTAAACTCTTTTATCTAAGCACCTACTATGTGCCCTGTACTATTCTAAACCTTTTATATCTAGTGTCCCATTGAATACCTACAAAAGTGGGGTACAACATTAAAAGTATTTTTTAATATATATATTTTTTTAATGATTCCTTTCTTCAGATGAAGAAACTGAGGCTCTGAGAGGTCGAAGAACTCGCCCAAGATTACGCAGCTCAGCTGCGTCCCACTGAAGGTCATTGTGTGTGTCCCGGGGTCAGCACCGTTCTGGAAAAGGGAGGCCCCGTGGGAAAAGGCGCTGTCCAGCTGGGCGGCCCCCGGCATGTGGGTGGCCCCTCGGGGCCTCAGGTTCCCATCTGCACCAGCTCTGGTTTCTCAGGCTTATGTTTTTGGGTCAGAAGGTCTGGGGCAGGGCCAGGGTAGGCAGGCTGGGGAAGAGAGAGGAACAGAGGGCATGTCTGGGGTGGCTGTGGTGCCAGGCGCTGTCAGTGCCCACCTGGGAGGTCACTCTTGTGGTCACTGCCCAAGGGCTTCCTCTGGCAACAGGAGTACAGGGCAGAAGTGAGAGGCCTTTGCCAGCAGAGACGGGAACTGGTGTGTAATACCCTGGCTTCCTTGTCTCGGGGCAGTGCTGAGGCCTGTGCTGCTCCCTCTCCCAGAGGTCCTGGGGGCTGAGCCGACAGAGGTGACACCTGCTCGCCCCCTTCCTTTCTCAGTTCCTCACTTCCTCCTGGTGCTTCTAGGATCACCTTCCCCAGCTCTGTGTCTCAGGTTTGCCTCACCCACCTAAGCCAGCAGCTGTGCCACTCAGAGGTCAGAGCTTTGGAATCAGAGATACTTGAGTCTGAATCCTGACATTGCCACTGACCTTGCCTGTGACCTTGGGGCCGGCCTCCTTACTTGGAACCTCAGCTGCTCCATCTGTGAAATGGGAACTTAGAACTGGCAAGCCAAGTGATGGTAAGATAGGAGAGTGTGAGGTGACTGGGACCAGAGTAGAGTTCCCAGCTGTTCACCCAGCGCCCAGCGCAGTGCCATACAGAGTGGTGCTCAGTACACACCTGTGAGTGAATGAATGAATGGCTGAATGGATGAATACTTCTTCGGCAGGTGAGGGGCTGAGACCCAGAGAGGCCCCAGGGGACTCGCAGTCCAGTGCTCTTTCCCCTGACACCCTGGTCTCGGGGGCAGCTTGTTGCCAGCGCAGCCACAGAGAAGGCGTGCCAGGCTTGGGGTCCCAGGTGCGAGGCTCCACTCGTGCATGTCCTGCCTTGTGCTGGGGGACTGTAGGCAAGCCAGCTTCCTCATCTAAGGGTGGGTCACGTGGGAGTCCCAGCGGCACAGGGTGAGGTGCCAACGGGACAGGATGGTATGTGGTGAGGGCTGGGCACATAATAGGTGCTGAGTAAATGGGAGTGGGGTGGGCTGTGGGGGAGGCTCCGGCTTGTGGTCCCCTCCCCCTCTGCTTCAGGGCCTGTAATTACCACTTACCCTGGTCAGTGGGCCAGAGAAATTGCATGTGTGGGCAGGCTGCGGCCAGGGTGCTCGCCCAGCCCCTAGAAGGTCCCACGGACAGTGTCCAGTGGGCCCCATGGCTGACATTCCAGGCACATTTCCCAGCCCCGGGGCTGCCACAGGCCTGCATAGGGTGGGGGTGGGGGTCACAGGCTTCAGGCTGGACAAACCAGTCAGCCTCCCAGGCTGGGCTGCCTGGCCACCAACTTCCTGCTGGGCCCCCTGAGACCTGGAGGGGCCTCCACTGCCATCAGCACTGCTTGTCCACACTGGCGCAGAAGCCTCCCTCCAGGCCCTCCCGCGTCTCCTCAGCACACTCAGCCAGGGGTCCTTGGAAACCATGGACCAGCCCAGGTCACGCTCTTGCTGAGCTGGATCCTCGGCACACTCAGCCAGGGGTCCTCGGAAACCATGGATCAGCCCAGGTCACGCTCTTGCTGAGCTGGATCCTCAGCACACTCAGCCAGGGGTCCTCGGAAACCGTGGATCAGCCCAGGTCACGCTCTTGCTGAGCTGGATGCCCGGTGTTCTGAGACTCAGTCCTCCAGTTCTTCCCGTGGCTCCTCGGGCGCTGAATCCTCTGACCTCCTTTCACCCACACCCCCTCTCACTCTCCCAGCCATGCTGGCCTCCTCTGCGGCTCTAAAACAGCCTGTGGTCATCTGCCTTAGGGCGTTTGCACTGGCTGTTCCTACTACCTGGCACACTCTTCCCTCAGGTGTCCACAGGGTTCCCTCCTTCCCTTCCTTAGGTGTCACCTGCTTGTGAAGCCTCTGTGAGCCCTCACCTCCACTCCCCTGCTCCGTGCTCCCCTGGGGCGCTCAGGACCTGATACACTGTAGGTGTTACTTATGTATAAGGGCTGGGATCTTCGTCTGTTCTGTTCTCTGTATTCCCCGCATCCAGCACAGAGTTCAGAACGTAATAGGTGCTCAACAAACATTTGTTGACCGACTGAATGAATAGCTCTAGGAGTTGTTGACAGATAAAGACAGTGAAGTCCCTTTGGGTAGATGACCAGCCCAAGGCCACACAGCTAGTCTGAGACTGAGCCAGGACAAGAGTCTGGGTTCAACAGATTCTGGCTGCCATTTTAGAAATTGCTTCCGGAGAAGAACAGATGGGACCAAGGCCCTGTGGATTCCGCCGCCCCACCAGCCCCAGGGTCGGGCAGCACTTGGGCTGGTCCAGGAGTCCGGCCGGCCTGCCTGGGCATTCCAGGCTCCAACCCAGGTCTCGAGCTTTCTATTTTGAGCCTCCTAGTCCCGAGAACTGTGTGTTCCCAGCAGGCAGCGTGGGCCAGAGGCTGAGCCTGGGTGTGGCCGTCACCCTATCTGAGGCCTTGTGGTGGTGGGGGCCAGAGCTGGGGCCCGCCATGGACCCAAGGACCCAGGTCCTTAGTCCTTAACCTGTTGGCTGCTGCGGCCTGTGGAACAAGTCTTATTCTCTGCCTGTCCCCATTCAGGCCTCTGCCCCTGTATCTCGCAGGGGTAGTCTTAAGTCATTTTATTCTGGATTCTACTCTCTGTTTGTCCCCAGGACTTCAGGACTTATTTAAATTTTGGCTCCGTCCTGTTACAGCTGTGTGGCCTTGGGCAAGTTACTTCATCTCTCTGAGAAAGGCGGACAAAAAGAGGCGATTGGGTGTGATAGAACGGAAAGTGCCCTGCCCTCGGGGCCCCATCGCATTTCCCGCCACTGGGCGCCTGCGTGTGAGTCTGCCTGGGGCTCGCTTGTCTATCTCCCTTCTAGAACATCAGCTCCACCGAGGCGGGACTTCCGCCTGCCTTATTCACTGCTTTGTCCCTGGTGCCCAGCGTAGCATCTGGCGTATACTAGGTGCTCAATATATATGATATTTGTTGACAAAATGAATCAGTGAATAAGGACCCCTCGAGGAAACAGGCCCTGGACCCGAAAGCTCCGGCACAGGGAGGGGAGCACCGAGGGTTCTCGGGTGCCTGTTGGTACCACAGCCCCCTGCTCTGTCTCATCCAGCAGCCAACGAGGCTGTCTGAGCGAGCATCACCGTCGTGTCACAGACGGGGAGAATGAGGCTCAGAGAGGGAGAGTCCCCTGTCTAATGTCACAGCAGTCAGCACCTGAGCCAGGGCTCCAGGCCTGGCCCATGGGGTGTGGTGAGGCCAGTGAGGAGGTCCTGGGGAGGGAGAGAAGGTGGGTCATGGGTCATGGGCCACTCCTCTTGAGTTCCATCTCTCTTTGTCTTGCTGGGTTCCTCTGTCCCTATTGTTCTCTCTCTCTCTCTCTCTCTCTCTCTCTCTCTCAGTGTCTCTCCCCCTCCCTGTGTTTTTCACTCACTGTGCAAGACAGGGTGCAGGCAGCAGACCCCTGGCTTGGGGGCTGGAGCTCAGGCCAAGAAAAGAGAGGATTGACCTCTGGGACTGAATTCAATCTGGAGCCAGACCCTGCAGGCAGGCCCCAGTGTGGGCACCAGGGTCCCAGTCTCCGTGTCCACACTTCAGGGACAACTTTGGGACCCTGGGGAGTTTAGAGAGCCCCAGGCCTGGCTTCAGAAGACCTGGATTCCAACCTCAGCTTTTTCACATGCCAGCACTTGAGCACTTAGCCTCAGTTCCTGTAAAATGGGACCATTGACAGCCCTATCTTATAGAGTTTCATAAGGAGAAAGATGTGAGGGCCGTGCTTGGCTCCTTGAAGCCCCATGTAAAAAGGAAAGCATTCTGTAAATAGCTATATTATAATTATTTCTTTTTAGCTGGTTGAAAAAGTGAAACTCAGAATCATTTTACTACTTTATTATTATTGAGCACCTACTATGTTCCCGGTGCTTTGTTTGGCATTCATTAACCCCAGGGTTGGCACTCTATGGCCCTCTGGTAGAATCTGGCCCATAGCTTGTGTTTGTAAATAAAGTTTTGCTGGCACAAACCATGTCCATTCATTTACAAATCATCATAACTGCCTTCACCCTACAACTGCAGTGTGGGATAGTTGTGGGACAGACCATAAGACCCCCAGAGGTGAAAATACATATATTTTTCTTAAGTGAGAAGCAGGGAGGCAGAGAGACAGACTCCCACATGTGCCACTACTGGTATCCACCAGGCAAGCCCCCTACTGGGCAATGCTCTGCCTATCTGTGGCTGTTGCTCTGTTGCTTGGTAACCAAGCTATTTTAGCGCCTGAAGCAAGGTTATGGAACTATCCTCAGCACCCGGGGCCAACTTGCTCCAACCAAGCCATGGCTGCGGGAGGAGAAGAGAGAGCTAGAGAGAGAAGGGAGAGGGGGAGGGATGGAGAAGCAGACGGTTGCTTCTCCTATGTGCCCTGTCTGGGAATTGAACCCGAGACATCCACATGCCAGGCCGATGCTCTACCACTGAGCCAACCTGCATGGGCCAGAAAATATCTACTATCTGGCTCTTTACAGAAGAAGTCTGCCAATTCTTGGATTAAAGCCATCACAACTGGGAGGAAGGAGGGATCATCACCCTGGTTTTACAAAGTTAGAAACTAAAGTCTTTGCCCAGTGTCTCTCACGAGGTTGGGTCTTGATAAACACTGTCTGGGTCTTAGTCCTCCTCCTGTGCCCCTTAGGCATAGTCCCAACTCTCGTTCCCATCCTTCATGGATGCTGCGTGGGCAAGTCGGACAGTGAAAGAACTCTGTCTGTGGGTCTTTCCAAACAGGTAGATCTGAGTCTGAATCTTGTCTCAGCCCTTCCCTTGCTGGAGACCTTGGGTAAGAGGTCCGGCACACACTACGTGCTTGACCAACATCATACTCCTCAAATCCCCACTGCTGTGAGCCTCAACTTTCTTTCAGGTTATGACTAGACGACATTTTACAAGGTGCAGACTGTGGCTGGCCGGGTATTGTGTCTGTGCTGAATGGAGTGGGAGGCACTTAGGGTGTCAGAGAGGCTCCATGTCAGTGATGGGGGGAATCTCACCGTCTCCCAAGCCTAACCCAGAGTTTTAGTCTTAGTCTCTCTCCCCTGCCTTGAGGCCTCAGCCTGGTCCTTGACTACAGCCCCTCATTTCTCTCAAGCTCCTTTCTCAGCCTTCCTCCTGCTGCCCTTGGGCCTTTTCCAGGTTGTTTCAGAACTACTAATAAGCAATCCTGCCTACTGCCTGGAGGAGGCAGCATTCGTGACTCAGGAACCTCTGACTTCTCGCAGCCCAGTGCCCGGTATTATGGTCTGGGGCTGCTGAGAATGGAGGTGACTCTTCCCTGAAGGACTCGCCTGCTGTGTCTTTATTATGGCAGTCTTCCTGAATCAAACAATTCACTATCATTTATTTCCCCAGTGTGGGGTGACACCTGGGCAAATGCCTTCCTTCTCTGTTCTGTAAATGGAGCTCTGGTGGTACCTACCCCTTCAGGAAGCTGTGAGGATGAAATGAGTCGATGAGAGGAAGCACTTGGCGTGGTCCTGAGCATGGTGGACATTTGATACACATGTTCAGGGATTCTTTCGAGGGTCCTCTGGACTCTCCCTGAGGCCTCCTTAGGGCCAGCCTGGTGCTGGGGTGAGGGGAAGAGGGAGGACAAGGTGCCTAAGACACAGTTTTTGTCCTCATCTAAACTCCAGTGACTTCCAGGTGCATGTCTCCAACATGGAAACCTCCCTGACTCCAGACTCGAGTCTCAGCTCATCCTTTCCCATTGCCAATGGGGTGATAAATAGGGGCCACAAACCCAGCACGGCCACAACCGAACTCCTGGTCTTCCCTTGAAACCATCCCTGTCTCAGTTAATGGCTCCTCCAGCCTCCCGGTGCTCCCTCACCCCGGTGTCCTTCTCAACCCCTGTTCTCACTTGCCCCACATCTGATTGCTCACCACACTCTGTGGGCTTCACCTTTGAAATGTAACCAGAGTCCACCTGGCCCTGCCCCTGGTCCATGTTAGCAGCATCACTTACCTGGGACCTCGCCCCCTACAGTTCATTCTCCACACACAGCCAGAGGGGTACTTCTAGAACCTAGGTCAGATCCTGTTTCTCCCTACTCAGAACCCTCCCAGGGCTCCCACCTTGGTCAGAGTAAAAGCCAAAGTCCTCCCAGTGGCCACAAGCCCCTGTGTGATCTCCCTCCCCCAGCAAACCCTCCACCTCTCCGATGACCTCTTCTCCTCTCACGTTCCCCCTCGCCTACTCCCTTCCATCCTCATGGCCTCATTACTGTTTCTCTAATAAACCATAGATCTTCCTACCGCAGGGCCTTTGCACATGCTCTTTCCTCTGCCCAGAACCCTATTCTACCATGTATTCACATGATTCCCTGCTTCACCCCCTTCAGATCTCAGTTCAGATGTCATCCCTCAAAGCAGCCTTTTCTGAGCCCCCTTCCATGCTTTATTTTTTCCTTTATGGGTGGAGGAGATGGCACAGGGAAAAGTTACTTCTAAGAAAGGGACAGCATGTGCAAAGGCCTGGAAATATGAATGGTGGGAGGTATGTTTGGGTGGGGTTGGTGACACAGCAGAGCAGGGTAAGAGGCCCAGGCACTGCATCATTCAGGTAGGAGAAAGGAGCTCTGGGACAGCAGTCAGCAGGCAGGGCCACCCTGGCTCTGTCACTCCCTGGCTGTGTGACCTTGGAGAGCCATGCTTCCCTCTGGACCCAAGAATCCTCAACTGCTGATGGAGACCACCTAAGTGGACTCATTATTTGACAAATGGAGAAACTGCTTCTATGATCTGGTTAAAGGTCAACCCAGGGATAGGGGTAAGCTGGGGACTGCACATCTGGCAGTCACTCACACGTTGGGTGAGACAAGCTCCCTGGATTCTTGATTGCCCAGTGACCTGTAGACCCTGGAGGGTCTGGGAGGCAGGGTGAGGGCAGGCTGAGGCTCCCTGCGGGGCTCCAGGTTGCACAATCACATCGATGGCTATGACCAAAGCAGGTGACACATACTCTCTGGGAGTCACCCCTAGGCCATGCAGCCTTGTCGCATGTACTCCCCACTTCCTGCATAGCCTGACTTGCGCTCTACTCCCTGTGCTGCCGTTTCCGGGCTGTGTGACTCTGGGCAAGTCACTTCCCCTCTCCGAGCCTCAGTTTTCTCTTCTATAAGGGTAGATAAATGCAGTACCCACCACACTGGCTTTTGGGAGGATTTATTCTGCCCCTGCCACACTCCGCCTCTTGCTCTCCTTTAAACATGCTGGGCTCTTACCTCAGGGCCTTTGCACTTGCTGTTCTCTCTGCCTGGAATACCTTTCCCAAAGATGGCTTGCTGCCATTCCTTCTTCAGTTCTGCTCAAATGTCACAGCTTAATGAGGCCTGCGGCGATCCCCAACACTACCTTTCTCACTTAATCCGTCTCTGTAGCTCTTACCACTTCTCGCCACACCCTGGTTATTGCTTATTTGTCTGTCTACCCCCTGTAGGATGGCTGCTCCGTTTCTGTCCCTCTTGGTTGTTACGTTCCCAACCCCCACATGGCACTGGCACAAGAAAATGCTCAATAAAGACTTGTAGAATAAATGAATGGATGGATAGTGCTTAGCACCATGCCCTGCCCGTAGTAAGTGCTGGACACCCAATCCAGTGAATGGCGTTACTTTGACAGCTGCTTTCCAGCGCCCTCTCACTCCTGGCCCTCTCCAACCCTCCCCTCACGAGCCCGGCCTCCTGCTTTCTCTGCCAGGCCCGGATCCCAGCCCCAGCCCCAGCCCCCTGCTGCGCCCGGTCTTGTCCCTGGGTGCTGGGTCCTGGGTCAGGGCGACCTCTGGAGAATTGCAGACCTGTGGGGCGGGTGCCCTCAGGCTGGGCCTCTGGCTTCTCTCACGTCTCAGGGGCAGAGCTCTGGGAACCGGGCTGAGCAACACTTTGAAGTTCCCTAGGTCAGACCCGCTGATCTCCCGGGCCTTCCTTCAGCACTGCCTGACGTGACCCAATTATTGCACAAATTGGGACAGTGAGACTAGAGAGGGGCAGCTGCGTTGGGAGTCTGGCCTCTGGGGCTCCTGAAACACGCAGGGCAGCTTCTGGGACGCTGGCTTCTTCATCACTCCCGGAACAGGGCTGAGGCTCAGGCGTCCATTTCCCCGGGTGGCAGGACTGAACCTCACACAGGCTTAGGGACCAGATTTGAATCTCATCCTTCTATTTCTGGGCAGTGTGACCTGAGCTTGTCACTCAGTCCTACCGAGCCTGTTTTCTTGTCTGTGGAATGGCATGCCAATGGCACGTAGCTCATGGGGGTGTTTGGGAAGGCAAGAGCAGCCATTCCACCAGTATCTATGGTCTCCAGCCCCTTCCCTGGGGCCCAGAGTCCCCCCGCCCCGCCCCCGGGGCCCTGGCCACTCCGGGCTTGGCATCCTTGCCTCATTGTTGGGGTAACTGACCGTCCAGGGAGACTGTTGCTGCTGCTTCATTTTTTCCCTTCCCTGACTTCTTCCCTCCTCATTCCAGCCTGCCTTCTCCAGAACCAGCTTGTTTTTGTTTTCTGTTTTTTACGGCTCCATAAATGAGTCACGGGCCTGATTTGATTTAATTTCGTTGTAATTGTTATCTTTTCAAGCTTGTTTTTTTCCACTCGGTTACTCACGAGACCACAAAACCTAAACAGGACGGGGCCTTCCCCGGCCTGCTGCCCGGCCCTCATGGCCTGGGCCTCCCAGTGATCTGGGGCTCCGGGCCAGGGTCAGCAGCTCCCGAAGGACCGAGGTGGGGTTCGTGGGACTTTTGGGGGGGGCAGTGCTTAGTGTCCTGAGTCCTGGGCTGTAGCCCTGTTCTGTGTTACCTTGGCAGAGTTGTTTAAGCTTTCTGGGCCCGATACCCCAGTCAGTTCCCTCCTTGGCAAGTTTTAGAACAAGGAGTCAAAGACTCAGACATCTTGGGGCCAGGAGACGACATGATGAGTGAGGTGGGCTGGGTGGCGACTGTGGTGAACTGGAGAGAACAGGCCCTCCTCAGGGGACAGCTGCCTCCTGGCAGGCACATGGCCCAGATCATTCGATTCAATTTTATTAACCAATGTCGCCCCAATAAATTCAATTAAAAAATGTAAAAAGAAAAAAAAAGAAGCCAGAAATCTAAAATTGTATGTGAGAAATCCTATTTTTTAAATGTCCAATGAATTAAATTAAAAACAACAAACAAAATTCAACTCTTTGGACACTTCTGGTTTAGAAGGTTCTAGAAGAGCTGGCCACAATGCAGACTGAATACCTTTGTAGAAACGACTTTTATTTTTTGTGTGTGACAGAGATAGAGTCAGAGAGAAGGACAGATAAGGACAGATAGACAAGAAGGGAGAGAGATGAGAAGCATCAATTCTTTTGTGGCACCTTAGTTGTTCATTGATTGCTTTCTCATATGTGCCTTGACCTGGGGGCTCCAGCAGAGTGAGTGACTATTGCTCAAGCCAGTGACCTTGGGGTCAAGCCTGTGACCTTTGGGCTCAAGCCAGCGACCATGGGGTCATGTCTATGATCTCATACTCAAACCAGTGAGTGACCCCACACTCAAGCTGGTGAGCCTGCGCTCAAGCCAGATGAGCCCACGCTCAGGCCGGCGATCTCAGGGTTTTGAACCTGGGTCCTCTGCATCCCAGTCCGATGCTCCATCCACCATGCCACCGCCTGGTCAGGCCAGAAACGACTTTCTTCATGGTTATGTCGGCTTGGTCAAATGCCATGTGTCGTACAGCCATGCACTGTTGTTTAAATATATTTAAATATATCAACACTCATTTCACTTTGTTCATCCTGTGATAAATGTGTTAGGACAAAGAGAAAATCAATTTATTTTCACTTTGTTTTTTCATTTCTCAAGAGAGGGTCCTAGTTAAGTTTCTCTAAGGTCAATCTTTATTTTGAAGTTTTGGCTCTGGTTCTTGGCGAATTCACTTTATGTGACTTTCTCCTAGGCCAGACTGTTCACCTTTATTCTCTGAGCTCCCACCCGAGGTCTTTGGAAGCTGCTTCCCTGCCACCCCAGGTTCAGCTCTTGTTCTGTGAGGGTCCCAGAGCCTCCTAGGTGGGGGCCGGTCACCTACCACCACCACCACCTGTGTGACCTGAGCCTCCCAACCTCTGGCCCAACCCCCGCTTCCCCTTCTTCCTTGTCCTCTGGTCTTTCTTTCTCCAAGCCAGGACCTGGTGACCCTTTGGTAGTTTTCCAGCCTGGCCTGGAAGCTCGGAGGATGCTTACGACCATGGTGAGCTCCTTTCTGAAACTGCAGAATTAATTCCCTATTCGAACAAAGGAATCAATGGCCATCAGTTGACTAGGCCTCTGCAATTCTAACATTCTAATGCAGGAGGCCTGCTAGACCAGGTCACATGCTCTCTCAGTAAATATTTACTGAGCATCTACTATGTGCCAAGCACTGGGGAGACAGCGGTGAACAACATGGACGAATTCCCTGCCTGCCTTCATAGCACTTATGTTTTAACAGGGGCGACAGTCAGAAAACAAACGAGTAAAAGATGGAGTCTGTTTGGCAGTGAAACCAATGGCAAGAGGGAGAGAGTGAGGCGTGTGGAGGCTGCTGCAGTGTAATATGGGCTGCTACAGAAGGAACAGGAGGCCGGGGAAAAGTGAGGGGGCAGGTCCTGCAGATGCTTGAGGCAGGCTGTTCCAGATGGTGGGAATAGCAGATGCAAACGCCCCGAGGTGGGAAGAATTTTGCCTCGTTGGGGTAAGATAAGGAGAACAATCTGGCTGAGTAAGCAGGGGGAGGGAGGGGAAAGACAGGTCACTGAGGCCAGCAGGGCCAGCGAGGCCCCATCGCCCAGGGCCCTGTGGGCCCGCTGGAGGCGGAGTTTGGTTTTTATAGGATAGTGTGGGAGCCCCTGAGTTCTGAGCACAGGAGGGACAGGGTCGGACTTAAGTTCAAACGGAGAGTTTCTCAACCTTGGCCCTATCGGCACTTGGGCCGGATGATTCTCTGTTGTGGGGGCTTTCCTGTGCATTGGAGGGCCCTGGGCAGCATCACGGGCCTCTCCCCACTGGATGCCAGTGGCAAGCTGTCACGCTGGGAGGCGCAGTATGGAGAAAGACTCGTGTAGCAAGGCACTGCTAGCTCTTCTCCACAGCTAGTGCAAACCTGAGGACTGCCAGTGGCCACGCGAGCAAGCTTGGAAGTGGGTCCTGTCCCAGTAGGGCTTTGAGATGACTGCTGTCCTTTTTGACACCTTCATTTTGAGCTTGTGAGAGACCTTGAGCCAGAACTGCCCAGATAGACCATTTCCAGATTCCTAACCCACAGAAACCATGAGATAATAAAAGTTTGTTGAGTTTAGCTTTTAGATGCTAAGTCTTGGGTGCTTTACTGTGCAGCGATATACAACGAACACACACACACACACACACACACACACACACACACACACTAGTTGTGACAACTGAATGAGGGGTCTAACAGGACCCCTCTGGCTGTGTGTGGGGAGAAGACTGGAGAGACTCCAGACCGGGAGAGGGAGAGGAGGTGAGAGGAGTGGCTGGGTTCTGGGGTGGCTTTGAAGGTGAACTCAGCTGGGTTTGCTGGATTGACTCTGGAGAGAGGGTTCGGGGAGAGGGAGAAAGAGAAAAAGAGACGAGTTGAGGATGACTCCAGGGCTTTGGCCCGGGGTGGGTGAAGCTGCTCTCTTTTACTGAGAGGGGGAGCTGGTTTGGGGGGTCACTCAGGAGGTTTCTTCTTCCTGATTATAACTGGGTCTGGGGTGGGTCCCAGAACCTCGTGTGGTCACAACCTGGCCCCAAGTGATGTTGTTTTACAAACTGTGCTTCAGAGAGTTCAGAGGTCCACAGAGGAGGTAGCTGGACTACAAGGGGGGTGGTAAGGACAGGGACAAGTGGGCAGGGATCCCTCACGTCAACCAACTCAGGAGATCTCATCTGACGCCTCTCCTTCTGGAAGGAAGAAGCCTTGGGACCCCCGCTCCAGTGTAGGGATTGCAAGCCCAGCCGCCTCCAGGGCAGGGCAAGCAGCACGCTTGATGGAGTGGCGGGCGAGAGGGGCAAGCCTGCCTAACGAGTGGGCACTGCTCACTTTCAGCCCAAGCTCACCATGCAGGAAGGGCATGGCTTCCCGTTTTTCATCAGAAGCTGGACTGATTTTTTTTTTTTTTTAATTTGGGGCAAATCTAAAAATATACAGGCCAGTATGGGTTCGAGGGCCATGAGTTTGATACCTCTGTTCCACTCCAGCCCTCTCATTCTGCAGATGAAGAGGGTACCCGAGAGGGATAGCTGCCCCCAGAAAGAGGCACATTCTCCCCCGCCCCCCCGGGCAGGGTGCGGCCGGGCACTGGGAGGGAGGTGGAGCTTGGACTTGGCTCTGAAGAAGGGTCAGACTCCATCAGATAAAAGAGGAGAGGGCCATTCCCCAGGTGGGAGAGCGGGAGCAAGGGTAGAGAGGTGGGAATATGGAGGGAGGCAAGCAGAGACGGACGAGGGAGAAGAGGAGGACACGTGATAACGGAGACAAGCAGCGGTGGAACAGGGGAGCAGGGAAGGGCGTGTGATAATGGGGGCGTGGAGGGGGCACTGCACTGGGAAACAAACAAGAAGGCTGGGCTGAAAGCAGGGCTGGAAAAATCACAAAAGGGCTTCAATAATATTAATAATTTCACTTCTGAAATTGTTTGGTAACAGGCAGCCTATTTTATCTTACCACTGACTTTGGGTTCTTGGCGATCCCCACGTACACCAGGGAGTGTTTGCCCGACAAGGAACATTCTCTCTCTCTTTTTTTTTTAATTTTTATTTTAATTTTATTTATTCATTTTAGAAAGGAGAGAGAGAGGGAGAGAGAGAGAGAGGAGAGAGAGAGAGAGAGAAGGGGGGAGGAGCAGGAAGCATCAACTCCCATATGTGCCTTGACCAGGCAAGCCCAGGGTTTCGAACCAGCGACCTCAGCATTTCCAGGCCGACACTTTATCCACTGCGCCACCACAGGTCAGGCAAGGAACATTCTCTTTTGCAGATTGCTTTTGAACGATGTGAAAGTTTTCGTATGCTGAATTAGAAATTTAATACCGAATCGTGACGTTTGAGCGGATCGATGAAAGGTTTGTTAATTTCAAGTCAACAGGTTGCTTTAAGTATTTTAGAGGCAGCGCACTCCCCTGAAGTCTCCCTTGTAAATTTCCCACCTCACAGCAGCCAAAATTTGAGGTGACATGTGCAAAAATAGCCGATGTGTAACGATAGAGAAGGTAAGTGAGGCTTAGAGAGAGACGGGGGGGGGGGGGTTCACTTTCAGGGGAAGATCAGGCAGGCACCCTGGAGGAGGCGGTTTTGACTCCAAGTGGCAAAGGATGAGTGAAATAGAGACCAGATGGGTTAGGGTAAGCGAGGGCTTGCCAGGTGGAGGGCCCAGAGCATGTGAAAACGTGAAGGTGGGAATAGTAAGGGCTCAGAGTTTGGACCAAGGAGGTTACGGCTGGGGCTGGTGGCAGTGGAGGGCACTGGAGGAACCAGAGGGCACAGAGGAAGCCCATCCGGGGCACGGCCAGGGCTGAGAATGGGGAGTGTGAAGAAGAATGGGCAGCTGACCTCCTCTTTTCAAATTGCTGGTGGGTGTGGAAGGGCAGCGAAGAATGCGGGTGCCTTATCCTTCTGTCCACAGCCTAGGGCCCTTCTCCTCGTCCTAGAGGAATCATTGCAGGACAAGTCATGAGTGCCTACAGAAAGCCCAGTTCTGCCCTGGCTGGTTGGCTCAGTGGTAGAGCGTTGGCCTGGCGTGCAGAAGTCCCGGGTTCGATTCCCGGCCAGGGCACACAGGAGAAGCGCCCATCTGCTTCTCCACCCCTCCCCCTCTCCTTCCTCTCTGTCTCTCTCTTCCCCTCCCGCAGCCGAGGCTCCATTGGTGCAAAAGATGGCCCGGGTGCTGGGGATGGCTCCTTGGCCTCTGCCCCAGGCGCTAGAGTGGCTCTGGTCGCAACAGAACAACGCCCCGGAGGGGCAGAGCATCGCCCCCTGGTGGGCAGAGCGTCACCCTCTGGTGGGCGTGCCGGGTGGATCCCGGTCGGGCGCATGCGGGAGTCTGTCTGACTGTCTCTCCCCGTTTCCAGCTTCAGAAAAATACAAAAAACCCCAAAAAACAGAAAGCCCAGTTCTGCACCAAGGGCTTCTGCCGTGCCTGCTCACTCACTTTCCTTGTCAATTGCACGTGGGAGGTGTTATTATAATGCCCATTTTACAGAGGACATGGTGGCCCAGAGAGGTGAAGCAACATTTAAATTCACACAGCCAGGAAGTGGCAAGTGGGGTTGGAACCCAGACTGGTCCAAGCCTCAAGTCCATGCTCGACCCACTGCTCTGTAATGACACTCAGGTACACCCAGCGGGTCTGGCTTCCTGTTACCTGAGTCTCATAATCATCTCCATTTATCAGAGGGGTAAACTGAGGCTCTGAGAGATTGAGTTACTTGTGTGAGGTTAAACGGCGGGAAGGGGTGAGGCCAGTGTTTGAATCCCCAGGTCCTGTTGACTCGGGAGCCCACTCTTCTTCCACCAAATGACACAGCTACTTGCCTTCTCAGGCCTCTATTTCCTCAGCTGATAAATGGCGGTGAGGACAGTGCCCACCTGATGGGGACTGTGTGAGGATCAGAGGTTGTGCGTATCAGTTGTTCCACTCAGTGCATAGTATTAGTAGGTGTTTTAAAAATGATGGTTGTGAGTGATTATTTGTGTGACGGTGACTGCATATTAAATGAGCGAATTAACGTAAGGCACTTAGAACAGTGCCTAAGTAGCACTTATTTTGCGTAAAGGCACATAGTAGGTGCTCAAGAAATGCTAGAAGTCGCTATTATTATTATAGGACCAACCACGGGACAGTCTGACATCCTTCTAAACTTGGCATCCTTCCCAAATTGCCTTCCAGTTGTTTCTCCCTTAATCTAATAAACCGACCTTAGAGTGTAGGTTAGGATTTGGGGTGAGGAGGATGCAGCCTACTGCCCATCAGTCAGAGATGCTGAGAGCACCAGATGATAAGTTCAGAATTCTGGGTTTGAACCCTGACCCATTGTGTGACCTCTGACAAGTGCCTCGCCCAATCTGCACCTCAGTTTCCCCTTTGGTTTGCAAAACATGGGTCAGGCTGCCCTGGGAGGTGCCAGCCCCTCAACAGGGATGAGGGAAGTTCCCGTGTCCCCTTTGGCCACCAGTTTCCACCTCCTGCCTCCCAAGCTGCAGGCCCGCCCGGCTCAGCTGTGACGACCAACCAGCCAATCTGTTTACTGAACTGGCTCACCCCTTCCGGGAACTCGGCCCAAGCTTCCCAGAACTCGGGTATTAATGACCCGAAGCCACATGACAGAACATGACACAGCACTTTTGGGCGCAAGGCAGGGCCCAGAGGGGTGCGTGGGGGGCCTTGACCCAGCCCCCCAGCCTGGCTGGCCAGTGAGTCACCCCTGCCTCCTGCAGCTTCCTGATCCTGGCCACTCTGCCGCCCTCCCCCACCCCCAGGACCTCCTCACCCTGCCAGGACCACAGTAGAATCCTTGGACCTTTGCCCCAGTGACCTAGAAGAGGCCCTCTGGGGTTATAGACGGGGAAAGTAAGGCCCGGAGGACTGGAATAAATACCAGTGAGCACTTATTAGGCGCTTACTGCGTGTGAGGCACTGAACGGATATCTTATCCTAGTCTCACAACAACCTTAGAAGGCAGCGTAAGTCAGAAGGGGAAACTGAGGCTCAGAGAGGGGGGGAACAAGGGCATGCAGCAATGCAAGGCAGCACTAAATCCAAGACCTCAGATGATCTCCTTTTATTCCCTCAGAGACCTGACAAGGGTCTGTTTCACAGCTGGGGAAACTGAGGCACAGAGGGGCTAAGTCTCAGGCTAGTTTGTTTGCAGGAGCTGTGCTCGGAACCAGCGCCTGGCACACAGCGAGCATTCCCGTAATACTCGTGGACTGACGAGCACGTGCAGGCTTTGGTGTCAGGCAGAGCTGGGTTCGCATCCTGACTGCCTCTTTCTGACGGCGCGGCCTGGGGCACATGGCTGCACCGTACTGTGCCTCAGTTTCCTCACTGGTAAATGATAATCCTGACCTTACGGAGCAGCTGTGAGGGCAACGTGTGTACCGCTTGGGCGGACAGCGCATCCTGAGCACTAACTGTCATAGGCTGCATCTTCGTCCAGCCCAGGTCTCCAAAGCCTGGTTGGGGTCAATCTCTGGGTTCCACGCCTGCCTCCTTCACCCTTTGCTGCCCAAGGGCAAAGTGAGGGCGTTGGTTTTTATGGGTCTGGGAACGAGACAGGCTCTGGGGCTCAGAGGGGGCCCCTGCCGGCTGTAGGAGTGGGGCCTCCTGGTTCCCAGCGTGGGCAGGGACGGGGCAGGACTTTGATGGTCTTCTCTTCATTCCACAGTGTTGGCTTGAGCACCCACTGTATACCAGACTCCAGGGACACAGCGGTGAACAAGGTCTCTGCCTGCTTTCTGGTGGAGGAGACAGGAGGTCAGTGAATGAACACATGAATAGGAAAAATAATTTCAACCAGGGAGAAACACCATGATAGAAATTAACAGCGATGTTTGGGAGCTTCATGAGTCAGAGAGTGCTTCTCAGAGGAGGTGACATGGAGAGACATCTGAAGGGAGAGAAGGGGATGAACACTGGGGAAAGGGATTCCCCATACTGGGGGAACAGCAAGACCAGAGTCCTAGGGTGGGCCTATGCTTGGAATGTTCCAGAAAATGCAAAGAGGTCAGGTGGCTGGTGGGGAGTAAGGGAGAGGAATGTGATAGGAGATGATGTTGGAGAGGTCAGCAGAGGTCAGATCATGTAAGGATTGGTGGGCTGAGTGCCACTGGTAGGATTTGACTAGGAAGGGAATGACGTGACCCAATTTGATGAACAGCAAACTTTCACTTAATATGATACTCAAATTTTCTACCCTTTGACAGAGGAGAGAACGATGGTCCAGGCCAAGTTCATCCAGAAAGTCAGAGACAGGGTAGGGATAAAACTGCGGTGGTTGGACGGCCAGTTCAGGACAACTGGTCCTATGCAGAGGGAAGTAAAAACATGTGTGGGCTGAGGAGCCAGTGGCCCATGGGTCAGCAGTTTCCTGGCAGAGGAGGTGCCCTCTCAGTTGAGGTTGGGTCAGAGGTGCTGGAAGAGTGCTCCTGGTGGAGGGAACAGCACATAGGGAGGCCCTGAGGTAAATGAGAATAGGGCACATTTGGAAAATACATCATTGCTCAGGAGTTAGGATAGGGGAGAGGTGACTGGGTGATGTCAGGATCCCAATCCCAGGAGGCCATGGAGCCAAGGATACGAGCTAGAATTTCATCCTGAGGACCTACTGTGTGCCAAGCCCTGGCTGGTCCCTGGGGATACTAGGACAGGCACATGTTGGCCCCGGCCCAGGGCAAGCCACTTCACCTCTTTGAGCCTTGGTTTCCTCATCTGTAAATAGCATCTGAAAAGATATTGTGACAACTCAGTGAGATCATCCTTTCATTTAATCATTTATTCATTCACTTTATTTTGAGCACCTACTATGTGCTGGGCACTAGACTGGGGACTCAATACACAGCAGTAACAAAAAGTTCTGCTCTGACAGAAGAGGTGATGTGGAGTAGTGAGCAGTTACTGGAGCCGGGTGGTCTAGGTTAGGTCATCGACTGTGTGAATTTGGGCAAGTTTCTTTACCTCTCTGAGCCTTATCTGTAAAATGGAATAATGATAGGGATAAAGTTGGTGTCTGGATAATAATAATGGGATAATGTTGTAAAGATATATAAGCTAATACATGTAAGTGTCTAGTACAGAGTCTGGTACACAGTAGGTGCTCAACAAAATGTTCTCCATGCTTCACTCGAATGGGGAAGATAGACAAAAGTAATCATGACAGGCGAGTGGATGTGATGGTGTCTGCAGTGGGAGGTGACAACACCAGCTCTTAGCACCAAGTGGCATACAGTAAGCACTCAAGTGGTCCTCCTTTGACTCCTGACCCCAGCTTGAACTATGGTGGGGGCCAGAGGTGTGAGAGTCTGTGTGGATGGGAGACTATCTTTGCTGATCCAGAGATCCACGGTGAGCTTTGGGGTGGGGAGAACAAAGACGTCCCCACCACCCACTAGCCTTTATGTTCCCCGCACCCCATCCCTAGCATGGTTCACAGCCTGGGTGGCAGGGACGAGCCAGGGCCTGTCCTGTGGGTCCCCAGTAATGACACTCATTACACAGGTGTCTGGCAGTGCAGGGGGAGGTGAGGGCCCCAGGGGCCACGTTCAGATGGCACCCTGCCAGCTCACCCCAGGCCCTTCCTCATCCTTTATGAGTCTGGTGCCCAGGGCAGGCAGGCAGACGGGGGAAAGGAGCTGGCAGCGGGCCAGCTGGCACCTGGTGAAAGGAGGGAAAGTTGAGAAGTTTGGGTGCCAACGGCTGATGTGCAGGACAGAGTGCTGGGGTGATGGGGGTGGCGGTGTGTATATGAGAGTGTATGTACATGTGTGCAGGTGAATGCAGGGGTACAGTGAATATGTATACCAGTGTGGACGTCCCTCTAGCCTATCTGTGTGGAGGTAAGAAGGTTTATGTAGGTGAAGTATTGACAGCCCCCAGAGTGGGCTCATAAATCTTCAACATCCATTTTAATTTTTCATTTAACCTACACTAATACTGTATGTAGGTGCCAGGTTGTGTCCAACCTAGGCCTGGCGATGTCAGAGCCAGAGCTGGGCCAGTCCTAGGTTCTGCCATCTAAATCTCCAAGTCCAGGAAGAGACAGATGCCCAACCAGAGGGATGAGACATTCCAATGAAACCTTTGGTGGAGGAAAATATGGTTGGATGAGAAAGGGAGCAATAGGATAGCTTGAAGGATGAGCCACTATGGCAAGATCTGGAGGAAGAGAGTTGTGGCCAGGAGGAACAGCAAGTGCAAAGGTCCTGAGGCAGCAGAGCCTTTATTTGTGGAGCATCAGGGAGGCCCTGGGTAGAAGAGTAAATGAGTGGGGTAGGAAGCAGGTCACATATGGGCTGGGCCAGACTGCATGGGCCAGGGTGAAGAGTGTGGATCGTATTCTGAGTACAGTGAGAAACTTGGCATATGGTAGACACACAGACACACCCTTCTTCCCGGGGTGAATGGGTATGAAGGGGGGTCAGGCCCACTGGGTGTGGGAACCATCAGCTTTCAGAGCTACAGACAGGAACGTGGGCTGCTCAATTTGTGTTTGAACTTATTCTCTCGGGTTCAAACCCCCTGGAACCTGGAGCCTGTTATTAAGCTGGCTGCACCCTCGGGCGCCTGCCTTTCTCCCCAGACAGGGCCTGGCCCGCCTGCCCTGAGGTCGACCCTGGCCCCCCAGATGAGAGTGGATGGGTAGGACTGGTGAACCCCTGTGCCCACCCCAGCCCCCACCAGGCACCTTGGCAGGGCCGATTCTGCTGCTAAGCACTAGAAGGAGAGTGTGGAGCAGTGAGCATCTCATTCACAGACAGGGGAGCTGAAGCCTAGAGAAGGGTATGTCCCAGGGCCTTGGGGCAGCAAGCTGGCGGGAGCACCCAGGAAGTCCGTCATAGCTCGTACCTCTTTCCACGTCCTCCCTTGCCCACTGAGCTCCTCTCATTGTGACTTGAGCCAGAGGAGTAGTTGTTGTCTGGACAGGGCCAGAGGGAAGAACTGGGACCAATTTGGGAGGCCTCTTCTAATTGGGCCCTCCAGGAAGAACTGCCCAACTAGTGAGATAGCGAGTGACCCTTCATGGGAGCCATGCAGGCAGTCCAGAGAACGGCCCTTCACCTGCTTCCAGGGTTGTATACAGGGGTTTGGATGAATGAGAGACAGTTTCCCTTTAAGCTCTGTGATTCCACAGGACCTTGGACTGATCTGTCCCTGTTCAAGCCTCAGTTTCCCAAGTATAAATTTAAAAAAATACCTGAGTAACCACAGTAAAAGGAAAGTCTTGATGATGAAACGTCCCTGCTTCCAGCTCTTCCACGGCTCCCCGGTGTTAGAAGACACCTCTAATCCTGACCTCGGCCCAGCTGCCTTACAGCCCCAGCCCCTGGGGCCTCTCCCTCCCTCCCTCTGATGAAGTCACTTGGACTTCCTAACTGTTGTTCAGCTCACTGCCACTTTTGGCCTCAGGGCTTTTGTAGATGCTATGACCATTGAATGCCAGGCCAACTGCTTTGCATACTTTCCATCTCTGCCAGCCCCATGAGAAAAACACTATTATGGGATCCACTTTACAGATCAGGAAACTGAATCTCAGAGAGGGTGAGTCTCTTACCCAAAGCCACACAGCCCATAAGCAGATGAGTCAGGATTTGAACTCAGACATCTGCAACTTAATACCATTCACGTTTAGCCTTTCCTTATGTAGCACATTTCATTCACATTTAGTCTTACCTTATGCAGTTCATTTTTATCTTTGAAACTTAGCTCAATTGTCTCCTCCAGGAAGCCTTCCCTGACTACCCTCCCAATCCTTCTCTGTCCATTGCTGTACTGATCACACTGTCTCTTTATTTTTATTTTTTTAGCAGCCTTATTGAGGTTTAACAGATATAAAATCATCGGCACATATATTTTTTTAATTTTTATTTATTTATTCATTTTTTATAGATGAGAGGGGGAAACAGAGAGAGAGAGAGAAAGAGAGAGAGAGAGAGGAGAGACAGAGAGAGAGAAGTGAGGGAGGAGCTGGAAGCATCAACTCCCATATGTGCCTTGACCAGGCAAGCCCAGGATTTCGAACCGGCGACCTCAGCATTTCCAGGTCGACGCTTTATCCACTGCACCACCACAGATCAGGCCATCAGCACATATTTTAGTGTGCACTCTGATGAGTTTTGACATATGTCAGCAATCATGAAGCCACCAGCACAACCAAGAGGGTAAACACATCCGTCACCTCCAAAGGTTTCCTTATGTCCTATCATTCATCTCTCCTACCCCTACCTCCACACTCCCAGCATCAGGTAACTGTCCATCAGCTTCTTGTTGCCATACAGTAGTTTGCACTCTCTAGAATTTTCTGTAAGTAGAATCATATTGCATGTTCTCCTTTGTTGGGCTTCTTCCCCTCAGCGTAATGATTTTGTGATTCATCCATGTTATTGTGACCATTATCTTTTTAGGTATCTGCCCTTCCTCTCCACCAGACTGTGAGCTCCGTGGGGCCAGGACTTTGTCTTATCTCTGTGTCCCCAGCATGCAGCACAGGACTGGGCACACAGGAAATGCCTAATAAATGTTGAGTGACTGACTGGAAGGAGGATGAGGACGTGTCTATGTGGGAAAAAAGCAGATACAGTTGCATGGCTAAGAGGAGCCTAAAGACTGATGAAAAAAACAGCCCTTGGAATGATCTGGAGGCCTCGTGGCCCCATCAGATAAGCACATCCGTTCATCCCTGTGGCTGTCTCCATGGAACAAAGATCTGCATTGCACAAGGGTTGGGCTTGGGCCGAGGAGGCACTTAGTGGCCCCTTTATCTGGTGTGGGCATCTGACTCCATGTTCTAGAACTGCACAGCCCACACCTCCCGGCAGGCTGCATGGCCTGGGCACCAGCCGAGGCCAAGGGTGGGCAGGTGGGCGGTGGGAAGGGGAAGTGGCTGCCCAGCCCGCCCCAAACCAGTCGGTCTCCTTTGCAGAAGTTTCTGGAGGCACAGAGCTGAGTAAGGGAGAACGGGATGCCCCAAAAAGGAGGATGAGGAGGGAGGAATCATTTAATTATGGAACATTATAGGGAATTTCCAGTTCGTGCCCCATTAGATTGAGCAGGAATGCCGTGGGCATTACTCAGGCGGTTTCCAGGTACCATCAGCGGAGACGGCTCAGCGAGGCCCTGAGGCCTCCAGGTCCCCATCTCCGGCTGACGACTCAACTAGCCAGGGTGAGAAAGCGACAGATCTACATCCTGAGACAGAACCTGCAGCAAAAGCCAAGTGTAAGCACATGCTTCCTGCATCGGTCCTGCCGAGATGATCTGATTGCTCATTTCCCAGACTGAGAAACTGAGGCTGGGCGCTGAGGTCACATGACGGGTCACTGGGGAATGGGGAGAGCTTAAGTACCAGATATCATTTTGGAGTGACTCCTTCAACAATAGCCACATTCTTTTGGTGAAACCTTAGTGAACACCTACTGTGTGCCAGGCATTGTGCTCAGTTCTGTGGGTTAAAAAAAAAAAAGATTTCTGGGCATATACCATGGGGCACATCTTACCTCCTGATGGAGAGGTGGGTTTGAGGGCCGAGACTGTTTTGTGGAACTTTGCTTTCTTACGAGCATTTTCCAAATGGGGTTCTGCAGGATGCTGGTTCTCTGGGATGTTAATAGGAGGAATGTGGGGGAAAGGGTTCTGTGGTTGGTACAATGAGTTTGGGAATAATTATTTAACAGTGTTAACATTTGTTGCAGGACTTCTCACTATCTATAATGTCTTAACAAACACAGCGAGCAGCTAGGTGGATGGGTGTCCTACGGGTCAGCCTCTGAGATAAGGAAATGAATTTGTTCACTGTTTTCCTGTCTTTTTGACTCTTGGTTTGGATGCTACCGCCTCCAGGGAGCCTTCTCTGAATATCCCCAGATGAACCTGAGTTCCCTCCTGTGAAGGCATCTGCCTGGAGCTCCTTTGACCTCTTTCTTAATGTATTCTACCTTGAGTTTAATTATCTGTTCCCATCATTGGACTGTGAGCTACTAAAGGGAGGAACCAGCTATGATTCATCTCTTAGTTTTGGTATAGGGAACAGAATGAGTGGATGGAGAATTTAATGGGTGGAAGGATGTATAGTGATCTGATGGATGGGTGGATGGTCAAATGGATGATTTAATGTTTGGGTTACATGGGTGGATGGGTGAAGAGACAGATAAATGAAAAAATATATGAATCAATGAATGAAATGATAAAAATGGAATTAATGGATGGATGGGTGTGTAAAAAAATTAGTGGATACATGGCTAGATGCTAACAAATGGATGATTGGATAAATAAATGGGTGATAGGTGATAAATTATAAGATGGATGGTGTGGATGATTTACTGTGAATTATTAATGTTTGAATGAATAGGTAAACATAATTAAATGAGTAAGTAAATAAGTAATGGATGAATTAAAAGATGGCTAATGAATAAACACATAAGGGGATAAATGGATAGATGGATTGGTGATTCTATGGATGAATGAATGAGCAGCTTTATGGATGGTTGGATGGATGAGATAATGGATGGATGCACGGATGAATTGATGGCTAGGTGGGTAGATGAGTAAGTGAATGGATGGATTGATGGAAAAAGAGATGAATGAGTGGATGAGAGAGTGGATGGATGCATGAATGAATGTGTGCAAGGTCATAAGGTCTGAACTGAGGTCAGGATGGCAGAAAAATCCTTGTTACCTTTTCTGTCACAGCAGTGTCTCCAGTTTTGGAGTTTGAAAGCCATGTACCATATCTTCAGATATGAGTGGTGGTCCTGGAGCCTTGTAGCCGCCTACAGACCCCAGGTGAGGAGTCCTAGTGCAGCACAATTTGTTTCTTCCTATTTCTCAAGCCCTGACTTTGGAGATCAACCCAGGCCCAGAGGGGTACAGGCAGCTGAGATATGGACAGAGGGTGTCCCAGTGGAGTCTTGTGTATTCCTTTGTTCATTATACAACATTCCTTTGATTTTTCTGGGTGCCTGTGAGAAGACAAAGCTGTCTCTCATAAAGGCAAGTGTTTTGAGCTTGAAGTCAAACAGATTGCATCTTTAATCTCGTCTTTAATACACACTTACTGGCTGGCTGAGTGACCTCAGAAAAATTACCTTTCTGAGCCTCCTCTTCATGTCTAAAATAAGGATGACAATAATTCAGACCCTATTGGTGAACAAGTGTGTAAAGTACATAGCCCAGTGCTCAGTGAATAGTAAGTGCTCAATAAATGCTGGTGAGCCAGTGGTATCTAAGACACTATCAGGTTCCTTTAAGCATAAATAGGAAAGACAGCAAGTAAACAGAGAATACAGCCAACATAGGCTGATTGAGGCTGTGATGGGGAGTCCTGAGACATGAGACATCATGTTTGGGGTCCATTGGCACTCAGCATCCATTTGCATTAATATCTCCTTCTAGCTGAAGTCTGCAGAGGCTGAAAGCAACAAGTCACATTTCCCAGCCTCCTTTGCAGCTAAGGTTCTGTATATCCCTTAGGTTCGGGATGGCTGGAATGTGTAGGGCTTCAGGGGAGAGGTCGCTGGGTCTCACAGGCATTTGAAGGCTAGCTAAGGTCTGTGGACTTCCTTCTGAAGAAGATGGGGAGCTACGTCTGATAGCTGCAGGAAATGGTAAATGTCAGCCAGCTGCTGTAGGAAGCTGGATTTGGGGACGAGGGGCTGCTAATGCAGAGTAGCCAGTGACGGAGGCAGTCACCTGGGAAAGAGGTGAGAGGGAGATGGATTTGAAGGAGATTGCAGATGAAACTCCCTGGCCTTGGTGACCAATTGGGTTGAAGGTGTGGAAGGGGGACCCTTAATGGATGATGCTCAGGCCATTGGCAGGTAGTGGGGCTTTCTATTAGAAGGGATATGGAGGCAGTGGAGCAGCTTGGGGAGAAGCTGCTGAGTTCACCTTGGGTGCTTTGACTTGGATGATGCCTGGGGGTCATCCAGGAGTAGGCATCTGACGTGTGGTCAGAAAAATGAGATGCCAAAGCTGAGACAAACAGATCAGGTGTGGCCAGGGGCCCACGACTTTGGGGAAGATGAGATTCCCAGGAAGTGGATGCAGTATGAGACAGACAAACCCTATCGGTTCATTTCTAAGCACCCAGCATCTGGTCTAGGGCCTGGCTGCTTGTTAAATAAATCAGGAGGAATTACTGGGGCCAAACCTCAGGCCATGGGTTGGACTCTAGCAGGAATATATGGGGTAAGGCCCTCATGGCCCAGTGTGTGGGTCCAGCTTCTCTGTGTGCTTGTCGTAGGACCCTGGACCAGTCGTTTTCCCTCCCTGAGCCTCAGTTTCTTCATCTGAAAACTGGTCATAAAGGGACGTGGTAAGATTCAAAGTGATGCTTGTGGAAGCGGGGTAGCTTGAGCACGTGGACAGGGCAGGGATGTGAACAGGCTACTGAGGACAGGGCTCTGGGGGATGACCCAGGGCACAGAAAAAGTCACTTCCTTCTTGGGGTTACAGGGACATATCAGACAGGAGAGAAGAATTAGGATCTGTCTGGCAAACACATGCACAGCTGTGTCCCATGTGGGAAAGGAGACCTTAGACCACGCCCAGGTCTCCTTCCATCCTACAGCCAGCTGGAGCAGGCGGGGGTGGGGGTGGGGATGGTGGAGACAGGCAGGGGGTGGCCCGTGCTGTGGGGTGGAGGAAGGGGACCAGATGACAGTCTCTCAGAGCTGCTGACACTGGGTTCTGGTCACCATCCTGACCCTCAGATTGGCTGTGATCTGTTCCTTGTTCGGCTGCTCCATTTGGCCAGGCAGAGGCTGCAAACTGGAGGTCCAGTGGACAGAATCCAGCCCTCAGGTGGGCTTTGTTTGGCCCATGCGTAATTTTTTAGTGAATGGAATTAACATTTAAAATTCTGTAGATGTTACATAAAAACAGGACCCATGCACCAGTCCCCACCACTCCCTCTTGTCTCTCTAAAACTGAGGCCAAGCAGTGGTAACTCTTCATCATCTTTAAGAACCTGGACCCCTTCACTCGTTTAAAATTCCTGGCTGGTCCCTGGTGAATTGGGTTTTCAACCCCAGAGCCAGTCTCTTTTTCCTCCATAACCACCAAGGCCTTGGCCCCGGTTCCAATCCCAAACCCCCTAATCTCTGCTAATGTAAACTCCTCAGGGTCACTGTTCACCTCTCCCCTTGCCCCAAAAGGCCCAATACCACACCCTGGCGGATAGGGGATGGGCTGTGACTTGGCTGGAGCCAGTTGGATCCGTGGGAGGCAGACCCACATCTGTTCTGAGATGTGTCAGCTGGGCCTGGTCACACTCTTCATAGCTCATCCCTGAGGCATGTGGACCCAGGCTCTGTGCTCAGCCCAGGCAGGGTGGTGGGTGGGGCCAGGCCCACAGATATGGTGTATGTCAAGGCCGCACGCAAAAGGCTGATATTTTATTTGCAAACACATTTGTTGAAAAGAGGAAGGAGGAGGGAAAAGAGATAGAACTGTTTGAGCAGAAAATGCCCAAAACATAGAGGTGGAAAGACCTGAATTCTTACCCTTAGTTGCTGTGTGACCTTGGACAAGTTACTTTACCTTTCTGAGCCTCCAGCTTAAGGTGGAGCCAAGGAGAGGTCTCAGCAGTGGAAATGTAGTTGATGTGGGGCTCAAAAACCAGAGGAACAGCCTAGATTAGAGGGAAAAAAAATTGTAGACTTTGGGGCCAGATCAACCTATTAGTTGGGAACTAGGTGACCCTGAACAGATCACTTCTCTATCTGTACCCTGGAATGAACATCATAAGCTCTATTTCAGCTAAGCCCTCGCCAAATTTTTCTGAGAATAAAGAAGAATTTATTCATTCAACAAATATTTTTTGAGCACTTTTTGCATGTCAGGCGCTGGGGCCAGAGTAGGACACGAGACAGTAAAAAATCTCTGCCCGCATGGAGTTCACACTTCTGTGGCATGAGAGATAATAGACAAGATAAATAAATTGTATATTATATTTGAAAACATCAGTGCTACAGAGAGAAACAAATTAGAAAAAGTAGGTAGAGCTTTAACTAGGTGGGTCAGGGACAGCCTCACTTAATTAGGTGACATATGAGCAGCAATCTGCAGGCAACAAGGAAGGGAGTCTTCTGTAGGAAGAGTCTTCCAGGCAGTGGGCACAGTCAGTGCAAAGGCCCTGAGGTGAGGTGCAGCAAGGAGAAGGCCTGTTTGGCGGGAGCTAAGTGAGGGAGGGAGTGGGAGGAGATGAGGGAAGGAAGGTGATGGGGGCAGAACATGAAGAATGTTTAAGGACTTTGGCTTTTTCTCTGCATGAGGTGGGAGCCATGGAGGGTTCTAAGCAGAGGAGGGTCATTGTCTGACTTGGGTTTTCACAAGATCCCTCTGGCTGCAAGTGGAGAATGGATTGTAGAGGTCAGGATGGAAACAGGGGAAACAGAGTGGAGGGGATTACAATAGTTGGCAGCCCTAGGCATCTCCAGTTTGGTCACCCTTGAGTTACCTAAGCACCTAGTGTGTGTCCAGCCCTGACTCTGTGCCTGAACAGAAACAGGGCCAGATGGCCTAGGTTCAAATCCTAAATCTGCCACTTAGTAGTTGTGCTATCTGGTCAAGTTACTTAACCCCTCAGGGTCTCAGTTTCCTCATCTGTGAAATAGGGAGAATAATAGTATTTATCTCCTAGGGTGATTAGTGAAGCCAGTGAGATGATGTGGATATATACTCAGTGTATAGAATAAGCACTTTATTAATGCTAGTTATTATTATTGCTACTAATTACCATTGTGTGGCTCAAGTGTCACTTACTTCACCGTGTCTCAGTTCCTCCTCTATGAGACCCTGCCACTCTCACATAGTTTCTGTGAAGATTAAGTGAGGCTTATATCTGTAAATGGTGCCTGGAGCAGGGTACGCACTCAGTGACTTTTTTTTTTTTTTTAAGATTTCAAATGTAGAACTTATTTATTTCAATAAGTTATCACTGATCTATGAACAGTCCCTGTGAAATCCTTCTGTCATCCCTTCGTAGTCAAACAAATGTTCATCTGATTTAATCGAACTTAAATGAGATGAGGAAGAAAGTCCCCAGCTTTGGGACATTCACTGAAACCCAACAGGGCCACAGGAGGTGTACGTGCTTCTCAGGGAAAGCTGAGGAAGTTCAAGGTGATCATATCACACGTTCAGGTGATTATGACTGTGCAGCTATGTGACCTTGGGCAAGTTCCTTCTCTTCTTGGACCCTTGGTCTCTTCTTCTCTACAGTGGGTATGGTAGGTTCCTACTTTCCCTGTCTAGGGATTATGGTTTGGCTCAAACCCATTACAGCAACCATTCATTAAGTGCCTTCTGTATGCAAAATCACGTGTGTTATCTCTCTTTTCCTCCCTCCCCCCTCCCTCCCAGGAGAGAAGGTTGGGTGCTGCTCATTTCTCAGGCGAGGAGAGTGAAGTTGAGGAGGTGGTTGGGGATGCAGGCCCAAGTGAGGGAAGGAAGTGGGGGCTGGGGCAGGCTGGACTGACGCAGCTGTGATGTCAGAGACAGGCCACAGGCGGTGGCCAGCCCTGTGCTGATGGTATGCTCCCTGCTGGCCTGGCCCTGAGCCTCTGCCTGGGGGGGGGGGGGGCGGGGCACTGCCCCCCTTAACCCCTTCCCGGCCTCCCTTTCCCAGACAGCCATCCCCCGGGCCTGGCCTTGCCCACAAGATTCCCAGATTTCACAACTGGGGCTGGCGCTGAATCATGTACAGTAAGTCCGGGGAGAAACTCCTGGCTGCCCAGCGTCCCCGGGACAGGACAGCCGCCAACCCTGCCCTCCCTCCTGAGGGCCTGAGTGGCTGCCAGGGAGCCAGGGATCATCCTTCCGGGCTGCTGACCAGCTGAGGTTGTCAGGCAGCACGTATAACCTCTCTGGGCTGCACCAGGAATCAAGGGGCTGGGGTTGCCTCTAGGGGACCTTGAAGCTCTGGAAGGCTGGGGGTGAGGTGTGGTGTTCCCCGGTGAGCTGGAGCAAGCCCTTGACCTCTCTAAGCTAGAGTTTTCTTATCTGGAAAATGAAGATAATCACAGGGCTGACCTCATGGGGTCACTGTGAGGATTCAGTGAGATGATCATTCACAGGGCTTCGCACTGTCAGTGCCCGATAAATATTATTGTTGTTGTGATGCCGATGGTCCTGATGACACTCTCTAGGGCCCTGAGCGTGTTCAGTCCACTGGGTAACATTTCCCCTGGAACATCCACCCCTCCCCTCATGGTACAAGTTATTCTTATCTTTTCAAAACTTCTTCATTACAACAACAAGCACTTATTGAGCACCACTGTCTCCTGGGCACCCTACCCGGTCCTGAAGATAGAACTGTGAACAGAATAGAAAAAAATGAAACCAAACCTGTGTTCTCACAGAGTTTGTTTCTAGCTGAGGGAATCAGAAGTTTGAAGGATATAGAGCAGAGGGTGTGATGGAGAGGCTGGGATGGCCCCTCGGATGAGACATGAACAAAGACCCAAGAACAAAGGGAAGTCAGGGTACAGAGGTGTGGGGGACGGTGCTTCAGGCAGAGGGACCCTCAGGCACAAAGGTTGGCAATGGGGCCTGGGCGTGGTTGAGGATCTGCTGGGGCAGTGTGGCTGCAGCCGAGGTCATGAAGGAAAGAGGCAGGGATACAGGTGACCTTGGCAGGGTGGGCACAAGACCCCAGCCTGGACCAGCTCTCTAAACCCCAGGCTCTTCCAGAAAGTGGTGCTGCCTGGTGACCGACCTGAGTCTGTCATCTTCCCATTGGGGGTCCCAGGCCTGGGAGCTGTCTGCTCACAGGGAAAGGCCCCATCCCCTGAATCTCCGAGGAGGGCCTGGCCGCTGTGCTGAGGCTGCAGCTGGGACTCCAGTTCCCTCCCTGAGGTGGGGGTGAGGATCAGAGAGCTCTGGGTCAGGTAGCCACAATGACACGGGGGACCTGGGTCAGACCTGAGCATGGATTTCCCTGCCTCTTACTAGTTCTGGGCTTTCGCATCTGCTCTCAGAGCCTCAGTGTCCCCACCTGCGAGATGGGCACGATGCTACCCCCTGGCGAGATTAGAAGGAGGAAGAGGGGCTCTGGCTTCAGCTGAGATGGGCACGATGCTACCCCCTGGCGAGATTAGAAGGAGGAAGAGGGGCTCTGGCTTCAGCTGAGATGGGCACGATGCTACCCCCTGGCGAGATTAGAAGGAGGAAGAGGGGCTCTGGCTTCAGCTGAGATGGGCACGATGCTACCCCCTGGCGAGATTAGAAGGAGGAAGAGGGGCTCTGGCTTCAGCTGAGATGGGCACGATGCTACCCCCTGGCGAGATTAGAAGGAGGAAGAGGGGCTCTGGCTTCAGCTGAGATGGGCACGATGCTACCCCCTGGCGAGATTAGAAGGAGGAAGAGGGGCTCTGGCTTCAGCTTTCGTCTCTGCTCTCCCTGCCCCAGGAGGGGCTGACCCCTGGGAGAAGAGAAACATCCAGGGGTCACTGGCCAGACTGTATGTACACAGCTAGATCAAGAGCTAGGATGTGTCTGTGTGTGTCTCTGTGTGTGTGCCTGTGTGTCTGTGTGGAATAGGTCAAGACCCAGGAGCCATAAGAGAGCGCAGAGGGGAGGGGCCAGCTTTCGGGTTAGGAGACAGCTGGAGCCTGGTTAGGGGGCACTAGGGGAGGGGGAAGCATGAGGCCTGATCAGTATCCCCAAGAGCATTTTGTTCCTTTTGGAACAGTCCTTCACCATGTCCCATCAGGTCCCGGAGGCCAGGATGGCTGATGGCATGGGGGCTGTCGGCCTGACATGTCACTTTTGCACTTAAACTGAGGCAGCTGGGGAGATGAAATAGGGGAATCGCAGGGGTCTGAGTACATGTGAGAGATAGCCACAGTCTCTGTGGGGCAGGCCAGCCTCTCACTCCTGTTCACAGATGAAGACACTGAGTTCTGAGAGGGAGGAACGTTGCCCAGGTCTCCCTGCTAGGGGAGAGCAGAGATAAGGTTTGAAGCCCAGTCTGTGTGGCTGCGACCGCTCACAGCCCCAGTCCTGTCAGGTGCTGGGGGTCTTGGGGCCAGGATGGTGGCCAGAGCCAGACGTTTGTGGTATGTCAGACCCCTACACATCTGGAAATGAGCTGGCCTGGGGTTGAATAGAACCAGGTGTGACCCCTCTTTTCCCTCTCCCAGGGTGGGGGTAATTACCTGCCCGGGTTAATAGCACCCACTTCCCACCACCTTTCATCAAGGCTCCCAGAATTGCTAGGCAGTAATTAACCCTCACAGCACCCTCTGAAGTTGGCATCGGAGGCAGACATGTTATTAATCCCGTTCTTTTACAGGTGGGTAAACTGAGGCAGATCCCACTGTGGCCTGGGAGCCCGTCATACCTTCCTGACTCAGCAGCTAAAGCAGTCCCACTTTCTCCCCGCGGGAAGCAGAGGGCTTGCCCCCAGATACCCCTTCCCCTGAGAGCTGAGCTGCGGGCAGGAGACCAGGGCAGGTCTTGGCGTTCTTTGGGTCTGCCCTCTTACTTCAGAAGCATGGGGCAGGGGCTTGGGGACAGATGGAAGGGGCTGGGGTCTGGCTGTGCTCTGTGACCCTGGACAAGTCTCTGTTCCTCTCCGGGCCCCAGTTTCCTCCTTAGTAAAACAGGAATGGTCATACCCACTTTATGGGTATGACCCGTGAGCAGAAAGCACAGAGCCTGCCTCGGATCTATCTCTTCTCCCTTCTTTTGCTCCAGCCACCAGCGCAGGGCTTTTTGTCTGTTTTATTCACAATGTACTTATTCTCAGAGCTCAGCTCAGTGTCAGGCACACAGTAGGTGCTTAAGAAATGATGGCTTTCTCCATCTCTTTCCTTGCTGGGCTCCAAGGTCAGCCACCAACTGGCTGTGTGACCGTAGGAACTGCTTTCCCCCACTGGGCACCATTCTCCTGAAGAACTCAGGTAGCGTTGAGATTCCCAGGACCTCCGTCTCAGATCTCCCAGGTCATGGGGGCTGTGAACAAGAAGTGGGGTGAAGGGAGACCAAACACCCTCTTTTCTGCTGTTCCGTGCCCTCCCCTATTGCCTCTGGTTAATGGACTCACTTGAAGCAGATTCCCCCAACCAGCCACCCCCTCCCTTGGCACGTCTGTCAGTGCCCTTGGGGGAAAGAATTTGGAAAGGGGAGGAAGAGAAAGAAAAGAAAGCAGGGTACAAGGGGACGGCTCCCACACCTGTGTAAATAATTTGTCATCTTGAAACTTGTCAAATATGCTCACCTTTAATGCCCGATTCTTGGGCTTGTTTTCCTTGGCAAGGCCCCCACGGGAGTGGAATTTCGACCAAAGGGAGCCCAATTGTCATCTTCTAAGCGTGTTCCCAGGCCAAGGACTCGGGAGGGCTCTGGCCAAGGCTCCACTTCCATCCCCATAAGTCCCGGAACGCTCCTGGGATTCAGGGAGCAGCCACCGGTTCTGGAAGCTGTCCCAGAGTTCTGCAATGTTGGAATTCAAAAAAGCCCCCTGCCCCTTTTCCAAAGGAGGACCATGAGACCCATAGAAGGAGAGGGGTTGGCCTGAGGTCACACACACATGCTGGGATGAGCTAGAGTTTGCCAGGAGGATGCTGGAAGCGTATGAACAGATCAATATCCATCTCCCATTTTCAGCACAGCAATTTCCTACTGGAGAACCTCCTCCTCTCCCCCCATCTCAGCCCAAGAGGTTTGGGCAGGGTGCCCTAGGACCCTATCTCCAGGGCTGGGCACATGACCAGGTCTGGCTCTAGTGATTGGCCCAGGGATGGGCACATGCCTAAGCCTGCCCAGTGAAATTCAGTCCTGAGACCTTGGTGGCTGGGAGTTATTTGTGAAGGGGATGCAATGTTTCCACTGGACTGAAAGCGAGCAGGCAAAAGGCTGGGCTATCAGGGGATGTCACAGGGAAAAGCTGCCCGAGAGAAAGCGACACAAGGCAGGACAGGGTTTGAACCCCTGGGCCCAGCCAGACCTGAAATTAGGCACCCTTGAACATTTTTGTTTCATGGGCCTCTGTATTTTCCATTTGGGGCTGAAACTGGTTTTCTGTCACTTGCACACAAATGGTTCTGGCCGACCCAGGGCATGGAGGTGGGGAAGAGATTCCAGGTGAAGAAATAGTATGCATAGTACTCCCAAACCAGCAATGCTAAGAGACATTTAAGTAACAGGGAAAAGGAGGACCCTTTCCCTTAGGTGAACTTAGGAGTTGGTCAAGTGGTCAAGATGGGAGAAGAGGAAAGACCCCTCCAGCAGAGGGAACAACCAGCGTACAAGCTTGAAGCGACCAGTTAGGAAAGGCTACCACCGTGCCAGGCTTGTGTTGGGTGCGCCCAGGGAGAGAAATGGAAAAAGGCACAATGGAATCCAGTTCCTCCGGACCTGCTCCAGCTAAATGCTGCTCCTCTGCTTTTGAGCTGAACCTTTCCTTCTCCGCACCATAGCCCTGCTGTGCCCTGCTAGCGTGCTGTCTCAGACACTCGAGTGTCCTCCTCATTGGTGACGGGCACCGTTGTGGCCACTCAACCTCATTTTATAGCGCATGCACAGACAGACAAATCGCCTTGGGTCACAGAGTGAGAGTTCTTCCCTTTGCAGATCTTTTCCAGCCCTTCCTTTACTTAAGGAGAGTCTCTGTTTGGTGCTAACCTGTCTCTGACGCTGAATACTTGCTGATCTCCCTTTAAGAAAAAGGTCAGGGCCTGACCTGTGGTGGCGCAGTGGGATAAAGTGTCGACCTGGAACACTGAGGCTGCCAGTTCGAAACCTTGGGCTTGCCTGGTCAAGGCACATATGGGAGTTGATGCTTCCTGTTTCTCCCCCTTCTCTCTCTCTCTCTCACTCTTCTCTCTCTAAAAAATAAATAAATAAAATATATATATAAAAAAAAAAAGAAAGAAAAAGGGCAGGTCTCAGGCATTATACCTCTGGCACACAATTGTATCTAGCTAGACTTTCAAGAACTTGTGTACTGAGCTTTGGCATACCTCTCCAGTCACTTCAGCTCCCAGGGGCACCACTCTCCTGACTCCTGTCACTACTGATCAGTTTCACTGGTTTTTGAACTTTATAATCTGGTCTATTTTCTGTTCCTATAAACCTACGTCTTCCAGAATGCCATCTAAGTGGAATCCTACAGTGTGCTGCCTTTCGAGTCTGGCTTTTGCTTTGGTGGTGGCTTTTCTGTAGCTTTTGAGTCCGATTGATTATGTCGTGTGTTGTCAACACACTGTCCCTTGCTGCTGAATAGCATTCCATTGTATGGATGTACCACAGCTTCTTGACCTATTCACTACCTGAGGGCTCTTTGGGCTGCTTCCAGTTTTTAGTGATTACTACAAGCAAAGCCAGTGATAAGCATTTACAAATGGGTTTTTGTGTGAGCATAAATTTTTATCTTGGGGAAATTTCGAGGAGTAGAAATGCTGGATAAATGCGTATTTGAATTAACCAGAAACTTCTGAACTGTTTCCAAAGTGCCTGGACTGTTTTTGCATTCCCATCAGCAATGTATGGGTTTCGGTTGCTTCTCCTCCTTGCCAGCACTTGGTATTGTCAGAGTTTTTGTTTGTTTGTTTGTTTGTTTGTTTTAATTTTAGCCATTCTAGTAGGTATATACTGGTATGTCATTGTGGTGTTAATGTTTATTTCCCTAATGAGTAATGATGTTGAACATCTTTATATGTACTTATTTGCCATCCGTATATTTTCTTTGGTGTAATATTTGTTCAACCTTTTTGTCTGTTTAAAAGATTGGGCTGTTTTTTTAATTAATGGGTTTGGAGAGTTCCTTATATATTCTGGATACATGTCAGTCCTTTGTCAGATATGTGATTTGCAAATATTTTCTACCAGTCTGTGGCTTGCCTTTTTTGTTCTCTTAACAGATAGACTTTAATAACATTGTTTTGTTTTTATTGTGATGACTTTTCTGGTAATCTTTGATTTGTGGCAGGTGTTCTTTGCTCTTTGTTGTCAAATCTAGGGATAATATCGAATGTTTTCTTTTAAAATAAGTTTAGTTAAATAAAAAGTTAAGGTGACTTGAAGAAAAATATTAAGTAGTAGCAGAATTAGAAAGCAAACTGCACAAAAACCATGAAGGCAGTTACTTGAATAACCAGTGTGGGCAGCTTCAATTGAATAGAATATTCAACGAACAAATAATGTTTGAGCACCCCAGTATGTGCCAGGCTCTGTCTCAGGTGCTGGGACACAGTGATGAACCAGAGGAACAGTTTTTGCCCTTTTGGTGGTGTTTTTCCTGTAGCGAGCTCCTCTTCATCCTTCAAAAGCCAACCTGAATGACCCTTCCTCCACACAGTCTTCTCTGAAACACTCGCCATACTGTATGTTTTGTGTTTCTATGAGGGTCTTTCTAGGAGATGTCTGGAGGCCTCTGAGCTGGTTGCACAGAGCCTGGTGCATAGGTTCTCAATAAACAGCACCTCACAAAGTAGATGCTATTATGAGATGCTAAAGCAGAATTTGCTGGTTTCATTGATTGACATCAACCAGGTCTACCCTGATTAAGTGGCCCAGAGCCCCTCCCCACTACAGTCTAGGCTGGCCCCACGCAAACCAAGGTAATCCTCCATGGCCTCTCCTCTCACTAACAAAGACACTAAGAGAAGAAGCCTCCCAAGCCCAGTACCTTCAGCCCTCTGCTTTGCTCCCCATCCAGTGCCCCAGGACGCCTTCCCTGAGTGATTCACTGACCCCAGGAACACTTACCAGCAGACATCTCTTCGCTGTGACTTGGCCCCGGTGTCGGCTTCACCTGGCCTCCCACCACCCTCTTCCTGCTCTTCCACTTCTGCACACCTGCCTGCTTCTGCTCCTCCATCACACCCAGCCCATTCCCACCCCCACGCCTTTGCCCTTGCTCTTCCCTCTATCTGGAACCGTCTTTCTCTCGCTTGCTGGGTGACTGGCTCCTTCTCCACTCTTCGTGCTGAGCTTAAATAACTCCTTCTCAGAGGGCGCTGCCATATCAAAAGCCCTTTCTGCTTTTCATCCCATCATTCTGTTTATTTTCTTTCTGGTACTGATGATGCTCCTTTCAGAGTCTATTTGCATGTTCACTTGTTTCTTGTCTGTACAAAAATCAATTGTACAAGGGATGTCAGTACCATGAGAGATTTTGATCTGTCCTTCTGTTCCCCTAGTGCCTGGCACAGTGCCTAGCACATAGTAGGCACCCAGTAAACATTTGTTGGATGAATGAGTGAATGAATGAGTGTATGAACTCTCCCTTCTCAAAATGCACTCGAAGCAGAGTTGAGTCCATCAGCACCACGTGTCAGATGAATGGCCTTCTGAGCTCCTTCAGAGTGAGACCACATTGTCTTCCTTTCAGTTCCCATCCTACCCCTGTGCCCAGTGACCCTGCATGGAACCCCATCAACTCACTCCATGACAGAGTCATTTCAGCTCCCTTTCATCCTCTGGTTATGCCACAGGAAGGGAGAGCTGCACGTGGGACTTGTGTGCCTTTACCACCTTCCTACCGCCCATACTTTCTAAGAAATGCAGAGCAGACCCCAATGCCAAGCCCTCAGCAGTAGTGGTGTCTGGCTTTGCGTCACTTCTTTGTATGATTTGCCGAATATCTTCAATTTATAGCAAGAGCCTTGGGTTGGGTTCCCCTAGAAACAGATCCCTGAGAGATCTGAAAAATTGAAAGCAAGCTGTTTGTTTGGGAGGTGACCCCGGGAAACACTGGTAGGGAGGCAGGTAAGTGAGACTAGGAAAGAAGGCAGCCAATACAGAGAGCACTCAAGCAAGTAACCACCTGGGCACCTGGGGCGCAGCCTGCTGCGGCGCTCTGGTGTAGACGGAGCCCTTCTGGGTTACCCGCGTGTGGGGGTGAGGATCAGGATGGAGGGACGAGGAAGCTGGGGACTGTCTGCACCCGCTCCTGCCATCTTGGTTGAGGGCGCTTCCTGGCATGCTAATTTCCAGCTCTTTAGCTCCCACAGGTGGGCAGAGCCCGGCGGTAAATGGCAGGTGCTGGCAGCTGGAATTTGGTCTGTGGGAGGGGAGATGGGAAGGGCACCACCAGCCAATGCCTCACCCTTAATACTGGTTTCTTATTTAAAGCAGGGATTAGATGTTTCCTTGAAAACTAAATCTAAGTAAAAAAAAAAATTAAACTGACTTAAAGGAAAAGTTTGTAAATAGTACATAGAGGGGAATGTGGCAAGCTGCTATTTTTCAGGGCATTCAAGGATTTGGACAAGCAGATTCATTGTTGTGACCCACCTGGATGGTGGGGGGTTTGGGGGCCATGGAAAGACCACTCCCTCCCCCCCAGCATGACTGCTTCATATCCACTCTGACACTGCGCTGGGTTCCTCAGAGTCTTGGGAACGGTCCATGAAGCTTGAAACCCTTTGTGACTTTTGGTCTGTCACTTAACATCTCCAGGCCTGTCTGTTATTAAAAGGGTATGTTCCAAAGTCACAGGAAAGGGTCCATATATGAAACTAGCCAAGACAATTCTGAAAAAGGAGAACCAAAATCCTTAGAGAAAGCAGATCAGAGGACTTGTTTGTCCAGACATTAGACTATTTGACAAAGGAATAGAAAATAAAACAGTGTGGTCCTGGCATAAAAATGGGCAAATACACCAGGAGAATAGAATCAAGAGTACAGAAATGGACCCAGGTGTCACCTGTGCTGCCTAATGGACGCAAAAAGGGTTGGAAAAGGAGAGACGTCGATTAGCATGGAATTTTGTGGATTATATCTGGGCTGGGGCAGTGGCTCACCCCATTTTTGGCCCTTCCTTGTGATCCACCCACAAAGGCACTGGGGAGACTCACCCTCGGGGACCACACACAGCCCACGTCTACCCTGGAAATCTCAGAAGCTGCTGCCACACGATGAGTTAGATAACAGGTGGCACTGAGGAGGATGTTCCTCCCTCTGAGTTCTCTTTGAGTCTTCTGACGAGCCCACGGAGAAAGCCTCCCGCGGGGACTGGCAGGCCTTCAGCATCTCTCCAACGCTTGCTCCTGGCCCTTTGCGAGGCAGAGCAGGTCACAGACACCAGCTGGAATTTAATCACATTGCTCTGTGATCATTGTCTTTAAGGTTACTTCCCATCTGTAAAAATGAACACTTAATTTCTATTTCTGGTAGTAATACAACTTTTCTTTAAAAAACAAAACAAAAAATTTTACTGACATATGCTACAACTGAAATGAAACTCCAAAACATGATGATAAGTGAGAGAATTCAGGCACAGAAGGGTGCCTATTGTATTGTATGCTTCCGTCTCTATGAAATATGCAGAGTAGAAAAATTAAAAAATCTGTAGAAACAGAAAGCAGATTGGTGGTTGCCAGGGGCTGGGGTCGGGGGCGGGTGATGGGGAACAGGCAGCAACTGCTTAATGAGCACAGGGTCTCCTTTTGGGGTGACGAAAATGTTTTCCAGCTAGTTAGAGGTGGTGATTGCACAACATCGTGAATATTTCAAATACCACTGACTTGTTCACGTTAAAATGATTAATTTGATGTTGTGTGAATTTTACCTTAGTAAATTATTTTTATAAAACCAACCAAGCATGCAACCACTATGGAAAACAGTATGGAGGTTCCTCAAAAGATAAAAAATAGAACGGCCATGTGACGCAGCAATTCCACTTCTGGGTAGCTATTCTAAACAACAATTTGAAAAGATAAGCACCCCGCAAATCTAAAGAGTACTAGTATTTTTAAGCTTTTTATACACAATACTATATTTTATGTATTCTTCTGCAACTTGGTATTTTTATTCAGTAGTATTTTACTCTGATTCACCTTTGTTTAGCTGTGGTTGATTTAACTGTTTTATACTATCTATTGTACAAGTGTGTAAAAATTTCACAGATCTACCAGTAAACTGAACGGTGGTCACCTGTTTATTACAAACAACGAACCAGTGAACATTCTTGCACATATGAGAGATTCTTTCTCAGGAATACATACCTATCAGCAGCATTTGTGAGTCATAGGCTGTGGGCTAGCTATCACTCAGCATCACCAGAGATTGCCACTTTGTTCTACAAAATGACTGAGCCAGTTCGTTCTCTGACAGCAAAGAATAAAAGACAACTTTCTCATATTCTTTTCAAATCTTGGTATCACTAGTCTTGTCCATTTTTGCTTATGTGATAGTTGTGGAGTGAAATCTTACTATTGTTTTCAATCTGTATTTATCTTCTTATCTGGGAAATTGAGCATATTTTTTGGCCATTTGGGTTTTCTTTTCCATCAGGATGATTATTTTTTTCTTATTGATCTGTGTGTGTATGTGTGTGTGTGTGTTTACATCATGAAACTAATTTTTTAATCTATTTGAAGTATTGCAGAATTCTTTATCCTAGGTTTCAATCTGACTTTTAAATTTAATTATAGGGCCTCCTAATAGAAAAAATTTTTTAAAAAAGATATGCACCCCTATGTTCATAGCAGCATTATTTACAATAGCCAAGATCTGGAAGCCACCTAGGCGCCCACTGATGGACAAATGAATAAAGAAGATGTGGCACATATATACAATGGAATGTTATTCAGCCCCAGAAAGTGAAATCTTGCCATTTGTGACACATGGGTGGTCCTAGAGGGTATTACGCTGAGTGAAATAAATCAGACAGTGAAGGATAAATGTGGTCTCATTTCGCTTATATGCGGAAACTAAAAATCAAAACAAATGAACAAAACAAAACAAAACAGAAACAGATTCATGGATACAGAGAACAAGCGGATGGTGGCCAGAGGGGAGGAAATTGGGGGGGGGATGGTGAAGGGAAACAAGGGCACAAACTGCCAATTCTAAAGTAAAGAAGTCATGGGGATACAATGTACAACGTAGGGAATATGGTCAATAATAGAGTAACTTTGTGCTGTGACAGATGGTTGCTAGACTTATTGTGGTGATCCCTTCCTAAGGTATGTAAATGTGGAATGCCGGTGCTGTGTACTCGAAACTGATATAATATTGTGTATCAACTATGCTTTCATTAAAAAAAAACAGCCTGACCTGTGGTGGCACAGTGGATAAAGCGTCGACCTGGAATGCTGAGGTTGCCGGTTCAAAACCCTGGGCCTGCCCGGTCAAGGCATATATGGGAGTTGATGCTTCCTGCTCCTCCCCCCTTTCTTTCTCTCTCTCTCTCTTCTCTAAAATGAATAAATAAAAATTTAAAAACAACAACAACAACAACAAAACCCCCAACAAAGCAAACAAAAACATCAATTTACTTAATAAAAAGTATGAATGGATTTAAGGAGGACTTGTAAGCGAGGCTTGGGAGGCACTGACTAAGAGGATAGGTCTCATCTCCAGGCCTTGGTCCATGCCATATAGGCCTAGAATGCCCTCTCTGTGCCCTGCAGAATCCTGCCCAGCCCTGCGTCCCAGGCCAAGTCTCACTTCTGCAGGAAACCCTCCTGGATTGCACAGGCCCATTAGGCGACCGGAGTAGTCGGGTAGGCCTAGTCCTGCTGTCCTTCAGACTCTGGTGTGAAACCTACCTAGCTGCTTACTGGGCTCTTAATTTGGGGGCATCCTGCTTAACCTCCCCAGGAGGGCCTCAGTTTCCTCATCTGCAAATGGGAGTTCATGATAGTTCCTAGCTTACAAGTGAATAACTACAGAGAAAGTCTGTGCCCAGGGCCTGGGGCAGAGTAGGTGCCTTCCCTCCATGCATACTTTGCATTGAGCACCAGTCACACCGAAATTGCCTCCTGTTTCCTGGACTGAAAGCAAAGGCTCAGCCGTCATGATTTCTGTATCCACTGTTCCTGTACAGGGCTCACACATAGTAGGTCCCCAGGAAGGGCTTGTACTGTGCCTTTGCTCAAGCTGTGCCCTTTCCTCTCCACCTACACTGCCCCAACCCTGGCCCAACCCCCTTCCGCACTCACCTGGACTATTGCATTAGTTCCCGGTCTCCTGGCTTCTGTACTATACCCCCCACCCCACCCCATCCATTCTCCACAGCAGCCAGAGGGATCTCGTTAGAGCCTAAGTCACATCCTGTCCGTCCCCTGCTCAGAACCTTACAGGCTCCACCTTGCTCAGAATAAGAGCTGAAGTCTTCCCCATTGCCCACAAGGAAGCACAAGGTGCTCCCAGCCCTCAACCAGCACTGCCTGCCCTTATCTCCCCCACTCTCCCACTCTTGGCTCTGGCCATGATATCCTCCTAGTGTTGCTATGAAACTCCAGGCCTCCACCTCTGGGCCTTTGCACCTGCTATTCCCTTTGCAAGGATACCTTCCCCAGATATCACCTACTGCTCACTTCCTCACCCCTTTCAGACTTTGATTCATATCATCCCTGGAGGCTTTCCCTGGCTTCCCAGATCTCATTGGATCCCAAAGCTCTCTTCTTCCCTTAGGAAAGGCTCTTGGCTATGGTCCTGGGCCCTGCCCCATGTCTCAGGCTCAGGGGAGGCTCCCAGGCCCCACTCTGGACTGGGGGCCCAGGGTCAGCTGCAGAGGCAGGCAGCACCCAGGCTATACCTGGTGCAGAGGCCTCTGCCCACATGCCGGCTGTGGGAGGTGGCCCTGCCCTGCTCACACAGGCTTCATGGTGCAGGTGGGAAAGCCCCACATCCTCCTCCACTTACCTGACTGGGGCTGACTCGGACCCTCACCCCTGGCCAGAGGGAGCCGCAGCCGCCCCACCCGGCTGCTTGATGGGAAACAGCTCTGCTAGGGCCTGGCTGAGCCAAACACTGACTCACCTCACCCCGCCCAGCCTCTTCCACTGGAAGTCACACCTCCCTCCGGCCAGGGACGCTCCAGCGCCTCGCTCCCAGGGGAGCTCTCCCACCCTGTGCCTTGGTCCGCGAGCCCTTCTCCTGGAACCCTTCCTGTTCCTTCAAGCCCAGCCTGAGAGCCATTGCCTTTCAGGAAATATCCAAGTCCTCTGGCCAGAAGGCTAAAGGAGTAATGGGAAAGGTAATAATAGCAATAATAATATCTGATAATTACTATTATTATGATAATGCAATAATAATAGTAACTAGCCATGCTTACCATGTGCCAGGCACTGTACTAAACCTCTTATTGTATTAACTCATTCAACCCTCACAGTAATCTTATGGGGTAGGGACTCTTATTTTCCCAAGGCACAGAGTGGTTAGTAACTAGCGCCAGGTACCAGCTGGTAAGCGGGAGAGGGGATTTGAAGCTAGTCAGTCTGGGTGGCAAGCCTCCAATCTCAGCCCCAGATCCAGAGACCTGAGTGGTGGTGCTGAGGCTGGGATTCAGGGAGCTGGGCAGGGAGGTATTCAAGTCCTGGGTTCTGTGTTAGTGTGGTGTCCTCGCAGTGGGAACCAGCCCTTCTCTTCTGGGGACAGCCTCCCTGTGAGATGGCCTTGCCATCAGCACAAGCTGCTCCTTGGCCCCTGTATGAGGTGAATCTAAACACAGGGTCTGGACAGTCCACCAACAGCCACTGAAAGGGAATTTACACATAGGGGCAGGGCACGTGGTCTGGGCACTTAACCCATGAACCCTGCCCGTAACACTGTGAAGTGGGGATGGTTACTGACATTTGTTTTACACAGGAGACTAAGGCCCAGAGGGTAACAGGATTTGCCTTGGGTCACAAAGCTAGGATGTGGCAGGGGCTGAGTTCAAACCCAGGATTATTTCTGACACTGCAAGGCTGGAATCACTTCTACTGGGTGGTAACATGGGACTTCAACGAGCAGGGCAGGGCCCAGATGTCAGAAAGAGCCTAGAACTTCAGTTCCCATTGTCCTCTCCCTCCAGCATTCCACTAACTTCCACCCACCCATCCATTCATCTATCCATCCACTCACTTACCCAGCCATCCTTCCATTCATTTAGCCATCTATATCCACTCACCTATTCACCATCCAAATGTTTATCCATCCTTCCTTCCATTTTCCTATCTAGCCCTTCTATTCACCCATCATCCATCCATCCATCCATCCATCCATCCATCCATCCATCCATCCATCCATCCATCCATCAATGTATTCCTCTACATATCTATTCATCCATACATCCCACAAGTGTTTATTTAATTGGTGGCTGCGGTGCCCAAGCCTTCAGATTGCTGTGCCTTGAGCCAGGAGAAATACGCCTAATTAAGTTTATGTTTATTTGTTGTTCCAGGAAAGCTAATTATGGGGTTTGTAAACAGCCCTTTGATGGCAAGAGAGTTACTTAAGGGGACAGTTAAGTAAACAACCACTGGGTGGAAACAGTCGGTGCTGGTACACAGCGGGTCCAGAGTCATGACCTGCCTTTCACAGCAGGAGGAGGGCTGAATTCCAGACAGTGAGAAGGCTTTGGGGTCAGAAAGGAAGTAAGAGTAATGAGAACAGTGGCAATAACAGCTAACATGTGTTGAATGCCTACTGTGTGCCAGATGCTAAACAAAGCACAGCCCTTACAGCAATTCCAGGTGATGGAAACCATTATGATGCTATTTATGGATGGGGAGACTGAGGCTCGGGGAGAGGGAGTCATGTGCTCATGGTCCTATGGCTGGGAAGTAGTCTAGTCTTGGCACCGATCTAGACCTGTCTGTGTGCAGCAATGATGATAATAACAAGTAATTATATAGCACTCACTATGTGCCAGGCAGGCACTGTTCTGAGAGTCGTCTTTACTCACTTAATACCCACACAGCCAGCTCTATGAGGTCAGTGCTGTCATTTTACAGATGAGAAAATGGAGGTTGAGGGCTGTAAAGTAACTTGCTGAGAGGACTGAGCTAGGTAGCCGCGGAATTTTTAAAAAATTAAATATCTGGACCCAAAGTCCTACTCTTAACTATGCTATGCACTTTATATGCATTTAGCTTAGAAAGATTCAGCCATACATGGTTGGACAAATATATATATATATTTATTTATTTAAAGATTTTATTTGTTGATTTGACAGAGAGAGTAAGGGGGAGGAGAGGGAGGGAGTGAGAAGTATCAACTCATGGCTGCTTCATTTAGTTGTTCATTGCTTGGTGTACGTGCCTTGACCGGGCAAGCCCAGGGTTTTGAACCAGCAACCTCAGTGTTTTAGGTTGACACTTTATCATTGTGCCACCACAGGCCAGGTGACAAATATTTTTTAAATCATTTTTTCCATCTTCTTATTTGTAATAGAAAGTAAATTTTATACAGTAAAATTTTAACTTCATTATGTCTTTGCTACTTAGTTCAGGGGTCAACAAACTTGAAAAGACCAGATAATAAATATTTTTGGCTTTATGGGTCATATGGTTTCTATTGCAACTACTCAACTCTTTTCTTTCAACCACAGACAATCTGAAACTAATAGGTGTGGCTGTATGCTAATAAAACTTTATTTACAAAGACAGGTAGATGGCCAGATTTGGTCCAAAGGCTCTAGTTTGCCAACCCCCGACTTTGTGCATTATACATGTATTTGTAGTCACCAAATTATGTTCTCTTGCCCTTTTATGAGTGTCAACAAAGGATTTTCAAGGGTAATTTCAACCATCATTGGGTTTTACCTCCAGTTCATTTGCTCACCACATGCCCTTTATATCATTCACCCATTTGCCCACTCTGGGCAGCTTCTGATTAGTGGAGCCTGGATCATCTGAATGAAAGAATTTTCATATTCCTGGAATTAATCTAATTCCTTTATTCACAAGGTCAGTACATGAATGACACCCATGAAGGATACTCAACCTGGCTGATTCCTCATCAGGGACACTGAGAGTGCCAAGGGTCTCTTCTCCATACCAACTTCTGTAAACTTCTTACTTGAAAAAAACAAACAAACACAACAACCCCTAAAGTGAAAGTTAAGAAGTCCTATGGCTGGGGCTCTAATACTATTATTGTATTTTCTATTGGTGACAAGAACAAGGAAATGAAAGGATGACTGGTAGAGATATTACAAAATGTACTCAGGGCTAGTGGGAACAAAATGGAGTAAGGTCAGAAAGATCCCCTTTCCCCTTTGTCCTGCCCCCTTCCCCTCAACGTCTATTTCCCCCGTCTCAGAAAAGGCGTGAGCCTGGGGGAACAGCGTGGAGTCACTCTAAAGTTAAAAGACAAATGACAACCTGGGTAAAATATTTGCAACATAAATGTAGACCAATGATTTATTTCCATAATATATAAAAAAAATCCCTGTAGAACAATAATTATATATAAAAGAAATCCCCAGCCTACTGGCATAAGAGGGTAGTAGATGGCAACAGGCAGTTTACTGAAAATGAGCTATATATGGCAAATGAACATGCAAGGTGGCCAACCTTGCTGGCCACCAGGCAAATGCAAAGTTAAGAAATGATTCAGAAATCATTTGTCTACCACTCCTCAGGTTGACAAAGTAAACGACTGATAATGTAAAATGTTCAGGAGGCTGTGGGCCAACGGCCACACTCACAGGGAATGTACATTGGAACAGCCTCTTAGGAAGACAATGTTACAGTGTCCAGTAAAGCTATGAATTCGTATTTTCTAGAACTCACAATTGCATTGTTTGGTGCCTCCCTTAGAGAAGCATCAGGCACAAGTAGTGTGTGTGAAGGTGGGTATTGGAGACAACCAAAATATTCATTGATTGGGAAAAGTTAAACTTTTCTTGCAGTGGTCTCAGGTCTGCCTATGTTTTGAGGCAGGGCATGCCTACCTCTAGCACAGATGTTGACCTGCCAGATGCTCCCTCTTTCCAGCCTCCCTTGCAGCTAGTGGTTGGTTGGTCAGATGACCCAGACTCCCCTAATCAGACACACCTCCCCAGACTTGGAAGCAGGGCTGGTCCAGTGGCAGCAGAGGTGTCTTCCCTGACCCAGTTCTGTGGTATGATTTAGGGCACTGTCTCTGCTGATCTTGAAACCTGGTTCTCTAACTCTCCCAAGCTCCCCAAGTTCCCTATTTTAATTTGAACTTTTCACTTAAGTGCAGCATACATACAGAAAAATGAACAGGTCGTAAATGATAACTTGGCAAATAAGTGAGCACACTGTGTAACCAGCCCCACATAGAGAAACAGAACATTCCAGTCCCCCAGAGGCTCCCCTTGGGTCGTCCTCTTCCAGTCACGACTTCCCCAAGGGTAACCAACCATAGGTAGTGTGTCTATTCCTATACTTGACAGAAATGGAATCAAACAGTATTCCATGGGGTCTCATGTCACTCATCCTCATTTCTGGGCCATAGTCCGTTGACTGAATCTGACTCAGTTCATTCGTGGGATCCCCGAATGATGGGTATGTGGTACTTTCTAGTTAGGGGCTATTTCTGAAATAGGGCTGCTATGAATTCTTATACATGTGTTTTCGTGAACATCTGTCTGCATTACTATTAAGTATAGACCTATTGCTGGGTCATACGGTAAGGACTTGTCTCCCTTTATTAGAAATTGCCAGTTTTCCGAAGTGCCTGCATCATTTTGCATTCCTACCGGTCATGTATGAGAGCTTCTCCTGGATTATCTCCCCATCAACTTGGGGTATTTTCCATCTTTTCCTTTTAGCCACCCTACAGGGTGCATAGTGGTATCCCACGTGGTTTTCATTTGCACTGATGATCAGTAATATTAAGCACCTGTGCATGTTTGTTGGTCATTTGGTATATCCTTTTGTAAAATGCCTCTCAAATCTTTGCCATTTTTTGTCCATTAAATTTATTGTCCTTTCCTCCCCCCTCCCCAAGTACTTTTAATAGATTGCTTGTCTGTTTTGATTGCTGTCTCAGCCAAGGTTCTCCAGTGAAACAAAACCAATAAGATATATTTATTTATATTTATATATTTTTAGGAATTGGTTAATGCAGTGTTGAAGCTGGCAAGTCTGAATTCTGTAAGGCAGGCCAGCAGGCTGAAAATTTAAGCAGAATTTCTATGGAACAGTCTTGAGGCAGAATTTCTTCCCCAGAAACCTGTTTTTGCTCTCAAAGCCTTCAACTGATTTGATGAGGCCCACCCACATCATCAGGGATAATTTCCTGTATTTAAAATCAGCTGAGTGTAGATGTTAATCACGTCCACAGAATACCTTCATGGCAACATAGACTAGCTAAGAATACCTTCATGGCAATAGACTAGTGGAACTGGGCAACATAGCCTAGCTAAGCTGACATATAAAATTTAACAATCCCAATGACTCAGAGTTGTGTATGTCACTTGCAAGTCTGAGCCCTATCTGATCCACCTTGTATAAAATTACACACGCAGTGTCAACAACAGTGTTATGCATTTCTATGTATATAAGTGCACAGAAATAGAAGAATATAGGCCAAATCTGTTACATGGCCACCTTGGGGAGTGTCCAGGATGGAGGTCAAGGGGAATTTTAACCGTAAGCTTAACAATAAAGAAAAATTTGAAGAGTACAATAATGTAATAATTAAAATTAATTTTAAGTGGGAGAACTATTAAGAGAAAAAATAAAGGAATCATTAAATCTTCTTTACTCATTCATCAAATATTTACTGAGCATCTACTATATACTAGCTCCTAAAGATAGGTAAGATAGGCAGTCTCTTTCCTTGTGGAACTGACATTATTGGAGGAATCAAGCAATAAAGAATTAAACAAAGAAATGAGCAGATAATTTCAGAGTGTTAAGGAGTGTTCTGAAGATAAGTAAACCAGGTGTAAAGACAAAAAATGAATGGAGACATAGGTTATATTGGACTAGGTGGTCAGGGATGGCCTTTCTGAGGTGACATTTGAGCTGAGCCCTGAAGGAGGAAAAGGAGCTGGCTTTGGAAAGAGCATACCAGGTGGCCAACTCAGCAAGTGCAAAGGCCCTGAGGTTGGAATGGATCAGATAAAGTGGGATAAGAACCCAAGCAATGCTTCTGACTCGAAAACTGAGGCCCAGAGATGGAAAAGGACAGCCCAAGGCCAGAGCACTAGACATGGTGTAGCCAGATGGGAACCTCTGCTCCTTGCCCCCAGGGGAGCTTTGTGCTGATGCTGAGCTGCCTGACCAGGGTGGAGGCCTCTGAGCTGCTCAAAGGGCTTTATCTAACCTCTCCAGCAATCTCCTCTTGATTAGAACTGAGCATTGGAGACCCAGCCTGCAAGGCTTGGGGCAGCCTTGCTCTGCCAGCCAAGGCCAGCAGTATCACAGAGGGGCATCTGAGGGCTTCACACTCTTCACCTCTGAGTTGGAGGGACAGTCACTGTCTTACCTAATTATATAATAGCGGCTCGGGGAGGTGCCAGGAATAGACGCTTTCCCTGCACTATGCCATTGTTATTATTCCCATTTTACGACTGAGAACACTGAGGCTGAAAGAGAATACATGCCTTGATTCCAGAGCCTATATCCTTTACCCTTGCAGTCTAGACCCTGTTCTTCCAGATCCCAAGGCAATAGCAAGGCCACCTTTTTTACATGACAGATCCCCAGATGGGAAAGAACAATCCCACCTAGGCTTTCCTTACAAACATGGGAACTCTGAGTGTGGAGAGGGAAAGGAACAATCTTCTAGCTACACAGAACCAGAGCTGGACATGGGACTCCCTGCTCCCAGGGTCCTTCCAGTCTAACCCTCTGATTCCCCTCCAACCTCTTTACTCCCTTCATGATGGCTTGATTGGCCTCTAGGTTCTTATCCAACAGGTCAATCTCAATCCTGCCTCAGGGCCTTTGCATTTGCTCGTCCCTTACCACATCAGGCCGTTACTTCTTTCTTGCCTTCCTTGACTACTCCATGGCCGGTAGCCCTGCATTCACCTTGATTTCCTACCTTGATTTATTTTTCTGTCTAGCACTTCTCAGCCTCTGTCATTATATTAAATTTTTATATAGTTGTTTATTGCCCATCTTCCTGCCTAGAATACCAGCTTCTTGAGGACAGGGACTTTATTCACAGCTGTTTCCCATGTCCAACTTTTGGTCTGGCCCCCCATAATACTCAGTATGTGCTTGTGGAGCAGATGGATAGATACTAGATGGATGAATGGATGGGTGATCAATGAATAAATGGATGGGTGGACAGATGAACATTTCTCCCAGCATCACTTCCCACCCCTGGGCTCTGGGTCCCCCACTTGGCTGTTCTGACTTGCCTCCTCTGGCTCCAAGCCTGAGCAGACAGCTCTGGGGGCTTCCACAGGATCAGGCAGGAGTCCCTGTTTCTCTCCCTCCTCGGAGGCTGGGCAAACAAAAGCCTTTGTTCTCCCTCCTTTGCTTGGCCCCACTATAGCCCAGGGCAGGAAGTGGCTGGCAAGTCAGCAACTTAACTTTGCTGCAATTAATCGTAGAAGCTTAACCTGTCAAGCTGAACCCGGGGATCCTGTGGTCCACAGTGGAGCTGGGCGATATGGGGCGTGGTGACCAAGGCACAGATTCCCACCTGGGTGGACACAAGTCTTTTGGAGAGACTGTGCTTTTTGGGAGACAATAGTTTCAAACAGCACTTGATAGTATGTAGTGTTATTATCCGCATTTCATAGTGGTGGTGAGGCACAGAGTGGCAAAATCGATGGCTATGGACTGCCAGCTGTCCCGTGGAAGAGCAGCAGGCTTGCACTGGGGTCTATGAGTCTGACACCGGGGCTCTGGGCTGCCCCCTCCCCCCTCCTCCAAGGTTGCTATTTCTGATGCCTTTTGACCCACTCAGTTCAGCAACCACAAGGAACTGACCCACTCAGTTCCACAAGGGATTATTGTTGTTGATGTTATTTTTCGCCATAAATCCCTCCTGGTCTTGTTATTTTTTCTTGAACCTCAGCACGCAGACAAACCCCACATCATAAAGGCTGAACAGCTTCTGGAGGTGAGAGCTTCTTTCCATGGGCTACAGCTGCACGACCATGTTTATTAGGCTTATTTTAATTTGCTCCCCCCACACCCCATGAAAGGCGGGAAGTCTTAAAATTACCTCTCTCCAAAAACAGCGCTCAGAGGCGCCACCCTGCCCCGGAAGCTCTCTGACCTGTCCCATAAGGAATTATTAATTATGATTTGTCTTTATAATCGTCCATTTGGAGTCTGTAGTGACACATGCTCAGGCTTGTCCATCCTTTAAGAGAAGGAATCAAAGGTTCATGGAAGTAAGTTATACTTAACTAGTGGAATTACCTGGGTTCAGCCCTGGATTTAATATGTGACCTTGGGCAACTCCCTGCCCTCTCTGGGCCTCCGTTTTGCTAGCTGTAGAAGGAGGCGCGTGGGTAAGCATCTAACAGGGTTCGGAGTAGACTATACATTTCTCCAACTGTGAATATGCCCGCAGTGTACGTGAAATGGTTTCAGTTGTACATGGATGGATATTTTGATAAATTGTATTTTTTTGTTTTTACTTTTAAATTTTAATAGTGTTATTTCATTTGTAAATGCAGGCATTTTTGGTCATTGGGACGGCCACAGGGAGGGGGAGCTCTGCTCTACACTGTCACTCTGACAGGGGCTCTGCTATCTTCAACTGGTCGTTTCTGAGGTCACCCCGGGCATCAATCAACGTCTAGCCAAGGACAGGCGAGATGGTGGAGAGGCACCCACATGCCCAAAGTGACATGTATACATGTATCCCCACATTCCAGAACTAGTCACATGTTTCCACCCAGACGCAAAGGCAATTGGGTAATTGCCTGACCGAGCAGCTACTTATCTACAACTCTACACTTCAGGTGCATGAGTCTGTGGTGGACCCTTGGCCATCTCTGCCTCAGTTCTTCTTCTTTTTAAATGAATAAGTTGAAGAACAGAGCTTTGCCACTCCGCTTATCAATGAGTTAAATATGACGTACTGTTTTCTACAAATCAGGAGGAATCATTCTATCTAATGTTAAGATTTACTATACACTAATCAAAACAATGTAGTGTTGGCAGAGGGACAGACATAAATCAATGGAATAGACGAGAAGACCCAGAAATAGACCCGCATAGATATGCCCAGCTGGTTTTTGACAAGGTAAAAAGCAATTCGATGGAAGAAGGATAACCTTTACCATAAATTGGGCTGCATTAATTATACATCTATGGGAGGGGGACCTCACATCTTATATAAAAATTAACTCAAGATGAATCATAACTTAAATGTAAAACATAAAACTATAACACATTTCCATAAGTGTTTTATAGTTATAAGAAAATCAATCTTCGTGATCTAAGGGTAGGCAAAGAATTATTAGGCTTGAACACCAAAAGCACGATTCATAAAAGGAAAAACTGGTAAGTTGTGCCTCATCCAAACTAAAACCTTTCGCTTGGCGAAAGGCCCTTGCACAGGATGAAAGACAAGCTACAAACCTGGAGAAAGTATTTGCAAACAACATGTCTGACACAAGGCTAGTATCTAGAATGTATCAAGAACTCTCAAAACTCAGCACTTACAAATACCCACTCAGAAAATGAGCAAAGAGCCAGAACAGACGTTACACTGAAGAGGATGCACAGATGGAAGTAAGCACACGAAAAGAGGCTCAATGTCATCAACTATTAAGGAAATGCAAATTAAAACCACAATGAGTTATTACTGTACACCTATCAGAATGACTAAAACCAAAAAAAAACCAAACTTCTGAGAACCCGAAGTTCTGGTGAAGATCGGAGAAACTGGATCACTCATACATTCCTAGTGGGAATGTAAAATGGTACAAGTTCTGGAAAACAGTTAGGCAATTTCTTAAAAACTACCATATGACCCAGAAATTTCACTCCTGGACGTAGAAATGGAAACTTATGTTCACACAAAAACCTGTACACAAATGTTCAGAGCAGTTTTGATTCATAACAGGCAAAACCTGGAAGTACCTCAGACGCCCTTTAATAGTGAATAAAGAAACTGGCACATCCACCCCTTGGAATGCTACGCAGCAATAGAGAGGAACCAAATATTGACGCACACCACAGTTTGGATGAATCTTTAGGGAAGTATGCTGAGTAAAAATGTCAATCCCATATAATTCCATTTATATAATGTTCTTAAACTCACAATTATAGAAATGTAGATTTAGTGGTTGCCAGAGGTCAGGGACAGAGTTGGGAGTGGGAAAGAGGTTTGGCTCTGAAAGGGCAGCATGAGGAATCCTGGTGATGATGGAAATGTTCTGTCCCTTGGCTGTGCCCATGTCAACATCCTGGTTGTGACATTATACAGTAGTTTTACCAGACGTTATCATTGGGGGGAACCGAGGGGAGGAGCATTCCTGGGATTTCTCTGCTTATTTCTTCCAACGTTTGTGAATCTATAATAACCCCCAAATTAAGAAAAGATTAACAAAGAACACAAATACAAATTTTTGCGCCCAGACACATCTGCAGATAATTGTATGTTTGGTAACATGGAGGCAGCATCAGAATCTCAAGCATTGACATAGTGCCGTGGTTAAGTGTATGGCTTGAAAAATGAGGTGGCTGGGGTTCAATCTCAGCCTTCTAGACCTCTCACCTCCCTGAGCCTCAGTTTCCACAAGTAGCTGAGCAATGAGAGGACCTACCTTGAGAGGTTGCTGTGGGGACCCAAGGAGATGATCATGAAACACACAGAGCACAGTGCTCACTCAGGTGCTGTTGCTTTCAGTGCTGTGGCAGGTAGACCAAGGCACCTGGAAAGGACTCCTCTGATAGCTCCAGGATGGGATTGTGACCAGCCATCTGGTGGTGTTTTTTGAGTCCTTTCTTTTTCTTGTCTTTTTTTTCCAAGTGAGAGGAGGGGAGATAGAGAAACAGACTCCTGCATGCACCCCGACTGGGATCCACCCAGCAGCCCCCGTCTGGAGCCGATGCTCTACCCATCTGGGGCCATGCTCACACCTGAGCTATTTTTAGCACCTGAGGCTGAGGCTCCGGGGAGCCATCCTCAGAGCCCAGGGCCAGTGTGTTTAAACCAATTGGCTGCAGGAGAGGAAGAGAGAGAGAGAAAGAGAGAGAGAGAGAGAGAGAGAGAGTGAGAAGGAAGAGGGATGGAGAAGCAGATGGTCACTTCTGTGTGCCTTACCAGGAATCAGACCCAGGATATCCATATGCTGGGCTGATGCTCTATCACCGAGCCAACCAGCCAGGGTCAGAGTCCTTTTTAAAATAAGAATGTGTATAAATGGGCTGCATAGAGGTTGACCTGGTTAGTTCTTGTCTGTCCTCCAGACTCTGGTACATACTTTCATGAATGTGTCTCAGAGAAGGAAGAACACAACCACTGCCTGTGGGCCAGGCTGCTCAGGTGATCAATAGTCCAGGGGCTAGCCTCTCTAAGACAGTAAAGAGAAGGAATGGGTCTCATGCTTACTGCATACCTACTGCATACCTGATGATTTGCATGCTCCAAACACACTGAAGTCTCCCAACAATCTTGCACAATAGGTATCATTATTATCCCTACTTTCTACAGAAGAAAACTGAGTCTCAGAGAGGTGAACAGACTTGTCGAAGGTCACGCAACTAGTAGATGGTGGAGCTGAGATCCGAGCCCCGGTCTGACTGATTTAAATCCAGTGTCATTTGCGTTCTTAATAATAACTTTACCATTTATTAAGCATCTACTATGGTCACTTAGAATACTTAGCTCTTTACACTGGGAATCATTATGCCCCCTCTCATTTTAGAGAGGAGGAAACGAGGATTAAGAGAGATGAGTTGCCGAGAGAGACACTAGTTCTTGAAAACACAGTCCACTGACAGCTTTCCCTTATGCCCCCAACCCCACCCTCAGCTCCAGCTCAGCTCCGCCCAGCCGAGACCACTCCAGCTTGGAGACGTAAATGCTGAGTCAGTACCCAGCTGGTACCCTGAAATACGGTGCCTAGGCAGGCAGTGGGTATTTGAACTTCAGCTTCAGTGGGTCAGGGTCAGCTGGGACAACCAGAGCTTCCCCCTGGGGGCTTGGTGGGATCATTGGGAGTCACAGAACGATCCCTCTCCTGCCTTGGGCCTGACAGACAGTGTGGCAGTTAGAAGAGGCTCGAGGTGGCGGTGGTGGTGACAACTTCCTTTTGAGTAATCACATTTACTGAAAAGCAATTCTGCTTTTAGTATCAGAAGTTCACCACCCTTGCAAGCAGGCGCCTAAGAATACCTTCATTCAACCACAGTTCAGAGATTGACACCGATTCTCTTCTGCATTACCTCCAGGAGAGTTTCACATTTGGTGTCGAAGGGAAACCAAATACCACAAATGTTGGAGAAGGCGGGGTGGGGGGGGATGCGGAGAAGGGGGGGTGATGCAAGGGGGGCCCAGGCAGTGACCCAGCCCCTGGCCCTTCAGTTACTGGAAAGACATTGACAAGCTCAGAGTGAAACTGAAGGGCTGACAATTTTTTGTCCTTTTATAAGAAAAGGAAAATGATTATCCTTGAAGAAAGCCTGACTTTGGAGGCCTGGGACTTGCCCTGGCCACTCTGAAAATTAGAGGCAGAGCCGCGGCTGCCCTTGCCTGTCACCCTCCATTAGTGCTAGGGTCCTTTGAATAGCCCCTTTTATCTGTCACTGAAAATTTAATCTGCCCAGGTGAGGGGAGGGTCTTCAATGTCAGGAGCTCAGCCAGGCCCCCAGGTAGCTGTAGGATGGTTGAGAGCGAGTGGGGAAAATATGTGGCGTTTCAGGCTGAGGCAGGAGAGTGCAAAGCGCAGTGCTGAGAGGTTCCTTTTCTTCCCACCTGATCCGGCCTCCTGACTCATGCCAGAACCAGAGGCAGTCAGGAATGAAGAAGATTCAGGCCTTGGAGTCACATGAATATAAGTTCCAATTCCACCTCTGTCATTCAATGGCTATGTCATCTTAGGCAAGTAACTTTACCTCTCTGATCGTAAGGTTTCTCATCGCTAATATAGAGATAATAAGTCAGGTTATGACCCTCTTCTGCTCAGAATCTTCACATGGCTCCACTACACTAGGCAGAAAAATCAAAGTCTTTCCTGTGGCCTACCAGGCCCTACATTATCCACCGTCCTCTCCCCCTTACAACCTCAGCTCCTTCTATTCTCTCCCCTGCCCCAGGGCCTTTGCACTTGCTTTTTCCTCTGCCTGCAACAGATATGCCTCCTTCACCCTATTCTGGTCTCTGTTTAAATGTCCCCAAGAAGCCTGCTCTGACCTCCTCTTTCATTTTTTATTTATTAAAAATTTTTAAAGATTTTATTTATTGATTTTAGAGAGAGGAGAAAGAGATAGAGAAAGGCAGGGGGGAAGAGCAGGAAACATCAGCTTGTAGATGCTTCTCGCATGTGCCTTGACCAGGCAAGCCCAGAGTTTCAAACCAGCATCCTCAGCATTCCAGGTTGAATTCTGTATTCACTATGCCACCCAGGTCAGGCCTGATGTCCTCTTTTAAATTTCTTATATTACTCTTTGTGCCTTTTACCCTGAATTAATTTTTCTCCTACTACTTGACATTATGATTGTGGGAATTTATTACTCCCCATCTTCTAGACTCTAAGCTCCAAACGGTAGAGTTCAGTTCAGTTATGTGTTATTCTCTATTCCATCTTCAGAGCCTGGCACATAGTAGGTGCTCCCCAAATGTTTGTTGAGTGAACAAGTGCAGGGTTTATGGTGAAGATGGAAAGTATAGATTGTCCAGTGCCAGCACGGAGCACTTGCTCACAAATGTTATTATTTTTCCCCTTCCCAGCACCAGCCATGTGCCACATGCTTGTTGACTTTCTGTGACAGAAGGATGCCTTTTGCAGATGCAGGACCAAGGCTGGAGAGCCCAGGTGACAGGCCTTGGCTCGTGCAGTGAGGTGAGTCTTTGAAATCTGGTCTGCAGGAATCTCAGCCTCCTGGGGATAGTGGCAGTTCGGATATGATCTGGACTTGGCTGGTTTAGGGTCTGGCTGAGGGAAGTGGCTGGCAGGGCCCTTCAGACCCTGGAGAGGGCTCTGAGTAGTGAAGAAAGCTGGCTCTGGCTTCGAGGGTCTCCAGCCAACACTGGGCCTTAAGACCGAGGTTCACGCCCCTGTCCTGCAGCCTCACAGTTCCCATCAAGGAGACCCAGGGTTCCCAGAGAGGGGCTTTTCCAACTTCTGTTTCTGGAAAGTTCTGTCCCAGGCAGGGCAGAGGCCTATGGAGCTGCTGGATGTGGCCGGAGCCTCAGAGACAAGGAGACCTGGGGTGTCCTCTGTCTCTGGCACCCCACCAGTTCTGAAGAAGAGGGACTTTCCAGAGCCGTCTGCCTCGCGGCTCCTCTGAGCCTGCCCTAGAGAGCCTGAGGCCCAGCCCTGCCTTGGTTTCCCTGTTTCTGCTCCTTAGAGAGGCCAGGAAGTCTGGGGTGAACGGCCTCGGCATGAGGGCTGGTCTCCCACGGACCTGACATGTGGGAATTCTGGAGCCACACACTGGCCTTTCACAGTCTGGGGATAAGACCCTCTGCCTGCACCTACACCCTGACTCTGGGTTGAGCTGGGCCTATAGCTGGTCTCGAATAGGCTGAGCCGTTGCCTGTGGGTCTTGCCTAAAGCTGGGGGGTTTTGCCTCTACCCATCAGAGCTGCCTCAGCTATATACAGACACCTCCCCTACTGTTACAGTGAAAGGGATGTAAGTGAGACACTAGGAAGAACTGTCCTCTAACACTTGATCATACTCAAAGGTGACTATACCCATTAAACCTCCTGGAATCAACCTTGCCCACCAGCTACCCACAGGCCAAATCTAGGCCAAGGATTTGATTAATTTGGCTCTGATTTACATTTTAAAAACATAAATCAGTTGCCAACATTTGAAACACCAGGAGATTTCACATAAAATTTGTTTTTCTGGATTCCTTGAAAAAAATGGAAAGATCTGGCTATACTGGCTCCCACTCCTGTAGGGCACAGGAGGCTGGAGTGGGTCATGGGTGCCCCTCACAGGGTAACACAGAGCAGGTACTCTGTTCTAACCCAGTCCCTGCTCAGCCCACTCTTCACATACATTGCCTACCAAGGTCTTGAAGTGTGAGTAGGAGTTTACCAGACAAAGGGGTGGAAGAACATTCCAGGAAAGGGGAACAGCATGTGTCCATGGGATTCATCTGTTCAAGATTCATTTGACAAATATGCATTGAATGCTTACTGTATACACGGGGGCATACAGCAGGAAGCCGAGCAGATAGGAATCTCTGCCCTTCTTGAGTTCATTATCTCAGCCAGCTGTTCTCAGCTGAATACTATTTAGTCCCCCAGGGACACTTGGCAATGTCTGGGAGCATCTGTGGTGTCACAACTGGATGGGGGAGGGGATGCTAGAGGCCTCTAGTGGGTAGAGGCTGCTGCTAAACCAATCCTACAGCGCCCAGGACAGCCCTTTACAGCAGAGAATGATCTGGCCCCAAGTGTCAGTAGTGCCAAGATCGAGAAACCTTGGGTTAGGAGATGATAAACCAGACAAGCCACTAAATACGTCATTTGAAGTCAGGTGTGGCGGAGTTTTCTGATGAAACTAATCAGAGTGCAGCGGGGTGGTTCTGGACTGTCATCGCTCACCGAGTGGCCCTCTCCATCTTTCTGCCCTGCTCTGTCCTCACCAGCCTGTCCTCACCTGCCCATGGAGCAGGGATCAGTGGCTTGTTCCCACTTTACAGGCAGAGGGCTCTGGCCAAGACCACCTGTCTGCTCCAAGCTGGTGTTCTTGGGGCACCTGCAAGTGATGATAATTATTACCAAATGGCCATCTCTCATTCGACCTGTCAACCAATGTCATTCAGGGCCCCACTGTGTCTTAGTGGGACAGAGCAGCTTCAGGGTGAGATGCTCAGCGCCAGTCACGGCACATAGTAGGTATGCCGAAAACATTAGTTGGATGAAAGCAAAGAAAGGCTAAATGAATAAGCAAGCCCCAGTCCATGTAAAGTAATGATCATGGCCAGCGCTGATTGAGTGCCTACTCTGTGCTTGACCCACTCAGAGCTGGGTGTAAGGGTTTTATAGAATGGAGACCCCTTGGAGGAAGCCATAGTGGTCACCCCCACTTGCATGGTGAGAAAATGGAGGGGCAGAGGGGGACATCAATGGCTCAAGGCCTTGTGGCACGGAAGCGGCAGAACAGGCAGTGAAGCCCAGGCCTCTAGGGTCTCAGGGCTGCACCCACTGCCTTGGCGTTCGGATGCTCTGACTCAGTTTATCATTCCAGTACCCCTGTGAGAAGCTGGTGGCATGATTCCATGTTACAGATGAGGTACCTGAAGCTCAAAGAGGCGAACTTGAGCAAGGTCACACAGCACGTGCACTGGGATCTATGTTCTACACTCTTGCCACCAAGCCCTGCCCCTTGTCATCCTGGCTGCCCCTTGACAAGAGTTAATCAGCCCCGTGGTTTCAGGGAGAACAGGAGGGTCAGGGCGTTGAGCCCCTCAGGGTCTGCAGGACCTGGCAGGAGACTCTGGAGGAGGTAGGGTCCTGGGGTAGGTGGGTGGGCACAGGTGGGCCTGGGGAGCTGCCAGCCTTCCGCCCCCACACACAGGCACAGCAGCCAGGATTGCCTGTTGAGAGGCTGCCCTGTGGCATGCTCCAGGCTGACAATGGCTCCTGTGTCTGTGCAGGTGGTGGGGAGGGGAGGGGAGGCATTGTTTGTTCTCCACGACATCTTCCCGCCATGGCTGGCGGCGGTCCCCGTCCCAGGGCACTTGGCACAGGGCTCTTCTGGGCGTCTGAGGGAGGTGTGCATGTGCATGTGTGTGCGTGTGTGTGCGTGTGTGTGGGGGGGAGAAAGATGCTGGAGTGTGTGTGTGTGTGTGTGATGCTGGAGTGTGTGTGGGCATGTGTGTACGGGAGGGAGATGCTTGTCTGACACTGTCTCTGAGTGTGCCCACACACGCCTTGCACACTGTAGCGGTGTGTCTGAGCAGGCTGCGGCTTTTGGCATCTACTGTGTCTGACTGAATGTGTCTGCCCGGTGTATCTGTGTGTCTCCAGCTCCCGCTGCACTGGCTTGCACGCCCCGGTGTGCTGAGTGAGTCTGCCCTCGGTCTGCACTTGTCACCACTTCCACCTGGGTCTGTTGTAGCGTGTCTTGACACCGAGGGGACAGCAGAGCAGACTGCATTGCACCTGTTGCCTATATGTGAGGAAAGGGGTTTCAGGCAGAGGGGAGGCAGGGCCGAGCGAGGGGCTGTGTGGGAGCAGCCCGGAGGGCAGGGTGGCTGCAGCAGAGCGAGGGAGGGCAGAGGACAGTGAGGGCCACCTGCGGGCCAGGGTGTGGAGCTGGAACTTCGTTCTGAGTGAGATGGAATCACTGGAGGGTTTGCTCTGGGGAGTGACAAGGTCTGCCTGCCGATGGACATGGATGCAGGGCAATCGTGACAGCTGTTGGGGAGTCACCATGGCCTGTTTTAGGAAGCGGTCCCACAGCCGTGACCTCGGGAGGCCCCCACTCCAGGCAGGAATTGCAGCTCCCCGTTTTGCAGAGGTGGAAACTGAGGCCTGAAGAGGAGACATGCCTTCTAAGGCTGGAAGTTTGGGAGCTGGTTCAAGGCCAAAGCTAGCTCTCATCCTCCTCACCTTGGCTGCCTGCCCCTCCCCAAGTCCCTTTCTGTCCCGAGGCTGGGGGGGGGGGGCTGTGATAAGACAGAGGACTTCCTGTCCTTCTACTCTTAGGAATCAGTACTAATTCCTAAGGGATTTGGGTTCAAATCTCATCTCTGTCACTTGACAGCTGTGTGACCTTGGGCAAGTCACATAGCCTCTCTTTGCCCCAGTCTCCTCACGGGCAAAATAGGCATAATGATAATACCTCTAAATTATATTATGCCAGTGATAATCCTTCCCGTAATAGAATTCCCTCACTGTTTATCTCTCTCCAAAACATCTTCTAACACACTACATGTTATATGTATTTGCTGCAGCACTAGAGTGTCAATTCCATGAAAGCTGGGCGTTTGGGGTGTTCTGCTCACTACTAGAGTCTAGAATAGTGTCGTGCACATTGTCAGTGCTCAGTGAATTGTTGTTGAATGAATGACACCCGAAATACGGGTAAAATGCTAGTACATGGCTTGACACATAGTAGGCAGGATGTGAGTGGTAGCCTCATTGTAAACTGGGGTGCAGGCTTGGAGCTGGGCAATTGGAAAACCAAAGCCCCATCAGCCACATGGGAATCGGGTCCCTATTCGCTTTTCTGCGCGTTGTTCTCTACTTCCGGGGTGGCTTAGCCCTCCGTGGGCCTACGACCTCTGCCTTCAGTCTCCATGGTTTGGGGACAGGTCGACTCTGTCAGGTGCTCTGCGCTGGTGGTTTTGCGCCCCTATGAGGGATCAGTGGCTTGGTTTACCCCATGGCTATGGCTTTAATATCTGCTCTTTCAGGGCATCTCCCAGTATTGGGGCCTGACCACCCCCACTGTCCAGGATTCCTGTCCCTCTGTTGACAGCAACAAACAGAACCCTCTAGTGGGGAGACAAATCCACTTGGCAGTTCTGACAGAAATGTCCAGACAATGTCACAAGGAGCCATTGAGCAAATATCAGTTAAGTCCAGCATGTTTGTCAAGAAGGCAGCTTTGTGACCTTTCAGTCTTCCTAAGAAAGAATGAAAGGAGAGGCTTAGGTCTCAGAGGGTCACTGGGTAGTGCAGTGACCTCCCAAGGGACTTGTGTCCAGCCCCCTGCCACTTGGCCATCAGCTCCGGGCTCCCCTCCGCACCCTGTGCCCCTGACTTCCCGAGGAGGGGCAGGAGCTGGAGAAGGGACTGGGCCCAGGCAAAGAACAAGCCTCCTCTGTCCTTTCACTTCCTTCCTCCTCTGCTCCTGACTCCCAGCCCTGGCCGGGGACTCGCAGCAGGTGCCAGGGCTGCTCAGCAGACACGGGAGGTGGGGCTGGGGTAGCCACGATCCCCTCCTCTAGAACCAGCTGAGGCACAGGAGCTTCGTTCAGCACAACTGGGTGACCTTGGTATCTGCCCACAGGACCCCCACCCTGTCCTCACCCTGCTGCCAGGGCTCAGGCCTCTGTCTTACAGTCCTCCCTTCAGTCCACCTTTATTGAGCACCTTCTATGTGCGTTGGTCCCCCGGGGACAATGAGAAGGCCCTGAGTAGGGAATGGCTTGGCCTGTGACAGAGGGTGAGGAGGCCAGTGTGGCTGGAACTGAGTGAGCTGAGCGGGGGAGGTGAGGACGAGGGGGTCAAGGGTCCAGATTCGTTAGGCATCCAGGCCAGGGAAGTTGGGACTTCCTTCTAGCGGTGATGAAGACCCACCAGAGGGCCCTGAGCAGGACAGTGTGGGAACTGCTTTTTAATTGATGTCACAAAAGAAACCCTGTCCTTTTAGAGCAGGGGTCCCCAAACTACCACCTGCGGGCCACATGTGGCCCCCTGAGGCCATTTATCCGGCCCCCGCCACACTTCCAGAAGGGGCACCTCTTTCATAGGTGGTCAGTGAGAGGAGCATAGTTCCCATTGAAATACTGGTCAGTTTGTTGATTTAAATTTACTTGTTCTTTATTTTAAATATTGTATTTGTTCCTGTTTTGTTTTTTTACTTTAAAATAAGATATGTGCAGTGTGCATAGGGATTTGTTCATAGTTGTTTTTTTTATAGTCCGGCTCTCCAACGGTCTGAGGGACAGTGAACTGGCCCCCTGTGTAAAAAGTTTGGGGACCCCTGTTTTAGAGGATCCCCCTGGCTGCTTTGGAGAGAATACACCGGCATGGGGCACTTGCGGGTGGAGCTGGGGACCAGGGAGGCATGATCTGGTCTGGAGTGGAGATCACAGAGGTGGGGAGAAGTGGCCTTTAGTATGTATTTTGAAAGTTGGGCCACAGTGTTATCTGCTGGGCGTGCTGTAGGGGTCCGGGGGAAAGAGAGGAGTCAGGACAATTCTGGGGTTTCGGGTGAAGCAACTGGGAGGCTGATGGGACCATTTTCTGTAATGGGGCTGTGGGGGAGGGGTAGCTCTGGGGGCAGAAGCTGTGCTTAGCTCAGAGTGTACTGAGTTAAAGTGTTCCAGAGGGGGGCGAACAAGGAAAGCTGCCACCTGTCACCTCTCCACTGCCCTGTCCTGGTTCAGACGCCTGTACCTGCCCCAGGACAATTGGGACAGCTGCCCGATAGTCCTCCCTGCCTCTCCGCGTTCCAGCCCTTCTTCTTCCACACTTGTTGATTTCGTCTTCAGAAGACACACCTCTAGATCCTGTCTCTGCTTTGTTCTAGAACCACCGATGGCTCCCCACTGCTACCTGGATAGAGTCCAAACACCCTGGCTGGGCTCTCCCAACCCTGCACCACCTCCCTGACCTCGGCAGCCTCCTTCCCCACGCAGCCAGCCAGGCAGATGACCCCTTGTCTCCTCAGACACACTGTCCCTTCCCTGCTCCAGCCTCCAAGCCGTTTCTGCCATCAGAGTGGCCTCTCTCGCCCTACCTCAGGGATGAGTTTAAAGGCCTCGCTGCTAATGTCTGTTGCCTTTTGTTTGTTTCTTTCTCCCAGGACGTATCACACTGCGCTTTGAGTTACATTTATTTATATCCTCCCCTCCTCCCCAAGGGCAGAAAGGTGCCAGATTCATTTCTGGGCTTGATGCCAGGCTCCAAACAGGTCCTCATTAGAGTCGGTGGTAAACTGTGGAAGGTGCTGTCTTTGCCATGCTCTGGGCCCACCCAGTGCCCTTACCCCCTTCTTCTGAAGAAGGTACTGCTTTTCCCGGGGGTATCACCACCCTCTTGGTCCATGGTGATCAGAGGTAAGCTGACCCCCATCTCCAGAGGTAGACTCCTGGACCAGGCCTGGCCAATGAGAACGTTCTGGACCCTTGGCTATATTGATTTAGGATAGGCAAATGATCCAAACAAAGCCAACAGAAGTCAATTCTGTGGAATAGAAGATGTTGCCTTGAGTTGGCTGAGCTAGTGGGATGTCAGTCTATAGCAGCTGTGACTACTGTGCCCCCATAAGAGCAAAGACTGTGAATATAGCCAACACAGGGAAAAGCAGAGCTGAGACAGGGGGACAGTCCTAAAAACACCATTGGTGCTCCTGGATCCAGCCATGCCTGAAGCAGACATAGCCCTGAAGTTCTTAATTACTTAAACCAATACAATTTTTCTCTCATTCTTTCTTTTAAAACTCACTTTGGGTTAGGCTTCCATTTCTCGCACTACTAGAATTCCTAACAATTAGTGAGCTTTCTCCCGAATAAACCTCTTGCCATCTCTCCGTGGCCCGATGTGAAATTTCCTCATGAGAAACTACTTTGAATATCTACCCATGGAGCTGACATGTTTGTTTCCTTTCTTACTCCTGGATAATCCAAGTAACGGTCACTTGTTCAAGTTGCCTCAAGAGACTTTTGGAACAAGGCAGGAGGCAAATAGAATAATCTAAAGAAGTAAAACAGACTCAAACTCTGAGGGCTAAGCTTGGGGCTTCCTCCCCATGGCGCTGAGCGTGGGCCTTGGCACACAGAGGATGCTTCATTGGCCATTCTCTTCTGAAGTCTAGGGCAAGTCTTCTTAACCTGGACATGAGGCGCGCTCTGAAGCGGAACTTCCCTGTGACTTCCCTCCAGACTTGGTTGGGAAACAGTTACTGCCGTTCTGCTGGCATTGGGGCCAGAGCATTCTCTGTTGTTGGGATCGTTCTGTGCTTTGTAGGATGGCTTAGCATCATTCTCCTCTTCTTTATGCACTAGATGCAAGTAGACTTCTCTGCCCTGGGTTGTCACAACCACAGACATCATCACATTGCCAAATGTTCCCTGCAGGACAAAGCACCCTGGCTGAGATCCTCTGGTGTAGGTAAAGTGCTTTGCACATAGGGCTTTAGCACGTAGCAGGTGCTCAATAAATGCCAGCAGTGATATTGCGGCAGCAACAGGGGTGAGGACGATCATTTAGGAAAGTCGACTGTCTCAGGAAGAGTCAGGTCTGGCTAACTTAAGCAGGAAGGGAATATATTGGAGGGACACGGTGAGCTTACAGAAGTTGTAAGGAAGAGCAGCGGTGGGATTCAGCCGGTTCGCACCAGTTCAGCAGAACCAACACCTAATTTTTTGTTGAGTTCAGCGAACCGGTTGTTAAAATAGCGCTTGTAATCAGGGTACTCTCTCAAAAGTGGGCACCTGGGCAGCCACCCAATGTGGCAATCACAAATTTACATTCTTTACTCCTTTTTAATATTCATCTGCGCAACAGCGTATTCTAAGTGCCCACAGTAATCTAATGCTCATTCTGTCCATAGGGGAAAAGAATGGCAAGTGAGGATGCCAATCAAGAAACAATATAGAAATATCTTAAATAACAGTTTTATTGTTTTTTTGTCAGGTATTATTTAATATTTTTTTATTAATATTTTAAAACTCTTATCTAATTTTGTGTACCTCTTTTATTGTTCATCTTCAAGTATTAAATGCATGAAATAATAAACTACTGTATCTTTTGTATATTGTTTTTTATACTTAAAAATTGTCATTAGGGCAGGGAACCGGTTGTTAAATTATTTGAATCCCACCACTGAGGAAGGGGCGAATCGGGACAGAGCACAGAAACGGAGACAGTGCAGAGGGGTCAGGGGTGGACGGGCCAACAGTGGCAATGAGGTAACAAGCTATTCCTTGTTTGGGCCATTTCCTCCCACTCCCTATTCCTAACAGACCCCGTTGTGCTCAGGCACCCCTGCATGCCCCCCACCCCCTCCATCACATATACACACCATCCCATAGACCAGGGGTTGGGAACCTATGGCTCGCAAGCCAGATGTGACTCTTTTGATGGCTGCATCTAGCTTGCAGACAAGTCTTTAATAAAAAAAAATAATAACGTTAAAAATATAAAACATTCTCATGTATTACAATCCATTCGTTTCCTACCGCTCATGTTCATGGTTGTGGGTGGCTGGAGCCAATCACAGCTGTCCTCCAGGACAACACCAAATTTTTATTGGATAATGTGTAACGTACACAGGTCATTGTATGGCTCTCATGGAATTACATTTTAAAATATGTGGCGTTCATGGCTCTCTCAGCCGACAAGGTTCCCGACCCCTGCCATAGACACAGGGAAAGGCTGCAGCTAAGCTCCGAGGGGTGGGTCCCAATTATTTTAAGTTAGTCACAGTGGCCCTTTCCCCTTGATCAGTGATTGGTTTAAGCTGCCCATGGAATGTAATTCTGGCTAATGATACCTGCTGGGAAATCTGGGAACGGTTCCCTTGCTCTTTAAAAGAGATGGGGCTTATTGCCCTTAGCATAATACAGGATTTCCTTTCATTTTACGGTTAGGGAATATTGCATTGTGTGTAGATACCGCATTTTCTGTCATGGACATTTAAGTTGTTTCCACATCTTGTCCTCTGTGAATAATATTGCAGTGAACTGGGAGTAACTATATGGCTGAGAGTCTGATGTCAGTTCTTTTGGAGTAATACCGAGAAGTGGGATTGCTCGATCATTACTAGGTTCAGTGAAATAAGCCAGTTACAGATGGACAAATGCTGCCTGATTCCACTTATATGAAGCATCTAAACCAGTGACACTCAGAGAGAGAGAGAGTAGCATGGTGTCTGTAGCGGAAAATGGGAGGTGCTATTCAACAGGTGTTCAGTTTTAATCATGCAAGATGAATTAGGTTCTAGAGATCTGCTGTATGTCATTGTGTCTATAGTAAACAGTGCGGTATTGTACACTTAAAATTTTGTTAAAAGGATAGATCTCAAGTTCAATGCTCTCTCTATAATAAAAAAGAGCATCTTTAAAACATCTGGAGTTCTCAGTGATGCCAATATTTTAAAAAAATTTATGTGTGGAAGTTTTTAAATAAAGGGGGAAGAAGGAACAAGCTTTTCTCTCTCTAGTGTTGTTGGGGAGAGGTCATAATGTTTGGAGCAGTGGCAGCCATTCTGAATCAAGGAGGAAAGCCAAGTCCCAGCACCTGGGTCCTTGTTGATGTCACCAAGCTGTTGAAATAACCAATCCCTGATTCCACATCACTTCCAGTGGTGTATGAGATAATGTGTCCTTATTTTTAAAGCCTCTGTAAGTTGGGTTTTTATTCCTCAGAACTGAGAGCATTGGACCAATGTGCCAAAGCTCATGGATAAGTTGTTCCAAATTGCTCTTGACGTTTCCTACCTGCCTTCTGCGTAATACAGAGGGACCCACTCTCACTGCCAGGGAGGTCAGACACCGGGTCATCATCCGGCCGCCAGACCTATTCTGTGGCCTGAGGATGCACTCAGGCCTCAGGCAGGAGGACTCCCAGGAAACTACCTTCCTGCTCTTCTGTTAAGTTCAGACTTTGCCTCTCTGGGCCTTGGGTTTCCCCATCTGTGAACTGGGGGTGCAAATGGGGAAACCTATTGCACAGAGTGTTTTAAGGATTCAATGAGCTATTATTTCCTATAAAAGTAACAGGCAGAATGCCAGGCATGTGGTGAGTGCTCAACAGATGTGAGCTTTTACTATTATTGCCATTGTTATCACTTGGGGAGAGGGACGGAGGAACTCGGGTGGCAGGCGCAGAATGAGGCCGGCCGCCGCAGGAGGTGAGACTGGGTGAGAAGAAAGGATTCGATCAGAGCAGGCAAAGAAGCTGAGAAGAGAAGCATGAGACCCTGAGACTATAGGAGGTGTGGGGAAGGCCCCAGGGTCTCCATCTTGTGAGAAAAGTGCCTTTCTCCTTGAAAGTGAAAGAAGAAGGGTCCCAGGAAGACAGGAGGCTGAGGGACACCCTGCGTTAAGCCAGAAATAGCCTGGGCAGCGTTCACTTCTCCTTCCAGAGACTCCTCAGTGTCACTGGCTCCAGGCCTCCAGCTGTATGAGTTGGGAAGGGTAAATGGGGATCCTCTCCAGGGCCTCCAGCATTCAAACCTGGGACTGGAGCTTCCTGTCGCACCCAGCCAGACTCCCCAGCACCCCTACACGGTGTCCCGAACACCTTTCTGGCCCCCAGGGTATCAGAAGGCCTCGCTGTCACCGGATGGATTGAGCAAGTCGTGCAGGCGTGCATTTTCCAGCTCATGCTAACCACCATTCATTCACTTCCTTTCACACTCATCAACCAGTTGGTTCCTTGTCACTTCTCAGGGGACACTGTGACCCTTCCTGTGAACCCTCCACGGTGCAGCCTGGAACCTGAGTCATCCTGAGATAGCACCTCATTCACCTTGGTCCTGGAAGCCCCCAGCCTGGTTCACAGGTGGAAACAGAAATAATAATAATAATCAGAGCTGCCAGTTCTAAGAGTGTCCCGAATGCTTTCATGGACTAACTTTGAGGGGGGTACCTTGCTTATCCCCATGTTATAGAGGAGGAAAAGGAGGCTCAGAGAGGTTGAGTAACTTGCTAATAAGGAAAACAGCCACGGTTTGAACCAGAGCAGTCTGGTATAAAAATTCAATCGTGTTTAAACATCTAACAAAACACTTTTGTAGGGAGAAAAAAAAAGGTTGGAAAGAAAAAAATTGGAAATTCTACTTAAAATGTATTATCAGTTCATTCATTCACTGAACAGATATTTCCGCAGTAGATGCTATGTGTCAGCAGGTGCTTTTCACAGGGGACAAGGAAGTGAACAAATAGGCAAGTTCTTCACCCCCTGGACCCCGAGGTCCAGTGGATGCCGTTGGTCGAGGACTTGAACGCCGATGCTGAGACTGCCAATCGGTACACAGCAGACCGGTGTGAGACTCTGGTGGAAACACTGTAGCCTTCCCAGGCTTTTTTTTTTTTAACCCAAATACAGTTCTCTCAAGAGAAAGACCTTAACCCAGACTCTCCCCTGCAAAGTTAGGGTGTCAGGATATGAGGAGAAAGACCGAAGGACCTACCTAGAAGGGTTCATGATATCACAGGAGACACGGGCTATGGGGTCCGACCTCTGGTGGCAGACCTCAGCCCTGGCGCTTACCTGCATGTGACTCAGTGCAGGCTGTGTTTCTTCTTCTCTGGAAACCTCACTTTCCACATTCAGGAACAGGGACAATGCATTGTTCCAGCGCCATTGGGGGAATATCATGCATTAGCGTGGAACACTGTGAATTAAAACACCTTTGCAGTTCACCTCCTGGTCAGTTGGAGGATCCCAGATAGGCCAAATGATGAAGGTGCAAACATCAGCTGGGCTCAGAGGAGCCCAATCCTTTCAACAAGGGAGGCAGCTGGACAGGACTCTGGTGACCCGCAGGGGCGGCCGTGACTCAGCTTCCATGGCAAATGCACCCTGGTCATGGCAGAAAGCCATTGTCCTCAAGAAAAGCCAGAAATCCAAACCTTTATATGAACATTCCCCACTTTTAAATGTTTCTAAGTGAGAAAAAGCATTGGCCTAACACCCCACACCTCCTAGGATGGCTAAGACCCAAAAGATGGACAGTAGCAAGTGTTGACAAAGATGCGGAACTATTAGAATCCTACATGGCTGGCGGGATGTAACATGGTGCAGCCACTGTGGAAAAGAGTCTGGCTTTCTCCAAAAGTTTAAACAGAGTTACTGTGTGACCCACCAACTCTACTCCTAGGTAGAAAGCCCAGAAAACAGAAAACACGTCCACAGAAAACTTGCATGTCCATGTTCGTGCAGCATTCTTCACAACAGCTAAAAAGTGGAAACCATCCATCAACCAGTGAGTGGGTAAACAGAATGTGGTGTAGCCATACAATGGACTGCTCTTTAACAATAAAAAGGAGTGAGGTACTGATACACACTGCAACATGGATGAACCCTGAAAACATTCCCAGGTGAAAGAAGTCAGACAAGAAAGGCCATAGAATATAGGATTCCATTTATATTAATGTCCGGAATAGGCAAATCTACAGACACAGGAAGTAGATTAGTAGTTGTTCGGGATGAGAGGGAATGGGAAGTGGCTTATAATGGGTACAGGGTGTTTTGGGCGGTAAAATGAACGGTGATGATGGTCGCAGCACTCTGAATGTACTAAAATCATTGAATTGTACACTTTAATCACACAATACGCACAATACAATCATTGAATTGTATGATACATGGATTATATCTCCAAAAAGCTGTTAAAGTAGAAAAGTGTTGGTCAGTCAACCGTAGGCCACGCTTTTCCGTTCCCTGGTTTAGGAGGTCATCCTCCGTTATCCAGACGTGCAGCCACCTGGAACAGCCTGTCCCCACAGAACAGGCGGGACTGCCCCAGAGGGCAGGATTTCCTCCTGGGGCTCAGCAGCGATAGAGAAACGCCCTGGGGTGGGGGGTTGCTCCGGACACTTCCCTTTTTGCGCCTTTTAAAAATAAACAATTAAATGCAAGCCGAGAAAGGTTCTGTTTGTTCACTTCTCGCTCCAAACGAGAAGGAAATAGAGCAGGGTGAGCCTGTGGTTCAGGTCAGCTTCAGGGTCCTGCAGCGCAAGCCTAGCAACTTCCCCTGTGTCCGTCTGGGAAGTTTCTGGAGTCTGGGGCATGTGTGTAGCAGGCTGGGGGCTGCTTTCCTTCTCCCTCCCTTCTCGCAGCCTCTCCTCTGTCAATGAGGAGGAGACAGAAACCTGTGAGCATAGGAATGGTTGGCAGGGATCTAGAGGCGGAGGTCAGGCTGGGAGGCCTGCTGAGATGTCACTCTCTGACCCCAAGGACCTTAAGAAACACAGCACTGAAAGTCAGGTCAGCACCAAGGAGTTAGGAAAGACACCGAGAGCCCCAGGAAGAAGTTTGAGCCTTTTCTAGGGGTGAGGTCAGGGAAGGGGTTGTGTAGAGAAGACAGTGGAGGGAAGAGACCAGGTGAGGCAGGAAAATCCTGTGTGGCCCGAGAAGATTCAATGAGGCAGAGGCTGACCTGACTCCTGGCTGGGTTTCTGACTGGCTAATAGTCCTTCACTCATCAACCATGGCTGAGCACCTACTATGCGCCTACCAGGCACTGTGCTAGGTGTTGCGAGAGACATGGTCTCTGCGCTCACGGAGTTGACTTTCTAGCGGGAGAGTCGGCAGTGGACCAAGAAGCAATGCACGGAGCACAGAATGCCACACGAAAGGATCTGGAGGACAGCAAGGCAGCATGAGGAGCTAGAATGAACCGGGGCAGTGTTTCTGACAGGGGGTCAGGGGTCAGGGCAGGCCCCTCTGGGGAGGTGACATTTCAGCTGAGACTTGAGTGAAGTCATATTTGAGCTAGAGGAACTTCAGGCCACAGACACCAAGGCTGGAGAGTGGCTGGCATGGTGGAGGCCACTGTGCTGGGTGGGAGGAGGGCGATGGATGAGGTCACGGACATCATGGAGGGCCAGACCAAGCAGGCCACGTGGCTGTGATGAGGACTTCGGCTTTGCTCTGAGTGAGGTGGGAGCCATGGAGAGTTCTGAGCAGAGAAGGCCCTGATCTGATCTAGGTTCTCATGGGATCCTCTGGCCCAAGGCCGAGAGTGGGCTGTGGGTGGAAGCAGGGAAGCCAGGGAGGAGGTGACTGCAGTAGTCAGTGGGGAGGGGATAATAATAGAGGCGGGAAAAGCAGCCACTGTTTTCTCTCATTCCACAACCTCCCTATTGCCCAGAGAGACAGGACAGGTGAAACCAAGGGGAGTCTACACACACAGGAGACACACGTACACACTCACACTCCACATACATATAGATTCTGCACATTTTACATAGTACTTATATCCTCTCTATCCACATAGATGCTACACACATATATACATATATACCGTGTATACACAGAGACTGTACATGTATATTATATATACATATATACTGTATATACACATAGACCCTAAATGTATGTTATATACACATATACATATATACTACTTCTATATAGGTTCTACACATGCACAAATATATTCTATCTTTACATAGTTCCACATATATACTACACACACAGAGTCTGCACACACATATATTACTCACACTTTCTGAACATGTATAGATTCCACACCTGCATGATACCTACATATATGTATTCTGTGTACATACAGATTCAACACATGTATTACAAACCCAGCTGACCTTGAGGGCTAATGCCAGGGTCAGTGGGCTTTGTGTCCTGGGGGAGGCACAGTTCTGGAGTTGGGGCGTCAGACTCTGCCGTTCAGGGACTCAGTGACTCAGGCCTTGCTTCTCCAGTTTTCATTTTCTTCGTCTTTAAAATGGTGATGACAACGCCTGCCTCACAGGGTTTTCGGGAGGACTAGATGAGATCACCGTGTATGCAAAGCAGCTGGCCTGGCATGGGAACTGAGACTATTTATTAACAGTCATCACACTAATAATGAGGTCTGTTTTGGGGCCAAGCAAACCCCACAGAGCACCTTCCTGGAACCAGGGTGTGCACACACACAGCCGCACACCCACTCTCCTGCTTGGAGGGCATGGGAAAGGGGCAGACCCGCGGCCTGCGGATGGGTAGCGTAGAACAAGAACTGCAGTGGGAACCTGTGAGTCAGTGACAGGCACGAAACAGTTAATGGGTGTGCCACCATGGCTACAGTAATGATGGAGAGATAGAAGCTTAGATAACGTTCGGAAGGCAGGTGGATTCGTCAGGGACAGAAACCCAACTCAAACCGGTTTAAGCAAAAGAGAATTTATTGGATCATGTTGAAAAAAAAAAAAAAAGAAAGAAAATTCCAGGAGTGTCTTGCTTCAGGCATAGCTGGATCCAGGTACCTGAATGACATCATCAGTTTTCCATGTCTCTCTGGAAGGTTGAGTTAATTAATATATGTGAACCACTAAACAGCACTGAACGCACCTAACGCTCTGTGATATTAACTACTATTTTACTATGACTATTACTGCTAAACTATCAACCCAGCAACCCAGAAAAAGTGAATGGTTTTCTTAACTTTTCCTATAAGTCACAGGACTGGCTCTCATTGGCTTACGTTAGGTTGTGTGGCCATCTCTGAACCAAACCCTGTGGGCCGTGGCCAGTTTCTGAGACGAGGTTTGTGTGACCATCCTTGAAGCTGGCAGTGGGGTCATTTCCACTCAAACCCCCTGGACTGAGAATGGTGACAAGGAACTTGTCAGCAACACTTGGGGGCTGGCCAGGCATAGCCATCCCCCTATGGGGGCCATGATGGAGTCATTTCCAATCCTGCTTCCCCTGAAGAGGACCCTAGACTCTCATAGTGGCTGGTCTTCCATCACCCAGGAGTCTGAGGCCTAGAGTTTTTCCAGTGTTACCTTCTTTGCATGAAGGCAGCCTTTAGAGTTGGACAGACATGGGCTGGATACCCAGTTCCATTGCTTAATTGCTTCATCTCTCTGTGTCTCCATTTCTCTGTTTGTGAAGTGGGACAATTATTGCACCTCCTCAATTCAACATATGTCACATGGAAAACTATACCTGACATTTATTAGGTCCCACTATTCTCAATACTCTGTAGGTAGTAACTTATTTGACCCTCGCAACAATAACCATGGGAGTGAAGTATAACCACCCCGTTTTTATAGATGAGGAAACAAAGGCATGGAGAAGTAGTCACTTGTAGAAGGTCTAAGGTCAACCAGCCAGGGCAAGGCAGAGCTGAGATTTGGACCTATGTGGCCTCATCTGAGAGCCCCGGAACTGTGAATAACAACACAAGGCTCAGGAGGCTGTCATGTAGTAGGTGCTTTACGTGTGAGGCCATCCCTGGCAAGGTATGTCCCCTTTCACCTGCCTCAGTTTTTCTCATCTGTAAAATGGCCTCACAGCTGTGGAATAAAGAGACATAAATTGGGACAAAGTGACACAGGGGCCTTTGTTTATTTAACAAATACTTGTGCTGGGCACTGAACTAAGTGCTGGGAACACAGCAGTGAATGTGAGAAACTGCCTGTCTTCTGGGAGCTGACATTCCTGTGCTGGGACAGGCAACCAGTGAGTCAACACAGAGAGGAACAAGATGATTTCAAGTGGTGAGTGCTATGGGGGAAATAGAATGGGATGGTCAGACAGTGACAGGGTGATTGAGATGCCTCTTCTTCTAGAGGCATCCCAGCAGTGTCCTGAAGGAGAAGGGCCTCCTTGGAAAGATCTAGGCTCAGGAAGCATCTTCCAGGTAGGGAGAACCACCAGTGCAAAGGCCCTGAGGTGGGAACTGGCAAGCCAGAACTGGGTCAAGCCCTGCTCTTGCTGCTGGCCAGGAAACCAAGGCACAGAAAGAGGTAGGGACAGACACAAGGCCACGCAGCTAACAGAGATGGAGCTGGGGATGTGTGGAGGAGGCACACAGGGGCCGGTACCTCTGCAGGCTTCGTGTCCCCACACTCCAGCCAGAATCTTCCAGGCTGCTAGAGAGACAGCCTCCCCTACCCAAGCCGTCCCAGCCTCTGTGGGGGCCGCTGCTGTCCTGGTTCCCTCATTTAATTACAAACAATGGTTTTTGCCCTTACTTAATTATGCAACAGACACCCATGCATCTGCCACCATCTGGCCCCATTTCCTGGCTTGGGATGACAGGGCCCAGTCCGAGTGGGGCACCTTGTCTGCGAGGGTGCCAAGCTTTGTGTGTCTTTGGCACTGTGACTGCACCTGGCCCAGCCTCCGCATCCTCCTCTGCAGTGGGGAGGACGGTGAGGGGTCGGTGTGAGGATCTATGAGATGGCAGTGGCAAGTGCCTGGCACCAAGTAGCCCTCATCTCTCAAAGGGGCCAAGACGCTGTCCCCAGAAGCATCCCGTGTCTCAAGAGTAGAGCAGAGAAGGTGCAGCTTCACCTCCTAGCAACCTGTGTGGTCTTAGCAATCTCCCATTTGGCGGATGGGTGCAGTGCCCATGGTCCCATAGCACCTACATGAGGGAGCCGGTTCGTGCTCGGCTCCAGAGGTGCCAAGCCCTCCGCGTCCATGTCAGCACCTCGCAAACCGTGGTTTTCACAAGCTGTCGGTTGTGACGGGAGCATCCTGTGGTTATCCCCTGGGAGCCCTGCACTGGGCTCTAGTTTGGGCCCGCTGGTGGCTCTCATGTCAAGGATGATTTGAAGCTAAAACCATCCTTTCCAGCTGGCGGTGGGAGCTAAAGTGAATTATTTTCTGTGTCTGAATAATAACAATAATAATGTAGTGATAAAACGTTAAGTGACAATTATTGAACACTCTATCTATGGCACAGGGACTTTCCACACACCATCTTATTTTAAAATTCACATAACCTTCTGAGGGAACCTCTGTTATGTCCACTCAACAGATGAGGAGCCCGAGGCTCTGAGGACGAAGGACCTGCCCACAGCCACACAGCAGGGCAGTGGCACAGACAGGGTTCAAACCTGGGCCCATCAGACCGCAGAAACCCATGCTTCCGAGAACCATGGACTTCTTTGGAACATGGGACTTTTCTGGCAACATCCTGTTCTGACCTTTATTTAAGAAACTGTCTGGAATCCAGAAAGTGGCTGGATTCCTCTCCTAGAAGCAGTATCCTGGGGAGAGAGCACTGGGAAAAATCCCAGTAGCAAGTGTCCAGGGCCAGCTCCTAGGAGGGGTTTGGGCCACACACACCCATAGAGAAGGTGGAAGGCACAGATGGCAGGGTCCTCAATGAGCAGGAGCCATGACATGAAGAGACACCCACGGGGACCTGTGCCCAGGCCCCCTAACAAGCTAGAAGCGTCTGAGCAGCTCTCCATTACTCTGCTTCTCACCCCCGTCAGACCTGGCCCCACACCTCCTGAATAACTGTCATCACCTTCCTTGGTCTCCCTGCTTCTCTGCCTTCACCCTTATAATCCATTCAGAGAGATCCTGTGAGACCCTAAAGCAGATCATGTCCCTCCCCTGGTGAAAAACCCTTTAAGCGGCTTCTTTCACTCTTAGAATGCCCTCCAAGTTCTTGTCACAGTCACCATGGCCCCACGTGGCGTCTCTCAGTAATCTCCACACTTGAGCCATGCTGGATGCCCCGCTGTTTCCAGAACCCACTCCATGAGTTCCCACCTCAGGGCCTTTGCCTAGATTTCTTAGCCCTCAGATCACACAACTGCTTCATCCTTGGCTCAGATGTCACCACCTCAGGGAGGCCCTCCTGACTCCCTGAGCCCAAGTACAATCTGTCTTTCCCATCTTCCACCCTGGCACCCTGAGAGTCCAGTCCACCACTGTGCCCAAAGGTGGCTTTCTGAACTCTGATCTGAGCAAGGTTCTCCCCTGTCTAAACCCTCTTTTTGGTTAGGCCCCCTAATCTGCAATGCAAAACCCTGGATGAGGCTGAGGCTGCCCGAACCTCTTCTCCTGAGCTCTCCTTCATGTCCAGGGTAGCTCAGCCTCGGACAGGAACCTTCTCTGTCGTGGGGGCTGTCCTGTGCACTGTGGGGCATTTAGCATCGCCCCCAGCCTCCTCTGCTACACACTTCCCCAGTTGCGACAACCAAAAATGTCTCTGGACTTGGCTGAATCCCCCCCCCCCCCCCGGGAAAGCAGTCGCCCTGGATGGAAACCACTGGGCTCAGCTTTTGTCCATGTTGTTTTTTTCTGGGACACTCCCTCCCAGCCCTCCACCCTCCTCCTGCTTACTCCCGTCCGTCCGTCCGTATTTCAGGTCCTTCCAATGCCACCGACAAGGAACCTTCCCAGCCTCAGGCGGGGTCAGGAGTTTTCCAGGTGCTCTCATAATCTGCCATCGAGACCTGATGATACCATCTTGTAATTGTCAGGCTTGTCCTACCCCCACCCCCCCTCCCCCTGGCCCAGGGACAGTCAGCTCCACCAGGACAGGCATAGTGTCGGCTCTGGCCGGGGAGTAGAGGCTCAGTCCGCATCTCACACTGCCTCGCCCCTTCTCTGCCTCTCTGACCTGTTCCTCCTGACAGTTGGTTAGTCATTCAATAAACATGTTCCAAGTCTACATAATATGCAGGTGCCAGAGATACTGAGAAGAATCAGACACGATTCTGGACAGAAGTGGCAAGATTGTTTCATGTGGCTGGAACCCCCGGTCGGAGGGGCAGGCGCTGGTGGTGGACGGCAGTGATGAGATAGGAGGCCGCGCAGGGGCTGTGGCCGCTGGGAGGAGTTCGCGTTTCTCTTGAGTGATTTGAGAGCCATGGAAGGTTATGGGCAGAGGAGGACAGGACGTGACCTGGCTTCTATCAGGATCTCTCCGGCTGCATGTGCAGAAGAGACTGTTAGAGGGCAAGGATGGGAACAGGGAGAGCGGAGAGGAGGCTACTCCCCCAGTTTAGGTGGGAGAGGATGGTGGCCTGGCCGTGGAGGTGGGCTATGTGGTCTGATGAGAGAGATTTAAGGCACAAAACTGATAGTTATGAGGGTTTGGGTATGGCTGTGTGTGTGAGGGGGAACATCTAGGACAATGACCAAGTAGCCTAGGTCAGGACCCTTTTGGAACCTGCCCCCCCACACACACCTCCCAGAGTCCTCTCTGAGGGGCAGGTGCAGGGACCCAGCTCTGTCCCCCAGGAACTCCACTTCCCCTCTAGGCTCTCTCAGGTGTGGCCATGGCTCTGCCACACTCCGTGTGTGACCCCAGGCGTACTTGTTGGCCTCTTCCGGGCCCATTTCTGGAGCATCCGTGCGTCCTCCTCTCCAGGAAGAGCATGAGTGTGCAGGAAGCCACCAGCTCAGGCAGGGAACCTGGAATAACCTGTCCTGCCGGCCCCTCCCCGGTCCTCAGCAGGCAGAGGGGCCACCTGGGGCAGGGCCTGGGCAAGAGACAGGACCTGGCTCAGCTCCTGTATGCCCTGTAGTGACATCAGCCCTCTGCCTATCTGAGGGCCCTTGGGTCCAAACCTCTGACCTCAGGAGCTGTAACCCCAGGCCCAGCCTCAGACTGTGAGCCCGACACTCCGGCAGAAGCTGCCCAGGCCTTGGAGACGAACAACCTTACTAGCAGTCTAGCTTGGTGGTCAAGGTCGTGGGGGCTGGAGTCAGGGCCTGCGTGCAGATCCCAGCTCTGCTCCTTCCTCTGTGCAGCCTCAGGCAAGTGACTCAACTGCTCTCATGCCCAAAGACAGAGGACTGGCCAAGGAGTCACATCCCACACACGAGAGGCTTTTACATGAATGGGTGTATGAGTCCCAGTTCGCAGGGGCTCTATGGGTTTTTGTTTTGTTTTTGCTTGTTTGTTTTCCAAATTAAACTTGATTTTCATTTTGTGCCGTTGGGGCCAGGCTGGGGGAAACTTCCTCTGGTGGTTGATTCCTATTTCTCCCCCGACCCTTCCTCACTTCTGGGTTCCTGGCCTTTCACGAGGCACAGGGGTTACAAACAGGAGTGAAGCAGGGACACGGGTCTGGGGTAAGCTGCTTCCCACCTCTGAGGCCCCGTATGGTGCCGTGGCTGTTCCCGTCCCCTTCCCACATCCGGTGTCCTGGAGTCCTTTGGCTGTTTCCCGGCCACTCCCAGAGGCTGGCTGTAGGCCCCTTTCCAGGATCCCTGATACTTCCTTTCCTCCCTGCAGTTGCAGCCTCTTTGGGCTCAGGCCTGGGGCCACCCTTGTCACTCCCCTCCCTGCACCTACCCGGGAACCCCTCCTCTGGCTCTGGATGGGGGGAGCCTTGTTCTCTGCAAAAGACGCTTTTTCACAAATGGGAAATCTTTCTACTCTCCTCTCTTTTGAAACTCCAAAGCTAGAAAGCCTCCTGGGATCCCTGGACTTGGTGTCGCGTGTCCCACCCCTTCCCAGAGGCACTGAGCACAGACTGGCCCAAGGGCTGCCTGACAGGGGGAGGGACCAAGAGGAGAAAGAAGGAAAATGAGGGGGTGGGGGCTGGGCAGGGCGAGAAGAGAGAGAAATACCAGTTAATGCAGCATTTCCAAACGTTTGGGTCTTAGGATTACTTTACATTAAAAAAAAAATGATTGAAAACTTAAGGAGCTTTTGTCTGAGTGGATTGCATCAAGTGATAATCACATTAGAAATGAACACTAAGTGGCAGGGGCTCTGTTTTTACATTTTTGCAACTCTCTCAGTTGTAGGCGTTACAGATGGATCCTCAGGTATGCTCTGCGTGCAGTCCGTTGTGATATTTTGCTTTGGTTGAAGTATCTGCAGAAAACTCAGCTTGACGAAGGCATAAAGCTGCGGATAATCTTCAGTGCTATACAAAACCTGCCAGTGGGAGTTTCTCAAAGTTCAGTTGCAATGTGGACTCTAAATACCTATAGGTCAACTTTCAAACTTTTTACACTCATGTGAGAATAAAAGTAAAAAAGGCAAATTATCTTGTCAACGCACTGAAAGGGTTTAGGGGACCCCCATGGATCCTTGGATCATACTTTGAGCACTGCTGAGTTCTTTACTTAAAAAGAATTTTTTTTTTGTTATTAAGTGAGAAGTGGGGAAGCAGACACAGACTTCCTCCTGTGCCCTGACTGGTATCCACCCTGCAAGCCATCTGGGGCTGCTGCTCCGTTGCTCAGATACCGAGCTATTTTAGCTCCTGAGGTGAGGCTATGTAGCCATCTTCAGTGCCCGGGCCAACTTGTTTGATCCATTCGAGCCATGGCTGTGGGAGAGGAAGAGAGAGAAAAGGGGGGGGGGGAGAAGCAGATGCTCGCTTCTCCTGTGTGCCCTGACCAAGAATCAAACCCGGGACTTCCACATGCTGGGCCAAAGCTTTACTGCTGAGCCAACTGGCCAGGACCTGCTGAGTTCTAAAAGAAGATAAATACTCTATCAGACAGAAAGCTGCTGGTTGACTCCCAGGAGAGACATGCCAGGGTAGGATGAAGAACATCCCATTGCACTGCTTCCTGGATGTGTGCCTTTGAACAGGTCACTTTGCTTCTCTATGCCTCAGTTTCCTTACATATAAAATGATGATAAAAAGACCTGCCTGACAGCATGATAATAATACATGCTTGTTTCCAGGACCTATGAAAAGCATAGTGTAAGTGCAAAGGACTTGTTCATATCAATTCTTCATCCTTACACATGCCTTCCTGCCACAGGGCCTTTGTACAAGCTGTTCCCTCTGCCCAGAACTCCTTTCTTCCTGCCTTTGCCAAGGAAACTCCTTCTAGCCCTTTGGCTCTCTGCTCAAGTGCTACCTACTCCAAGAATCCTTCCCTGACCCCACTGGAATGTCAAACACCTTTGTCAGCAGACCCCAGAGCATGGTTGGAGTTTATATATTTTTAGGATCATTAGTGATTATTTGTCTTCCGCACTAAGCCCTGAGCCTAAGTTGATCTTTGCCCTCTGCCATAGTAGTGCTTGTGTGGAATGAATGTTGTTGAGAGAATATTAGTCATACAGTGTCGTCCTCACTTATACCTTAGTTTTCTTGTCCTTGGAATGGAAAAGCTGGGCTTTGACAAGTGTCTTCTCATCAACCTTCCACCTTCTCTGCTAATAGCTGGGTCACATCTAGAGACAGAGGAGGCAGGGGTTCATGCTCCAAGCTGCTGGCTCTCTCTGGGGACCCACCCCTGCTTGGGTCCCCTTTATGCAAGGTCCTCTGAAGTCCTCTGGGGTCATGCCACTGTTCCCCAACAGCTCTTCTCTTCTGGTGGTTCCCTGCCCTGAGCCCATAACAGTCTCTCAAGTGTCCAGGCTGCTCTATTTGTCCAACCATCCTGCTCCTTCTCCTCACTCTCCCTTGGAGACTGGCTCAGTCAGGATTTCCTCTTCTTATCCCTGTGCCTAGACCATGTTTCTGTGTCCCTGTTGCTACAGGTCCATTGTCTATTTGTTGTCCTCTCTCCATCCCTGCACCCCTCCCCCACCAAGCAGCATATTTGCCAGGGAAGGGATTACGTTCTCTTTGCCCCCCCCCCCCCCCAGGATCAGGCTATGGGCATGGCATCTAGTAAGAAGTGTCCAATACATATTTGCTGAAATGACACGAAAGCAGAAAACTGAGAGGGATTTCCGTCATCAAAGGGAGTTGTATCCGTTAGTTTGGGGCTGCAAGTCATAGAAACTCAGTTCAAACGGACTTAACCATAGAGGAAATTTATTGGCTCCCAGAAACACAAAAACATAGCAGAATGTGAGCTTCAGGCTTGACTTGGTCAGGGCCCCCACTTTTTCCCTCTGTGTTTCAGCCAGCTCTGGGATTCTGCATGTTGATTTTTCCCCCCTCTGGCTGCCTTTCTTCGTGGCATTAAAATGGGCATAGCAATTCCTGCCTCACTCTGTTCAGAAACAGAAGGTCTCTTTGAGTGGCTTCTAAGGAGAACTTGAAATGCATCTTTTCCAGAAGCCCCGAACATTTTGAGTCACCTCTAGACTCAACGGACCAACCTGGTTATATGTTCGTCCTTGAGCCCCTAGCAAGGGTGAGGTTTAGAAAGTTCGCTTAGGTTGGGGTCCAGGAGGACAGTCAATCAACGCCCTCAGAAGAAGGGCTGCCTATGGGAAATAATACCTGTTCCCCAAGCGGCGCAGTCACCAGGAGAGGGCGGGGCAGGAGAGTCAGAGCATCCTCTTTGGGAGTTTAATTGTATTAAAATCTGGAGGAAAAAATAAGTTGTTCTTTGTGCAAAGACTAATCCAGGAAAAACTTTGCCAGATGTCGAGATGTTTCACTAGAACCTTGTATCAAAGGCAAGAAGATAACAGATTTTTCTGCTCTCCGATTGAATTCCACTGACCGAACCCACAGCCAATTCACAAAGCCACTAATGGCTTTACTGAATATTTTTTTTAATGTGTTTGCTTTTCTGATTATGATAACAATACATGCTTCTTGTCGAAATATTTAAATAATACAGAAAAGTATTTAAAACAGTGGTTCTTAACCAAGGGTGGTTTGCCCCTCAGGAGGCATTGGCAATGTCTGGAGACATCTTGGATTGTTATGACTGGGGAGTGGTGGTGGGTTGGGGGCAAGGGTTCTCCTGGCATGTGGTGGGTAGAGAGGCCAAAGAAGCTGCTAAACATCCTACAGTACACGTGACATCCCCTGAAATAAAATATTATCTGGCCCAAAATGTCAGTAGTGCTCAGTCTGAGAAATTCTGACTTTACGGAAAGTAAAAATTACTGAGAATTTCACCACCCAAAAAGAAACACTACTGACATTTTGGTACACATCCAAATACTCTCTTTAATCTACGTGCATGTGCACACACCACTTAGTACACAAACTAGATCATGCCCATGAAAATATTTTTCTCTACACTATGTTGTGACATCTCTATGTTGCCATTATGAATTAGTATTTTAAATACAATTTAATACAATTTTTGTATTTATTTAATACAATTTATTTTTAATACACTATTTCATTATGTACGTTTGCCATTGTTTATTTAATGAACCCTCCGTAGTTTAGCCTTTTGGGTTTTTTTCCCCAGTGTTTTACTATTATAAACAATGCTTTGATGAACACCATTGTTCATTGAGACAGCTTGCCTATTACAGTCTTAGGAGAGATGCCACAAGGTTAAATTTCTGAGTTGCTTTATAATTTCTGCCCATTGAGCCTCATGCCATGCACTGCCATTCTATGCCAATCTGATAGTTGGAAAATGACATATCATTGCCGTTTTATTTGCATTTCCTTGATTACTGGCATGGTGGATCTTGTCTTCATATGTTTGCCTGCCTTTTGTTCTTCATTTGTGAATAGTCGATTTATAGTAAGGTGATTTACCTTTTCCTATTGTTTTGCAAGAACTCTTTGTATATTAAGGGTATTAACCCTTTGTAAGCGTTCCATAATTGACTTTAGAAGCCTCTTGTTCTTTCTTTCTTTTTATAGTTCCCTTGTGCTTTCGAAGGATGTGCCTAATGTTCTGGCAGGCGTTTCATGAATTGCATTAGGAAATAACTTTTGTAACAAACCCATTTAACAACCATTCTTTGTTCCCGCCTCCTGATAATGCTTACAATCACAGCAGCAGCCTTTGCCCAACTCCATGTCATTAACCTTTGATCTTTTCCTGCTGAATAGCAGATTGCTTTCCGGAGCTGGGAACACAGTTTCATTTTCACCTTCCCGCTGATGGAACTGCTGTTGACTCGGGGCCAGACGGTTGTTTATATAAGAAATGATTTGATTATATTGTACAACCAATGGCAACCTTTCTCAGAAGGAAGAAGCCAGAAACGCATAATCAAAGCCATTAACTGTGTGCAAAGAAACGCAGCCCACTCTAAATCTCCCAACAACCATAATAACAGTTTTCCAGAGAAAAATAAGAACAGGGCTATGGTTTCCTACTAAAAACGTGGTAAGGAAGAGACTTTTAAGAGGAGATTATGACTTTAGCTCAGAGGCCATCTCCACTCAGACCAGTCTGGACTCAAATCCCAGCTCTGTAACTTACTATCTTTGTGACCTTGGGCAAGTCATTTAACTGACCTGAACCTCTGCTTCTTCATTTGCAACGATGGCTATAATAACAGCAATCTCAGAGGGCTATTGAAAATATTAAATGAGAATGCATACGAAGCATTTTTTTAGAATGTGTTTACCCACAAGAAATAGAACCGTTGACCAAAGGTGGCAAAAAAATGGTAAGAAGGTTCACATTTCACTATCTTTTTCTTTATGCCAAGAGAAAAGATATTTTGATGTGCTAAACAAATCTTTGGAGATAAATTAGCCACATGACTAATCCAGCCATTGCTGTCACCTTCAGACAAGTAAAAAGAAAAAGAGAAGAAAAGGGCAGGGGAATTGCTAATTTCATCTAATAAGGCTGTTTGACTCCAAGGCATGAAGATATAAACAGAAACCCACATTCTTTCCATTTTCCTGCTCTGCTTTTCTCAGCAATTCATGAATTCTCATGACTTCAAGGTGGCTGCTGCAGCTCCAGTCATCACACACGCAGATATGGTATCAAGTAAAGAGAGGAGGGGTATCTCCTCCTTTGTGCCTTCGTTTATGAGAGAGAACGCTGTAGCCAGAAGCCCCCTTGCAGACTTCTCATTGGCCAAGATTGCATCACATGTCTAATGCCAAGGGAAATGAGAATTACCACAGTTGGCTTAGACCCATTACAACTCACTCTGAGGATAGAGTGGGGAATGGTCACTGTCCCTGAGCATCTGGGGTAGATGCACATTCAACAAAACTAGACCCTGCTAGCAAAGTTGTGAGTGGGCAGCCACTGTATAAGCATAGTTCCTGGCATACAGTAGGTCCCCCAAGTGCCAGGATTTGGTGGGCTCTGGTCTGGGAGTCCATGCATGGAAGGACAACTACAATTGACCAGGGGGTCCCTCTGCGTGCCAGACCTCTATATGCAACCACCTGCTTGCCATCTTCATTTAGATGGGTCATAGGAACTCAAATCCAATGCAACATATTTGTGCTCAGGGTCTTCTCTTCAAATAACCTCCCCACCCCCAGCCTCCTCTGTTGTTGCCCATCTTGCTCACGTCAGAAGCTGGCTGGGCCCTGAGGTTCCCTGCTTTCCCTCACCATCTATGTACGTCCCTGGTTCTCCATCTCTACCGTCATCTTCCAGCCGAGCCTCCCTGTTCTCCCGGATGTTGTCTGGGCTCCTCTGCCTGTGCTGTTCCCTGTACCTGGAACTCTCCCCACTGCTGTTTCCCCACCACCTTTCTCAGGGAAGCTCCTCTCGCTCCCCCCAAGTCAACCACCACCTGAGACCCCCTCACAGCCTGCATGCTTTCTTTATCACAGCCTTGCATTGCCTTTAGCACATTTCATATTTATTTGTGTGGTCTTTGGACTTGTGTCTCCCCTCAAACCAGGCTTGTAAACTCTGTAAGGGTAGGAACTAAGTCTGTTTTGTTCACTGGTAATCCTCAGTGCCTGGCACAGAGCAGAGCCTCAATTTTTTTTCAAATAAATAAAAAAAATCCATTCCCCACCCTGTAGCCAGAAAAAAAATCTTTCTAAGAAGCCAATCTAATCACCTCACCTTCCTACCTCAAGCCTCCCATGACTCCCTCTTACCCTCAGGGCAAAGTCCAGAGGCTTTAACATGGCTTTTCTAGGGCTGTGGAGGTGGATCCTGCCAGCACCCAGCCCCATATTATCCTGCACCCCACTACTCTGTGCTTCATCCATCCTCAGCTTCTTGAGGGGCCTCAAAGCCCTAGGCTCCTCTCTTGCCTCTAGATTTCCACATGATTCCATATGCTATGTCTCTGCCTGGAATATTTGTCAAGATAATCCCTCTTCTCATAGTCAAGCTTGCATTTAAAAATTGCCTCCTCTGGGAAGCCCTCCATACTTACCCCTACCAGGCCAGGTTAAACATTTCTGAGGCTCTCCTAACATGTGTTTACTTCTTTTTTTTTTTTTTTAAGATTTTATTTATTGATTTTAGAGAGAGAGGAGAGAAAGAGAGAGAGAAGGGGGAGAGGAACGGGAAGCATCAACTCATACATAGTAGTTGCTTTTTGTATGTGCCATGACCAGGCAAGCACGGGGTTTCAAACCGGCTACCTCAACATTCCAGATCAACACTTTATCCACTGCACCACCACAGGTCAGGCTGTGTTTACTTCTTTATATAAGTCAGGCTACCATCTGAGCTGCTGTGACAGAGGCCCACAGTGGTTCAATGGAACAATTTTGTTTCCAGCATGGGGATGGAAAATTCAGGTTTGTCTGGTTGGTTTATTTCTGCAGGGTCATTCTGCAAATCTCAGTTTCTTCTATTTAGTCGCTCTGCCATCATCGTTTCACAGCTTCCAGTGAAGTCCAAAACTGCTGCTCAAGCTCCTCCATCTCGCTGACATTCCAGTCTGTAGGAGGAGAGAAAGGGTCACTCATTTTAAGGGTATGGCCTGGGAGTGGTTTCACATCACTTCCACTTATTCTGTTGGCTAGAACCTGGTCATATGATCACACCTAACTGCTAAAGAAGCTGAGAAATAGCATCACTATCTGAGAAGCATGTGTTCCACTAATATACCGACATTCTCACATTGAGGAAAAAAGACTGTGGAGTCCCCATCACACTCGCCCTTGGCATTGAGCACACAGTAGTATTATCTGATTTCCATCCATCAGCACAGCCAGACTGTGAGCTCCCTAAGAACAGGGACCATGTATGATGGTCATTGGTGCATCCTTGGCAACTAGCAGCCTGCCTGGCATGTGGTAAGTGAGAATGAATGGCAAAGGCCAGAAGTGAAAACTGGAGAAACTGAGGCAGGCCCCAGTTTAGCTCCCCACACATTTTCTGGGTGCCTATTTCTTGTAAAATCCTGGGTTTCACAACCTGGTCCAGGTGTTCAGGCAGTAAGGCTAGTCTAGCCCAGCAGAATCCCAATAGACACTGGGTCTGGGGCTGCAAGATCTTGCCTGACGGGAGAAGGAAGAAGTAGGGCAGAGTCCACAGTCAGAAGGAGGAGCCCCATGAGTGCTCGCAGGTGGGGCAGGTCCTGAATCCTGAGCCCACCTGGCTCTGAGCCCACCGCACTTCCTGCCTTGCCCCAGCTTTATCTGGCCTTGGACCCAGTGCTAGGCCTCCTGGGCCCTTAGTTATTCTCCTGAGGAGGTTAGGGGTGTGGTTCGCCTTCCCTGTGGGCAGCCCAGGAGCCCCGGGGAGAAGCCTGAATCAGGAGGAGCATTGCAGAATTGAGTCCCAGCTTCAGGGGTGTCTTAGGAAGGGAGAGAGAATGCTCCCCCTTCCTCTCTTCCCTAAGGGCCATGACCTGGAGCCAGGAGAAGCAGGCTTAGCTGACAGAACGCTAGATTCAAGTCCCAGCTTTATGCTTTCCAACTGTGTATCTCCGCCTCAGCTTCTCTACCTGTGAAATGGGTGCCCGCAGCCCAGGTTGGCTTCTCAGAGTTGGTATAAGACTGAGATCAGAAAATGAATGTGAAGGGGCTTTGAGGCCTTGAGTCCTAGAGGAAAAAGTTGGTTTTTAGTGTTATAAATAGGGTACTGCCTGGCACAGGTCAGGTGAGCTGGGCAAACCACAGTCCAACGTCTCTTCTCCAGGGTAGGTGTAGAATGAGAACTCAGAGTTTGGTGAATGAAAGACCATGTCTCTCTCCAGCTAAAAACTGTCCAGTGGGTCCTCGCTGCACACCAGAATTGAATAGAACCCCGATCCAGGTGGCCAAGGCTCTGCATGATCCGCTCCCACCTCTTTACCTCCCTGCAGCTGAGTATCCCCTCCATCCCCATTGCTCTGTCCCAGGCACCCTCACTTCCTAATGTTCTGCAAAGGTGTCCACTGCCTTCGTGCTTTCTGTTTCCTCTGCCTGGATCTCCCTTCCCTGCTGCTCCGGCTCCTCCTTCCCCTCTTCACCTAGATGTTTTACCTCCTTACTCTTTCCAAAGAGCCACCCCCCCCCCCCCCGCCCCAGGTGTCTCCCGGCACATAAATGATAAAGGACTTCTCTTTAATTCTAACCAGGGAAATGCAAATTAGAGCAAAAATAATGATTCCGCCTTTCATCACAGGGGAGGAGAGTGGATTGAAGTGACAATACCCAGGTTGGTGAGTGTGGAGAAAGCAGGTCTTATACACAGTGGGAGCAAGTGTAGACTGGCAAAGTCCTGGTATTGATTTGGTAACACTTGCCAACAATTTAAGTAGATGTGCACGTCTACCAGTCCTGTCAAAGTGCACCAGGCACGCAGTGCTGAGGGAGGTGGTCGCTGAGGCGTTGTTCAGCGTAATGAACATGGTGGGTGCAGGGAGGCTAAATGTCCATGAGCCAGGGAGAGGTTAGTCAGCCGTGGTGCATCCATCCCCTGGACTACTATGCAGCGGGTGAAAACTGTAAGGAAAACCTCTAAATGCATATTGTTAAGTGAATAAAAAAAAAAAAAAGCAAGGCCAAGACCATATTTACAGCCCATTTCCATTCAGGTAACAACAAACAGGTAACAAAAAACAAATCCACGGCAGACCCACTGGTATTTGCCCGTCACCTATCGTCCTTTTTTCTCACTAACAGGACTCTGATTTTGAATGGGATGACAGTGGGCCCAGATCAAATAGTTGCCTCTGCAGCCTCCCTTGCAGGCACACAGATACAATGGGGTGGCCGTGTGATCCAGTTCAGGTCCAAACGATGTAAATAGAAAAACACCATGTGGAGCTCTGGGAAAGCTACATGCCTTGATCATGCCCTTGTGATGAGGCTCACACCTGGTCCCTTCCCTGCCCTCCTGGCCGGCCTGAGCTTGCAACGCCAGGCAGCGAAGCAGCCCTATATAGACATAAGTTTTGAAGTCATACACCAACATGGGGGACTAGGAAGCCGGGCTTCTTCTTACACAAGAAAAATGGAGCCTCCAGCTGGCAAAGCCATCAAAGTCAGTTACTTGTTACTTGCAGCCAAGTGCAATCTTAGAGCTGTAGTAAATTCACAGTAGGGAGTGCATTGCTTGAACCTTTTGGAACAGAACTGTATTCAAGTATTATTTGTATAGTTAGGATTTTCAAAAATTAAAATAGAAATCAATTACAGCTCATCTGGCTAGAGTCTGTGGCCTCTTGATGTTCCTTTTCCAAAAGTGTTTGCAGATGGGCTCCGTGTCTTCTGTCTGAGCCACGTAAAAATGCCAGGGGTGCATGGACGACACCGAGTGGCTAACGACTCCGTTCTCCTGATAAGAGCACTCAGGCTGTGTCTGACCCCAGAAGGAAGGCTCAGGGCTCAATCTGGCCTGCCCAAACGGGGCTGCCCCTACTTCACGACTGGACCCTGTGGCTCTCTAGTCCAAACATGCAATCCCCCCAGGCACTGGCCTGGGCACCTTTCCCACTGGTTAGTCCTCTTCTTCCCAGAAGCAGGGCGCTCCCTTTATCTCAGGCCAAAGTCCCCAGGGGAAGGGGGTGGAATGTCACCTGGTTGATGAGTCACCTCTCACTGGCTAGAGGCCACAGCGGGTCTGATTTCTTCCTTTTGCCCCCCTTCCCAGCCTTCCCTTTCAGGTAGGGAAGGATGGGCATATCACCCTAAAAATCGTGATAATGACAGCCCCCATCTCTGGGGTGCTGACCTCAAACTAGGCCCTGGGAGTTTAAGGGCGCAGCTTGGGACTCAGACCCCTAGGTTCAAATCCTGGCTCCAATGTGTGCTCACCTGGCAGCCTGGGTTAAGTCAGCTAACCCCTTCCCCATCCCCATTCATGCGTTCAGTAAACATTTATTGAGCAAGCATTCTGAGCAGGACATGAATATGCTGAGGATACTGCCATGGACACCCTAGAAACAGTCCTGCCCTGGGGGCACAGTGGGTGGAGACATTCAAAACAAATAATAATGATGATGTTAATCAAATTTAAAGTGTTAAAGTCCACATCTCCATTGGTGATGATGCCGTGGAGAGAAGAGGGGCAAAGAGTGTCGAGGAAGGGGGCTTATTCATTTAAACAGAGCGGTCAAGGAAGCCCCTGGATACATTCACATCTGGGCAAAGACCTGAAGCTGGTGAGGGAGGAGCCATGTTGCTATCTCTGGGAAGAGAGTCACAGGCAGAGGGAACAGCCAGTGCGAAGGCTCTGGGGCTGTAGAGTACCCAGTGTGTCCCAGGTCTGGGGAGCGCGCCGGGGTGGCTGGAGGGGAGTGGTCGGGCAGTGACGATGGGGGCGACCACGCAGGACCAATAGACCACTACTAGGACCTCGTCTTTTACTCCGGGTAACATGGGAGCCGCAGGAGGGTGTTGAGCAGGGAAGAACCATGGCCTGAGTTCCTTCGGGTAGGGAGCAATGGCAGAATGGTAGACAGTATGGAGGACACTTCAGTAATCCAAGCAAGCGCTTGGTGACTCACCAGGGTGAGGCTTTGGGGGGCGGGGCAGAGGGAGTGAAGGGACAAGATCCGGATGCCTTCTGAAGTCTGACGGATGAGAAAGAGAGGAGTCAGTGAGGACTCAGGCTTTTGGCCTGACGCCCTGGGAAGGCAGAGCGGGCAGTTTTTTAAATGAAGACTACAGGAGGGGCAGGGTCACGCAGGGAGGATAAGAAGTTCCATTTCTCACCTGGAGCTCCAAGTAGCTGATTAGCATGTTGAGCGGCAGCTGGGTATTCAACCCCGGAGTTCGGAGTTCGGGTGAGACTCCTGGTGGGAAATGTATGTTAGACATTTTCAGCATGAATGGCATTTGGAGACTCAGTTTCTTCACCTGTAAAGTGGAATTAAACAGCATTGGCTTTGCAAGGGTGTTATGAGGCTGGGCTAAGCACTGAGAGGCCCCAGTCAGGTAGCAAAATGCAGATATACATCAGCTCTAGTAATTACAAACCCAACTCATCATCTTTGGTTCTACAAATAAAGAAATAGGCCCTGGCCGGTTGGCTCAGTGGTAGAGTGTCGGCCTGGCATGCAGGAGTCCCGGGTTCGATTCCGGCCAGGGCGCACAGGAGAAGCGCCCATCTGCTTCTCCACCCCTCCCCCTCTCCTTCCTCTCTGTCTCTCTCTTCCTCTCCTGCAGCCAAGGCTCCGTTGGAGCAAAGTTGGCCCAGGCGCTGACGATGGCTCCATGGCCTCTGTCTCAGGTGCTAGAACGGCTCTGGTTGCAGCAGAGCAACGCCCCAGATGGGCAGAGCATTGCCCTCTGGTGGGCATGCCAGATGGATTCCGGTGGGGCGCATGCGGGAGTCTGTCTGACTGCCTCCCCGTTTCCAACTTCAGAAAAATACAAAAAAAAATAAAAGAAATGGGAGTGCAGTGAAGTTAAGTGACTGATCCCTGGTCACATAGCCAGCAAATGGCACAGCCAGGATTCTGAGGCTGAATTTAAAGTCTTGCTCTTGACCTTCTCTTCCACCCTGCTGCTTGCGCTCCCAGCACCAGGCCCGCAGATCCTCACCTGACCAGACTGGGGGAGCTCCCAGTCAGGTGGGGAGATGATTGGCAATGCCAGCAGGGCAAAACAGGACCCGAGCCTGCCCTACTAGAGGCCCCAGCTAATAGAAGAAGGGCTAATGAGGCAGTGTAGCCTTCGGACCACTGGAGTCCAAATTCAGCTCTGCCCCTCACTAACTCTGTGACTCTGGATATATGACTCAGCCTCCTTGTGCCTCAGTTTTCCCAGTGGTGAAATGGGTTAGCAGAGGTTGTTGGAAGAAGTGCATGGGTTGATCCATGCAAAGTGCTTAGAACTAATAGAACTTGGAACTTAGTATAGGTGCCCAGTAAATGCAGGCTGCTGCTCTACTCTTGCTCTGGCTCGATTTTCACTCAACATGGTGGTCCCAGGTCCAGAGGCCACCTGTCAATCACCGTGTCTCCATCAGCCTCTTGCTTGGTATTGGTATTCCTGTACAGCCTCCTCCTCCACGAGCTCTGTGTCTTTGGGTCTCTCTCCCTGAGCCTGCATTTCCACCTGCCCCACAGTGGGGACAGTGATTACAGGCACTGTGCCTGTGAAGGACACGGGGCTGTAGCTGCAATTGGCCCAAAGCAGGTACTCAGTGTGCACGGATGTTCCCAACAGTCAGGATCTTAGACCTGGATAAACAAACTGTGGAGCGTTCTTACAGTGGATCACGACCCAGTCATAAAAGGAACCAACTAATGATACTCGCAACAGCACTGTGGATCTTGCTGGTGTTATATTGAGTGAAAGAAACCAGATGCAGAAGAGCACGTGCTGGGTGATTCCCTCTATTTGAAGCTCTAGATGAGACGGTGAGCGCACACGGGTCCGTGGTTACCTGAAGCTGCGGTCCTGGATGATTGTGAGGAAAGGAGCATGAGGGCCTTTTGTGGTAGAAATGTTTGCAACTTATTTTTCGTGGCTGATTCATGAGTGCATCTGTCAGAACTCATCAAACTGAACCCATAAATGTCTGTGTATTTTAGTGTGTGTTCACTATGTCCCCCTTGTCTTAAAAAACTTGTTGTTCTCATTGACATAAATGTATTATTAGTATTTCTCTGACTGTCCTATGGCCACCGAAGCCCCACTGGCACCCTTTCCCCCCACCTCTGTTCCGTCGAAGCCTCTGGTGCATGAGGAGATGAGCAGGCATTGGAGAAAGAGCCTGATACAAATCCAACTCTGCCTCTTATTTGCTGTCTGCCCCAGATTGGGTCATTTAAACTTCAGTCTCCTCATCTGTTAAATGGGGCTGATACTGTTGCCCTGCTTGTGAGATTGTTGCCGGGATTCAGAGATGAGAGAGGTGCAGAGGCCCTGACTGTCAAGGACTCAGAAAAAGAAGCAAACAGCAAACAAGCTGGAGAGGGTGTGGGTAATTGAGAGCAGGGTCTGGAGCCAGACCAGTGGGATCAAATCCTCTCCTTGGGCCAGTCCCCTGACTTCTCTGTATGTCAGTTTCTTTATTTGTAAGAATAGGATATGATGACCCACCCATAGTGCTGTTTTGAAGATGAATGAGCTAACTGTGGTGAGTTAAAGCAGTGCCTGGCTCACAGCAGTGCTCAGTGGACAGCAGTCACTTCTAGGTATGGAAGGGAAGGTGCTTGCAACCTAGGGAGCTAATTCAGGGACCTCTGTCCCTTGCCTTGTGGCGCCAGCCTGTACCACAGTGGCCCTGTGGTTTGTGGGTGGGCAGCCCAGCCACAGGAGACATGGGTCACGGAGCCACCAGGCATGTCCCAGGCTGCTTGGCTGGCCTTGTAGCTGGTACAGATTTCTTCCTTCCTCTATTCTGGGTGCCAGGCAGGCCCAGAAACCCTGTGGTGTCAGCAGGGCTGGCCCTCCTTCTGATGGGGAGGAAGTGGGCGCCAATGAGCCAGGCAGACATGCCCTGAGGCGGCACAGTCAGGGCTGATGTGGGCATCACGTCCCCACTGCTTACGGAGCAAGCCCTTCCCGGTTTGCCCACGTCATGTGGCTTTGAGGCTGCCCTAGGTCAGAGTGGACTGGAATCAGGGCACGCAGTCTGTCCCCACTCTTCAAAACACAGCCGAGGGCTGGCTCCCTGGGGCCCAGCCTGCAGGAGGGGTTGGTGCTATGTGTCCCAGGAGGTGTGGCTGAGGTGTAGGGGGTCCACTGTGTGTGTTGGGGGGGTGATGGTGTGTCTAAGGATGTGTGAGTGAGTTAAAGCAGGGTGTTAAGAAGGCAAGTGAGCATGCATACATGTGCATGTTTGTGTGTGGGTGTGAGTAGGTATCTGTGTGTGTCAGAGTGCCCAGTGGGGGTGGGGAACAGCATCATTACTGAGTGTACAAACCGGTTTGAGCATGTGAGCGTGTGTCTGGGTATGTGCATGACAAAATGAGTATGTATGTTTAATTGCATGAGCGTGTGTGTGTATATCCCTGGGGTCTGAATCTTGAGGTCAGATATGTCTGAGTGTGTGTGTATGTGGGGGGGGGTGCGCGTGCACGCGCATGCATACATGCACATGCGCACATGTGTATACTATTGTGAAAAGTCCTGAGAGAGGAGCCACTTTTCCATGCAGAGCTTTGCTCCCTTGCATGTAAATGTTTATGGATGGGCCCTGGCCGGTTTGCTCAGTGGTAGAGTGTCAGCCCGGTATGTGGAAGTCCTAGATTTGATTCCTGGCCAGGGCACACAGGAGAAGCACCCATCTGCTTCTCCACTCTTCCTTCTCTCCTTTCTCTCTATCTCTTTCTTCCCCTCCCACAGCCAAAGCTCCATTGGAGCAAAATTGGCCCAGGCACTGAGGATGGCTCCATGGCCTCTGCCTCAGGTGCTAGAATGGCTCTGATTGCAGTGGAGCAACGCCCCAGAGGGGCAGAGCATCGTCTCCTAGTGGGCATGCCGGGTGGATCCTGGTCAGGTGCATGAGGGAGTCTGTCTCTCTGCCTCCCCGCTTCCCACTTAAGAAAAAAAAAAGTTCATGAATAGGCGGGGTCACGCATTTAGAATCCTAACTAAAGAGTCCAGGAGCTCCCAGGGAGGAGGGAAGAGGGTAAAGATATGAGCTTCAAACTGAGCACTGACCAATCTGAACAGGGGTCAGCTGCAAATACCCGGGCCAGCCAAAGCAGCTCCCATTACCCCAACTTCCTCTAATCCCACCAGCATCCAAGAAGGTATTGCCCTGGGGACATTCTGAGGCAGCCTCCAAAGCAAACCAGCAAACAGTAAGCCTTTTAATCAGTCGATAATAATAGTAAACACTCCTTCATGCACTTCACTCATTCATTCATTCACCAAGTTTTTTCTGGTTGTCTATAGTGTTCCAGGCACAGTTCCCAGCACTAGAGACACCACAGAGAACAAGATGGACAGAAACCCCTTTGCAGGAGGCATTAACAAGCTGGTGGGACCAAGCAGACTGTAGAAAAAATGAGCAGCGATGTAGAATTAATTGGTGTTAAGGGCTGGGGATAAAAACAAAGTGGGAGAGGTCAAGAGCACCAGATAGGTTTGCTGTTTGGAAAAGGTTGGTCAGCCGAGACTTCAACAGGAAGGTGACATCTGAGGGAAGACCCAGAGGAGTGAGGGGTAAGCCATGTGGATATCTAGAGGAAGAGCATTCTAGGCAGAGGGCACAGTGAGGGCAAAGACCTTGGGGGCGAGTGCATGCCTGGCTGATCCAAGGAAGAGAAAAGGTGCCATTGTCGATTTAATGTTGTGTGTGTGTGTGTGTGTTAACTGGTTATAAAAGGTTGCTCATGGAAAGATCAAATGATAGAGAATGAATAAAGGAGAAACTGAACATCCATAGTAACTGGAAGGGGAGGGGAGATGGACTAAGGCTCAGGGTGTCTATTGTACGATTCACCCGATAATCAAAGCGATTTTCCATTTTGACAAGGCAGCATCAAAATAGTGCAGCTGCGACCAAATCTCCCAGTCGCAGCCAAGGGCCGGCTTTATGGCTCTCAGCTCGTCCCTGAGCCCCGCTGGGTACTTAGTGGGTGCTTGCTGAAGAGGTCTGTGCCTTACACATCCTCCCACTTCCCTGAGGCTTGAGGGGCAGAAGAAAGATGGGTGCAAAGCTCCTCAATATAGAGACTGAGCCCCCAACCCCCACAGGCCGCCTGCCTGGCCCCCAGTGGCCCCAGAATGACAGCGTCACCTCTTCCTCCCCTGCTTTTATGAGCTGAGAAGGAGGCTTGTCCCACGTTGCACAATTGCCCCTTAATTGCTATTTCCTCTCAGTTATGAATTGTGTCATGGATACGGCCGCTCACGTTATTAAGCTTCCACGGAGGCCTTATCGTCTGGATTCCAGCCAGCAACCCGGTCTGACCTACTTTCCCACCGGATTTCAAAACTGCCTCCCTCATCCTCTCGTTGGACTTTTCCTAAGGAGAGTCTGCTATGCCCAAAATCTCGCCGCTAAAAATAAAAACTAGAACGAGGGGGGCGGGCACAGCTGGCCCCAGGAAGGCCTGAGGCTAAGAGCAGCCCCTGTGATTGTAGCCAAGCTCCTCCCCCTCCCAGAAGTTTCCTCAGCAGCCTGTCCTTGGGACGCAGGGTTCCCATCAGGACAGGCTGTGACACAAGCAACAAGGGTTCCTGGCTGATTGGACCTAAACCTTTCATTTCTCAATCATGGATAGGAGACTGACTTCAGAGTCAGACAAACCTGGGTTCCAATCCTACCTTTGCCACTGACCAGCTCATTCATTCATTCATTCATCCCAGGGATATATTTATTGAGTGTCTTCTAAATGTTGGCACTGGGCTGGGCGCTGGGAAAATATCTGAGAACAAGGCAGACACCCTCCCTGCTCTCGTATAACTGAGTTGGTAGAGATGGGCATGAAACAAATAATTTTGTTATAAGAACAATGAAAATAATAAAAGTGAGACAATGTGTTAGGCTGGGTAGTGACAGCGACACCATCAACTAAGATGGTCAGGGGGGGTCTCTCTGAAGAGGGAGTTAATTAAGCTGACCAAATGATAAGAGCAAGTCTGGGAAGCAGAGCAGGATAAGGGCGAGGCAAGTGAGTGACCCAGCGTACAAAGTGTGAGGGGGCACTTGATCTCAGCCTTGTTCAAGTGTAGGCTGGCCCTTGAGAGTGAGTGCCCCCTTAAAGTTTTCATCCTGGGCATCTCATTTGCTTCAAACTTTTCTTGGACCTGCTGGGAGGGAAAAGAATCCAAGTAGAGGAGCATGACATGTGCAAAGGCCCTGGGGTCAAGAGTGAGCCTGTGTGATGGGCCAGACAAAACCAGGAAGAGTGAGGAGGGGAGATGAAGTTAGAGAGGTGGTGAATGCAAATCACAGAGGGCCGCAAAGGCCAGACCATGGTGAGAATTTGGTGAGAGATAGAGATATACAGCTGTCCCTGGAACAGTACGGGTTTGAACTACCTGGGTCCACTGGTGCGAGGGTTTAAAAAAAAATACGGATAGTACTGTAAATGTATTTTCTCTTCTTTATGACTTTCTTAACACCATTTCTTTCCACTAGCTTACTTTATTGTAAGAAGACAGTATGTGATACATATTACACACAAAATATGTGTTAATCGACTGTTTATGCTATCAGTAGGGCTTCCAGTCAAAATAGGCATTTAGTAATTAATTTTTCAGGGAGTCAAAAGTTATACTTGGAGTTTTGACTGTGTAGAGAGTTGGCACCCCTAGCTCCCGCCTTAGTCAAGGGTCCTCTGTATTTTGAAGGTCAAGCCCGTGGTACTTGAGGGTGAACTGATATTTGCAGGGGAGGTAGGAGAAACCAGAGCTGACACCTGGGCTGGATGGACGGTGGTCCCTTGGCTGACCAGAGGAGACTGGCAAGGGCTTCATCTCCCCGAGTCATTTTTCCCTCGTCTCACACCAGCCTCCCCAGACCCTGTATCATACTTAGCTCAGGGGCCAGCACGTAGTAAATGCTCTCCTGACGGTCCAGGGAGGCTTAGTGATTTACTGGGAGTCATCGGCAAGTTCATGGTAGAGCCTGAACTGGAACCCAGACCCTACGCTCCCGGACATGTCGCAGCAGGCAGGCCTGGGCTTTGGCACATGACTCTGCAGAAAAGCAACCTCCTAGCCAAACAGGCCTCGGCAGCAGAGGTTGAATTTTTTTTTTTCTTTCTGAATTGTGCTTATGCGTGGGGCTGTTTATCTAACTTGGCTGAAGTTTGAGGCCTGGGCCTGTAAACATATCCTTTTAATTATTACACAAATGGAACATGCTCATGGAATAAAAATTTGAAAATGCAAATAGGCATATATATATATATATATATATATATATATATATATATATATATATATGAAAAGCAGAGAAAGAAGGAGTGGGAAGTGGGGGCGGGGGAGGCGACAAACCAAGCTTCTAAATGAACACGTGCACCAAGATACATACATAAGAACCTTCATTGCAGGGTTCTTCCAGCAAAAGACTGGAAGTGACCTGAGTATCCAAGAATAGGTGCCTTTTCCACCAGATACATTAAATAGCATTCCAATGTCACGCAGCCACCGAAGTGAATGGAACAGATCTCTCAGTCCTGGACATGGAAAAAAAATCACCAGGATGTAATGTTAACCAAGAAAAACAAGATTCAAAACAGCGATGATAGAATGCTCCAGTGTGTGTGTGTGTGCATGTTTGTGTGTGTTTAAAGGAAAGAGGGACAATAGATGAACATATTTGCTAGGAGATACTCAGACCATCTCTGGGGGAGACTAAAGGCTGTTGGGTTGAGGAGTCAAGGGAGGGAATGGCAAGTCAGAGATGGGAGGGAAATAACTTTTCTTGTCCCTTTGCACTGTTGGAAAGCTTTTGTTTTGGTTGTGTTTTGGTTTTGTCTTTTGAGAAACATTTTAATAATGTTTGAAAGATCAGAGACTCCCCTCTTGGTTTCAGAGACCTTTCCAAAAGCCTTGGGATAATCTAAGGTGGTGTTTCCTAAAAGCCTGCCCGCAAACCCGGGATTGCCACAGGGTGCCTGCAGGCCACAGGGCTCGGGGAAGAAACTGCAGGCCTTCTGACCCTGTGCTCCCATCGGTTTGTCTTTTATCTTTTTTTTTTTTAATTGGTTAGACAACAAGTAAAGGTCCAGCTGTAAAAGGGTTTTGCCTACTTGGAAATAAAATGTTTGAAAAGCTTTGATCTTGACTAATCTCACCCTACTAATGAGAGGACAAGGAGCCCAGAAAGAAAGGAAAAAAAAAAGACAGTCCCGGACTCAGGCAGACCTGACTCTGGCTGAGTACCTTACATGGTAAATTTGCCTTCTTGAACCTTAGATGCCTCCTTCAAAGCAAACAAACAAACAACCCAATTAGTCAGAGAAACCTAAAGTGGAAGTAGACCCTTCTTCTCAGTGCTTTTGGTCTTGGCAGAAACGTGCTCAGGCAATCAGACTGCTTCTCTTTCACCATCTGATTTTCCAAGAGCAAGAATGACCCCCTGTCTACCATTTCCCTCAAGTCCAAGGTCAGGCATATCTCAGTTCAAGTCAACTCACTGCAAAACTCAGGTATTCATTAGGCTGCATTCAATTCCAAGCACAGGACAACCCAATGCAAAATAGCTTAATTATTAAGTCATTGGATCTTCTTATATGTTCAAAAATGCACCGATCATGTGGTGGATCCATCAGGCATGAACTCAGTGGCTAGTACCACAAAACCTGACATTGGCAGGTTTATAGTGTCTCCTGCTACTAGAAATTCAAGCATCTTGAGCCAATTGGATGATTGATGGCTCAGTGATGCCACCAGGAGCCCAGGTTTTTTCCACTTTTTGTCATTGTGAACCTGTGGCTTTTATTCTCATGCTTGGTCATGGTTGCAAGATGGCCACTTCACAGCCAGCTCCTATCCACACTCCACGCAGGAAAAAGAGGCAAGGGGTGAGCAGCCTGCTCACCGCGTTTGTTTTCAAAAACCATTCCCCAGAGTCCCGCTTGGCAAATTTGGCTTAATTTTCATTGGTTATACCTGGGTCACATGGCCACTCCTAGCTCTGATGGAGTCTAGGAGAGTGAGTGTTTTAGCTGGCCCATTGCCATCCCAAATAAAATCAGGATTCTGTAAACAAGCAAAAAAGGGACAGTAGGTATTGAGTAGGCACTGAACAATGTCTTCCACAAGTAGTTCAAGGGTTGTTAATACAGTGACTCAGAGACATTATGAAGGACGTGTGTCTTTTCTCCTTCTCGGCTCTACTATTACCCATGTGTGGGCTTCTGTCCCGAGACCTGACGACTTACCTCTGCAGGCTGGAGAAGGCATCTTCCTTGAGCACATAGACTGATGCCCCTCAAATAAAAGAGGCTTTTCTCAGCCTGGGAGAAGTGTTAACAATGGCTGTGGCTGGGCCATCAACAGTGTCTACCACATCTCTGTTAACCAGAACTTTTAAATTTCATCCTCTTCTCTCCTGAGCTCACTGTAATCTGATTTCCATTCTCCCAACATGCATCAATCATCTCAAAATGCTGTGTAACAAAACACCCCAAAACTTTTATTCTTTTGTTTATTGTCATTGGACTTAAGTTCTAAAGGACTTTTGTGTGTCCCTGGTACCTGGAAACATGTCAGGTAATGACAAAGAGTTATGGAGAAACAATAAAGCTGGGTATAGGAAGAGTTATTTTGGGAAAGAGAAACTATTTTCGTGGGATCGGGGATGGCTTCTTTCATAGGAAGACATGACAGTGAAAGAAGTAAGGGAGGAATGAGTGCAAATGCCGTGAGGCAAAAGGACTTGGTGGAGGCCAGTGCAATGAGTGGGAGAGGTGGAGGAGGAGAGGGAAAGACCAGGGAAGGCAGTGGCCTTCTGGGCCACATTAAGGACTTGGCTTTGACCCTGAGTGAAGTGGGAGCCACAGGAGGCTTTGAGCAGAGGAGGGACGTGACCTCAGAGGTTTTCACAGGATCCCTCTGGCTGCTTGTGAATACAGTGTGTCCATAAAGTCATGGTGCACTTTTGACCGGTTACAGGAAAGCAACAAAAGACGACAGAAATGTGAAATCTGCACCAAATAAAAGGAAAACCTTCCCAGTTTCTGTAGGATGACGTGGCAGCATGTGCGCATGCGCAGATGATGATGTAACACCGTGTATACCAGGGGTCCCCAAACTACGGCCCCCGGGCCACATGCGGCCCCCTGAGGCCATTTATCCGGCCCCCGCCGCACTTCCAGAAGGAGCACCTCTTTCATTGGTGGTCAGTGAGAGGAGCATAGTTCCCACGAAATACTGGTCAGTTTGTTGATTTAAATTTACTTGTTCTTTATTTTAAATATTGTATTTGTTCCTGTTTTGTTTTGTTTTTTACTTTAAAATAAGATATGTGCAGTGTGCATAGGGATTTGTTCATAGTTTTTTTTTTATAGTCCGGCCCTCCAATGGTCTGAGGGACAGTGAACTGGCCCCCTGTGTAAAAAGTTTGGGGACCCCTGATGTATACAGTGGAGCAGCCCACGGCCATGCCAGTTGAGATGTGGACGGTACAGAGGAAAGTTCAGTGTGTTCTGTGGCTCGCTAAATTCGAATCCGTGACCAAAGTGCAATGTGAATATCGTGCATTTATAACAAAGTGCCACAACATAGGAATAACATTACTGGGTGGGTTAAGCAGTTGAAGGAAACCAGCAGTTTGGTGGAGAAACCCCGTTCTGGTAGGCCATCAGTCAATGACGAGTCTGTAGAGGCTATACGGGATAGCTACCTAAGGAGCCCTAAAAAATCTGTGCGTGAGCCCACATCGAACTGCACTGAATAGGTATGAAACTGGGAGAGTTTTCCCTTTATTTGGTGCAGATTTTACATTTCTGTCATCTTTTGTTGCTTTCCTGTGACCGGTCAAAAGTGCACCATGACTTTACGGACACACTGTAGTAGTCTGCATGGGGCCAGGGCAGAAGCAGGAAGTGGGGTTTTGCAGGCCTCATGACACTTAGGTCAAAAGAGGAGATTCAGGTGTTTGAGTGACATTCTCAAAAAGCCCAAGCACACCAAACAGAATTTCAAGTTACTTCAGAATCTACAAAAGATGGACAGTACCAGCCTGCTCCATTCCCAGGCATTGTGGACCACCTGCCTTTTCCACAACGTCCTCTACACGTGCTGGTGGTGCTGTAGTGCTGGTGAGGGGACTGGTTTCCCATAATCTGCGCGCTGCCTGTCTGTTCTGGACAGCCCTGCGGAAGGTGTGAGGGCTCAGCGCACGCAGTGTGGCCGCGGTGACGGTGACCGAGCTCCCACCAAAGATGCTGACGACTTTGAACCTGAAAACAAACCCCGATGCTCCTAATTCTGCAAAAACAAGTCCTGCGTCCTTGCACGCCATATCCCCCAGCACCAAGCTCTCTTATCTCACTGCACAATCCTTCAAAGAATAACACGGCGTATTTGTGTCTGTGGTTTGGGTTCCTAAAACCTGTGACATCAGATAAGTGCGATGTTCACAAAAACGAACAACATCACGGAGAGGGAATAAACAACCAAAAAGAAGACTCTGGTTTCAGCCTCGATTTCCTCTCCCAGGGGGAAGGAGCACTGTGTGTTTGAGGTTTCACGATGCAGAGGCTGAGTGCCAGGGAAGGGGGTGGGGCGGGTGGGTGGGGAATAACGCTCCGCCCCCTCCTGAGCTGACTCACGCTCCGCCTCCAAATCTCCCCGCAAAACAGAAACAATGATTACCTTCTCCCAGGGCTGCCACTGAGATGATTTGCTACAGTCACCAATAGTAGCTAACCTTTGGCTCAATCATGTCCCATAGGGCCATCTTTCAGGGTGGTCTTCGCCCTCTGGAGTAGCTTCAAGGATCATCTCTGGTTTACAGGAGGGGGGGGGGGGCGCTGAGGATTCGAGAAGGAAAAGAAGGTGGTTACAAAATACTGTGTGGCCACTTTTGTTTTCTAGAAAATGCAAACGTAAAATAGGAATTAAGTAAACAAAAACATATAAATATAAAAATATACATGGGCACTAAAGTTTGTCAGGACATATACACCCAAAGGTCACAGTGATCTTCCTGTGTGTCACAGTTGCCACGGAGACAGTGATCCAGGGCTGTCAGTCGTCACTTCTGCCCAGAGGCTCCCTCCGAGCCCCGTTCTGCGGTGGTCCTCCAGCCCCTCTTCACCCCGCCACCTCGTTCACCTCTTCACTTGCTGATCACCACCAGAAGTTACCTTAGTTTCTCTTCCGTTTCTGGGTTCCTCGCCTGTGTTCCCCACCAGAGCAGGAGACCCAAGAAGCTGGAACCCGGCCCGTGGGTTCTGTCCACAGCTCCTTGAGCAGTGCCTGACACAAGAGGGCCTCAAGAGATGCAACTTGATAACTGACTTATTATTGTTCATATGCTTCCTTATTATTTATTTTGAATTTACTTAAAAAGAAAAAGACCATATGGGTTATTTTCAATTGTTTCTTTAAAGTGCCGGTCAGAAATGAGCGGGCTGAACCCTCCTTAAGAAGGCAGTGCTTCCAAAGAGGGTACCCTGCCTGCCAGAGAGTGGGCCAAGCAGCAAACATCCCAGAGTTCCTCAGCCCAGCCTGCTCTGACTTCTCTGGCTCCGGAGATCTCCCCGCCTGGGACAGAATTATCTTTGAACGACAGCATGCTTGGTCTCCTCCACGGGGTGAGGCCGCCCTGAATCTCAGGGGCACCAGGGAGCCCCCGGGCCAAACGCAGCCCACAGGAGGTGTTATTTGGCACACACAGTTCCAACAGCTTGGAATTTCATCATCATTTAAAAATCAGGAGACATTGGAAGAAAAAAGAAAATATCTTCCCAAAGGGCATGACATAAGACAAGAGTAAATAAACGGGAAGACTTCACATCCTTAAAATGACAGTTCTGGCAACATATGTAAACAATGTAATTTCAAGAAGTGGCCCGCAGATTCTTTTAATTGAATAAAATAATGTTGGAGTTGATAAAGAAAAGTATGAAATAGAAGAACAGTGGGAAAGATTATGACAAAGGTGGTATTTTGACTCACTGGGAAAATGGAATATTTAATCCCAGAGACAAGCATTGCACACGGTCAACTTATTTATTTTATCACTAAGATAAAAATAGACTCCTATCTTCTACCATATAAAAAAAAAATCCAGAGATTTTACATAAAACATCTGGATTTCTAGCTTGCCTGAAAACTCTGGCAACATTAGGCCCTCATTTTCTAAGGCAGCCATGGGCTGGGGCTGAGTTGAAACTCAGGGGTGTTCCAATTCACTACAGTCCCCACTACTCCCTTCTGCCTCCCACCTGGCTGCCTTCAGTCATTTCACGTGTCTTGCCTGGGCACTGAAGTCATTGGAGTTTGGAGTCTTTGAGCTCAGGGGACACTTGAAGTTGGATTTCTGCTAATAGCCACCTTTGCACTCATTTTGTTTTTCTTGAAGGAGATACAAATCTATCTGGAGGAGGGATATGGCTTGAGGAATGGCTAAGAGCATGGATGTGGTAGTCAAAGAGCCTTGAGTGACCTCCCCTCTAAATGCCTCAGTTTCTTCCTCTACCAGTGGGGATAATAAGAGCTGTCCCTCGACACTGGAATCTGGGCCACCGTTCCATGAAATGCATGGCCCAGGGCTCAGGGCAGAGTCACACCAGGGACATGTGGAAATGGCATGGGGATAACAAAACGCCTCCTTCTCAAACTTAGGGGTTTTTTGTTTGTTTTTTTTTGTTGTTTTTTTTTTGTTTTTAATTATAATTTTATTTTTTTAATGGGGCGACATCAATAAATCAGGTTACATATATTCAAAGATCAACAAGTCCAGGTTATCTTGTCTTTCAATTATGTTGCATACCCATCACCCAAAGTCAGATTGTCCTCTGTCACCTTCTATCTAGTTTTCTTTGTGCCCCTCCCCCTCCCCCTTTCCCTCTCCCTTTCCCCCCTCCCCCCGTAACCACCACACTCTTATCAATGTCTCTTAGTTTCACTTTTATGTCCCACCCACGTATGGAATAATGCAGTTCCTGGTTTTTTCTGATTTACTTATTTCACTTCGTATAATGTTATCAAGATCCCACCATTTTACTGTAAATGATCCGATGTCATCATTTCTTATGGCTGAGTAGTATTCCATAGTGTATATGTGCCACATCTTCTTTATCCAGTCGTCTATTGACAAGCTTTTTGGTTGTTTCCATGTCCTGGCCACTTTGGGTGTATTGCGAAACATCTGGAGGCTCCAAGGATAGGTTTTTCTGTTTCTGGTTGAAGATCTTGTTGAGGTTTGGGGGAGATTTATCGGTATCACTTCCTACTCCGCCATTACTCTGATGTCATCCTAAACTTAGGGTTTTTAGTTGTTGGGCTTTTCGGGGAGAGAAGGAAAAGAGGAAGACAAGGATGAGGTGGGCAGAGCAGAGGCTTTGGTATGATCTCCTTTTGCCCTAAAGGAGGAGAGAAGTAAGCAGACAGCCCTGGTCTCCTTTGAATTCTCTGCCTGCCTCCGGAGCTGATAAGAGCCAGCCAAATTTGAGTTGGGCAGCTCCACCTTCCTGACCAGCCTTTCCCTGGGTGTGTGGAATCTGGGACCCCAGAGTCTGCACCCTGCCCAAAACGTCCACCTTTAATCCCCTCTCACTTTCTAGGAGACTTGAGGAGAAAGACAGGAAGATGTCCCCACTTGGAACCCCATATAAGAGATGGGAGAAAGAGCTTGGAAGGGGGCCTCCGGCACATTAACAACTAGGCTCCCTGTCCCAGGAAGGAGCCCTCAAACTGGGGACTGCCTGACCAGGTGGTGGCACAGTGGATAAAGCGTCGGACTGGGATGCGAAGGACCCAGGTTTGAAACCCCGAGGTCGCTGGCTTGAGCGCGGGCTCATCTGGTTTGAGCAAAGTTCACCAGCTTGAGCCCAAGGTCACTGGCTTGAGCAAGGGGTCACTCGCTCTACTGTAATCCCCCGGTCAAGGCACATATGAGAGATCAGTCAATGAACAACTAAGGTGCCACAACGAAGAATTGATGCTTCTCATCTCTCTGTCTTCCTGTCTGTCTGTCCCTATTTGTCCCTCTCTCTGTCTCACACACACACACACACACACACACACACACACACACACAAAACAAAAAAAGCCCAAAACAACAACAACAACAAAAAAAAAAAACAAAACTAGGGAACGTGTAACTCTCAGGCATTTGCCTGGCAGTGGGCTGGGCAGGAGTTTAAGTTTCTGGTGAAGAACCGAAATATCCCCCCACCCAGCAGCTGGTGGAGAGAAGCCACATGGCACAGGGGTTCACAGAGTGGCTTTGAATCCATCCCGTTTATGATGGTGTGACTTTAGGCAGGTGACTTCACCCTGTCCAACCTCAGTTTCCAAATCTGCCCTGGCCTCTGCCTCGAGGGAATGTTAAGGGTTAAATGAATTCGAGCCCATCGAGCGCCTGGTAGATGATAATAGGTCCAATAGATGGGTGCTGTTATTGTAAAATGGCTTAGGGAGTCTTAGGACAGTCTCAGGCAGAGACGGAAAACTGCTCAGACCTCAAATCCGGAAAGATAAAAAACGGCAGTTGTTTGAAATCTCTAAGGGTGCCAAGGTCCATGCAGTCAACAAGGTCAGGATCCAGGGCCTATTTGAAGTTGGGAAGAGGTAAGTTCTGGACAAAGTTTAGCACAAACAGAAGACATTTCCTCCATGTTATGCCCAAAGAGACCAAGGCCAATGGCTCTGAGAGCTTCCCTGGGGATGGACAGATAGCTAAAGGCTAAGGATAGAGGGGCTGAGAGAATGGTCCCTGGGGTCACAGGCTCTTTTCCAGCTCTGCCCTTCCTAGCTGTGTGGCCTGTGTGAACAGAGCAGGGAGTAGCACTGAGGACCCCAGAGTGTGGCCTGAGACTTGGTGATCATGGCATCCCCTCCACTCATCACTTGTCCCAGGTGCAATTCTGGATGTGAGGCTCGGGAGCCCTGGCTCCTGGACATAGCGGTACCCATGGGTGTGTTTGCTCCACAATTTCTGACAGAGCCCACTCTGAGCTGGGCGCTGGGTTCCAGAGAAAATGCAGATTCCTCCCCTGCCGCCAAGATCCTGATGACAGACAAATGTACAACTATCCAGGCCAGAAAAGACAGGGGGAGATCAGGGGAGGCTCCCTGAAGAGAGGCTTATGAGGACGGGCCGAGGGAGTGTTGACATTGGCAAAACAACAAGACTGGGCAGGTGCTCCCAGGGAGGGACAGCCCAGGAAAGCCCTGAGCAACAGGAGCCCGTGTGCTTGGACAGTGATCTGGACGTGGTCACCTGTGCTAGAGAGCTGGGGGCGGGGTTTGACCACTCACTGTCCATGTGACCTGAACAGCCCACACTCCCTTTCTGGACCTTGGTGTTATCCTCTATAGAATAGGGATAATTACATTACCCGTCTCCTAGGGTTGTCTTGGAGAGTCCGTGCATTAACGCATGCAAAGGCCAGTGCTGGGCTTGGGGAGGGGCTTATGAGCGTGAATCGGTATTGTTGCTATCATTATCACAAATGTGCAGTATTGAGTCGTCCAACCTACTCACTTCTTCCCCTTCCAGTCGGCTCCTTAGATATAGAAGACCTGGAGCCCTCACAATCATGTTCACGGGGGACACCCCAAGGGATCGCAGGTGAAGAGCTGCTGCTGGCCTGGATGTTGTGCTAAGAAGCAGGTACTCCCAGCGTCCACCCCTCCCCCTCCGCCATGTTTCCCAGCTTCAGGCAGTCTAGCTCCCCTTCCCGGCTTTGTCCCTCCTGTCCTTTGTGTGTAGCATTTGTTTTTCTTTCCTTTGACTCACTTTAACTTTCTACTCCATTTGTGAGTCACATTTGATGCTCAAGTTTCTCTTTTTCAAATGCCCATGAAGACAATGAGAATTTTTAAGCATTTTTGAGCACTTGCTATATGCCTGACATTCTCATTCATTCATTCATTCATTCATTCAACAGATAGTTGTTGAGCATGTCCCGTGTGTCTTGGAGCTCATCAATAAACCACAGATAGAGGTCCCTGCCTTGGTGGGGCTCACATTGCAGAGACAAGGGAGGGAGAGAAGCAGATACATAAATCTGCCAAGTCTACAAACTGTTCCTTATATACATAAACTCACCGAATCAGCAACCCTATGAAGTATTTGTCCCCATTTTCCAGGTGAGAAAACCAAGGCTCAGAGAAGGGAAGTGATTTGCCCAAAGTCACACAGGTAGGAAATGGCCAAGCTGGAATTTGAAGCCACCCCTGTCGGAGGCCAGCGCCCAAGCCCTTAACCTCCCCAGGAGGCTGTCTACTAAGATAAAAGACACTAGCCCAGATCAGGGGTGTTGGTGCCTGGGGCCCAGCTCGCTCTGTGAGTCTTCAGGCAGGAGGAGCTCTGCCCACCCTCCCAGCAGCCTTCAATGGGGAAGGCCAAGTACACGGTTACTCTCTGGCCAGAGACAGTGGGAACAGGACGTCCTGGTCCTGTTGCCCTGGCCGGGTCCAATGAGCTATTTTAGGGCACGTTTATTGATGGGACATGAGTGCCTGCTGGACTCCTGATTCAAGAGGAAGGCTCAAGGCTGGCCGAGGATGGCTCTGCTGCTCCAGGCCCTTCGCTGTCCTGGGACAGCGACCATCTGTGTCCTGTTCTGCTCCCCAGGCCAAGAGTGTAGCCTGAGCTGACTGGCTCTGGGAAAGACAGGGGGCCCCACTGGTGTGAACAGATGTTGGGGGTCATGTGAACTACTGTTTCCCCAAATTCTGGAGCCGATTTGATTCATGGGATGCAGAGTCCAGAATGATTACAAGAACAGGTTTTGAGATTAGACACAGCTGTGTTCCCTACTAGGAGTTTTACCTTGGGCAAGCCGGGTCAACTCTCAGTCAGTTTGCTGTCTGTAAAATGGAGCTGGCAGTGTTAACCCTCATCCGCAGGGAAGGCATGTAGCTTAAATGAGACAGTGTGTGCAATGTGAAGTCAATAATCAATAACTTTGTAAATAAAGATTGACAGCTAACATTTATTGAGAGTGTAGCATGAGGTAGTCACTGGGCTAAGTTATTGATCTGTTTTATCTCCTTCTGTCCCAATAGTTCTGGAGGCAGTGAGTGACACTGTTCTCGGTGCCATTATTATCCCTTTGTATAGATAAGGAAACTGAGGCTCAGAAAATACATGACTTGCCCAAGACCATAGTGAAAGTATATAGCAGAAAAATGTGCCTTTGAACTTATACCACCGGAGGGAACAGGGCCGGCCCAAGTCCCAAGGCTAGACCTCTTGTTCCCTAGGCCTCTTCCTAAGGATGGTCACTCAGGTCCCACAAACACGCAAGTTGCCACCATGCTGTGTTCAACTTGGTCATCCCTTAGTTCTGGGGAGTGACTTCTTGGCTCTTGCATGTGATGGGAATCCAGAAACCAAAGGTTGCAGAATATTCCCTTGACCATCCTCCCTTATTTTGTTTTCTTGGTTCATGAGCAAAAATCTCCCAGAAACTCTCTAGGTTGGCTAAAGCCTGGGGCTGACTTGGAAGGGCGTTTTGCTGTGTGTGCTGGGGGGGCAGGGCACTAGGGGCTTGCTGGGGAGGGGCGCACCGGGCTCCCACACGTGGGTCACCTTAGGCCAGAAGTGGATGCAGTGCTTTCTTCCTAAGGTGCTCTTTGCGGCCTGCACCTACTTACAATTCACCCAGTGCCCTGAGGGTACAGTACACCCCAGCCTCCTTTACTGAAGGAACTAGCCCTTTGAAAGATTTTTCCCTTCTGCCTTTCAGCTCTGTCTCTGAACCCTGGACTCTCTCCCATACCATCCTCCAGAAAGGCTATGCTTGTCCCTGCTTTGAGACCTTTGCCCCTTCCCAGTATGCTGTTCCTCCATTCTCTGCCTGCCGGATGCTTCTCCTTATACTTGTGACTCCTTCACAGTGAGTACTTCCCAGAATACCCCCTCCTGAGCCCCCCAACAGCATTTGCCCCCTAGTTAGGGTTACCATAGCAACTGAAAGATACCTCTACAGGAGTGTTACACAGACCCCTTGAATGTCACAGAACAGACCCCCCATTTCCTCTTCTGAAATCACATTTCTCACTAATCTTCTCATCTCAGAAATGGTGCCACCCTCACCCTGGGGCTCGGGCCCAAACCTAGAAGGCGTATTTGAGTGCGGCTCACTCACCCTATACATCCCACCCATCAGAAGGCCTGTGCACTTGGCTGTGGAATGCATCTATCTCAAATCCATATTCTTGTCACCACCTTTCAATTGCCATCACAGTGCACATGGCCGCCATCTTCACCTACCTGGACTGTGACAGTTGTCTCCTCCCTAGTCTCTTGGCTTCCAGCTTTGCTCCACTCTACCCATCATGGTCAGAGGAAACTCTTAAATAGAAAAAACGTCAGGTCACACCCTGCTCAACACTGTCATCCCAGGATTCCCCATTTGTCTTAGAATAAAATTTCTTCTCCTCGACTGTGGGCTATAAGATCTTGTATAATCTGACCTTTGCCTACCTCCTTAACCTCATCCCTACCCACTTCCCTCACTCACTATGCTTCTGTCACACTTGCCTCCTCCCTGTTCCTGAACTAGCAAGCTTGTTCCTGTCCCTAGGCAGAAACTTGCTGTTCCCTTTGCCTGAAACTTCTTCTGCCAGATGGCTGTCTGGCTCACTCTCTCACTTAATTCAGGTCTCTGCTCAAATATCTCAGAGAAAACGTCCATGACCTACCTTCTAATCTACTTCCCTCCATCACCCTTTATCCCTCTACTTACTTTATTTTCTTTCACTGCAGTTGTTAATATCTATTACATCTTACTAGTACATTTGTTTTAACCCAGTTTGCTGCTAAATGTTTAACCACTGGCTCTCGGCAAGGGGGGAGCTCTGATGTTTACATCTGCCAATTTCTGTGGTATAAACATTCCCACCAAGGCCGGTTTCTAGCCACCAATGTGACTCACTGAAGGTGGAGCTGGGAAGAGATGGGCAAGTGGCACATCATTCTATTATTATTTTCACCGTGTGGTATGGTCTGTAATACAATAGGATATAATAGAGGTCAGTAACCTCAGGAACATAGAAAATAGTAAAATAGAAAGCGATGAGCTTCGAGTAGTTGTTACCTTTATTTTTATTATAATTATTTAATTGTAAATTTATGTAATTTGATTTCTAATGATGGCTGTGTAGAACAACGAGCTTACAAAATCTGTGAGCCAGTGTGAGCCAGTTCCAGCACCGCACTGGAAACAGGCGACGTGGAGACTGGAACACTGTCCATCTTGTTCCCCGCTGTTTCCCTAGAATAGTAGGAGGAGCCCTCAGCAGGTGCTCAGCCCGTATTTGTTGAACATGCTGTAGTGCCTCAGTCTGCCTCAGAAAGCACAAACTGTTCGCCTCCATCACCTTGACTCTGTGGGCTCAGTCCAGCCCACAAATGGGTTTCATTTGGCTCTCGGAATGTTTTCAACATTTTAAAAGAATTCGTTGCCAAAATTTAAAAGTCAAGAGATTTTTGCACGAAATTTCACATAAACCTTGATTTGCGGCCTCTCTTGAAAGTCAGAAGCTCTGGGCAGACGGGGCCTGATTCTGTCATGATGACAGAGATCAGGGCTGAAGGGCAGTTACTCCCTTCAGACAGGGCATGAGCTTGCCCAGTTCACCACAGTCCCCACCCCTCCCTGCCGCCTCACGCCCATGCCAGGCCCTCTTCATTTATTTATATAACCCGCTGGGCCCTGTAGATATTTGAGTTGTCATTGCCATCTTAGCCTCCATTCTAACTCTTTTCATGGTGTCCCCACCAGATTGAGGCCACCATGTGGACTGGCTCTGTGAGTTAGGCCCCTTGGGGCCTCCATTCCTTTTATTGGGCCTGGCACACAGTAGGGCCACAGCCACTGGAATTTGCTTAAATGTTTGTTGTTGAATGAATCCCAACCGCCCAGTTACCCTAACTGGTGCATGCACTCCATCCAAGCCCCAACCGACCGGAATGTGACAAAGAGGTTGACCAAGGCCAGGGTTTAAAAATACTCCAGGGCTGGTCAGCTGCGAGCACTCGGAGGTGTTGAAACCAGCGGGCAGAGTCTGGCCAGAGGCCAGCCCCCCGACTCCGCTCCGTGTGAATGTGGGCCACCAGCAGTTCCTCGCGGGGGTGAGGAGACTGGGCTGCAGCCCCCTCCCCCACCACCCTGCTTGGGAAAGGTCATCACTAAGTTTATAAACAGCATCGGGTGACATGACATAATTGCGCACAAAGGGTTACCAGGCGGAGCATGAACGCAGGGCGGCCTCCCCTGGTGTTTTCATGCTGTGGTCAACTGGCGTCTTGATCCGGGATGTTGCTCGCCCGGTGGTCTTCCTATGGCTTGAGCCACGGTTAAAAATAAGTCTCTGTCCCCTGGGGGACAGCCAGCATGGGGGCTGATTGAGCCCCCAAGCTCTGATTGAACGCCTACTGGGTGCCAGGCACTTCAGAGGCATTAGCTCACTGAGCCTTGGGAGGGAGGGATCGTCATCCCATTTATAGGTGGGGAAACTGAGGCCGGGAGTGATACCACTCAGTGTTTCAAAGTTTCCTGGTAAACCTGTGGCAGTGCTGGCATCCAAATCGACAAGAATGAAGTTCCAAGAAGTCATGGGTTCAGTGTTTCGCTCTGCAGGGCCCCTCTTCCCTGGAGTTGCATCTGGGCCTCAGCCTAGCTCTGAGAGGCAACTCCCACTTAACTCATCCAAAACCTGCTCTCTGGCTTCCCCGTGGGATGTCCTTGTGGAGCTGACATGTTGGAGTTGGGCAGAGAGATAAACATAATAGGTAAATTAAATATATTGTGTTTCAGATGGCAGTAAGGACTAAGGAGAAAAGCAAACCAGACAGAGGTGAAGAGCCTCAGAGAGGCACGGATCTAATGTGGGAGCCAGAGGAGACCTTATCGAGCAAATATTTGAGGACAGACTTGAAAGACATGAGGGATTGAGCAATGGAGATAACTGAAGGAAGGGCATTCTTGGCAGAGAAAGCAGCATGTGCAAAGGCCCCGAGGCTGGATTCTGCCTGGCACGTGTGAGGATGACGAGGGGGCCAGTGTGCCGGGCAGCGAGAGTGAGGGGCAGCCTGGGGAAAGTGAAGGCGGGTCATGCAGAGCCTTGCACATCATTGGAAGGACCCGGGCTTGTCTCTGGGGAAGATGGGAGCCGGGAGGTCCCGAGCAGGGGAGGGCATGCTCTGCTCTAGGTGTTGAAAGAACTCATCTGGCTGGGTGTGGAAAATGGACTGTCAGGGGCAGAGAGGGAAGGGGGACAACCCGAGAGGAGGTGACTGCAATGGTCCAGGCACAGGACGATGATGAGGGGGCCCAGGGCGTGGTCACGGAGGTGGAGAGGTGGGGAGAAGTCCATGACCCTACATTCCGGATTTGTTGGGAAGGTGGAGCTGACAGGACACACTGCTGGACCACACGGGACAAGAATCAAGAAATTGTGAATGACTCTGGGTTCCAGGCTGAGCAACTAGAAGGAGGGAGCTTCCACCTCTCAGAGATGCCCCGGCACTATGCTGTCTCCCACCAGAGGACGGATATGGAGCAGATGTTATGATGATTGCACCCATTCTAAAGATGAGGAAACCGAGGCTCAGACAGAAGAAGCTCCCATGTCTAAAGTCACACAGCCAGGCGTGAGAACCCCGGGCTCTTGGGCTCCAGCCCTCATGCTGTCCCTTTCTCCACGCTGCCTGTGCCCATCCCCTGCTTTTTGCCTTGGAAGTGAGGGGAGTGCTCAGAGGGTTGATGGCTAGGATAAGTGTCCTTCCAACTGTCCGGCACAGGACCAGGAAAGGGGCTGAGGACGGGGAGAGGTGATTTAGGAACAGCACAGCTCTTCGGGCCTGTGCATTCTGTCCAGTACAACCAACATCTCTGAGGCCAGCGCTGGGCAGGTGTTGAGGATCCGGAGGCAGGAGCATGCGGCCCAGCATGTGAGAGAAATGGAGGCTCTCGTTGCCTCTGACGGCATGGGAAGCGGTGGCGTTATCATCAGAGTTCAGATCAAGAGCGGCTCAGAGGATAAGGCGCTTGTGAACCTTTTTTGCCTTGGGCAGCCTCTTGACTTCCCCAAACCTCAGTTTCCACCTCTGTGAAATGGGTTGATAATGACCGTATCAGAAGTCTGTTGTCACAAGCAAAGCTGGGTGCCAAGGGGGCTCCCTCCATCTTCAACTGCTCACCACTGTCTTCCAGGACAGGAAGAGCCAGGACCCAGCACGTCATAGGTGTTCTGGGGACCGAGAGCCTGCTGGGCACATGGAAAGAACTTAATGAACATGTTTGGGACTTGTTTTCTTCACCTATAAAGACAGTGCTTACCATCTACATGTACACAGAACCTCTCAGCCACAGGATGAGGTGGGTACTAAAATCGTCTTTACTGAACAGTAAGAAATTGATGCTTAGAGAGGTTATGAGACTTAACAGAGCTAGGAAGTGGTGATGCAGGGTTTGAACTTGACTCCCTCTGCCTCCTCAGCATTATTAGTGCTTCAATCACAAGTCTGAAATGATAATAGCTTGAATTTTGTTGAGTACTTATTCTGTGCAATGCATCGGTCCAGGCATTTGACATGTTTGAGCTAATATTAATCTTGACCTCAAATGTATGAGACAGGTGCTATTTTCTTCCCATTTAATGCATGAAGAAAGAGGTTAAGCAAGTTATACAAGGTCACGGAGCTAGTCATTTACAAAACCAGCATTCAGACTTAGGTGGTCCAGCTCCAGAGTCCATGGTCTTAAATCACAGTGCTCTACTTGAGGGATAGAGCAATGAGGGCAAGGCACAGTGCCGGGCACACAGGCAGTGCTCAATAAATTATTAAACTTCGAAAAGCACATAGAGATAAGCAGGGTTTTCCTATTTCTAAACCTCACCGAGGGCTTGCTAGAGAATTCACTGTGCCTTTATTTCTGTCTCTGTCTTCCTTTTGATCCCACTTGCTAGAGAAGCTGCCCATGGGCCATATTATCCCTGTTCTCCTTCCCTGTGGAAAAATTCTGTGCAGCACCCACGGGTCATGGGGCTGCTGGCTAGAGGGCTGGCGAGGGCAGAGTTTGGCCAGGTTATCAGGTTTCGTGGTCAGCCACCTTCGCCCCTGACCAGAGCTGTCTTTCCAAAACAGAACATTTAGTCACCGCCTGTCCCTGTGCTCAGCTGTCCTTGTGCCCCTGACCTCGCTTCCTGCCCACCCGCCCGGGGTTTTTCCTAGTATCCTTGTCTCTTACTGACATCTTGTGAAGATGAGCAGAGCCGCGAAAGGGAGTCAGAGAAAGAGAAACAGAGGACGAGAGAGACAGTGAGCGAATCTGAGAGACTGTCAGCCTCTGACAAAGGCAAAGACAGACAGGTAGTGAGACTGAAAGAGGAGACAGCCAGAAAGGGGAGAGATGGAGAGATGGAGGAAGCCCTGCAGATACCCGCTGCTCTCAGAGTCTCCTCCAAAGGGAGTTTCCACACCCTTGGGTCTCCTTTCAATGGGTCTTGACCTTCTTCCAAGGCTACAGCACCTTCTCCTACCACACCTTCCCAACCCAGCAGATAACCAGGGCTACCCACTTTCAGGCACAATTCTTCACCTAACTGCTGCTCATTCCCCTTCCTCCAGGAAGCCCTCCCTGCTTCCACATACCCCAACTGCATTTATCCCACTGTACTGTTGCTGATCATTTATAGCAGGGGTCGGGAACCTATGACTCATGAGCCAGATGTGGCTCTTTTGATGGCTGCATCTGGCTCGCAGACAAATCTTTAATAAAAAAAATAATAACGTTAAAAATATAAAACATTCTCAGCCCTGGCCGGTTGGCTCAGCGGTAGAGCGTCGGCCTAGCGTGCGGAGGACCCGGGTTCGATTCCCGGCCAGGGCACACAGGAGAAGCGCCCATTTGCTTCTCCACCCCTCCGCCGCGCTTTCCTCTCTGTCTCTCTCTTCCCCTCCCGCAGCCAAGGCTCCATTGGAGCAAAGATGGCCCGGGCGCTGGGGATGGCTCTGTGGCCTCTGCCTCAGGCGCTAGAGTGGCTCTGGTCGCAACATGGCGACACCCAGGATGGGCAGAGCATCGCCCCCTGGTGGGCAGAGCGTCGCCCCTGGTGGGCGTGCCGGGTGGATCCCGGTCGACGCATGCGGGAGTCTGTCTGACTGTCTCTCCCTGTTTCCAGCTTCAGAAAAAAAAAAAAAAAAAAAAAGAAAAAAAAAAAAATATATATATATATATATATAAAAATAAAACATTCTCATGTATTACAATCCATTCATTTCCTACCGCTCATGTTCATGGTTGCGGGTGGCTAGAGCCAATCACAGCTGTCCTCTGAGACAACACCAAATTTTTATTGGATAATGCGTAACATACACGGGTCATTGTATGGCTCTCATGGAATTACATTTTAAAATATGTGGCATTCATGGCTCTCTCAGCCAAAAAGGTTGCCGACCCTGATTTATAGACTTTTCTCCTCTACTGGAATGTCAACTCCTTGAGAGCAGGGATTGGGTCTGTCTTGCTCACCCTGCAGTCCTGCCCTAGCACAGTGCCTGACACGGTGTCAGTATATATTGGCTGAATGATGTATTGAACCAGCTGTTCGTGTGTCACCTTAAAGAAGCCTTCCCTCAGAGTGCTTATCACTGTCTGTTATTGTGCGATTATTTGATTTAAGGTATGTGTCCCCTCTGCTCTGAGGAAAGCAGAGTCTGTGTCTCTTATGTTTACACCCTTGCTTCCCCAGTGCCTGGAACAGTGCCTGGAACAGAGTCTGTGCTCAGATATTGGTTTAATGAATAAATAAACAAATGAATTAATCACTAGCCATCTGGAGGTTTTGAATCTTATGTTTTAATCCATTCGAACCCAGCTCAAATGCTCCCCATTTGAATCAGACAAGGGTCCTTCCCAAGGCCTCCAGCCCAGCTGCTGCGGTTCTCACTGTCCCCGCCCACTGGCGCCAATGTCCCCATTCCCCGGGGCACTATGCTTGGTGGACATTCTCAGCCACCCCTCTGCACCTCACCATAAGTATATCAGCAAAGCTGGGGTTTTTTTCTTCTGTGAACAAGACTGCCTGGAAAAATGGAGCACATTTGTACAAACAACCTCAATGTCACTAGCGGACCTTGGTCCCTGTGGGACAGTCTCCAAGGTTTGACCGGCCAGCTGCCCAGGGCCTTGCCCTGAAGCAGGGTTTGTGTTCTCGCCTCAAAAGGGCTGGATGGCTAGGATGGAGGGGAGGTATTGAGGGGCCCTGAGTCTGCCCTTCATGTTCGGGAGGGGAAGGAAGGCAAAGGCTATGGGTATCCTGGGTGGGGACAGGGCAGAGCCCACCTTACCCTGCAGGCTCAGAGCAGGCCCTCTCTCCTCCAGAAAGCCTCCTGACCACCTTCCTTGCTTCTGTGGACCCCTGGTTGCAGCTCATATCACATTCTGTTGAAACTCTCCACTGGACTTCTCCCTCCACTACTCTGTGCTCCCAGTGGTTAAAGCCAGCCCTTTATATCTCGGTGTCCCCAGAGCCCAGGCATGTGGGAGGCATCAGCTAAGGTGCTGAGTGAACGAAATGATGATCGAACAGGCACTTCCTGCTTTGGTTCATATTTACTTCTGTCTCTTACTAGGATGGGAGCCCAAAGACATTGTCACCTTCATCTTTGTTCCCCAGGGCCTAACACTGCTTAAGACATAGGAAGCAGCATGGAAGATGTGTGGAATAAATGGATGGATGAGTCCTTACCTGTTATCACTTTGCCTCTCCCATTGTTCTGGGAGCTCTGGGAAGTCAAGGACCAAGCCGTTTTTGTTTCTAGTGCCTCTGAGTCCAGCGTTGGGCTTGGCACAAAGGAAATGTTTGGTAGGTGTTTATCAGATGGGTGGATGGATGGCTAACTAACTGCGCACATCAGCATCAATTTAAGAGCTTACACACACACACACACACACACACACACACACACACACGCTTAAGCCCTGCTTCAAAAATAAAAATGAAAGTCAACATTTAATGAATGTTTACTGCATACTGGGCCCCAAGCTCAGCCTATGATGCAGGACATTCACTAAATTCTCATGGTCTCCCCATGAGTTTGTAACTAATGCTACTTTACTTTGAGAGCACAAACCTGAGGCTCAGAGAGGTAAAGTCACCGACCTTGGGTTACACAGCCCCGAGGCAGAACAGCCATGATTCAACTGAAGATCTGTGTGATTCTAGAACCAAGTTTGACTTGACTGGGCCTGTGGGCACCTGGGAATCTGGATTTTCAGTGCTCCCCCAGCTGATTCTGATAGACAGCCAGTCTGAGAACCCCCAGGCCAGACCTGAGACGTGGGAGAACACCCTGGCTCTGGACCCAGCTGATCAGGGGGCAGTGCTGCCTCGCAGCCTGTTTCCCCGTCTGTGACGTGGGGGTGATGGCAGCGCCTACCTCTGGGGGCTTCAGGAGAATAGAATGTTGTGAGCAGAGTGCCCACCGGGCAGTAAGTGTTGGAGAATGTCATGCAAATGGTCCTGGCAGCGGCAGCAGCATCGCTGTCACTGGACTGCAGGCTGATGGCCGAGATGGCCACCCTGCTCCTTTCCATAGCTCACCTGTGTACAGACGTTTTTCCACGCTCCTAGCTAAGAGCTTGAGAAGAGCTGAAGAAGACTTCTTGGGGGCATTCTGGAGGCCACAGCATATGTGTGCAGAGCTGGGGTGTTGAAGCAACTCTAGAAATATAACCAGCTCAAGGACACATGTCCATAGACATGTGACCAGATGACCACTACTGTGCAGTTCATGACAGCAAAAGCCAGGAAACAAGCCTGATCATGGTAGCAACTGATGTGAAGACAGAAGTTGCATGGCACAAATTATAGCTCGAGTAGACTCTAATCTGCACAGAGATTTTTTTTTCTTTCAGGAAGTTAAATTTGCTCAATTATCGACAATTTGGAAAATATAGAATAAAAAGAAAAAATGAAATTTGTTATTGGACTTCCCAGTAAGGCCAACTTTCTTGTTTTGTCCTCTGAGTAGCTTTCTCTGCTTTGAAATTTTGTTACATAGTTGCAGTCACATTTCATATATCAAATCCCACTTTTCCCAAACTATTCAACATCACTTTTTCATGTTACTAGAAATTCTTCTTAGACAGTATTTTTAATTGTTGCCTATTGTAGCAGAGACCCCTGTTTCTCCCCAGTTGTTTCATCTCTCTCTCTCTCTTCTTTAGTAACAGAAATCGCATGTACATTTGGTTTGGCATGTGTCCACTCAGGAAAAAAATTCTATATTTCCCAGACTCTCTTGCAGCTAGGTGTGTTCATGTGACTAAATTATAGCCAATGAAATATAAGTAAGTAACTTCTGAGTAGTGTCCTTAGAGGAAGAATACCTGCTCTTCTTCCCATTCTCCTTCTGGCTGGAATGCAGATGTAATTGTCAGAATTTGAGTCGCTATCTTGGGCAATGGTGGAGCATCAAGAGAAAAGAAAACTGAATCTCTGATAAGTTTATGAAGTCACCCCACTAACTTGACTGCCACCTACATACTGCTTTAATATAAGAGAGGAACAAACTTCTATTTCATTTAAGCCCCCGTTGTTTTGGTTTTTTAGTCACTCAAAGCTGAACCTAACCCTGAGTATGGCACTAACATTTTGCTAGAAGAATCGTCTATAATATATTTTTAGGAGTTATTACTTAATTAACTTAACTCTTCCCTGCTCTTTGGGCATTTAGTAGCTTCTGACTGCTCATTACTCTAAATAATTCTGTTGTAAACAGCTTTGTGCATTTTCACTATTTCTGATGATTTACTCAGGATAGAATTCCAGAAGAGGGATTTGGGGGTCAAAGAACATGAGTGCTCTTAATACCTGTGACCTAACTGCTTTCCAAAATGGTTCAGCTGACATACATGCCTCCCTCCCCAAAGCAGGGGAAGTGAGGCTCCATTGTGGAGCCAGGGTAGCAATTCTAACATTCAAAATCATTGCCTCCAGTGGCCAAAAGCAAGTAGTCATGGATAGTCATTTTCTAATAAGTCTTGAATAAGAGATAATAATAAGAAATCATTGACCATGAAGCTGAGGGACCTAGAATGATCTATTGTCAGTAAGGGGGCCTGAGTTATAAGCAATAGAATCTACCACTCTGGCTAGTTTCCACGGAGACAGAGTTTATTCAGGGTTGTTGGGCTGTTCACAGAGGGAGACCCAGGGTTTACACATGCGTGAGCCCAGAGAGCCTGCTTTTTTCCTGGGGGACCCCTCCCACTGCATCTCCTAGGGCCAGGTCCATTCTCCTCCACACTTCTTGTCCTGTGCTTCTTGCCTAATTACACGTCTCTAGCAGGCATGTCTGACTGGTGAAGGCCAAGTCCCACGCCTGCCCCAAGCAGCAAGGGAGGCTGGGAAAGCGAGTTTTCTGGCATCCTCCTTGGGAAGGTATAGCTACTAAGGTCGGAACTTCCCTGAAGGAGGTATGCAAGGTATGGAGCAGCCGGAAAGTAAGGCAAAGCTTTGCTCCACAAGCAAAGACCCACTGGGCCAGTAGGAGAAATACAAAGAGGTTTCTGGGCTCGCTCTTTTACTTCTGCTTCACTTATGGTGAAAAAAACAACAGGTAGAAGTAAAGATGACAAGGATATCCTTCTCATTTGTATCACCCTTGCAGTTTACCCAGCTTGGCAAATGCTAAGCCGGAGCTGGGAACCCACGTGCCTCAGGCCCTAAGCTCTGTTCTCACCGCACCACCCGCAGCTAGCAAGTCAACCGGGATGCCCTTATCTGATGTGGGTGTGTCTCCCTGACCGTTGACCACATCCTTCAGGAGGAAGGCCTGTCTGCCTTCCCCACTGTAGTACTCCCAGCACCCACATGGGCCCTGGCACACAGTAGGTGCCCAATAGATAAATCTTGAAGGAATAGGCCCTGGCTGGCTGGCTCAATGGATAAAGTGTTGGCCCAGTGTGCAGATGTCCCAGGTTTGATCCCCAGTCAGGGCACACATAAGAAACGACCATCTGCTTCTCTTCCCTTCCCTCTCCCCTTTCTCTCTTTCTTCCCCTCTCATAGCCAGTGGCTTGATTGGTTCAAGCATCAGCCTGGGGCACTAAGGATAGTTCGGTTAGTCCAAGCATTAGCCTCAGTTGCTGAGGATAGTTTGGTTGATTCAAGTATCGCCCCCAGACAGGGGTTGTCAGGTGGATCCCAGCTGGGGGTGCATGTGGGAGTTTGTCTCCCTGGCTCCCTTCCTCTCACTTAAAAGAAATCTTAAAGGAATAAATGGATGATGACAGTCAGTCTTCAGCCTCAGAAGAAGTCTTGAAATCCTAGAACTAACACTGATTTATTCAACTAATATTTCCTGAACACCTATAATACCCTAGGGCCTAAGCCCTATTTCAAGTGCTGAGGGTACTATAGAAAGAAAACAAACCAAATTTCTGCCCTCATAGTGGCAGAGAGGAACAATAGATAAGAAAACCCCAAAATATTAATATAACATAATATAATATGTTATAATATGATACCTGGTACTGGTCAATGTTTTATGAAGAAATGCAATACTGGGTAAGTGACTTAGAGATGCTAATGTAGAAAAATGGTTGAGAAAGCCCTCTCTGAGAAGGTGAAATCTGAGCAGATACCTGAAGTAGGCAAGCCAAGTATGTATGTGAGAGAAGTATAGTCCACACACAGGAAACAACCAGTGCAAAGGCCCTGAGGTAGGAATGAGTTTGGTGCAACAAGGCAGCCAGGGAGGCAAGGGTTACACCACGTTTCCCAACTTCAGCAGATCTACAGAACCCTTAACTGGCGGAAACAGTGGGGTGGGGGCGGGATGACTTCTTCACTCTCAAGCTTCTCTGGAAAAACATGATGTCAGGAACAGACGGTAAATCTTCACTTGTCCCAGAAAACAATAGGTCCACGAAACCAGCAAAGTGTCAGGCTGAAAGTAAATGGCCAAAGGGCTGGTGCATGGGCAGATCATGTGGAATTTGTTAACAGATCTGGTTTGAAAAAGAATTTCCCAGTTAGGGGCAGAAGTTTCTGGCCGGCATCAAAAAGACGTTTATTGTGGTGCCTTTGTGCAGACATGACAAATGAAGGTTTGCTGCCCAGCTAGCAATGTGGAGAGACATAGCCGATATATTAAGTGAGGAAAAGTAGGTCACAGGATAGTGTGATATATTGTGCAATCCCTTTTGGAAATTCACTCATTCACTCATTCATTCATTCATTCATTTGGAAAGTATTCATTACAGGCCTACTGTGTGCTGGCACTCTGCTGGGAGTGGAGGACGCTAGCATGGCCGCCCCTGCCTCCTGGAACTCACTGCGCACCGGGGAAGGCAGATAATCATCAGCTCGGTGCACAAACATCATCACAAACTTTGATCAGCACTGAGAAGAAAAGACACCTGGTGCTTCAAGAACGTGCACCTACATGAAGCGATGGGAAAAGGCAGCAAGGATCTACTCCAAAATGTCAAAGGGGTAGTTAGAGTTCAGGTGATTCTGCTTTCCTTGATTCCCTTTCTTTTCATTGTCTGGTTTTTTGGGTTTTTTTTTTCTTTTTTAAAGAATCTCATGCTTTATAATTGAGTGAATTGAAAACACAAACAAAACCGAAATGAATAGAAGGGTTGGAAATCATGTGTCCAAAGATGATTTAATGCCAGGAAAGAAAGGAAGGACACACAAGAAACTGCTAACTGTGTTTGCTTCCGGGAAGGGGAGCCAGAGGCTGGGGTGGGAGAGAGCCTCGTTTCTCACTGGACACCCTTTAACCTTTCGACTGTGCATGTATTTGAAAAACAATAATAATAAAAATAAGCAAAGGAGTCTTTAAATGAAACTTCAAGTCGGCCTTTGTTTTTGTAAAAAATGAAAAACCAGGCAACAGTGGGATTGCAAGATCAATATGTTAACTGGGCTGAATTTCCACATAAATCTTAGGGTGGTTCTCTTGGGGTGACCTCGTTTTCTTCTTTGTGCTTTTCTGTATCTCCTCTATTTAAATTAGAAGAATAAATATATATATATATATATATATATATATATATATATATATATATATATATATATATATATATGAAAACAGCCTACTGTGCTTTACAAACATTGTTTTGCTTAATCCTCACAACAGTCTTCTCAGGCATGTATGTTTATTATTCCCATTTGACAGATGAGGAAACGGAGGCTCAGTGGGTAAAGCTACTGGCCCAAGGTCACACAACTGGATTTGATCCAGGTTCGTCTAACCCCAAAGTCTGTCTTTAAACCAGGATACTCAGGTACTCTTCAAAATGTCTTACAAGCAAATTGCATTGCTTTGAAAATGGGGGAGTGGGGGGTGGAGGGGAGAAAAGCAAACAGACCAAACAAGAAATATTACATTTTTTTAACCACTTATTCAGGCTCTGATGGGGCCTGAGACCAACTGGGCTTGGGGAGGGTTTCTCGGCAGGGACACTATTTGTATTTTGGGTGAGGCGCTCCTTCATTGTTCCTGCCCCCTCCCCATGGCACGTCGCTGCTCTCTAAACAATGCTGTGCCCCCCCATGTCATATGTCACCTAGACTCCGGCACTTCTCTGAGCCATCCCCGCCATTGAGGACTGCTGAATGGGACCCTGTGATGACACTGAGCTCCTGCTATGGGCTAGGCACACCTGTTAGAGTCGACCCTCCCTGCAGACCTGAGAGGCAGGTGCCTTGGTGGCATTGTTTTATGTTGAGATGAGGCTCAGAGAAGCTGGGTAACTTGCCCAAGGTCACACAGTCAGATCTTGGCTCCAGGTCTTGTGTCTGGGACCAGGCAGGAGCTGTCTCTGGTAGGATTAGGGCAATGGGGAGGGAGAGGTGAGTGACCTGAAGCCCTAGGCTCACAGGCCAGGTGGCCACCAAGTGCTCGCTGCTCTCAAGCCAACGGAGCCTGAGCTGGGAGAACCGAAGCCCGAACTGCAAGCCGTGGGGCTGGGCAGACGGCCACCACGACGGGGACCAGGAAGGCGTGCCCTCCCTCCGCCTGCCCGGCAGCTGCCCGTGGCCGCCTGCCAGGCCCTGCCTGACGTCAGGGTCTGACCAGGGACATAATGTGCTGGCGTCAGGACAAGGGCTGGCTGCAGGGAGACAGGGCCGCGAGGCGGGGCGGTCAGAGGGAGACAGACGAGGGGGGAGAAAAGGAGAGAGAGAAAAACAGAGAGTGGGAGAGAGAGAGAGAGAGAGAGAGAGAGAGAGAGGTGAAGAAGAGAAATACAGAAACAGAGAAAGAAACAGAAAAACAGGAAGAGAGAGTGAGACAGTGAAAAAGAGAAATTGAGGCAGAAATTGAGAGACATAGAGATAGAGAAAACAGATACAAAAGTTGTTCAGAAAAAAACAGGAAAAGAGAAAAGTCAGAGAGGAGAGAGAAAGAGAGGAGGGAACAACAGAGGAAGCGGTAGAGAGACTAGTGAGCGGGGCAGGGGGTTAAGTGCAAGCTTGGGAGACCCCAGACCTGAGCTGGTGTGTGGCTGGTGACTCACACGCGGGTCCTCTGATTCCTTACCTGGGCAATGGCAAGCCCTGTTCACTTGTGGAGAGGACAGAGCGCCCCTTCATGATGGGGTTGGAGGGGGTCGATCTGTGAGAGGTGCTTTGGCAGAGCCCTTATACAGTGAGCACTCAGTAAACTGGAGGTGTGAGAGGGTGTTGGGTAGGGAAGAAAAGAGAAACGGTGGAAGTGGGCGTTGACTCCGTCCAAACCCCCTCCCCACTCCCTGCAGGACTCAGCATGAGGCCACCAGCACAGACCTTGGCCTGGCCTTGCCTGTCTCGGGGCCCAACCCCCTGTTTATAGGCTCAAGAAGGCCGTGATCCCAGGGCCATCACGTCACCAAAGCCAAACAAGGCCAGGCCCTGGCCACTGCTGGCCTTCTACGCTCATCATGCCTTATCCAGCTTAATTATTAAATGGCCTAGCAAGGCTGAGGGTCTGAGCCAGCTGCCCTCCCAGGTGTGGACAGCTGTGCCAGTGTGTCCCCCATTAATGCAGGGACACACATTCTAGAGACTCCAGGTAGCACTGGAAAAGCATCCTTTCTTCTGCTTCCACTTTATCCAGGGTATTCATCATCCTCATCCTCAGAGTTACTTTTTATTGAACACTTTACTGTGTACAGGGCATGGTCCTCAATCCTTCCAACAGCCCCAAGAAAGTGAGTGCTATTATTATTCCATTTTATAGATGAAGAAATTGAGGCTCAGAGAGCCACAGTCCTTTGCCCAGGGCCACCCGCTCACAGTGGCAGAGCCAGGGTTCCAGCTTGGCCACCCTGTTAATCAGACAGTAGTTCCCACTTCCTGAGCTGCCGCCGGGTGCCGGGCTTGAGCCAGAAGCTTTTTCCACATCATCTCCTTCAACCCCCAGGATGATCCTAGGAGGCAGCCAAGGGGAATTTTGTCCCCGAAGAGTCATTAGGCTAAGTGGGGACAGCTTGAATGGTCATATTGGGGCAATGCTACTGGCATCTAGTGGGTGGAGGCCAGGGACACTGCTCAGCGTCCTACAATACACAGGACGGCCCCACAACAGAGAATCATCCAGCCCCAAATGTCAGTAGCTCTGAGGTTGAGAATCCTGCTGTGAGGGAAGTTGTTTTGATCTCCATTTTACAGATGTGGACACTGAGGCACAGAAAGAGAGGGAGCATGACTCCCCCCAGTGGCCCACTCCATGCTCTATTCTTCACTGGGAGACCCCACTGCCACTCCTCATGGCTCCTGTCCTTAAGGAGACCTCTGCCTCTTTCCAGGTCCTCCAAAGTCCTTGTTTGCCTGGTATAAATGATGCCTCACCGCCTTTTTACATATGACGGTAATGTTTTAATCATTGACCGAGAAAGTAGATCAGGCCGAAAAGTCACTAGGAAGGCCAGAATGCCTTTAAATGCATTTGTATTTTATTCCCAGCAGCATTGAGGGACATTTGAAATTGGTCATATATGAATTCATTAAGCAAGGATTTTCTGAGCACCAACTATCTGTCAGACCCTGTCCTTAGTGCAGGAGATAAGCAACAACCTGCTGGGTGTTTCCTACCTTGTGAGGAAAGTGGACAATAAACAAGAAAACAGACAATCAAGAGAATTTCAGAGTGTGCTGAATGTGACTTTAGGGAGATCGAAGGGCCGCTGTAGAGAGAGGGTGGTGGCCAAGAGGGCATTTTTGAAGAAGTGAGACCTGAAGGATGACAAGGAACCAACCCTGGAAAGAGGCAGGATGAAAGGTTCCAGGCAGAGAGAACAGTGTGTGCAAAGGCCCTGAGGCATGAGCTTCCATGGAGTGTTGAGGCACAGCAAGGAGGCTTGTGGCTGGAGTCACGTAAAGGAGGAGGAGAGGAGAAGAAGACGAGCGGAGACGAGCACACCAATGTGTAGGGCTGTGTGGCCACTGCAAGGGCTTTGCATGTACTGAGGAAGGTGGGGGTCATGGGAGGATTTTGAGTAGAAGAGGCACAGAATCTGACTTAGGTACTAACAGGATCCTTTCGGATGCTGTGGCCAGCTGAATATAGTCCCCAGAGATGTCCACATCTTAATCCCCAAAACCTATTAATGTTACTTTATATGGTAAAAGGAACTTTGCAACTGTGACTTTAGTTAGAGATTAATTTTTAATTTTTATTTATTTTATTTTTTTAGTTAAGGATCTTGAGGTGGGAAGATTTTCCTGGCTTATCCAAATGGGCTCAGTGTAATCACATGAGTCGCTGCAAGATGGAGGCACGGGGAGGTTTGATTACAAAAAAGGAGGCAGAGAGAAGAAAGAGACTGACAGAAACTGAGACTGGGGGGATCGAGGAAAGGGCCACAAGCCAAGGAATGCAGGTGACCCCTCGAAGCTATAAAAGGCAAGCAAAATAGCTTCTCCCCAGGAGCCTTTGGCAGGACCCAGCCCTGCCGACACTTTGACTTGAACCCAGTGAGACTGACTTCTGAGAAGCCAGGCTTCTGCCTTCCAGACCTGTAAGAACATAAATCTATGTTATTTTAAGCCACGAAGTTTGTCCTAATTTGTTATAGCAGCCAGAGGAAACTGATGCAGATTCTGTGGGGGAAAAACAGACCGTAGGAGAGTGCAGCAGGAGCGGAGGACGAGGAGGCAGCCACTGCAATAGTCCAGGCAGGAAATGGGGGCTGATGGAGAGAAGTGATGGATTCGGGAGAGCTTTAGGAGCCAGAGCAGGCAGCCTCGCTGATGGCTGGACACTGCAGGGCAGGGAGGAGATAGGCAGGGTCTCTGGCTCCTTCAGTCATCCCTAGGCTGATGCCCAAGACACAGAGCGGGCCACCGCATGTTCCTGCTCTGAGAAAGAATTCGGCTGGCGGAGGCCCGGAAAAAGTTACAGGGTAATAGGAGAATGACCAGGCTTAGCTGCCCTAGAACCTCGCTTCTCATGCCATTCAAGTCTCTCCCCTGGTGTCATCTCCTCCGGTCGGCCTCCTCCCACTTCCCCTCCCTCCCTTGGCTTTAGTTTGCTTTGTGGATCTCAACCTTATTCTACATGCTCCGTGTCTGCCTGGTTCTTGGCTGTCTGGCTCCCCCACTCAAAGGACTTTGTTCAGTTTCTTCACCGCCGAATCTCCGGCATCTAGGAGTGGTCTGGCATGAGAGGGGCTCAGCATGTAGTGTGGGATGAATGAATGAATCCCCATTTCCCAATGAGGACACTAAGGAAAGCTACAGCTAGGGAACGGATTCAGTTAGGATCACACAGTTTCTAAGCGCAGGGTCAGGATTTGAACCCAGGACTAATTCCAAAGTTTACACTTAAGTAGCTCACTTCCTCTTAACACCAATGACACGGCCTGCGCTTTTAGGGATACCCACTTTGTGGGCATAGCGCTCTGTTCTTCTGAGGTGTCTGACATTCTAAACACAGCGCCCCAGAACCTGCGGAGCACCTGACCTGCCAGAGGATTTTGCTAGACAGGGAGCCTGAGGCTCAGAGAAGCTGCGGTCTTCCCTGAGCTGCACAGCTTGCCAGTGGCAAGGCTGAGATTCAGCCCACTCTGTATCCAAAAGTTGGGGTTTTCTCTTACATTTACAGCATGCTTGGGGGCCCCTGAGAAACAAGAAAGAACTTCTTGGTCTAAAAGGCAGACTAGGTGTAGATCACTCGGCCAATTGTCCTGACATAGCCTGGAGAAAGTCAGAGAACACACCTTGAGCTGGGAGCTTCTGAGAAATGAGGGTTGGGCGTTAGGATCTGGGGCTATGGGGTCAAACAACAGCCCTGAGTTTGTGACCTGCTGGGTGACTTTCAGCAAGTGGCCTCCCCTCTCTGACTCAGGACTCTTTCAGTCACTCCAACTAAAATTCTGGACAGAATAGATAACAGCCTATCAAGCACATTTTAAAATAAAAAGACCCAGCATCTAATGCTTAGGGCATATAAATATAGTCATAATAAAAATATAATGAACTTAATTTTTAAAAAATCAACAGTAAAGAAAAGAGGAGTTTCTTTTTCTCTTGTGTGAATGAGGTACAGAGGTAGGCAGGTCAGGGCTGGTTTGGAGGCTCCAGAGAGCTCTCAGTGTCCCAGACTCCTTTTCCTTCACCTATTCCTAGGCTGCGGCCCTCCTTCTCATGATCCCAGATGGAAGTCACAGCACAGCCTGCACATCTGCATTCCAGGTAGCAAGAAATACAGGCAACAGTTGAATCTTCAGAAACTGCCACATATACTCCTAATCATAACTCACTGGCCAGAACTTGGTTACAGGGCCACACCTAGCTGCAAGGGAAGCTGGAAAAAGCTGTCTTTGTTCTACACAACCATGAACTCAGCTAAAAGTCGATTAAACATTTGTAAATAAACTAGATAAATTCAGATAGTGAGATACATGCCATGAAGGAACAAAAGAGGGTGACCTGGGAGAGAATGGCTGAGACGTAAATGACGAGGAGGCCTGGGGGCTAGCATTTTAGGCAAGGGGAACAAAAAGTGTACCCCATGAGGCAGGAACAAGCCTGATGTGGTGAAGAAATAGAAAGGATACCAGTGTGGCTGAAGCTGGGATGCAGCCCAGAGAAGACAAGGTCGGAGAAGTCAGGCTAGAACCTCGGGGATACTGTGAGCCCAGAGTGGAATTTGGGATTTTTCCCAAAGAATAGTGGAGTGGATACTAGAGGACTGAACTGAGGAATGACTTGACCTGCTGTGATATCCCTTTAAGAGGACTCGGAGCTCCCTGGGTTTGCAAAATTTACCTGGAACCCTTCAGAAAGCTTCATTCATTTATTCATTCATTCATCATCCATTCATTCATTCCTTCAATGAATGGGCTGTAGTAGCAGAAATGACCCTCAGGGGAAGGGCAGACATACTGAGGAAATACACACACACGCATATCAGCACAGCTCACAGATGGTTGTGAGTTCTTTGAGGAGAAGACAAGGGCCACAAAAGGGCCTGAATTTATCTGGGGGCTAGACCCTCACACAGGAGGTGATATTTGAGCTGGAATTTGAACCATAAGAAGGCCTTACCTTGGTGAGGCCTAGAGAAGAGGGAGAGAACATTCAGGTAGAGGGAACAGCTTGTGCCTGGAGGCAGGCAGAGAATTGCGTGTTTCAGAAACTCACCAGACTCTGGCCTGGCAAGAGGGAGGAGGGTGAGAGGGGAGGTGAGCAGAGGTCAGCTCTCAGAAAGCCGGAAGGAGGGACTCAGGGTTTCCATGCTCTGGGCAGGATGATTTAGTAAGAGCTTTGACCCCAAATCCCTGGGATGGGCCTGTGGCCGGATCCAAGACAAGCAGGGACCTAGCTGTACTCGGAGTGTGTTTACAGGCTCGCTGATGACACGGGTGCTGCCTTCCTGTGGCTTGCTAGTCAGTGAGTTCTATGTGCAGGTATGTTCCTCTCTTGCTCCCAGCCAAGAGTGCCGTCTGACTCAGCCTCCTGCCCCAGAAACCCTCTCTCATCACCACTGAGGCTACTGTTCCCACCCTCATCCCTCCTTCCCAAGGCTCAACAGAATTGCATGGCCTTGGCCCCCAGAAGATCATCTAAATCTCCAGTCAGACCTGCCCATTTCACAGAGAGAGAAACTGAGGTCCCACGAGGGTGAGACCCTTCCCTTGAAGTCTCACTCTAAGGTTGGAATTGAGCCAAGGCCTAGTGCCAAGTCACCTGATGCCTGACCCTACATTTCCACACTGTTTAATTTAAAAGGAAGGAAAAGAAGAAGGCAGGGAGGAAAAGAGGAAGGAAGGGACAGAGGGAAAGCTTGAGAAAGTCTAATTCAAACTGAATTTCTAAGTGTGAGCCCTTCCCAGGGGAGGGAAAGGAATTAGCATGCACTCTCTATGTGCCAGGCATCTTGCCCATGTGAGCTTGCTAAGTGAAATCCTCCCAGCTACACAGTGAGATGGATACAATCACATCCTCTAATTGGCTTGGAAAACAGAGAGGCAATCCAACCCACTCAGTGTCACACAGCAGTTACCTAGAAGAGAGGAGCTTTGAACCTGCGTCTGGCTACAATTCCTAGCTCCAAGCACTCTGCTGTTGCCAAGGCTGCCTCCTGGCCAGCCTCCACAGTTTCCCTCCTTGTAGCTATTGCAGCCTCCTCTTTCAAAGGTAAACAACTGAGGTTTTTTCCCTGGCTGCCCACAAGCCTGCAGATATGTTTCCTTTGGCCCTCATGGCATTTTAGTAAAATTTGATCCAATGTTCACAAATCAAGAGATTTTACTTTAAAACCCAGATTTCTACCTCCCTTAAAACTCTGGAAGATTTGACTGTGCTGAGCCCATGTTCTGCCTGACAACAATCAAGGGGACCCTCCAGCTCCCCACACTCCTTATCCCCCCCCCTACTGCCTGCCGCCCCTGAACAAATCAGGGTTCTGCTTTTAAGAACAAGAGCATCTGGCTTTCAGGTAGACAGCAACTGGTGTCTACACAGTGTAAACTTCAGCTTCTTCCAGAAATCTCAGTGACACGGAAGTAAAAGGATTAAAACAGAAAAGGGCACCAAGGTACCCGGCACAGTGAATAGGCGATGAGAAGGTGGAGGAGTGACGCGGCCCAGGTTTCAGAAGCTGGAAGACCACACTTCGTCAGGGCTCCTCGTCTGGGGTCCTAGTCCTGGCTCTGCCTGGAGCCAGCTGTGTGGCTCTGGGAGAGGCCCTTCCCCTCTCTGGGCCACAGTGTCCTTGCAGTTCAGGGGAATCTGGACATGGATGGAAGCAGGGGCCACGGGTCCTTTGAGAAATGATCCAGAAAACCTTTGGGTTACTTTGGATGACCTAAAGGGTGTGGGTTTCAGGGGCCAAAGGAAACTCATCAGTCCTGGAGGTGGAGGAAAAATTCTAGCATCTTCCACTAAAGGAGACCCTTGATAGATTGCAGTGGTTGATACTACAGGATGGGGGGGGGGGGGGGGACGGCTTTGAGCTCCTGCAGGCGCTTGGCACTTTGTGTGCATTTTATTACTTTCTTATTTTCTGTGTGACCTCAAGGGAGTACTTATGCATCCTGTGCCTTAGTTTCTCTGTCTATGAAAAAAGATGTGGTTGAGACTTTGAGATATCCCTCATTATCCTACCGTATTCCATAGTAATGGACTCATAAGTAAGCATGGGGCTATCTCAATAAAGACTACATTTCCCAGCCTCCCTTGTAATTAGATGTGGGCATGTGACCAAGTTTTGACCAATAAGATATAATCAGGCAATATGGACAACTTCCAGTTTGTACTTTAAGGGGAGGGATAAGCCTTTCCCCCTTTTCATTTCCCATTTGCTGGAATGTGGATGTGAGGTCAAGGCATCTTGCTCCATGAGTACAGGCAACACCCTACAGAGAGAACAACAGCAGCCTGGGCGTGACAATATGGAGCTGCCCTATCAGCCCCAACCTGATAAGTTTGTTGTGAAGACTCAATGCATGGACACACATGAATCGCTAAACACAGGGCTTGGAGCAAAGTAAGCTCTGTGTAAGTACTTGTGGCTCCAATGCAATGGTTCTCAATTAGGGGTATTTTGTACCCATGAGGACATTTAGTAATGTCTGGAGAGATTTTTGATTGTCATAGCTGGGAAAAGGGACCTGACCCTGGCACATAGAGGGTAGAGAGCAGGGATGCGATTAAACATCCTACAGTGCAGAGGACAGACCCCACCACCACAGAGAATTAAATAACCAGCCCCCAATGTCAACAGTGCCATGGTTAAGGGACCTGGTCTGAAGGGGTGCTGCCCACCACTTACCTAGTGCTCAGCAGGGGCAGGAGGTCTCCTGGGTTCCAGATGATGGGCAGGATTCTTTGATTTCCTCTGCCAAAAGGCATCCCTCTGCCCCACCACATCTTTATATCACTCACCCTCCCTGTCTGCACAGGCCCATTCGTGGGGTAAGGGGATTTGCATCAGGGGAAAGGATAACCTCATCCCATTTCTGCAGCTAAGTCCCTCCCATCTCCCACATCTCTTGAGGTGGCGAGGGGCATGTTCAAACAGCTCTGCGTTCCTCCCCACCCACCCTGTTGCCAGCCAGACCAGTTTCCGGATGGTGGGCGGAGGGCATGGTGCCATTCCAGTGTGGTCCAGTTTTCCCAGGCGGGGGGGGGAAGGAGAGCAGAGTTTTGCCCCTGGAATGCAGGGACACACCATCAGGGCTGCTTGCCCGAGTAAGAGATGGCTGAAAGCTGATAAAGCCTTATGGACTGTTGAGGAAACTGCTTCCTAGAGAAAAATCCAAATTTTTCTTTCCCAAATTCCTAGGATGTGGTGAGCCCCAGCCTCCTGGGATGGCAGGGCAGGCTTCCAGAACCTTCCATCCCAGCCACACAAAAACCAACAGACTGGAGCAAAAGCCACCCCCCTGAGGAATTCCAGGGACTCGCTGAAAATTCAAGAGGAAGTGGCGGCCACGCTAACGTGTTCAGAGGCATTTCTCTCTACCGGTAAGCAGTCATTCATTTACTTAAATATAGACTGCACCCCACTGTTCGCCAACCCAGTGGCTTCCAGTTGGCAGTGCCTGAATCTTTGCTGAGGGCTCTCTCTGGCCACCAAAGCCCGTTGAACCCGTGCATGATAAGCCAGAGGTGCCCACGAGTTCATGGGCTGGCAGCAGCCCTCACCCAGTGACTGATGGGAGATGGTGGATAAAAACCCATTTCCTCGCCAGTTGGGGGCATGTTCTCACTGGTCCCAGAATTTCCCAGTGAGTCTGAGCCCCAGTAGCCCACAGCAGTAATGGACCTGTTCATAAATGCACTGGATGGCTGCCTTCCCTTCCCTGTCTCAGGTCCCCACTCCCTTACTTCCTGGGACCACCCCCCAAACAAACTACTTAAATCCTTGTTTTGCTTTTGGGGGGCACCCAACCTGAGGCCTACACATTCTATGAGTCAGACACACAGGTATTTGGGGATCAGAAGGGAAGGGACATGGCTGCCCCCACTGGGAACTCACAATCAGGTGGAAAGCCAGATGCCCCTCTAATAGTCACACAAAAGCAGAATTACAAAGGGTGATGAAGGCTTGGACTATGAAGAAACATAAGATTTTATTAAAACCCTCCAACAGCTGTCCTCTGCTCCCAGGTCAAAATCCAAAGTCTTCATTGTGGTCTGAAGGCTCTGCATGACCTGTCACCACTTTAGCCTTCCTGAGCTCATCTCTCCCCACTGTGCTCCAGCCACAGTGGCCTCCTGGCTCTTTCTAAATTGTGCTGGGCATGTTCCTGCCTCAGGGCCTTTGCACTTTCTGTTCCCTCTCTTTGGTGTGCTTTCCCCAGATCTTCGCATGGCCAGCTGCTACTTCTCAACTTAAATCTTGATTAAAACATCACCTACTCATAGAGGCCCCAACTGCCCCCCACCAGTCGCTCTCTTGCCACTTCACCCTGTTTGTTTACTTCAAATCAAGCCGAAGTTCTTTTGTCTGTTTACTTCTTTATTGACTGATCCCCAGATGAGGGCTCCTTGAAGGCAGGGGCTGTGGCCCAGTGCCTGGAACAAATCCTAGAGCCGAGTAAGTGCTCTATGGATGTTCGTTGGATAAGTGGTTGAATGTTTAAGTGAGGGAAAGAAACAATGAGTAAATGTGTGACATGAGGATATTGGACAGGGTACCAAATCTTGTCTGGAAAATCAGGGAAGGCTTCCCTGAGGAGCTGACATTGAAGCTGAGATGTAAACAGGGATGGGGTAGTTACTGGGCCGAAGGGGCTAGAAGGGCTATGCAGGCAGAGGAAACAGCATGTGCAAATGCTCAGAGGCAGATCCCAGAGGTCACACCAGAACTGTGCAGGGAAACCAACTGTGAAAGACTTTTAATTTAATTTTTATTGAGGTATAATTGACATACGATATTACATTACTTTCAAGTGTACAACCCAATGATTTTGACATATTGTGAAATGATCACCACATGAAACCTTATCTACTCTCCTAGCAACTTTCCAATACGTAATACAGGTTATTAATTATAAGCACTATTTGTTGGTTACATCCCCATAACTCACACATTTTATAACTGAAAATTTGTACCTTTTGACTCCCTTCACTCATTTCACCCATAGCGCAACCCCCACCTCTGGCAACCACCTATCTGTTCTTTGTATCTATGAGCTCAGTTTTCTTGTTCTTTTAGATTCCACGTGTGAGTGAGATTAAATGGTGTTTGTCCTTCCCTATCTGATTTATTTCACTGAGCATAATGCCCTCAAGGTCCACCCATATTGTCGCAAGTGACAAGATTTCATGTTTTTTTTGTTTGTTTGTTTGGGTTTTTTTTTTCTTTTGCACTTTTCTGAAGCTGGAAACGGGGAGAGACAGTCAGACAGACTCCTGCATGCGCCCCGGGATCCACCCGGCACGCCCACCAGGGGCGATGCTCTGCCTACCAGGGGGCGATGCTCTGCCCCTCTGGGGCGTCGCTCTGTTGTGACCAGAGCCACTCTAGCGCCTGGGGCAGAGGCCAAGGAGCCATCCCCAGCGCCCCGGCCATCTTTGCTCCAATGGAGCCTCGCTGCGGGAGGGGAAGAGAGAGACAGAGAGGAAAGAGAGGGGGAGGGGTGGAGAGGCAGATGGGCGCCTCTCCTGTGTGCCCTGGCCGGGAATTGAACCTGGGACCTCTGCACGCCAGGCTGACGCTCTACCACTGAGCCTACTGGCCAGGGCCAAGATTTCATGTTTTTAAGGCTGAATAATACTCCATTGTGTGTGTGTGTGTGTGTGTGTGTGTGTGTGTGTGGCATTTTCTTTATCCATGCATCCATATGTGGGCACTTAAGTTGTTTCCATGTCTTAGCTATTGTAAACAAAGCTGCAGTGAGCATATGAGTAAATGCATCTTTTCAAATTAGTGTTTTAGATTTCTTCGGATAAATACCCAGAGGTGGAATGGCTGGGTCATATGGTAGTTCTATTTTTATTATTTTGAGGAACCTCCACGCTTTTTTCCATGGTGGCCGCACCAATTTACAATCTCACCAACAGCGCACGGAGGGCTCCCTTTTCTCCATAACCTCAGCAGCGTTTGTTGCTTGTTGACTTTTTGAGGATAGCGATTCTGACAGGTGTGAGGTGGTATCTCATGGTGGTTTTGATTTGCATTTCCCTGGTGATTAGAGATGTTGAGCATCTTTTCATGTACCTGTTGGCCGTCTGTTGTCTTCTTTGGAAAAATGTCTATTCAGACCCTCTGCCTATTTTTTAATCTGATTGTTTGATTTTTATTTTTCCTGTTAAGTTGTATGAGTTCTTTATATATTTTGGACAGTAGCTCCTTATCAAATATATGATTTACAGATATTTTCTCCCATTCAGTAGGTTGCCTTTTCACTGTGTTGGTGGTTTCCTTTATTGTGCAGAAGTTAGTTTGATATAATTCCACTTGTTTATTTTTCACTTCTGTTGCCTTTGCTTTTGGTGTCAAAGTAAAAACAAAAAAATCATTGCCAAAGCTCTGGCTGGGTGACTCAATGGATAAAGCATTGTCCTGGTGCGCTGAGGTTATGGGTTCAGTTCCCACTCAGGGCATGTTCAAGAGGCAGTCAGTGAGTGTACAACTAAATGGGAAAACTAAGTGGAACAACAAGTTGATGCTTTTCTCTCTCTCTCTCTCTCTTTCTTTCCTCTCCTCTCTCTCTCAAATCAATGGGAAAATTTTTTTTAAAAAAAAATCATTGCCAAGACCAGTGTCAAGAAAATTACTGCCTATGTTTCCATCCAGGAGTTTTATGGTTTCAGGTCTTAAATTTAAGTCTTTAACCCATTTTTAGTTAATTTTTGTGTGTGATAAGCCACGACTTTTCTAATACTTTCCCACCTTCTATGTGCCAGGCTCCTAAGTACAAGGGGAGCAGAGCAGTCCCCTTGGTGGTTTCAATCTTGTGATGATTACAGATAATATCCAAGAGCTGGAAAGATGTTTGTTCCCAATGCCTGAGCTGCCCTGCAGAGTTCCTGTTACATCGCACGGCAAACACCCATGTTCTAAAACACCCCAGCTGGATGCTCTGAAGAAACACACAGAGCACGCACGTAAGCACGCATGCATGAGCATGCACGTTCACAGCAAATGAAGAAGTCCCTGCATTGCCCACCAAAAGGAAGCAAAGAAGAACACTCAGTATTGTTCCTTTTTGTTTTTTAATAATTCAATTAGTCATCTTCTACCAATGTGATCATCATGAGCACAGGGTTGCAGATTCCTTAGTTCAACAAAGAATAAAACTGAGCCACACCATTTATATTACAAAGGATATGTCCATATAAATTCTCCCTACTTCCCCCCACCCTTCAGTTTAGCAAAAAAGCCAAGGCCAGCCCCAGTCCCCTAGTGAGTTCTATATTGAGCCCTGGGAAGGTGCCAGGTTTTATCTTCTGGCCTCCCAGTGTAGGGGCTCATGTCTTGCCCCTCCCAGCAGTCAGAAAAAGATTCCAGCTGGCCACTCGAGTCTCCCTTCTTCCCCTGTGCTGCCACGGCAGTATTGATCCCACTCCATGGCCCCACCTCATCCAAGTGTCTGTCACCAGCAACTCCAGAAGGGCCTTTCCTCCTGCCTCACCAAGGCTTCCGGTGGAGTCTGCCAGCGGGGGTCAGAGGGGTCAGAGATGCTGTCCATTCCCCGGGGGGCTCAGCTGTGCCCAGAGGACCCGAGACCATCGCAGATATTCTTCTATCTCCCAGAGAGAGGTCACTTGCCTCCAGGCACACACTCACATCCTTCAACAGAGGAGATTTGACAAGGGTACTGGGGACACATGATGGAGAAATCACAGAGGGCAAGACAGTCCAGGGCAGGAAGCTGCTACAGCCCCTGGGGCTGGAGGGACAGGAGACAAGCCGGTGTCATTGATGCCCAGAAACTCGCTGAGTGAGGGCTAGGACCAGGGAGCGTCCGCAGGCACCTGGGAGCATGTTGAATGCCCAAGACACAGAGAGTGGCTTCTGTCTTTCCCTTCCCTCCCCTCCCACCCTCCAAAACGGCCTCCCACAGGCCATACTCCCCCCACCCCCAGGAAGCCAGAGGTCAGGGCAGTGGGGAAAGACAGCTCTGCAGGGAGAACCAGAGCAGAGCCAGGAAGGGCAAGGGCTGGGGCTGAGAGCCAGCAGGATGTCACTGCCATAGACACACCCCTCAGGTCTCTGTGACCCTCCTGCCACCATACCCCGGGGATCAAACACTCAAAAGCCTTTAGGAGCCTAGCAGGAGTGAAGGGTGTAAAGAAACCACATGGTGCTCAACAACAACTGACCCGTGTCCAGGTCAGGCAGACAGCAGGGAGAGGCGGAGACTGGGGCAAACTGGTGAGCGTCTGTCCCATCTCACGGGACAGCTGCTTCTCAGCTACTTCTGATTCCTGCCAATGAGGAATGTAGGCCCAGGTCTGCTAGGCTGTTCCCCAGAAGACAGAAGTTCAGGTTTTTATATGAAATCTCCCAAATTCTAAAGGTTGGCAATCAATTTAATTTCTGTTTGTATGTTACCAACCGTAAAGATCAACCAAAATACACATTCATAGTTGGGACTAGCAGTTTGTGACATCTGTGTCACAGAGCCTTGGTAAAGATGGTGCCCCATTATGGTCTGCTGGTCCAGATTGAGCAATGAGTAAATGTTTGTTGACTGATTGAGTGACTGGATCACTGAAAAGCTCCAAAATGTGACCATCAGTCTGACAATCCCTATCTCTATTGCAATGCAATGTTATTTTTTCCAATCATGCTGTTCCTCCAGTGCCTTTACATTTCTATAGCTACTCACAGCAACAAGTGGTTGAATTCATTAAATGCCTACTATACGCCAGGCCCTGGGAAACAATTTTTATGTAAAGTTGAATTAGCCAGGCTCCTGCCTCCAAGTTGTTCAGAATCTGGTGAAGGACCATTCCCATGAAGACGATTAGATGCAGGGGCTCTGTCTGCTATGTTCACCGTCTGTCCTCTGTTGTCTTAGAATAGGGCCTGGCGCATATTAGGTGCTCAATACATTCTGGTCAACTGAATAAATACAGGGTAATAAGAGTTATGTTAGCATGCATTCTTAACAAGGGCACCAAAAAAATCCTAGATGTTACAAAGAGCCATAGTACATAAGTAAATACACCAGTTTATCTGTGTATTCAAATTTCATTGGGAGAGGGAAGTTGGCAAGTAGGAAAAAAATGTTTAAAAAGACACCTAGGGTACAGATAGGTTGAGAAACAGTTTTAGAGGGAAGCATGAGGCTGTGGGAATATATAGTAGGCACCCTTAACCCCACCTGGGAGATCACAGAATACTTCCTGGAGGAGGAGACATTTCAGTTCATGTTTAAAGGATATAGAAAAGTCGGCTGGATCAGGAATCAGCAAACCTTCTCTGTAAAGGGCCACATAGTAAATATTTAGATTCCGCTGGTCTCTGTCACAACTACCCAATTCTGCTGTTGTAGACCAAAAGCAGCCATAAATAATACTTAAACAAATAGATAGGGCTATGTTCCAATAAAACTTTATATATAAAAACAGGTGACGGGCCTGATTTGGCCCCCAGGCTGTGGTTTATGTTAACCCCTGCTCTAAATGATGGGAACGGGAAGGCCACAGAGGAAACAGCTTAAGTGAAGGTGTGGAGATGTGGGGAGCCAACGCTGTGGTTTTTCTTCTCCCTGGAGCACAGAAAGAGACACCTATGTTTACACAAAGACTTGTCTGTCACACGAGCCGAGCACAGGATCCTGAATTCATTCAATCTGCAAGTGTTTATTGAGTGCCTCCTCTGTGTCAGACATTTTACTAGGCACCCGGGATGCAGCAATGAACAAGATCGCTTCTATGTGTTCAGGTCCTAAAGCCCAGCCAGGCGTGTGGTTTTGTTAAATAAATGTGTTGACTAAATGACTGGATAGATGATTGGATGGATGGATGAGTGGAGGAGACAGACACTAAATACTCAGACAAATAGACACACAAATAAACAATTAAGTACAGCTTCCTCACTAGCAATGTGACCTGGAAGAAGCTACCTAACCTCTCTGTGTCCCGGGAAGTTAATGCAGGCAAAGTGCAGAAGCAGGACATAGTGGCTGCTCTCTGCTGCTATTCTTTCAAGTCTATAGGCTATTAAGTAAATAAGCAATTTAAAAAAACTGTTAAGCACTGCACAGGAACAGAGCAGGTGCATGAGAGAGAGAGAGAGAGGAGGGAGAGACCTACTTCAGATCAGGTAGTCTGGGAGGGCCTCTGAGAAATTAGCACTCAAGGCTGTCCTGGCTGTGACCGCAGTAGTGCCAGATGCAGGTAAAGCACACGGCACAGAGTAGAGATAATAATACTTCCCAGGTGGCCACCTGGGAAGCCATTACCTTGTGCTAGGCACTGCCGCAAGCATGCTGTATGTGTTAACTCATTAACCCTCACACATACTCTCCTCACCTTCCAGGCAAGGACCTCCGAGCCACCAGAGACAGCCGTGCACTGCCCAGCTCAGGGGGGCACCCATCACACGGACCAGCACCCCTGAAGCTCTGATGCACAGAGAGGTGGAGTTGCTTACTCCAGGTCACACCACTCTTGCATGGCAGAACTGGGACGACACCCCAGGCAGCCTGACTCCAGAGCTTGGGGCTCCTGACCCTGCATCAGTGTTAGCCCTCGTCAAGATGGTTGTTGTAGTGAGGGTTTCTGGGATACAGAGAAATTGGTTTTCCCTTTGCCCAGCCAGACATGCGTCAAAGCCTGTATATTTCCGGGGATTGTTCATATTTTTATTGTCTTCGAGTTTTGCAAGAGCAGTACATCTATGTTTTGGTTTGCTGGGCCTACTGCATTGTGAGGGAACTTGTGAGATTGGCACTGGGTGTGTCACCACCTTCATAATCACATGTTCCAGGCCTTCCCTTGACAGATAGGCTCAGAGAGCAAGGTGACCAGCCCAGGGTCCTGCAGAGCGGGGACAGGTCTTCCAGACTCCACCCTCACTCTTCTTAATCCCCACACCTGACATCTCAGACTGGTGGCCCAGAAGCCAAAGGCAGCCTGCTGCCTCTTTAATTTGGCCTACATGGTGTTTTCATAAAATTAAAATTTATTATCAGTATGTAAAGAAAAGGAATAGTTCCAAGAATCATATTCAAAATTAACCAGACTGGCCTCGGCATCTACCTCTCAGAGTGGATGCCTTCAGTCGAGCTGAAGCCGTGGACGTGATAAGAAAAAGCAATAAAAAAAATGGAAAGATCTAGAAAAAACAAAACTATCGGGACACTAAAAAGATCAATAGTGTTTAGGAGTTAGAGGGGAGGGATGGAGGACGAGGCAGAACACAGAGGACATTTAGGGCATTGGAACTACCCTGTACAATACTAGTGATGGCTGGATGTCATTATTTACATATTTGTCTGAATCCACAGAATGTACATCACCAAGAGTGAACCCTAATGTCAGCTGTAGACTCTCGGTGATAATGTTGTGTCAGTGTGCATCCACTGATTATAACAAATGTCCCGCTCCGGTGGGGGGAGGTGATAGTGGGAGCCTGTGTGTGGAGAGGGTGGACAGATATGGGAACTCTATGCTTTCCACTCAATTGTGCTGTGAACCTAAAACTCTCTAAAAAGTCTATTTGACCCTGACCGGTTGGCTCAGTGGTAGAGCATCGGCCCAGCGTGTGGAAGTCTCAGGTTCGATTCCCACTAGGGCACATAGGAGAGGTGCCCATCTGCTTCTCCACCCCTCCCCCTCTCCTTTCTCTCTATTTCTCTCTTCCCCTCCTGCAGCCAAGGCTCCAGTGGAGCAAAGTTGGCCCGGGCGCTGAGGATGGCTCCATGGCCTCTGCCTCAGGCGCTAGAATGGCTCCATTTGCAATGGAGCAATGGCTCAGATGGGCAGAGCCTCACCCCCTAGTGGGCATGATGGGTGGATCCTGGTCGGGCGTATGCAAGAGTCTGTTTCTCTGTCTCCTTGCTTCTCACTTCAGAAAAATACCCAAAAAAAGTCTATTTAAAAATATCAGAAGGTTTGTCTAAACTGCTCTTACATTTTCATGGGGCCACAGTGAGCTGCAACCGAGTCCCAGTGTCCACTTTGACTGAGCGTGTGTGTCCAAGTCTTCCAGACCCCTAGGCCCACCTCACTCTGGACATCCCCTGTACAGACCCTGTGTGTGACTCAGGCATTAAGAGGAATCTCTGGATGGTCTTGATGAGAAAGAGAACTGGGTGAAAGCATGGCCTGTTGGAGCTGGCCAGTGAGGAGGAAAGGGACCTGGTGACACTCTTTATCGGACCCTGCTCATCACTTCCCTGGGCCGGGGCCTCCTGTGCATTTTCCGTGAGGCAGCATGAGCCAGTCTGAATTCCCCCTTCATCTGCCTGGGCCTGTGGCGGACGGGGACCTGCTGTGGGACATGACCTGCGAAACAGCCTCGCTCTGCACCAAGGCAGGTGGAAGCAAGGCTTTGAAGTTGAGATGATGCCAACCTGTGAGCTTAAAATAAAAATGGGCAAGACATGGAATAGCAGAAGCTGTCTTCCTGCCCCTAAGAAGGTATCCCTAAGATCATGCCCTTCCTGATAAATCAGCTGAACTGATTTTTTTAGTAGTTTGTTTGTACAGTCACTCATTCATTTAACAATCATTTATCAAGCACCAAGCATGTCCACAGGAGGCTTTGAGTAGAGATAAGCAGGACTGTTGAGGGGGTCTTCACTGGCCAACTGTTGTTTGCACCTGACGACTGTCCATCCCCCCATCTTCTGATAACAGCATTGTGGTTTTCCTCTGGGGAACCACTTCTCCCCGGCTATCGCTCTGTGTGGCTCAAGAGGGAGTGGGCGTCCCCCAAACAAGAGCTGTAGAGGGGTCAGGCCTGGGCGCCAAGCAGATTTTTTCCCCAGCCCCAGGGATTAGTTCTGGGATGGGCATGGGACTCAAGTCAAGCCAACCAGAGTCAACCCGCAGGCTTGTGCAGGGACTCCATAGGAAAGTCAGCTTCTAGACCCTTGGCTTGCTGACTTGGCCAAATGAAAGCCCAGGAAAAGCTGGGGACTCTCTTTGCTACCACATGCGGTAACCCTAACTGGCAGAGCTGGCATTTGGAGAGAGCATGATTCCTAAACAGCAGGTGCACATGTGGATCCAGCCATTCCTGAAGCTCAACCCATCTCAAAACCTTTCACTTCCATAAACCAATGTGCGTGTGTGTGCGCCGCGCGCGCACACACACACACACACACACACACACATTTTCTTAAGCTGCTTTGAGTTGAGTTTGTCACTTTCAGCCAAAAGACCTGGACTATACAAGCAGGTAAATAGCTATCTCCAGGCCGGAAAGCAAGCAGCCACAGCAAAAGCAGACCATGAGAGAACCATGGTAAGGGCTCTGGGAATTGTGAGGAGAGAACCAGAATTGACTTCTGGGAAGAAGCAGTCTTTTTTTTTCTTTCCACAAAAATTCACTATTCATTCAGAGTTGTGACTTTCAAATAACAATGCCCATTTTCTGAATGATAACCAGGTGTCAGGCCCTGCGCTGAGCCCTTTCCCAAACTTTTCATCCTTACTCCAGCATTATGAAGTATATACTATTGTCCTTACTTTACATCAAACAAAACTGAGGCTCAGAGAGGTGAACTGACATACTCAAGGCCACACAGCAATTAGATGAGGAAGCATTGACTCCGAAAACCAAACTTCACCCATCTGTTGCACTGCCTCATTTCCAGGTTGCCAACATTCTAAAGTTTTGCCTGAAAATGTGTTACCAAGAGAAGGCAAACAGATAAAGACAAAAATAAAGTGATGGACATGGACATGTGCCATCCAGAGCCCCTTCCGGGAAAGCCTTGCGGCTCAACCATGGAGAGAGTGATCAGCAGACAGCTTCCCGCAACTTCAGGGGCTGCCTCAGTTGCAGAGAGCCACCTCATCCCAGGTCATGTCCTTTTGAGCATTTGGGAGCAGAAGGGTGTCTAGTGGGAAGGGAGTGAGGAGGAGAAAGAGGATGGCAGGAAATGAAGCAGAGAGGAACAGGAAGGCGGGTCAAACCATGCAGAACCTGCTAAGGATTACCAGGACCCAGTGCAAGATGAAAACAAAGGGCCCCTTGCTCCAAAATTATTGAACATTTTAAGATGGCAGCAGCAAGTGAAGGGCCCTTCAGACCATGGGGTGCTATGTGACTACACAGACTGCTCACCCATGACGTTGGCCCTGAAGCCACAGTTAGGAATTGGATTTTATTTTCTGTACAGGTGAGACATGAAGTATCAGGGACATACGGTGACTGTCTCACAGTCCCACAAAGAGCCAATGTTGGAGTCAAGATTTGAATTCCAGTTCTGTTCTGGCAAAAATGATTCCTGGGAGGGCCATAGGAGGAGGATGCCAAAGGCCTTAGGTCAGGGGTTGGGAACCTATGGCGCGCGAGCCAGATGTGGCTCTTTTGATGGCTGCATCTGGCTTGCAGACAAATCTTTAATAAAAAATAATAATAACAAAAAAATAATAATAACGTTAAAAATATAAAACATTCTCATGTATTACAATCCATTCATTTTCTACCGCTCATGTTCATGGCTGCGGGTGGCTGGAGCCAATCACAGCTGTCCTCCGGGACAACACCAAATTTTTATTGGATAATGCGTAATGTACACAGGTCGTTGTGAGGTCAGGAAGTAAACTTCCCTCCTTTTAATCAAGTAGTCAGCTACCTAATTGCAGAAACCCTTTTGACGAAGAAGATGGCTAAAAGAAAAAATGATGAGGAGTATCGTACTTTTCAGCAGGAATGGACAGAGGAATTCACCTTTGTGGAGGGAGCAGGTTCTGCAGTGTGTCTAATATGTAATGATAAAATTGCATTGATGAAACAGTCAAATATAAAGCGGCACTTCGACACATGCCATACTACATTTGCATCGAAATATCCAGCAGGGGACAGCAGGAAGAAAGCATGTCAAGAGCTACTGTGCAGAGTGCAAGCTAGTCAGCAGTAACTCCGTGTTTGGACCCAACAAGGTGACTGGAATTCGGCTAACTTTGCTGGTGCTTTAGCAATTGTGAGAAACAGAAAGCCATTCATAGATGAGGAGTATGCCAAAACATTCATGCTTGATGTTGCCAATGAACTTTTTAATGACTTTTCGGATAAAGACAAGATAATCAAACGAATAAAAGACATGCCTCTGTTGGCAAGAACTATTCATGATGGTACCATCATGATGGCAAATCAAATTGAGGCAACACAAGTGAAGGACATAAATGCAGCACCATTTTTTTTCTCTCGCTTTGGATGAGTCAACAGATGTAAGCCATTTATCCCAGTTCAGTGTGATTGCAAGGTATGCTGTTGGTGACACACTACGTGAGGAAAGTCTTGCTGTTTTGCCTATGAAAGAGACAACAAGAGGGGAGGATTTATTCAAGTCTTTCACTGAGTTTGCTAAAGAAAAAAAATCTACCGATGGATAAACTTATTTCAATGTGTACTGATGGTGCTCCATGCATGGTGGGGAAAAACAGAGGATTCGTAGCACTTCTCCGTGGACATAAAAGAGACCCATCCTAAGTTTTCACTGCATCCTACATCAGGAGGCGCTTTGTGCTCAGATGTGTGGCAAGCAGCTTGGTGAGGTGATGTCGCTGGTCATTTGGGTGGTCAACTTTATTGTTGCCCGAGCTTTAAACGATTGCCAGTTTAAAACACTGCTGGATGAAGTTGGGAATAATTATCCTGGTCTGTTTCTGCACAGCAATGTGTGTTGGTTGTCAAGAGGGAAGGTGCTCAGCCATTTCAGGGCTTGTCTGAGCGAAATCTGGGCTTTTCTTGAAATGTAAAATATCGAGCATCCTGAGTTAGCTAACACTGAGTGGCTCCTGAAGTTCTACTATCTCATGGACATGACTGAACATCTGAACCAGCTCAATGTGAAAATGCAAGGCTTTGGAAATACAGTCTTATCCCTTCAACAAGCAGTGTTTGCATTTGAAAACAAGCTGGAACTCTTCATCGCAGGCATTGAAACAGGTCGTTTACTACACTTTGAAAAACTGGGAGAGTTTAAAGATGCATGCACAGCAAGTGACCCTGCTCAACATCTTGATCTCCAGCAGCTAGTGGGCTTCACATCTAATCTCCTGCAGTCATTCAAAGCGCACTTTGGAGAATTTCGTGAGCACACTCGTCTTTTTAAGTTCATCACCCATCCACACGAGTGTGCAGTGGACAGCGCCGATCTGAGTTACATCCCCAGTGTCTCCGTCAGAGATTTTGAGCTATAAGCTGCTGACCTGAAGGCCTCAGACATGTGGGTGAATAAGTTCAAGTCACTGAATGAAGATTTGGAAAGACTTGCATGACAGCAAGCAGAGTTGGTGAGCAAACACCAGTGGGGAGAAATGAAAAAATTTCAACCCGCGGACCAGCTGATTGTCAAAACTTGGAACGCGCTTCCCGTCACATACCACACACTGCAGCGTGTGAGTATTGCTGTACTGACAATGTTTGGCTCTATGTATGCATGTGAGCAGTCTTTCTCACATCTAAGGAACGTTAAGACCAACCTATGATCACATTTAACGGATGGAAGTCTGAACACCTGCATGAAGCTTAACCTGACTACAAAGCCATCAGCAAAGCCATGCAGCACCAGAAGTCGCATTAATGGTAAGAAGTACTTTATTCATCATTGGTTAGCAACAGCATAACAACATTATTAAAAAGAATTCAGAGACTTATTGTACTTTAAAAGTGTTGGCCTTACATAAAATGCACATATTTACTTGTATTTAGTGTTAAACATATTGTATGGCTCTCACAGAATTACATTTTAAAATATGTGGCGTTCATGGCTCTCTCAGCCAGAAAGGTTCCCGACCCCTGCCTTAGGTGATCAGGAGTAGAATTTTGCTGCCTGGAGACCCTGTGGTCAGAAGACCTAACACCCATTCCCTCTTTGCTTTCACCTTTCACAGTGATGCCTACATGCTCGCTTACCCAGCATCCCTTGCAGTTGAGGCAGGCATGTAATCAAGCATATGATCAACTCTGCCCAATGAGATGTGGGAGGAGGTCTTCTGAGGGTCCTGGAAAAGCTTTTACTTTGGTATAAAGGCATCAGATGTGGCTGGTGCTGCCCTTCTCCCTTCTTCCTACCTTAAGAAGAACCAAAGCATTCATTCTGAAACCACAAAGAGAAGCCAAGAGGGTTGTAGAGATGCCAGCAAGAGACCTGATTCTCTTGAGCCCCTGAGTCAAGACCAACAACTGCCTCCCTGTGGACTTCGTATTATGTGGGGAAGATAAACACCCGCTTGTTTGAGCTACGATCAGTTAGATTTCCAGTTACTTGCAGCCAAATGCATTTCTGTCTGTCACAGTCACAGGATCATAGGTTGCCCTGGATCCCCACTATACGTATGGAGACACTGACATACGAAATGGAGAGGAACTTTTCTGGGTCCCACGTGGAGTCACAAGTTTAGTGACTCATCATCGGGTGCTCCTTCAGCTCACGCCATACCTCCTGGTCTACTTCCTCCCTTTCAGGCTACTTTTCTAGACTTGACCAACAGCTGCTTCATAAATTAAACATAAGGCAGTGACGACCTTAGTCTTGAATCGTTCTACTCTCTTACGTAAATATAACCCCTGGGCCACTGTCTCCATGCCTTTGGACCCAGGATAACTTCCCACATCCTTTAAAAGGATGAGTTGACCAAATGTAGAATCCAATGCTCTTGGAAAGGTGTGAGTCATGAATCGTGGAGCAGAAGGTTCACAGCCAGGAGTCTGCCTATCACACTCGTGGTCCAGTCCCCCAGGCTCCCATTGAGCTTGTTTACTAAAGCTGTGACTCATCTGCAGCTTTTGGTCAGCTCTAACACTTGGGTCATTTTCTGCTCTTTTTGTGCCCAGCTGGTGGCCTTTAATTGGGTGCTGTCAGCTTCCTGTCTCTGTCCACGTTGCCTTTCCCCCTATTTTTAGAGGATTATCTAAATATTATAGAAATAATAATCAATAATAATAGCAATAATAGTAATGACAACACTTACTATATTCTAAGTGTTTTAAGTGAATGTAAGTTTCTTTTTCCTCAAAAATCACTGTCTATGTAGTATTACTATTTATACTCTCTGGACAAGAAAACTAAGGCTTAGGAAAGTTAAGGCACTTGCCCAGGGTAATAGTAGAGCTAGGACTTTAGTGAAGCTGAAATAAGACCATGAGTGTGTTTGACTCTGAAGTCCAGCTCTAAAGGACAAAACCAACTGGATCCATTAGGATAGTTTCAAAGTCTCCATTACAGCAATTCAGACTATAATAACATTTATTGTTTACTTAAAAGGCATCTGGAGATTAGAGACCCTGGAGTGTGTTTGGCATCTCAAGGTTTCATAAAGGACCAAGGCTCTTTGCACCCTTCCTTCCCACCATCTTCAGCAAGTCACCAGCTTTTCCTTAGGCTGGTCACCTAATGTCACAAGATGACTGCCATAGCTCACTCATCACTCCTTCACGCAACAATGTGCGAAGCAAGAAGGGAAAGAAAGAGGCAACTAAGTCTCTCTTCCTGTGCCTCTTTCTTATCAGAGAGCAAGTTCTTTCCCAGAATTCCCCAGCAGCGTTTCCCTTTGGTCAGAACTGGGTCACATGACTGCCCCTCAGCCAATCACAGGTCCAGAAGAATACATGGCTATGGTTGGCTTAAATCAAATGTGATTCCTGCCCCCCCCCTCGGGCTGGGCATGTGGCAGCTGAAAGAAGTCAGGGTACTCTCATCAGGAAGGAAGGGGGAAATGGCTATTGGCAAGGCAACCCCCAGTGTCTGACACCCAGCATTTAAAAATGTTTAGCACAGCCACCACTGTTGGTTTGCAAGAGGACTGTAGGTGGTACATGGATGAAGCTGTGCATGTTTATTTTTAAGTTTAGTATTTATTAAATATGTGCCTTTGAAAGAAATATATATATATATCACTAACTTATCAGAACCATGGATATTATTTCTCCAGATGAAACAACTGTATTTAAAGTTTTTTAAAAACTATACAAGTTCAAGAAAAAAATATTAAGTAAATAATAGTTCATTTACTTCAAGATTTGGCAGTCGTAAGGATAGGAAACACTGTTCTGTGTTATCCTGCTTGGCATTTTTTCCAACTTCTCACAGGCATTCTGCCTTCAACCTCCCTCTTGAGGAAAATAAACACCCACATAGATTTTTGCATCATCTGCAAATATGATTCAAATACAGCCTCCAGCTCAAATTTAATCCAGGCTTCCTCAGCCGGGAAGGGCAGGCATCTTGACTCCAGGCCTTCCCTGGTATTTCACCTCTGTCTTAGTAGTTGTACAGTTTTATGGGGCCTGCCCCTCCTGGTGTAAGCTGCCGCAAATCCTATTTCGGAAAGAACAAGATGTAAATATTAAATAGAGTGACCACTTGAGATTCTTGTTCTTGCCGGGAATTTTCAGACTTTCCCAAAACATGAATTCTTTTTGTTTAAACAAGTATCTGGGGGTTCATTGTAAGACCTGGATAGATAAATACAGCTCAAGCGATACAATGAGATATGCTAGAACTTTTGTTAAAGGGAATGAGGTACATTAATTCGTGCTGATATCAAAAGATCGCTAGGGTCCATGGTCACGTGTAAAAAGCAGAACAACTGTGTACAGTCTAAACCAGGGGAGGGCAAACGTTTTCTGGAAAGGGGAAAAGCAGTCCCTGGTACAGTACTCAGGTGTGCCATCGTAGCATAAAGCAGCCATAGACAGGACTGTGTTCCAATAAAGCTTTATTGATGGACACGGAGATTTTAATATCATAATTTTCACCTGTCATAAAGTATTATTCTTCTCTTGATTTTTTTTCTCAACTGCTTAAACATGTAAGAAAATGTAAAAACCATTCTCAGCTTGCAGGCTGTACAAAAACAGGCAGGCAGATGGATTTGACCTGAGAACTGGTTTGCTGATCTCTCGTATAAACCACTGGTGCCAAAAGAAATGATAGAGAAACACAGAAAATAGAGAGAGAGAGATGTTACCTTACGTGTATGTGTGTGTGATATTTGGAGATAGTGAAAGAGAGGCTTGTTTATGTATCTAAAATGAGAAACTGGCAAGAGTAAGTGCTTCTGGGGAGAGGAACTGGGAAAAATTAGATCAAGGCAGAAAGGAGACATTTTTCACTACAACCCTTTAGTACTGTTTGAATTCTTCTCCATGTGCGCGTGTTACTTTTACACGGCAGAACACATTTGCCAAAGCCAAAGGGATTCCTATGTTGTGGTCCATGAGAATGGGATGATCTCAAGAAACACAATTGGCAACCATGGTACAACTCTAGGGGGCACTGTTTGTAGGGTCATTTATAGGATGGAGCCCCTAAAGTGGTGCAGGGCTCACCCTGTTGGCAACCAAACAAACACCAGGAATTTGTATGAAGTGAAATTAATAAGTAAATATTGAGGGAGTCTGGTTGGGGTGGAAGTTGTGGGAGGAGCAATAAAATCTCGCTATTTTCATTTTATGCTGTTCCTTATCTGGGTCACAGTAAACCAATGTTCTGCCAATATTTACTTTTGATCTTTGCTCCAGAGTGGAGGAAAGATGCCCAGGCTCAGCATAAATATGAGGGTGGAACTGAGAGTTATGAGAAGAGAAAGGAACTCACCCTGAAATAAAATCACTTCAAGATCCTAAATATAAAAATGTCACTTGTTTCACAGAAACACTTAAAGGCCAAGTCTGCTTGTTCAACACCCTCTCCTGGAACTCCACTCAGCTTTCCCAGAAATTTCAGGTTCTATGAGACCCATTTGGAAGCATTTTGACTTTGATTAGAGGTTACAGAGGGCAGCCTCCCACCCTAGGTAAGCAGCAGATAGGGATTTTTTGATCAGCAGTGGTATCAAGATCAAGACATTTCACATAAGTATAGAAGTATTCCCCTGAAATACTTGGAGCTCAGCCACATTGGGCCCACATTCCCACGTGGAAACTTTAAGATGCAGTCAGGTGGTAGTTATACCTTTCTGATGGGATAAGAGCTACCAGTTAGCCACAGTCCCTACCACTCCCATACGCCCCACCCCCATCAGGACTGCTTCACTCACTTCTCTTTTCACTTATACTTCATTCATTCAACCAATATTTATTGAGCACTAGGATTATAGCTGTGAATAAAGGACAAAAATTCCTCACTTCATGGAACTTATAAACTAAAAAGAGGATGAGGGAGACAGAGAGGGAGAGGGAGAGAGAAAAAGGGAGGAAAAAGGAGAGAGTTAAAGAGAGAGAGGATCTAAATAGCACAGGTGAGTCCAGCAGGCAGATCCTGTCTTTGTCCCCAAGCACAAGACAGCCCTCCATCCAGTGGATTTGATTTACTAAGAGTTCACAGTGCACAGTGGTTGAGAGAAAATTTAATGTGTTTTCTAGGGTCATTTCGACTCTACATGAAAGGAGACCCCCCCCCCCAACAAAAATGGGGTTGCGGTCCTGGCCGGTTGGCTCAGTGGTAGAGCGTCGGCCTGGCATGTGGAAGTCCTGGGTTCGATTCCCAGCCAGGGCACACAGGAGAAGCACCCATCTGCTTCTCCACCCCTCCCCCTCTCCTTCCTCTCTGTCTCTCTCTTCCCCTCCCGCAGCCGAGGCTCCATTGGAGCAAAGATGGCCTGGGCGCTGGGAATGGCTCCTTGGCCTCTGCCCCAGGCGCTAGAGTGGCTCTGGTTGCAACAGAGCGACGCCCCAGAGGGGCAGAGCATCGCCCCCTGGTGGGCAGAGCCTCGCCCCCTGGTGGGAGTGCTGGGTGGATCCTGGGCGCATGCGGGAGTCTGTCTGTCTCTCCCCGTTTCCAGCTTCAGAAAAATACAAAAAAAAAAAAAAAAATGGGGTTGCTTTACATGCATTGCTCTGCACCTTTCATTTTCACATAATGACATACTTAGAACTGCTTCCAGGTCAGCTACTTTCTCCTGGCCCTCTTGGTAGCAGGGAAGCTTTCGCGTGGTTCACACGATCTCTTGGTCTGGCCTGTAACACAGTGAAAGTCTACTGAAATACCATGAATCTTTGTAAGGTTGAGTTGAAAGAGGCCAGACAGGAAAAAACACATATTGCATTTATATAAAGTTCAAAAGCAGTAAAATGAATCTATGGGATTAGCATTCAGGACTCTAGTTAACCTTGGGATTTACTGGGAAAGGATGTGCAAGGGGCTTCTGGAGTGTTGTTTGTTCATCTAGGTGCTGACTACATGAGTTTGTCCACTTGGTGACAATTCACTGTATGATGCATGTACTTTTCTGTGCAATTTTAAACCTCTCCAACTGGGTCTCCCAACCCTCTCTGCTCTTTCTGTAAGCTTCAGCCACACTGGCCGCCATTCTGTTCCTCCCACAGGCAAAGCTTAGTTTAACCTCAGTAGCCTCAGAGCCTTTGCACTGGCTATTCCTGCTACCTGGAGCGATCATCTCCCTGTTTTTCTTGTGACTGGTTCTTTTTTCCTAGTCTTGACTCAGTTCAAGAGTTCCCTCTCGCCTAACCAGGCTGTGGCATAGTGGATAGAGCGTCGGACTGGGATGCCAAAGGCCCAGGTTCGAGACCCCAAGGTTGCCAGCTTGAGCACGGGCTCATCTGGTTTGAGCAAGGCTCACCAAGCTTGGACCCAAGGTTGCTGGCTCAAGCAAGGGGTTACTTGGTCTGCTGAAGGCCCACAGTCAAGGCACATATGAGAAAGTAATCAATGAACAACTAAGGTGTCGCAACGAAAAACTGATGATTGATGCTTCCTGTCTGTCTGTTCTTATCTATCCCTCTCTTGGACTCTGTCTCCGTCTCTGGAAAAAAAAAAAGAGTTCCCTCTCCAGAGAGCCCCTCACTGACCATTCCCCACACCAGCCATCTGTTGCATTCCCTGGTCTCATTTTCTCCGCAACTCCTCTAACTATCTGAAATCATCACGTGTGTGTTGTTTACTTGTTATTTGTTCAGCACTCTCTCTAGACCCACTGACCCTATGAGATCAGGGATCTTGATTGATTTGGTTGTCACCACATCCTCATCACCTAAATTGTTATTAAAACAATAAATAGTTGTTGGATTAGTTCATCTGTCTACACAGTGATCTGATTCTACTTTATCGACTCTTTAAGTGATTCAATGAGATGATATTTTAAAAGTACATTTTAAGCAACCAGGTTTATAAAACAGGAGAGGACTTGGAAAGCCTTGTTTAAATGTGGTTAACTCCACTGAGAGGAATCTAAATAAACTTAGGATCCCCCCGAGCTACACCTTCAATGATCTGATCTGTACTAAAAGTCACTATACCCTCTGTAGCGATTCCCCCCTCCTCATCTTTTGTGCTACTGGCCTTTTGCCTGGGACGAAATCACTAATATTCTTATTTACTTCTATACCATTTCTACATTTCTTTATTTATATACTATTATATTAACCTGGTATTAAGTAATTTAAAAGGTACGAGGAGTGTGTAATGAGAAGTCTGTGTCCCTCTGACTCCTGCCCCTGAGGCAGCTAGCATGTCCAGATACCTGGTCAATATTTCCAGAAGTTTTCTGTACATAAACAGGCAGGTTGAGGACTAGATCCCCACCTTTTCTGCTTACACAGATAGGATCTGATTATGTAAACTGCCTTAGATCTGTGCTCTTTCTTATGGTCACTGTACGGTCTATCTGCACATCGCTGCACGTGAAGGGGTTGGAGTCTCTTTAGAGACTGATGGGACTGCGTGAGGCATTTGCCCATTCCTCTACCGACGGGCTCTGATGTTGGCTCCAGACTGTTGCTACTGCAAACGGACATTCAGTGACTGTCCTTGCGCCTCCATCTCTGGGCCCAGGACAGCCACCGGAGCCTTTTTAGCCTGTTAAAGGAACCCAACAGCTCACCCTTCCCCAATCTCATCTCTACTCCCTTCCAAACAGCCTCCCTGGTGTTTGTGTTTTGGCCTTTTAAAGACTTTTTCAAAATTGACTTTGGCTTCTTGGCCTGAACTCTGAAGTGTTTGAGCTGATAAGATAGCAGGCTTGGCTGAGGGGGACGGGAGTCAATAGTTACTTTGGAGGCCCTCAGCCCGAGCAGAGGAGGGGCCGTGGCCCCCAACGGCTGTCCCCACCTCCCGCAGTGGGCGGTGAGGACAGGAGGAGGGTGAAACGTGCTCATGCTCAGTCCCCTACAGGCTTGGGAAGGGGTGGAGGTGAGCAGGCCTGCTCCTCACCAATCCCTTGCGACCTTCAGGAATAGTGTGGAGAGGGGCCGGCAAGGGTCGGCTTATTTACTAGAGCCTCTTCTAAATCAAACAAGACGCTATGGGCAAGTTGGAGCTAAGCCTTGGCAAACCTCAAGGCTCAGGCATATCCCAAGAGGTCTTGAACCCTGAGGGGACGGCAGGGGCCACAGAGGGGATCCTGTCTCCATGGCTGTGGCAGACAACATTGCCGCAGTCTTGACGGTATCAGCACATGCTGGTCACTGATATATCATTCTGGGATGTTTACCTGTCCAGCACGGGTCTAGCTCCTGGGCCACTGAAGTGAACTGATCAGTTCAGATTCCCACCTTCCAGAACTTTCTTCCATCTCAAATGGCAGAGAAATGACAATGTAGGCAAGGAATGCCCAGGGTGCTGGGTGCTACAATGGGGGACAGACAGGCTGTGGGAGCGAGACCAGAGGCCCTGGCTGGCCTAGGGTGGGAGAAGGCCTCCCCACTCGTGCCACACCCTAGCTGGACACCCCTTTGGGCCTCCCTGGGGCTCCCTGGGACTCCTAGGGCCCACAGCTTCTGCATGATCTGGCCCTCCTCACCTCTCCAGTCAGGGTCAGCACCATCAGCTTGTCAACACTCCACACTCACTCCCACCTCGAGTCCTAATATCGCTGCTCCCTCTGCCTACAGCATCCTCACCTCCCACTTCCTCAGCCGAGAAGTCACCTCCTCCTCCAGGAAGACTTTCCTGATGCCCCAGGATGGGTCAGGAGCCTCCTCAGGACTGCAACATACTCCCGTACATTCCCTGTCCAGCTCTGATTGCACGGGATTGAAGTCACCTGTTTGTGGGTGACAAAGTAGTCCAGCATGCTCAGGGTCTAGGCCCTGTCACTGGCCTACCTAATTCAAATGCTGCCCCCTCTCATAGCTGTACAACCATGGGCCACAATTTTCTCATCTGAAAAATGGACACATACCTCATGGGGTGAATGTGAGAAAGAAGTTTAATGCAAATGATTAGAATAGCATCTGGCCGAGAGTTTACACTCAGTAAAGTTGACTGTCGTGCTACAATCCTGCCCCATCTCTCCCACAGACTGTAGTAGTTGCTCACTTAATGTTTGCTGGGTAAATAATTGCAGCCCTTCAAATATGTTGATGAAGATGAGCTGTGGGGAGAAATACTTGTGATATAGTGGGAAAGTTTTTTAAAGCACAGCACTAAATAGTTGAGCAGCATGATTTACAATTAGATTTGCACGCACGCGCACACACACACACACACACACACCAATACCCTGGTTTAGGAGAAAGAAAAAACAGAATGTTCAGTGTGGTTGCATTAGAAGGATGGGACAAAGAATAATTTTTCTTCTTTCTTGTTTGATGTGTTTTTCCCTCATCTTCTTTAATAATAAGCATTGTTTCAATTAAAATGGTAAAAAAAAAAAAAATAACAAATCTAGACAAGGGAGCCCGCAAGCCCTTCTGTTCCATAGAGTTTTCCCACAAAGTGGGGTGGGGCAGGGTGGGGCAGGGCGGGCACAGAGAGGAAAAGCTGCCCGTTAGCAGTGAAGCAAGACTGGAAAACCAGAGCAGTCCAGGCAGTGGGGTGTCAGCCAACCAGGGGGAAGTTGTGCGAACAATGACAAAGCAGCCCTCTCCCAACGTGGAGTACAGTGGGACACTCTGGGCGCTGCCACCCCTGCAAAGCCTCTCTAGACCCCCAGACTGGGTTAGCAACCTGTCGGCGTTGCCTGGCAGCCCAACATGTATCACACCACCGTGTCTGTAAAGGGCCTGCATGTGCCCCACTTCACAGGCATTACCTAACCCAACCTGGTCCAGACAGCCACCCTGAGATCAAGCCCTAGGTGATCATTGTGAGCTCTATTGCAAAGAGGGGGAAACAGGCTCCCAAGGTCTAATCGTTTGCCCAAGTTTGTCCAGTGGTAAATGGCAGAGTCTGAATCTACTGGTAACATTATTTGGTTTCATCCTTATCTATAATTGACATCATTCTTCTCATTTTTACTAAACTAGATGGTGAATTTCTACAGGAAAGGGATTAGGTCACTATCATCCTCATGTCCCCACAGCCTGGCCTGGGGTCATAATGGTTGAGTAAATTAACAAATGGGTTATGGATGGATGGATGGATGGATGGATGGATGAATACATGCATGAACAGATGGGTAGATGAATAGATGGATGGGTAGGTAGATGGATGGCTGACTAGATGAGTGGGTAGATGGATGGAAGGATGGATGCATAGATGGATGGATGTGTGTGAAATGCATGAATGAAAGGATATATAATATATAAAAAAAATTGAAAGCCATAGCTGAGTAGTAGTTCAGCTGGTTAAAGCATTGTCCCAATATGTCAAAGTTGCAAATTTAGTCCCTGATCAGGGCGCTTACAAGAATCAACCAATGAATGCATAAATAAATATTCTCTCTTTCTCTCTCTCAAATTAATAAATAAAAGTTTCTAAAAATAGTGAAAGGAGGGAAAGATGATGGATGGATGGATGGGTAAATGGATGGATAGATGACGGGGTGTGCGGAATGCAAGTATGGAATGAATATGTAAATACTCAATTAAATAAGTGATAATGAAGGCAGAACGCACGAAGAGGGTGAAGAGGCTACAGACTGGCAGCTCTCAGGCCTTGTTTGGTCATGACAGGGTTTTAAATTTTTTAAAATAATTTTCATTATTTGAAAATCCTGAAATTCCACATTAGAAATCTAGATTTCTACCTTCTCTTACAAAATCGAGCACACATACCAGAAAACAATGTGCCAGGACGGACAGAGCTGAGCCCTCTGGTGTCCCCACCGGTCCCCACCACTCCCCAATGATTTTTTGATGTTGAGGTTGGGTGCCGGCTGCCATTTGTCATGGCATTTTCAGCGAGTTTTTGTCATAGTCCAATTATAAGGAAAATGCGATATCTTTTGTGTCCAGCTGTCCATCAAAGTGGGAAAATAAAACTAGGTAAAGAGAAAACAGAGAGAAGGTATTATTTGTATGTGGAGAGAATATTCCAGTGGAGCTGATGAATGAAGGATGCGTATTTTCCTGAGCGGCAGTAGAGGTCAGTGCTCAAGGGCACAGGTGCTAGAGCTTGACTACCCAAGGTCAAGCTCCAGTTCTGCTACATGCAAGTTGTGTGGCCTGGGGTAAGTCACTGAACCTCCTTGGGCCTCAGTTTCCTCATTCGTAGAGCAGAGGTGGTATCAGTCCCACTTCCCAGGGTGTTAATTAATAACCTTATGCAGGACCTGCTTTGGTCATTTATGTGACCTGCCTGGGCCCTGTGGGTTCATAACAGGGGTTCTCAACCAAGGGCCATTTGGCAATGTCTACATTTAGGGCTATTACAACTTGAGGAGAGTTGCTACTAGCATTTAATGGTAGAAGCTAGGGGTGCTGTTAGACATCTTCCACTGTTCAGGACAGACCCCAATGCAAAGGATTCTTCAGTCCCATTATCAATAGTGCTGAGCCTGGGAAACCCTGGTCTACAGGTATCAGACTGCTAGAAGGGATAGGTTGGGGCCAGTCATCTGGGAAGCCCCGAAGTTGCCAGAGGTGGCTCAAGGGAGATCAAAGCCAAGAAGGGTGCCTTGAGTGTTGCAGAAGACGTTCCCTCCGGCCCTGAGCCACCCAGCCCTCAGGATCATCAGGCCCCAGGAATTGTCCCATTTCTGGGTGCCTGGATCTACCCCATTTATTCCCACATGGAGTCAAGCGATGTGTCCCTGGCGCCTCCTGGTGGCCTCATCCTTAAACTACATGACACTCCTTAGCCTGGGGGATGGGGACTTGCCCCAGAATTGTTCTTCATCCAGACTAGTTGAGAATGTGGGATTTAAGGTAATGAAAGGTGACAACAATGGCTTGGAAGACAAATTGACATGGGTTTGAATCCTAGCTCACCAGAGAGCAGCAGGAGAGCTTGGACAAATCCCATGATCCCTCTGGGCCTCAGTTTCCACATCTGTAAAATGGGAATGATGTTACCTACTTCACAGTATTGTTGGGAGAGTTAGATTAAGTAACATACATAGATAGATGGCAAATAAATATATTGGATGCTTTATAACCCTCCTCTCTGACACTCGTCTTCACATAAATCCATAGCTATTTGCTTTTGATGAACTCCATTGTACCCAGAGTGATTTTAAAATATATACCAAATAAATAATTTTGTTGCAAGACATATTTAGTGATATGAAAAGGGATCTACAATATATTATCAAATGACCGTAGGCCTTAAAAACTTTGTGTGCAGTGGGATCCCCATTTTTGTTTGATATTTCTGTATTTTTAAATATTTTTATTTGTAACATACATGAGAAACAAAGGCCTAATTTTCTAAGTATATAAAGAGCTCTTATATATGAATAAAAAGACAACTTATCCAATTGAAAAACAGGCAAAGGGCATGAATACTTTGTTACCAGAAAAGAAACACAAATGGCATTTAGATATATTTTTTTAATTCTCCACTTGAAATAAAAGGGAGGAATATGCAGATTAGAACTATGGTGAACTCCTTTCTCCCCTACCTGGCAAGGCAAAGATCAAGAAGTTTGATCATAGTTGGCCTTTTCTAGAGCATGGGGGAACTAATGCTCATATAGGTTGTTGTCAATTGGCGAATGTCAATTGGCAAATATGCCCTCAGAGAGCATCTAGACAATTAGTGTCAAAATTGAAAAATTTATCTGCCCTTTGACTGGGCAGTTCAGTTACTAAGAATGTATTCTATAGAAGCAGATTCACATATATGGAGAGACTTCTGTGAAAGGAATACTAATTGGAGTTATCAACAGGGGACTGGTTTAATAAATTACTATCATCGGACAGTGGGAGAGTGCTCTCCTAGTGCTGGTCTGAAAAGATCTCCAATGTACATTGCTAAGTTTAAAAAGAAAAAGAAAAGCTAACTAAAACCAATGCATAAAACGGTGTGTGGTGTGCTTCAATTTAGAGAAACAGCTACAGGAATCCACGAACCCGTTTCCTTACCTGCCCTCTGGATATCTCTGTGGTGATCCCTAAGGAACAATAAACCAGGACGGCTTCTGGGGAGGGGAGCCAGGAGTTTTGGATCAGGAGGGCGTGATTATGTTTTCTTATTGAAAATTTTTTTCTAATGCATTGATAAATGAGATTGAGAAATGCCTGGAAGGATGTGCTCCAAAGCGTCAGCATGCTTATCTCTGGGTGGCTGATCTGAATTGGGGGTGAATTTTATTTTCTTCTTTTTACCTAGATGGGTTTTCTAATTTTTAAAAATAATTACCAAGGAATATTTGGTAGTTCAAAAAATTCTTTAAAAAGCAGACACTCTGTGTTTTCTTGGCAGTCAGAGGAAAACTAACTTCTATATCAAAACAAAACCCACAAAGTGCACTCCCCAAACAGTCCATTTATCTTTATGGCCAAGAATGTTATAGAGTCTCGGGTTGGGTGGTTGGAAATACACTATGAAAAAGTGAGAATGAATACAGTCGTCCCACCATGCACTTGCTATGCATCAAAACTCCAAGCTTCCAACTCAGATCTGGGTTTGAATTAGGTTCAAATGGGCCACTTATTAGCTGGGCATGTCATTCCAAGTCCTTTGGCCTAAGTTTCCTCATCTCAAATATGGAAAAAAACCATAGAAACCCTAGGAGGCTTGTGTGGGATGATGCCTATCTGCGCTTAGCTCAAGGTGTACACAGAGAAGGACCCAGTTCTTATCCCACTTACGACGGGCAAACAGGGAACAGGCAGAAATTCTGCACACCCAAGAGCGGAGGACAGGATGGAGATGGGAGGGCTTTGCTTCTTTCAGGATTGATCGGCAAATGCCTCTGGCCGGATTATCTACCCAGTACCGGCCCAAACGACCTAGGCAAATCTTCCGACAGTTTGGAGAGGGTGACACCAAGTGGCCAATTCTGGAAGAACACTTTACAGCCTCAAGTTTAGCTGGATCTAGGAGCGTCCCCTTATGCCCTCCAGCTGTGGCCTTGAGCAAGGCACTGAATCGCTCTGGATCCGTTTTCTCAGCTGTAAATAATGAAAGTAATTCTGTCTACCTCGCAGGGCAGAGGTGAGGATTAAATGAGGTAACCCACGGAAATCATCTCCAGAGCCGCTAGGTTGCACAACTCAGGGGGTGTCCTTCCTGAGATTGAGATTGTGTAACCCGGCAAGCGCCTGGAAACCTGGACTCTCATGATCATCACTCTCCCAAACTTCTAGTTTCCTTCTCCCATCCCCCATGATGATTATAAAGCAGAGTTTCCCAAGGTATGGGTCTCAGTTTGGTACCAATATGACTTGAATGCCTTTCTAATGCTCACCCATCTCCCTCTTGAACGAAAAGAAAGCGAACCTGAGACTTAGAGCCTCCAAAAGGTAAGGTTATTTGGCCACAATTTAACAAAATTAACTGTTTTATAATGCATGCATTTATTTCTTGTAGGTATTTATTGATGGCAAGTGATGCTGGTTTTCCATTTACAATAGATTTGGTAGATTGCATTATTGTCCGTGTTTATCGGTCCTTCCTACAGGCATTTCCCTGGTGACTCTACTATCAGGCTTGGGAGTGTGGCTTCTTCGGACCAATAGAATGTGAGCCAAGGCCTGACCTATGGTGGCGCAGTGGATAAAGCGTCGACCTGGAACGCTGAGGTCGCCGGTTCAAAACCCTGGGCTTGCCTGGTCAAGGCACATATGGGAGTTGATGCTTCCTGCTCCTCCCTCCCCCTTCTCTCTCTCTCTTTCTCACTCACTCTCTCTCCTCTCTAAAAATTAATAAAAGAAAAATTTAAAAAAAAAAAAAAAAAGAATGTGAGCCAAGCTTCCAAGCAGAAGCTTTGAAAGCCAGCCTGTGGTTCTGACATTTGCCCTTTCCCTTCCTACTGGGAGGTTGGGCTGCCCCAGGGACGGACGGACTGTTTCTTCAACCTCAATCCCAGAGTTAAGAGGACACATGGACCAGAAATAAACCTGTGTTGTTAACAACCCACTGAGATTCTGGGGTTGTTTGTTATTGCAGTGAAACCTAGTCTGAGTTGACTGATACAGTAGAGATGAAATATTTCCTTTAAAAATAAATACACTTACGTAAAATAAATGTGTTTGTTTAAAGAAAAATATTAAGTAGATAACGGTGCAGGAAGTAGGGGACATGCATAATGAACACAGTGAATGGAGGACTGAAGTTTGGGAAACTCTGGTGCAGGGTCTTAATATTTTTTTAACTTATTGACTTGAGAGAGAGAAACATCGATTTGTTGTTCCACTTATTTATGCATTCATTAGTTGTTTCTTGTACGTGTCCCTGACCAGGGATCAAACCCACAACCTTGGTAAATCAGGAAGACGCCAGAGCCTGATGCAGAGTTTTAAATGTAAAAATTGTTACTCCAGGCCCTGGCCGGTTGGCTCAGCGGTAGAGCATTGGCCTGGCGTGCAGGGGACCCGGGTTCGATTCCGGCCAGGGCACATAGGAGAAGCGCCCATTTGCTTCTCCACCCCACCCCCCTCCTTCCTCTCTGTCTCTCTCTTCCCCTCCCGCAGCCAAGGCTCCATTGAAGCAAAGATGGCCCGGGTGCTGGGGATGGCTCCTTGGCCTCTGCCCCAGGCGCTAGAGTGGCTCTGGTCGTGGCAGAGCGACGCCCCAGAGGGGCAGAGCATCGCCCCCTGGTGGGCGTTCCAGTCGGGCGCATGCGGGAGTCTGTCTGTCTGTCTGTCTGTCTCTCCCTGTTTCCAACTTCAGAAAAATACAAAAAAAAAAAAAAAAAAAAAAAACTAAAAATTGTTACTCCAGGTTGCAGGTGGCTGGTCTCAGAGCCTCCGAACACTACTCAGCTCACATTTTAAACTTTCCAGTCTGCCTCCCACCATGTTATCTAGAGTGAGTTTTATAAATTGCATATCTGGTCAGGTTCATTCCCTGCTCTACCTCTTTGATGGTTCCCTAGTGCCCTCAGGATAATGCACATTCTTCATCATAACCTAGCAGGCCTGTCATAGTCTGCCCCTTCATCTCCATCTTCTCTCCCTCTCCCTCTTTCTGCTCTAGCCACACCGATTTCTTTGTTCTTCTTCAAACAGAGCAAGCATGCTCTTGCCTCAGGGCTTTTGCATTCATTACTATTTTCCCCCAATAGAAACATGGCATTTCCCTCACTTCCTTGGGTCTCTGATTAAATATTCCTTCCTCAAAGAGTTCTTCCCATGTAATGCTATAAAACAGCAATCCCCCCAGTCTCCTGCCTTCCCCATCCCAGTTCTTCTCCATATTACCTATTACCCCCCCCCCGACCATATTACATATTTGTTCACTGTCCTATGTTCTCCATGAGAATGTTAGCTCCTTGAAGGCAAGGATTTTGTCTGAATTTTCTCACTGCTGTAGTCTCAGTGCCTAGAATCCTGCCTATAACATAGTAGGTGCTCAGTAAGTATTTGCTGACTGAAGGAATGAATAAATGATGGCAAAGCAGACACCAGCAGTGCCAGGCCCAAAGCCAAGGTGATAAAGAACTTCTTTCCAATGGTTCCGAATTGAGTCTCATTGGCTATCTCAGATCACGTGTCTCTCCCTGAACCAATCACTGTGTCAGGGAGAATGGAATACACTGATTAGCCAGGCTTAAGTCACTTGCCCATTAAACCCAAAAGTAAGCGAAGCCCCACCTAAACCATATGGACTGAGAGTGAGGCAGGAGTGTTCTGTAAGAAAATTATGATTCTGTTAACAGAAAGAGGAAATCGATGCCAGGTACGTAAAAATAAGTCATCCACTCAGTTGAGCAAGGCTTATTTGGGGTCAGATTGTATGCAGGTGAGGGTAGGTGTTACTAAGACCAGAGAAAGAGGCCCTGGCCGGTTTGCTCAGTGGTAGAGCGTCGGCCTGGCGTGCAGAGGTCCCGGGTTCGATTCCCGGCCAGGGCACACAGGAGAAGCACCCATCTGCTTCTCCACCCTCCCCCTCTCCTTCCTCTCTGTCTCTCTCTTCCCCTCCCACAGCAAGGCTCCATTGGAGCAAGGATGGCCCGGGCGCTGGGGATGGCTCCTTGGCCTCTGCCCCAGGCGCTAGAGTGGCTCTGGTCTCGGCAGAGCATCGCCCCCTGGTGGGCAGAGCGTCGCCCCCTGGTGGGCGTGCCGGGTGGATCCCGGTCCGGCGCATGCGGGAGTCTGTCTGACTGTCTCTCCCCGTTTCCAGCTTCAGAAAAATACAAAAAAAAAAAAAAAAAAAAAAGACCAGAGAAAGAGCTAGAACACAGAGCAGGTGATTCGGACAGTCCCTACACACCTGTATATCTATGGCATTATAACACTGTAGATTAGAAAGAGGTTAGAACTTAGGAGCCAAAAGAAATCTCAGTTTTCTATGTGCAGCTTCTTACATAATCAACAAAATAATAATCTCTCTTCTGGCACTGAGGATGACACTCTTGAGAAGAAATTTTGAAATAATCCTTGTTGGCTGTAATCTCTTACTGTTGATTAGCTTGAGGGTCCACATGTGCTTATTGCATGATACAACCATAAGGCGTACCACAAACCCAAGTGGACCAGCCAAGTGAGGCCTCCTGAAATTGGCAGTCACGGTCAGCTGAAATTCTAAAACCATATGGCATAGTGCTGTTACTGGGAATGAGTGATCTATTTTGTTCCAGAATTGAAATTCTAAACTCTTTAATAATGCCTCCCCTGGTAGAGTCTGAGAGTTGTCCCTCAATGTCAGTTTTCCCCTTCTATAATGATAGAAGTTCCATAGAAATACATGACTGCTCAGAATAAAGGCTACATTTCCCAGCCTCCTTTGCAGCAGGGAGTTACCATGTGACTTGGGTATGGCCAATGGGATGTTAAGCAGAAAAAGGAAAAGTCAATATGGTGGCCAGCCTTTTGAACTTTGGGATGGGGAAAACATGCTGCTGATGATAGAGGAACAAGTTGGGGTCCAAGTCCCTGACAGCTTCATGGTATAGAGCCACTAATCCAGGCTTCTGTGTGAAAAAGAAACTTTTAATGTATCTCAGTCTCATATGTTTCTGGACACCACAGATGAAATTATTCAATATATTCTAAGTAATACAACTTTAAAGAAGTTGGTCTGGCTTGGAAAATTCCATGAAATGCATACATGAGATAAATCACTTTTTTAAACAAAAGGAAGTACATAGTTTTTATTCACTGATATCCGTTTATTCCTCCTCAACAGGGAGCACCTATATCTTGGCTGCTTTACCAAACCACTCTTTGGCACCTGTAACTTAAGTTCTCTGGCCTACTAATGCTGGCCATTAGTAGCATATGGGAAGTCTTTTTATTTTTTATTTGTTTTATTTATTTTTTTACAGAGACAGAGAGAGAGTCAGAGAGAGGGACAGATAGGGACAGACAGGAACGGAGAGAGATGAGAAGCATCAATCATCAGTTTTTCATTGCAACACCTTAGTTGTTCATTGATTGCTTTCTCATATGTGCCTTGACCGTGGGCCTTCAGCAGACCGAGTAACCCCTTGTTCAAGCCAGCGACCTTGGTTCTGAGCTGGTGAGCCTTGCTCAAACCAGATGAGCCTGCGCTCAAGATGGCGACCTCAGGGTCTCGAACCTGGGTCCTCTGCATCCCAGTCCAACACTCTATCCACTTCACCACCGTCTAGTCAGGCAGGGGAGTCTTTTTAAAATACAGATTCCTGGGCTTTGGCCAGTTCATTTGAAGAAGTGGGGTATTAGGAATTTGTCATTATTATAACACTCACTGTCTTAACAGCTGACCTTGAACGTATTATCTAATTTGAGAGTTCTGCCATTGCCTCACATAAAATGGGGACAGTGATAGCACCTGCCACAATTGGATTGTTGTGTCTCGAACAACAATTCCTAGCATAGTGCCTGGAATTGAGTGAGATCAATATATATTAGTTATCCTTACGCCCATTGGTGGGCATCTAAATTATTGTTAACTTTCTGTAGGACAATTTGCACTATCTACCAAGATGTACTCTGATGTACTTAAACATGTACTCTCTGGCCCAGCCATACAACAACTGAAAACAGCCGGTGATTGCTCTCACTAGTCCAGCTACATGCCTGAGAGTGCTTTTTGCAGCATATACTTACTCACCAAGCATTTATTGAGCACCTACACTTGAGTCAGGGTAAAACAGGCTAAGCTGCAGTAACAAACCCCTAAACAGCAGTGACTTCATACAGCAAAAGTTGATTTCTTGCTTTTGAATTTTGATTTAGACTGAGTATTGCTCTCCATCTTGTTTTTTTAATGTATTTATTGATTTTTTTAAGAAAGGGAGAGAGGGAGGAAGAGAGAGAGAAAGAAACAGATTTGTCATCCATTTATTTATGCATTCATTGTTTGATCGTTGTATGTGCCCTGAGTGAGAATTGAACCTGCAACCTTGGCGTATCAGGACAATGCTCTAACCAAGTGAGCTACCAGGCCAGGGCTGCTCTTCATCTTGTTGCTATGCCATCTGGAGCACATGGTCTTGGAGCTGGACATGGCAGGTGAAGAGGCAGCTAGAAGAAGGTCACATGAGATTTTCTTAGAGCTAGGCTGAAAGTGGCTTACAGCCCTTTTACACATCCCATTGGGCAGAAATGAGCCACATAGTTCCAACCTAATTGCAAGGGAGACTGGGAAAAGCATACGGACTTATGAACATTGAGTGAGCATTATCTCTATGATACCTTCTATGTTCAAGGGACTGTTCTAGGGGGTGAGCAAGACCAGCAAGATCCCCGCCTTCGCCAAGCTTCCCTTGGAATAACCTTCTGTTCAAAACAAGACCCCATGTGTATGTCATCTTACACTTGAGCCAGAATATCTGAATATACACTTTCAGAAGTTAGGGCAATTGCATCAAAGGGTGTATGCATTTGTCACTGTGACCCATATGGTCAAATTGCCCTTCATAGGACTATACCAATTTTCACTTCCACCAATGAGGTACAAGAGTGCTTCTTTCCCTGCAGCCTTGTCAACACGAGGTGTATCAGACTTTTGGATTTCTTCCAATCTGATAGGTGAGAAATAATCTCTCCATGTACTTTTAATTTGCATTTTTCTTATTATAAAGGAGGTTACACATCCTTTTATATGTTTATGAGCTATTTGTATTTCCCGTTCTTTGAACCGTGTGCTCCTCATATCCCTTGTCCATTTTTCTACTGACATTGTTGAATGAAAAGGTGAAGGGGCAGAACAGGATGCATATTATCATCACTTTTGTAAACTAAAAGCAAAATAGTGTTTTAGCATATATGGATAAATAGTCCTACATATGCATAAAGCTTTTCCAGAAGCACCCACAGGAAACCATTAGTAGAGGCATAGACTTGGTGCCATTTTATTGTCTATAAGCTAAAGAAAAAAGAATTTTATTTTAATCCCCTGAATTTGGGGATGGTTCGTTACACCTGAGTGCTGTTTTATGATATTTTCTGAATGCTTTACTTTTTAACCATGTACAAGTGTACTTGTATTATTTTTGTACCTATATTATTATTTTAATGTCAGAATTTTCTGGCCTCTTTTGTCTTTATAGTTTTTGTATTTTAAAAATTGTAATATATGTCATCTTAATTCAAAACAGAATTTTAGAAGCACATTGTATCTTCAGAAACATCACCATCAGAAATTGAAGCCAGAATCAGAATTCAGTCAAGTCTTAACTTTATAGGTGCTCAGGAAATATCTGTTGGATGAAAAGAAATAGAAGTTTCTGTTTAACCAGATCACCAAAGACCCTAGTTTTGAAATTACTATATTCAATATATATATTTTTTTGTTTTTAAGATGAACAAGAGAAAGATCAAAGCTAGTTGCTTGTTTTTTAAGGTGAGGAGGTTGGTCACTGTCTCATACAATCCAGGGCTGCTGCAGGAAACATGGAAGGGCATTCTCCTATGACAGTACCTCTTTCAGTAACGCCCGTCACTCCTGATACTGTATTTTATTGGTTGAGTTTGGGTCTTGTGCCCATCTAAACCAATCAGGGTTGCCCATGGGTGTGCCACTCATTGACCACACCCCATTCCTCAAGCCAGAGGTGAAGTCTACACCACCTAAACTACTGGGACCTAGAGCAATGGAAATGTGGTTTTGCTCAGAGGAAACATGGAATGCTATCAGAAGAAGCAACAACAGCTGATGGAAGGCGAAAGCAACCTTGCGTATCCACCACAAACACCTACTGTGTACAGAGCACTGTGCAAGCTGAGGGGATATGATGGTGAACAAGACAGACATTTTCCCAGCCTTTAAGGAGCTGACACCTTAGTGGGAGAGATAAAAATAAGCTAACTAAAATTTTTAAAGATTTTATTTATAGATTTTAGAGAGAGGAGAGAGAAAGAGAAAGGGGTGGGAGGAGCAGGCAGCATCAACCTGTAGTAGTTGCTTCTTGTATGTGCCTTGACCCAGCAAGCTGGGGTTTTGAACTGGTGACCTCCGCATTCCAGGTCGAGGCTGTATCCACTACACCACCACAGACAAGTCAGGCACAAAATTTTTTAAAATTACAAATTATAATAAATTATATAAAAGACACAGAGAGAACACTGAGAAAATATTTTGAATAAGGTGATCAGAGAAGAGCTGATATTTAAACTGTGACACAAAGGATAAGCAGGAACAATCAGGTTGCCATAGGGGAAAAAATCAAGTTGGATTCCTACTTCACACCCAACCCAGGATAAAGTCCAAATACATCAGAGATTTAAAAATATAGAAGGAAACCACAAATGTAGTAAAATAAAACTGGTATACACCTTTCATAACTTCAGTCTGTAATAAGACCTTTTAATAATGAAGCAAAACCCAAATGTCCTAAAATGAAAGACAGATAAATTTAATAATATAAAAATGTTTAAAAACAATCTTTATGGCTAAAGACAAATTGGACTGATTTGGGCTAATCACTAAGGGCTAATTTATCTCATATACAAAGTATTCTGACAAGTCAATAAGAAAAAGATCAACTCGGTGTGAAAATAGGGGAAAAATTATTCACAGAAAAGAATAAACAAATGGCTTTTAAGCATATAAAAAGATGCTCGATTCCACACATGCTAAGAGAAATAAAATATCAACCCTCCTCCCATCAGATGAACAAAAATCCCTGTTAAACAATCCACTGTGTTGGTCAGGGTATCAGAAAATGAGCATGCCCCTACATTGTTTAGTAGACTATAAATTAATGCACCTCCACAGAAACTTTGGTAAAATTTATTAATCAAATTTAAAAATAGTATTAAATGCTTTTAGGAATTTATCTTAGGGGTTTGTTCATACATCTGCTAAATGGCATATATACAGTTATCCATTATGACATTGTTTTCTTTAATAAAAAGAAACAATGCCTATTGATAAAGGACTATATAAATGACAGTCTATCCATACAATGAAATACTATTCAGTAGACTAAAAGGAGGCAGCTGTGTATGAACTGGTAAAGAAAACCCATGTTAGATCCTTCTAAGCAAAATAAAGCAATGTGCAAAGTCCTGTGTATAGCATGTACTCATTAGTAACATTGTAAGGGGGTGGAGAGGAAAAGAATACATATTCATATTTGCTTACATATGCAAAACAATATCTTAGAAGTATATGCAAGGGACTACAAACCAGATGCTAGAGAGAGGAGCATATGCAAAAAGTCCCAAGGTAAAAAAAAAAAAAGTAGCAAATTCCAAAGACTGAGAGTGTGGCTGGAAAAGGCAGCATGTGACAGGTGGTGCCCAGATGCTACAGAGCCTTGTAGACCATCATTTAGGAGTCTGGTCTTGAGTCCAAGTACAGTGGGAAGGCATTCAGAAGAAGAACATGATTCGATTCACATTTTAAGAGCATCTTCCCGCCACTTGGAGAAATTATTGGAGGAAAGCCAGATGGAAACAGGGAGACCAAATAGGAGTCTGGACAGTTATCTAAGGGCTGGACCTGGAGGTGGCAGCAGAGATGGTGAGGAGCAGAAAGATTTAATGCAGAGCTTGAAGTTGGAATGCATGGGCTGGATGTAGCAGTGAAGCCCAGGGAAAACTGGGGGCTGATTTCCGGTTTGTGTACCATGTGGGGGCTGATGGTGTTGGCTTAGCTGGGAAGACTAGGGAAGGGGGCCCAGGCGTAGCTTGGCTGAGGGTGCACTCCAGGGTCAGGGCACATTAACTTGGAGAGACCAGTGAAACATGTCAAGTAGGCAGTTGGGTGCTTGAGCCTGCAATGGGGAAGCCAGTGAGAGATGACTTATACAGAATAACAAGGACAGATCCTGTGTGGGCCCCATGGGGGACCTGCCTACCCCATAGCAGTGCAGACGTGTGTTCACGATGTTCATAGCAGCTTTATTCATAATAGGCCCAAACTGGGAATTGCCCGAGTGTTCAACAGGAGAATGGAAAGTTTTAGTTAGATAGATAGATAGATAGATAGATAGATAGATAGATAGATAGAAAGATAGATAGATAGGATATGCTCAAATAATGACAAGGAAATGAACTAATATACCCACAACATGAATGAATTTCACAAGCATTATACTGAGAAAAAGAAGCCAGAAACCAAGGATTGTTTATGGTGTCACTCCATTTGTATAGGTTCTAGAATTGGCAAAACTAACTTACGGTGATAAAAGTCACAATAGGTGTTCCTTCAGGTGTAGACTGGGAACAGGGGAGTTTGGGGAAAGGGGTGGAAATGTTCAACATGAAAGACAGAGACCAGCACCAACAAAGAGTAAAAGGGGCCTGAGAGCACACCAAGATATGCAGGGAGCAGATGAAAAGGCATTCTGTAGGAGACTGGAGACCAGGATTTGCATCCCAGCCTTGTATTACTAGCAGGGCTGCCACACATATAGTTGTACAAGATGTGGACTGTTTAACTCTAGGGGGCGCCCTTGAGGTTGAGGTCTGTGTAAATGGTGCCCCTAGTATTGTACAGTGCATCACTGTATATAGGAATTTGGTGCACTGTCTTTCCCTGGAAAGAAATAATGATAGAACTCCACAATGGGGGCTTCTGGAAGGCAGACAACCATCCTGGTCATTTTAATAGCCCCCAAGTCTTGCATCAGTCTACTAAGTTAGCTCTCAGTAAATGTTTGTGGATTAAATAAGTGAACTGACAAGTGAATGAGTAAGTGAGGGAGGGAATGAATATGTGTCCAGTGATTTATAGTGTCCAAAGAATTTCCACAGCCCTCACAATATCACAATTAAGTAGGAAGCGTCACGTAGTGGCTGTGAATTCAGGCTCTGGAGGCAGACAGCCTCCTTGAAATCCTTTTGAGCCTCTGTTCCTCATCTATAAAATACAAGTGATAATGATGATGCCTGCCTAAAAGAGTTGTTGTGAGCATTAACTGAGATGCATAAAAAGTACTTAACATGAGCCTGGCCAAGTCTTGTCAATCAGGATTTGGCTATATAAAACAGAAAACCCAAATAAGTGACTTAAGTAAGAAAGACATCCTCTCCTCCCCCAATCCACCTCATCCCATATGCTTAAGAAATTGAAGGCTGGGGCATCAGGGTTGGAATGATGAATACACAGTCATCAGGATCCTAGGCTTTTATCTTTTTGTTCCATCATCCTCCAAGATTATTTCATTGACCAGAATGGTTGCCAGCATACCAGCCATCATGTCCACATTCCAGGCCAGAATAAAGAGGAAGTGAAGAGAGGCAAAAGGTGTGTATCAACCTCACCCAACAGCTTCTGCCTGCTTCTTATTGGCCACGCCTAGCTGCATGGGAGGCACACTGCTGCCCAGTCCAAATCAGGGTCAGTTAATAAGGAATAAACATTGGGAGGGCAGACAGCCACCTCTGCCACATGAGGGCACAATGAATATTAGCTGTTGTTATTATTATTGTTCTCCCCATTTTAAAAACTTTATTGATTTTATATAGAGAGGAGGTGAGGGTGGAACAAGAAGTATCAACTCATGGTTGCTTCACTATAATTGTTTACTGATTGCTTGTCATGTGTACCTTGATTGGGCAAGCCCAGGGTCTCAAACCAGCGACCTCAGCATTCCAGGTGAATACTTTATCCACTGTGCCACCACAGGCCAGGATATTCTCCGATTTTAGCGAGGAGAAAAGAAGCTCAGAAAAAATAGATAATTTGCCAAAAGTTTTATTCAATTCATTCAGTGAATGTTAACTGTATGTGCTTACTATGTTCTGGCCCCTTAAAATACAAGTACTGAATAAGACATGGGCTCTGCTCTCAAAGACATGAAATCAAATCATTTCAAAGAGCCTGGCAAGTACATTGAGAAAACACACGTAAGGCGGCTCATTAGCTCAAAATACAGAGAGCACTGAGCCTGGGGTAAGAGCATGGAGCTGGGCTCAGGGAGGGCTTCCTGGAAGAGGCCAACATCAGGAAAATAACCATACCTAGTTCATAACGTTGTGGAGATGATTAAGTGAGACATGCTAACGACATGCTTAGCACAGCACATGGCACAGCGAGTGCTCAAATTAGTGGCAGCTTTTACAGGACTGTTGTTATCACCATCACCATCATCTTTATTATTAGCTTGTTAGTATCTTGCTCACTTTGCAGAAATATAAATGGCCACTTCTCAACTTTAAAATATTTTGTAAATGAAATTATCTTCAAAGGGTACTGGCCTCCAATATGTATTTAAAAAGCAGAAAAACAGGAAGCAAAAATTCCTCATTTTCTGTTGAATCCAGGCCAGAAAATGAATTTGGAAATGATAAATCCATACCCTCTCAGGAAGAGCTGGATTTTAAAAGCTGGCATCTTAAGGTTTTTATCTTAAGCGCTTAGTGGCCATCCTCTCTATTCAATAATATGAAAGACAGATCAAGAGTTTAAAAAAAGAAAGAAAGAAAACCACCTTTTTTTAACATCAAGAGATTTTGGTTCTTCTGAAAAGGCCAGAGGAACTGAAGCTAATTCACATTTTACGACCCCAAGAGAAACCGAGTTTCCTGGAAGAACAAAAGGCAAGGCAGGATCTGTTTAAAAGCCAACTCAGAGTGAAACCAGGCTATGCGGGGGGCCACCGATGGCCTTGAAGCTGAACCTCAGAAATAGCATCTGTCCCCTGGATATTTTGGGAGTGTCCTCAGCAGAGCATGGCAGCAACCAAGGGCCTATTTGTACATCTTCTCTGAAGGCGCACCTAAAGAATTCATCACCCGGTCTCCCCTTGACCCTACCCGGGCCCCAGAGCTGTGTCAGCAGCATATAAATGGGACAGAGATAAAGGGAGATATTTAAACACCCAGAAATCATCTTCTAATTTAGGAACTGAGCTACCAAATGTCTTTCTCCCATAATGGCTTGAGTTGAGAATTTGGACTTTAAACCTCTTCTCTTGCCGGGCCACCGAAATGTCTTCCTGTATTAACAGAAGGCGAGTATAAGGCTTCAGGGACTGGGGGAGGTAGGGGGATGTTGACTGTAGATAGTCTGGAATCAGAAAATTAAGACCATCAACATTCTTTCTTCTGGGCCTTTGTTGATTCTGTGCTTCCACTGGGGCTTATAACTGCTTCATCACTGCTGATCTTGTTACAATGATTGTTAAGCACTTTAATAACTTGCATAAGAAGTGTGCAATCCTTTAATTATGATCCACTCTGTGTCATTGTCAGAGGCAAGTTGGAATTGTACTCTCTGTTTTGCACAAAAGAAAATTAAGGCCTGGATAAATGAACAAGTTCAGGGTCAAAAATTAGTCAGCACGAGGGAGATGACAGGATATGGGTGGGACTCAGGAAGGCACTGGTTCCAGCCCAGTTTTAAATGCTTGCAAGTCTAAATTCAAGATGGATATTCTTAAAGCGGTGGTTGAGGATGCCCTGGCCCGACAGCTCGGTTGGTTAGAACATTGTCCCAAAGCACAGAGGTCGCCAGTTTGATCCCTGGTCAGAGCACATATGGGAATGGATTGATGTTCCTGTCTCTCTCTCGCTCGCTAAAATCAATCAATGAAAAAATTAAAAAAAAAAAAAAAAAAGAGGAGTGCACGTGTGTGTTGTGGTGTGTGTGTGTGTGTGCTGGAATGTTTGTGTGTGGTATTTTATGAGTTGGACTGTGTATGCTTTGTGTGTCTGTGTGTAATTCTGCATTTGTGTTTGTCTATGTGCTTCCATGTATTTATCTAATATAATCTGTCTATCTAATACAATCTGTCTGTGTGTCTATCTGTGTAAAAGGAGGGACAGAGGTGAGAGAGGGAAGGTGATCGGGAGAGAAGAATCAGTTAATAAAGTTTAGAATGGCAGAGCTGGCAGCCCCCTGCTCACAGAGGGGACCAGGGTGGAGGGTGGGTGAATGGGTAAAGGGGGTCTGTCGTATGGAGACAGATGGAAGCTAGCTAGACTTGTAATAGTGAGCATGATATGGTATATACAGATGTCAAATTATAATGTTGCACACCTGAAACTTATATAATGTTATCAGTGTAGATAATTATTGAAGATGGATACTCAGGTATTTATGACATGATTCTATTGTATATTTCTTTTGAAATTTTTCATAGTCATTTTTTTTAAATCCTATATGCCAGTTGCTGCAAACTAGCATACTGTCAGATAAAAATATCCCTCATAAAAGTATAAAAATTGAACTAGTTGCCCATATTTAAAAATGAGAGATTGCATATAAAAATCTTGAGTTCCAGATTTTCTTGAAAAATCGGAAGTTCTGGAAACTCTGGCTCCATATCCCCTTTTGGTAACAGAGCCGGAAAGGACCTTTCATTGGGGCCTTAGCTCTCAGTTTGCCACAGTCCCCACCGTTTCCTATTACTCCTGACACAGACTGTTTTCTATCCCCCTTGGGCCACTGTTCTCCTTTTAGTAGGATAAGAAGAAAGTAAATGAGTTCTCTTGAAACAAAGACTGTTATTTGCCATCTGAATGTCTGATCTCCACTTCTTTCTTAGTAATAGAAACTCTACATTATTGGGCGTGAAACTACTATATTCAAAAATCATATTTCCTAGCTTTTCTTGGACCTAAGAGTGCCCCAATGTTTCGCAATCAGGGGCAATTTTGTGTCCCAGAGGACATTTGGCAATGCCGGGAGACATATTTGGTTCTCACAATGGGGGAAGGTAAATACTAGAGACATCCAGTGACAGAGATGCTGCTACACATCCTACAGGGCACAGGACACCCTCCCACAACAGAGAGTTTATTCAGTCCAAAATGTCAATAGTATTGAGATTGAGTGGCCAATGCACTATAGGTGGAAATTGATAGTGAGCCTTCCAAGAAAGCACTTTGGTGCCTTGCCTTTCTCCCTCGTTTTTCCTGCAATGCAAACCTGATGGCTGGAGCTCACGTAACCATTTTGTGACCTTCAGTAGGGAAGTTCTGCACTGGAGATGTAAGAAAATAGAATCCCTAACAGCACTGTGGAGTGGTTACCATACCTTCTCCTTGCAGTGTTGACCTCCAGCCTGGTTTTATGTAAAAGAAAGAAAGCTCTAATTTGTTTAAGCCACTGAAGTACAGTCTTTGTTACTGTCAGCCAAGTGCAACTTTTAAATGATTTAGAACAGTGGTTCCCAACCTTTTTTGGGCCATGGACCAGTTTAATGTCAGAAAATATTTTCACGGACTGGCCTTTAGGGTGGGACGGATAACTGTATCATGTGATGGAGACAAGCGTCAAGAGTGAGTCTTAGCCTGACCAGGTGGTGGCGCAGTGGATAGAGCGTCGGACTGGGATGCGGAAGGACCCAGGTTCGAGACCCCGAGGTCGCCAGCTTGAGCGCGGGCTCATCTGGCTTGAGCAAAGAGCTCACCAGCTTGGACTCAAGGTCGCTGGCTCCAGCAGGGGGTCACTTGGTCTGCTGAAGGCCCACGGTCAAGGCACATGTGAGAAAGCAATCAATGAACAACTAAGAAGTCGCAACGCGCAATGAGAAACTGATGATTGATGCTTCTCATCTCTCTCCGTTCCTGTCTGTCTGTCCCTGTCTATCTCTGCCTCTGTAAGAGTGAGTCTTAGACGGATGTAACAGAGGGAATCTGGTCATTTTTTAAAAATAAAACATCGTTCAGACTTAAATATAAATAAAGCGGAAATAATGTAAGTTATTTATTCTTTCTCTGCAGACCGGTACCGAATGGCCCACGGACCGGTACAGGTCCACGGCCTGGGGGTTGGGGACCACTGATTTGGAACTCTGTGCCTAGTTCTCGATGCTAGTGGGGAAAGGAAAGAGAGACTAAGAGGACCACGTGTTTAAAGTAAAAATGGAGAAAGGTTACTTCTCTGTGGCAATAGCCCAGCCTACTTCCCTCCTTTATGTCACTTCCTGGCTCCTGCCAGCATCTCCTGGCCTAGTCCAACCTTTTCACCAAAATGATGAGGAACTGAGGCCCCTCAACAGGTGAGTGATGACCTGGGTGCTAACCCACAGCCTGGTCCTTCTCTCTTCACATTTCCAAGCAGCTAAGGCCCATGTGGTGGTGAAGAACGTGGTTTCTGAAGCCAGACTGCCTTGGCTCAAAGACTGGTGCCACCACTGACTAGCTCTGCAACTTCTAGCAGCTCACTTGACCTCTCTGTCCCTCAGTTTCTCATCTGTAAAATAGGGATGATGATGAAACACCTTCTACCTAGGGTTGTTAGGAGGATTCACATCAGTCAGGGTTCCAGCAGAAGGAGAGTTTTATGAATGGATTATTTATAAAGTTGTGGGCAGGCATGGGGGCCTCACAGGTGCTACAACATCCCACTGCTAGTAGCAGAGGGAATACTGTCACTAGGCAGTAGCAGGGAGACAGTTCAACCACTGGATAGTAATGGTGAAGGCGTTATCCCCCAAGGCCTGAAGGAGCGAAGGAGAAAGTAGTTCCCAGATCTGGAGAGAAGGAGCCCTATGCAGAGGCTGCCTGAGGAGCTGTGTCCTTCAGTTGAGGGACACTGTAACCCATGGTGACCCAACAGGAATGCTGGGAGAAGAAACACCCAAACGTATTCTGCTCCCCTCCTCCTGTCTTCTGCCAGTATCTCTCATTAGTCAAACCCAATCAGAAGGCAAGGGGCAAGTGAGCCCTTTGCTGCTGCCCCACTAAGTCACAGAGCCAAGTAGAGAAGCCTGGATGAGGAGGAGACTGGAGACCAGGGCTTGCATCCTTGGCCATATTATTGAGTTTCTGGGTTGTGCCATTGGAAGGAACCAAAGTGCCGTCTTCCTCCCTTTCTCCTATCTCGACTCACAAGAAGGGATAAGGGCATGATGGCAGGAGCTAAAGCAGCCCTATTCGACCACAAAATGGAAGTCTGGTGTTGAGGGTGCCAAGCAACAACCAGAGTCTGAATCCCAGACAGTGTGGAACCACCACAGCCAACCAGACACTAACTTACAGGCTGTTCCATGAGGGAGGATTAAAATTTATTTTGTTCAAGCCCGTTATTTTGGCTTTAATTACTGCAACTAAACTGATAGCCTGACCAATACAAGATTTAAATCAAGTATTTGCTCAGATTTTGGAACTATTTTAGGCTGATCTTCTTAAAACAAGTGACTGGAAAGTTACAGACAGCTCAAAAATTCTGTGGAATCTGCTTTCCAGGGAGAATCAACATAATACGGTAGGGAGTAGTGTTTGGTGGTGGGGCGGGGAGGTGTTTAATCTAAAACTCCTCTGGAATTGAGATATTCCCTAAGCCAAGCACACTTGTCAGCAGCCCAACCTCTCTAAGCTCACAGGGGAGGAAGAGAAAGCTGTTGCCTAGTAACTACCAAACAAATCCTGAGATGAACACTGACTGGACCAATTTGTACCACTGCCCATTCCTGAACCAATCATTTTGGCCACTTGTACTTCAGCTGCTCTGATTGGCTGGTGCCAGGTCACATGCTCTTTGTCAGAGTGGATGTCAGGGTAGGGTATCACTGGAACCTCCTGGAGAGAGAGAACTTCCGGAAGGGGTGGTTCCCAGTGGATATGCAGTTTGGCGCAGAAGAGAATGCACTAGTTTCAGGAGGGCTCCAAATCAGCAGCCTTTACACTCATCATTATAAATGAAAGAAAATTGGAAAAAAAACATAAAGTATCATGGTCCTCAGGCTAGTTGTCCTGGGATTTCCCATCAGCCACTCTGCAAAATTTTCTTCTGGCAAATGAAAGTATTGAGCCAGACGAACTCTTCCTAGCCAACAGTCACGATGTGACTGTCTCCAGAAAGTAACTAAATAAACAGGAGCAAGAGACATATCCAAAGCTACCCACAGAGCATCCTCTGTATTTCAGTAACTTTCTGTGAAATAAAACAAAGGCGTTCATGTGAAATAAAGGGGGTGATTATGTACCAAAGGGTGGGGTATGAGGCTTGTTAATGCCATAGGAAGAGGAGGGCCTTCCACCCACTGAATAGGAGTCATCCTCTTCTGGTCCAAATGGCATTATTACAGGAGTGCTGTTTAATCAAAGAACAACATGTTCCACCCAGTTCTTTGGGGGAGATTTAAAGCAAGACTGTTCGCAATGAGATCTAATTGATATCTTAGTTTGGAAACCCCCGATTGCAAAGCTTATAACTTAGTTTGGATTTCCCCAGACAGACCCTGAGACAAAGGTTCAAAGACAAATAATTTATTTGGAAGACAAAAAAGGGAAGAGGAAAGTGAGCCAGGGAAGGGAAACAACCAAAATTAAGCAAGTTATCAAGACATTTACTGTGGGCAACTGGAGCTAATCCCACTGGTGTAGAACATGTCTCAGAATTGTCCTATCTAAGGCACCGGAAGCTCCTTCCATGCGTCCTGGACCGCTGCTGGGGGGAAGGGCGGGAGGATTCAGTCTCCTAATGTGCTTGATTCCAACAGCCAGGGAATAAAACCAAACTCATACAAAAAAGATGCAGATGATAGCAGCTAGAAATTGGGCTGATGGTAAAACCTCAGGGGCACAGACAACAAATGCTACTCCCTAGGTTTACCTGGGAGGCAACCCCAGGAAGAACAATGAAGTAGTAAGAGAGAGAGATAAGAAAGGAAAGCTTGCCAATCAAAGGTGTGTCCATGGGGTGGTTACCTTTATGGGAAGCTGGGGCTTAGTCCCAGTGGGGGCCTCTGGGAGAGGTGTGGAGTACATTTCAGAATCCTCTTATGAAAGGGTAAGGAAGCTGGGACATCTATCCACAATACCCGTCTCGCAATGGTTGAAGGTTGTGCCATCAACTCCCAGGCGTTTCCTGTGGCCTGCTATGTGCACCCTGAGCACGCAGGTCCTCTGTGGAAGCTGGAAGCCACAGGCATGTGCAGAACTGTCCACCAGGCCGCAGGCTGTCCTCTGGGGTGGGCTCAGTGGGGCGACAGTGGGCACTAATGCTGGCCAGGAAGCTCAGGAGAAGGAAGAAAAGGGAAAGAAGGTACAAAACCAACATTTACAAAGTGCAGGGCATTTGACATCCATTAGCACATCTAATCTTGTAATTCCCATTTACAGATGAGAGAACTAGGGTTCAGAGAAGGATTGTGAGTTGCTCTTAGTTCAGATTTAGTCTACAATGTTCTCTCTCTCTCATTTTTTCCCCAAATGATGTTTAGAGAGTTATCAAGACAGAAGCCAAATATGACTTCTGATGTCCTCAAATTTAAAAGTTACTTTACAAAATTGTTTTCATTTGCACTCTCATTCAGTCAGCGCATTTATTAAGCATCTACTATTGCAATACAAAGAGAACAAGACAGACAAAATCCTTGCGCCTTGGATTTATATGACTGCAGGGGAAAGAGACATTCCACAGCAAGGGCAGCATGGATCTCAGAGTGGGCAAGGGAAATGGGGAAGGGAGGTGCCAATGAAGGGTGTAACTTGATCGCAGCTGTGACCCTGTGATGCAGAGTTCTCAACCTCAACCCTATTGACATTTGGGGCTAGACGTTTTTGTGGTGGGGGACTGTCTTGCACATTGAAGGATGTTCAGTCTTGCAGAACTGGACAGTAGGTAGGGTAAATCTTACTGTAGGTAGATTATACCTTAATCAAAATAGTAAAAAAAAATTATTTCAGAAGATTCTACAGTAGAATGGTGCATTTAGGGGGATGTTGGTCAAGGTTGGTGAGGACCCTGAAGCAAATCTTTACCTCAGTGGGGGACTTGTGAGAGTCTAGAACAATTTGGGCCACACTGACCTGTAAGCCACTAGATGAAGTTTATGGAAATGCAGATGTTTGGTGTTGGATGTGAGGCATGACTGTTTTTCAGCACACAAAATGATTATTCAAAGCAGGTCAATGCAAAAGCAGTTGGCGGGAGTGGGGGGGGGGGGTGTACAACTGGATATCACACCTGTCTGTGAGCCTAGCCATAGAAAGACCAATGTTGCTGAAAGAGGGAAGAAGAGCTGAATTTCAGCTGAGCAGAAAACAATCTGTTTGCTCAAACTCTTGGCCGTCTTCAGATTGTAGACACGTTAGGTCTTGACTCCATTTCAGAAACTTTGTGAATCTTCTCTAAATGTATCATTAAAATCTAGTTCCAAAAGCAGGAGATTGACATGCCAGTTACAATTCGGGGAGATCAAAATCACATCTGACCCATCCAAACCCCAAGGGGAATTGAGATTTCATTTTTTTAAATGAGACACTTTGGTGCCAATAACAACAGAGACTAATTAGTCAATGGCTCTTACAATTTCAAGACCGTGGTGTTTATTTTATGGCTGGTGGTGTCTTCCACAGAAGTCACAACATTAACACCAGAACAATTTTTTTAAAAATGGCAACATGACAGCCTGACCAGGTGGTGGCACAGTGGATAGAGCATCAGACTGGGATACAGAAGGCCCAGGTTCGAGACCCCGAGGTCTCCAGCTTGAGCGCGGGCTCATCTGGTTTGAGCAAAAATTCACCAGCTTGGACCCAAGGTCGCTGGCTCAAGAAGGGGTTACTCGGTCCGCTGAAGGCCCACGGTCAAGGCACATATGAGAAAGCAATCAATGAACAACTAAGGTGTCGCAATGTGCAACGAAAAACTAATGATTGATGCTTCTCATCTCTCCGTTCCTGTCTGTCTGTCCCTGTCTATCCCTCACTCTGACTCTCTCTCTCTGTCTCTGTAAAAAAATTAAATTAAATTAAATTTAAAAAAAATAGCAACATGACAAAGGCATAGGCCAATGTCTGTGTGTTTACATGAGTCCAAATAAATCCTATACTAGTGGTATTTGTAAGTGTAACCATAAATGCCAGAGCCAGCATATGACCTTGACTCTGCCATTTAGTGGCTATGTGACCTAAGGAAGTTCCTTCATCCCTGTGAGCACCAGCTTCCTCATTTCTAAAATAGAAATGGTAATAGGGCCTGCCTCATAGGGCTGTTGTGAGAATTACAGAGATACTATGTGTAAAATGCTCAATAAGATATTGTGTTGGTGTCCTGTGGCTGCTATAACAAATTATCACAACCTTAGTGGCTTAAAGCAACACAAAGTTATCTTACAGCTCTGGGATCAGAAGACCAAAAATGGGCCTGATGGAGCTAAAATGCAGGTGTTGGCAGAGCTCTGGGGTTCTAGAGAAGAATTTCTTTTCATACCCTTTCCAGCTTCTAGAGGTTGCCTGAATTCCTTGGCTCATGGCACATCCTCCATCTTAAAGTCAACAGTATGAATCTTCTGATCTCTCTCTCTGGCCCTGCTTCCTTATTCACATCACCCCTGACTTTGACCCTCCTGCCTTTTTTTTTTTTTAACAGAGAGGGAGAGAGAGAGAGAGAGAGAGAGAGAGAGAGAGAGAGTCAAAGATGGATAGACAGGGACAGACAGACAGGAGTGGAGAGAGATGAGAAGCATCAATCATTAGTTTTTCGTTGTGCGTTGCAACACCTTAGTTGTTCATTGATTGCTTTCTCATATGTGCCTTGACCGGGGGCCTTCAGCAGACTGAGTAACCCCTTGCTCGAGCCAGTGACCTTGGATCCAAGCTGGTGAGCTTTTTGCTCAAACCAGATGAACCCGCAGTCAAGCTGGCGACCTCAGGGTCTTGAACCTGGGTCCTCTGCATCCCAGTCCAACGCTCTATCCACTGCGCCACCGCCTGGTCAGGGCCTCCTGCCTTTTATAAGGACCCTTGTGGTTTTACATTGGGCTGACCCACATTGTCCAGGATAATCTCCCCATCTCAAGATCCTTAACCTAATCACGCCTGCAAAGTCCCTTTTGTCACATAAAGTAACACATTTGCAGATTTGAGGAGGTAGAACATAGGCATCTTTGGAGGGGACCATATTCTGTCTACTATAGGTGGCTATTAACAGCATCATTAGTATAGTTCACTGGCTACAAAAGCTCTATGGCGACGTCGAACAATGACGACAAAGGAAAAAGGTGCTCTCAAACTGCTGTCTGAAAAGCCCCATAGGAAATGCTAATAAGTGATTGTGATCAAGGTTAAATCTGTGTAATTAAAAGGTGTTTCTTTTCTGCCTTTTCCTAACACTTTTATACTAATTAAAATATTAGTAAATATAAAAATATCTTAACTAGCTATGTATACTATATAATTAGATTATATATAGTTAGATATTATAATCTAACACTATATTTATATAGTGTTCTGGCTATCAATTGATGCATGATAAAGCACTCCAAAATGTAGTGGCTTCCAAACAATGATTTGTTATTATCCCTCACAGTGCCACTGCGCTCAGCCGAGTGGTCTCATTGGAGGTCTCTCGTGCAGTTACAGGAAGATGGCTGCTGGGATTGACACCATCTTGACTTTGGCATCTCATTGCTCTCCCACTGGAATAGCCTGGAGTTCCTTCATACTGGCCCAGGACTATGGGCTGCCGGAAGCCAGAACTGGCCCAGCAGCATGTCCAGTGTCTTCTATTGGTCAAAACAGACATGAGGTCCAAGCCAGTCCAGATTCAAGGGGGTGTAGGAGTAGACCCCATATCTCAAGGGAGGAATGGCAAACACATACTCAGAGGTAGAGTAGTGATGGAAGTCATCCTCTAAGTCAAGCTAACATATGTCTTCCTCTTCCTCCACCGCCCCTCCCCCAGGATGTTCCCTGCTTTCCCCTTCTCCCACGCCGCCATTCTCGCCGTTCTCAAATGTCTCCCTCTTCTTTGTGGGGAGTATCACTGAGGAAGTGCATCACAGTTTTGTGGGGTTTTAGTTAAGGCATGACATTTGTCCCCTCTAGCGGCATCAAGAATTTAAGTTTCTTAGAGAAGTTGAGGTGGGCATTTTAAAAATATATATATATTTTTTTTTTTTGCTAGTTTAACATCCTTTCCCACTTCCTGTGCCAGGATTCTAGTCTCCTGTGGGAGAACTACTGGTCTACCACAGTGCCTTGCACTCTATTAGCCTATGAGTGGGCAAGTGACCCAAGCCAAGCCAAATAAACTCTTTCTGAAATTTGAATCTTGGACAGAGTGACAAATAAGAATTCTGCAAAAATGTTTTCAGTGGACACTGTAGGCTGCTCTCCGCTAGCTATTACACCCCAGGCACGGGGAAGGCCTGATTAGTCTAAGGCAGGCTTTCTAACCTCTCCATGGTTGACATTATAAAACAGATAGATTTCTATAATATGTGAAGGTGGGAGGAGCTATCTTGGGCACTGTAGAATATTTAGCTGCACCCCTAACTTCTATACAAGGGATGCCACTAACATCCCCCTAGCTGTGCTATCCAGAAGTGTCTCCAGACCTTGACCAGTGTCCTCTGGGGGCCCAATTCAGTCCCTTGACTCTTGTTGATGATTGGTTTAAGGGTAAACAGACCCAAACCAATTTGGCCAATGAGACACCAAAATAGATTTTGGGGGAGGGGGAGGGGGCTCCGGGAAGCAAAATTTCCTTACTCTTAAGACAGAGCTGGGAGAAACTACTTTCTCTCTCTCTTCCCCACTGGATGTTAACAGTTTTGTAGCCTGGCTTCCACTTTGTAGCCACGTAGGGAACCAGCTTTCAGATGAAGCCAACAGCGGGTGGCAGAGGGAAGTGAGAGAGAGAACCTGGATTCTCAATTACATTCCTGAACCTCTGAGTCAACTAACCTTGAAGCTGCCCTTCCTACCAATTCCCTTACTGCTGAAGCCAGTTGGAGTTGTTTTCTGATACTTGCAGCCAAAGCATCCTAAGAGACATGGCATCGGAGCTAAAAGAACACTAGCCAGTTTATGCCACCAAGATCCCCCAGGGCATCCTGTTTCCAGTCCTTCCCAAACTTGTTTCTGGGCTTTCTCTCTTCGTTTCTCTAAAGTGCCTTGCACCCTTCTCACAAATTCCTCCTCTGTTCCTGCTGGCCAGAACTAATTTTGTGACTTGCAGTGGGAGAATTCTGTTCCCTCAGTTGACTAATCTCAGCCCCCAAACCCCAACATTCCCAACACCATACCACTTGGGGCTACCTTAGAACCTGTTTGTTGAGTACAATTGATTCACCTGGTATTTTACAAAATGCTGCTTATGAGACCTACAGAAGAGATTGAGCCTCATGTGAAGGGATTGCTGGGAAAATCAACATGGAGAACATTCTAGTAAGTTCTAAAGGAAGCACCGCACAGGGGGTGGGAGTCATGCCAAGAGCAGCCCGGAAGGGTCACCCAGTGCATCCTGAGGACTGCCAGATCCACTAGAATTAGGTGAAAGGGCAAAGGGAAGAACAGGATTATGGTCTGGCTCTATCCCCACCTCGCGCTGTGACCTGAAGGGAGTTGCTTCTCCCTCGAGCCTCAGTTGCCTCATCTGTCAAGTGAGCATTAGCATATTAACTTCTCAGGGTTGATGTACAGTTTAACTGAGATGACACATCCAACCGGTTTAGTGATCTGTCTCAACTCGTTGAGGTGTAACTATGAGATTTTATTTTTATAATAACTACTACCAAATATTCTCTGTTGAAACCCCCTGTTTCCCTCTTGGTAATAATAAAAACAAGAGTAGTGGCAGAATCAATAGTAGAGGCAGGAGTAGAGGGAGCAGCACGCTCTCATGAAGCGCCCCCTATGTGCCAGGCGCTGCTGTAAACACCCTGCGAATACTAACTCACCGAATCCTCACAATGACCTAAAGAGGTAGGAGCCAATAGAATCCCCATTTTATAGAAGCAGAGAAACAAGAAGTTAAGTAATTTGCCCAAAGTCATGCAGCTCTTAAGGGTTGGGCTTCCTCAACCTACCTCTCTCCAATTTCATAAATTGTCAGACTTCTGGTTACTAAAAGCTGTCTCATTTCCAGCTCTTACAAGTCAAAACTCCTCAGATTAAAATGTCACTTTCAACAAGTGAAAAACAACTACACCCAACAGGGATGAATCTCATGGTCACAATGTTGACCGGAATAAGGCAGACACAAAATAGTATACACTGTGTGATTCCACTGATGTGAAGTTCAAAAACAGGCAAAATGAATCCAGGGTGTTAGATGTCAGGACAGGTGGTCCTTGAGGAGGGGAAGTCAAGAAGGGGTACAAAGCAGCTTTCTGGGTGGCTGGTAGAGGTCTGTATCTTGATCTGGGTGCTGGTTATGTGTGTTCAGTTTGTGGAAATTCTTTAAGCTGTGTATTTATGTAGATTTTTCAGTATCTTTGTTATATTTATTTTTTTAACATTTTTAAAAATTTATTCATTTTAGAGAGAAGAGAGAGAGAGAGAGAGAGAGAGAGAAGGGGGAGGAGCAGGAAGCATCAACTCCCATATGTGCCTTGACCAGACAAGTGCAGGGTTTTGAACCGGCGACCTCAGCCTTCCAGGTCGATGCTTTATCCACTGCGCCACAAAGGTCAGGCTCTTTGTTATATTTTAAAAAAAACACAAAAACATTTTCTTGTAAAGAACTTCAATCTCAGATTTGGTTCAGAGTTCTTCTATACACCCTCCCGCCCTCCCTCACTCAGTTCAAGCTAGACTCAGGGCTCCAGTGGAGGTAGGAGTGGGGGCAGGGTAGCATTCTGCCAAATTGGCTTCACAGTCAGCCCTGAAGAGAGGTGGCTGGCCCCAACTGCTGGATGACCTCTGAACTTAGACTGAGCGACTCAGAGGGCCAGAAGGCCCGTAACATCACTTTATTGGACAACTGTGTAAAGTGCCTGGCACAAAGCAGGTGTAATCGGGGCCCCTAGATAGAAATACAATATTTTTGATACTTGAAGACTAGACATTAGGATGCCCAGCTCTTTGAAAGATGCCAGAAGCTTGTCGGTTCATTTGGTAAAGGAAGACATTTCTCTTTGACGGTCTTTATTTAGTTAGAACAAGCAGTAGCCAAAGTCAACTGTCTTGGGCCGAGATTGTCCAAAGCCAACTCTGAGACAAGGATTTGAATGCAAGTAAATTTCCAATTTGCAAGGAGATCTTGGAAGCACCAGCTGAGTGAGGAAGAGAAGAGGTATTCCTGGGCAGGTTGCCACGGTGGGCAGGTGGGGTTCACTCCCAGTGGGGACCCCTGGGACACTGTGAAGACCACACCTCTGAGTTGCTTTACTTGAGTTGCAAGCAGTTCAGGTTTTATCTACTAGCTTCCATTTGTCATTGGTTGAGGGCTCTTTTGAAGTTCCTGGAACTGCCAAACGGACCCTAAGGTGAACTGAGCCTGCTCCGCTGGCGGGAGAAAACTTTCAGCCAGAGAGCTGAAGGTGTGAACAGTGCGGGTTGAGGGAACTTGGGCAGGTCATCAGCATGAGGAGTGAGCGCCTATCCCCAGACTTCGAGTTCTGCGGGGAAAATAAACTCTGACCTGCTTAAGTCAGATCGGGTGTTACTTGTAGCCAAAAGCATTCCTAAGTGATAGGTGGAGAGCAGGAAGAAGCTGGAGTGTAGACTGAAGCAAGAGTACAGAGCAAGAAGAGACAAGTAATAATGAGTTGGAGGAAAATGTATTTGGATTCCCAGAAAGTTTCACAGAGGAGGGGAACCTAGTTTCCTGCTGCTTCCTAAGGTGGGAATCAGACCACACAGACTGCTCATTAAAGAGAGGGAGGAAGGCCTGGAACTATTTCAGTTTGATAAAGAAAGAGACAGAGACCTGGAGCTAGACAGGCAGAGTGAAAGGTAGGAGACGGGCTGGGGTAAAGGCAGAGATGGGACAGGGATGCAGAGACCGTGAGGACTGGATAGATGTGGAAATACACACAGTGTCCGCAGCGGCCATCCAGAGTGGTGAAATGACAGAGGAAGTTTCCTCTCTTTTGCATGCCGTTTTCAAGGTTTCTTCATTAATTGTGTTATTACTTTTGTGATGAGGAAAAGAATTAAGAAAAACAAAAATGTCACACCTCCAATGCTAGGACTTACAATTTGGAATGAGAGACTCCCCACTTTGAGTTGATTCTCACTTTAGTTCTTTCGTGTTTTCCTGAAATAATTTAAATGCAAACACAGTTCCCTTCCTTCTCCCCCTCCTTTCATCTCCTTTTTTTGTTTGTTTGTTTTGTTTTGCTTTTTGAGAAGGCCTGGATCAGGCTGAGCCAGCTCAATGCTGAACTAGAGCGCCGCTGAGAGTGGGTGGGTTGAAGGTAATTTCAGGAGAGGAGGACGAGAAGCTACCTCGGAACTGAGAATTGTATTCACCTCTTTTTCCTAGCTCTACCTCTGCAAGAACTATCTTGTCCTAGAGTCACGTAGGAGGGCAGTGGGAGGGAAATTGGATCTGTTTACGAAGGTAATAAAATTGGGTGTAGATGATTCATTCTTTCATAGATTCGTTTAACAAGCATTCAGTCCTGAGCTGCCTTGGGGATATACCGAGATGAATGCTACACAGTGCGTGCACCTGAGGGACTCCTAGTTGGCTGAGAGAGACACACATGTGGACTGATAAGACTAGCACAAGAGGATCGATCCACTCCAAAACAGAGGTTTGCACGGAGTCTGAAGTTCTGCTTTCACACACCCAGATACAGATCTCGCTCAAGAAATGAAGAAGTTAAGAGTTATCAGGGAGATTCTTATTTAAAAGGACAGTGGTGACAAATTGATGTGGGTGGTTTCCAAAAGATCATGACTTCCAAAATGATAGGGACTCCGGGAAAGCAACATGGCTGAACTTGAGAGCCGTAGGGCTGAAGGACAGCAGAGAGGAAAGATTGTGTATCAGTTAGCAAGCTTTTGGCTGCGAGTGATAAAAAAGCCAATCCAAAGTGGCTTCAGCAATAAAAATGTACGCGATCTTTACAGAGAAGCTGGAGCTAGATGGTTGCAGGGACAGTTCAACAACTTAACGCTGTTGTCAAGGACCCAGGGCTGTCTATCTCTATGCCCCTCCCTCCTTAGCCTGGTGAAGAAGAGGCATATTTTCTCCCATGTGACTCTCTTACAGGAGGGAGAACCCTTTCCCAGAAGCTCTTGGGCAGACTCTGCCTCATATCCTGTTGGCCAGGACGGAGACCCATGTCCATACTTTACCTGCAAACAGTAGCTTGGTAAAGGATCAGGAACATCTCACGTTTTCAGCTTCTTTTATTTTATTTATTTATTTATTTTTTTGTATTTTTCTGAAGCTGGAAATGGGGAGAGACAGACAGACTCCCGCATGCGCCCGACCGGGATCCACCCGGCACACCCATCAGGGGCAACGCTCTGCCCACCAGGGGGTGACGCTCTGCCCCTCCGGGGCATCGCCCCGCCACGACCAGAGCCACTCTAGCGCCTGGGGCAGAGGCCAAGGAGCCATCCCCAGCGCCCGGGCCATCCTTGCTCCAATGGAGCCTCGGCTGCGGGAGGGGAAGAGAGAGACAGAAAGAGGAAGGGGGGGTGGAGAAGCAAATGGGCGCCTCTCCTATGTGCCCTGGCCGGGAATCGAACCCAGATCCCCCGCACACCAGTCCGACGCTCTACCGCTGAGCCAACCGGCCAGGGCCTCAGCTTCTTTTATAATGGGTGGGCTCTGGTAGCCAAGAAGAGCCAATGATGGGTAGATAGGACCAACAGTATCTGCCTCAGAATGGAATTAACCATTGCTGGGCATTGTCTATAACCCCAGCTGTCCCCAAAATTTCCAGCTTCCCCTTTAATATCTAAATAACAGCAGGACCCCATGACTTTTTTAAGAAGACCAAACTGTTAGCAGGTTCTTTCTGCCGGATATTACTCAGAGTCTCTGGGGGATGTTCACATGTCCCATGGAGCATCCTTGTGGTTGCTTGGCAACCGCAGTGAGCCATCTCTCCCAGGACGTCTACTGCCGTTGTCTACCACCTCTTAACTACAATACCTATACCAGGATGGTGCCCCGTCCCCAACACCATCTTAACCTGGAGGTAGTACCTAATCCCCTTCCTTAACAGCTCTCCATAACATGGCTAGGTTAATTAGAGTGTAGATTCAGCTACTGTTCCTGAGACACCTGCTAACAGTGGCTTAAACAAAGCAGAAGATTATTTTTAACAGTCAGAATGATTCCTATAAACAATCAGGAAGACTGGACTCACGCATATCAGCTGAATATCAGCCCTTTTTATGTCTCTCTCATGTATCATCCTGTATGTGATTGGTCTGGGGATGATGACCACAGGATCAGGGTGCCAGGTTCCTTCTGTCTTTCCCTCTTCCACCCTTTGCATGCTGCCCTTGCCTGCAGAGTTCATGGTGAAGCCCGCTATGTAAACATTCCAGGCAGCAGGGTGGAGGAAAAGGTGAAAGAAAGAACTTTCCCTGCCCCATCATCCCCATGGTGCCCACTGGGCCTTCAGAGCTGATGCAGAAGTGAACCACATCTCTTCCACCATATGCTATTGGCCAGCATTTAGTCACATGGCACAGCTAGCTTCAAGGGATTCTAGGAAATGTAGTCTTTAGCTGGGCAGCCATGTGCCCCACGACAGTCCTATTTCTATGAAAGAAGAGAATTGATACTGGGGACAATTAGTATCTGACCCAACAACTAAGATGAGCCCACAACAGGAAACAAAATTTTACTGAACTCTGGGAGATAACAGGTGGGAATTACACAATGCAGAGAAGGAAAACCCCAAATGAAATTGTAAGCAAATAGCTCCTAGAGCTCATGTACCTGCATTGTTCTTCCCTCGTGCTCATCTTCGCCCTCCTTGCTCTCTAGCCTGCCACCATGTTGTGGGAGCCAGTCTACCTTGCTTGGATAGCGGCTCCCTAACCCTTCCTCACTGAAATTAGGGCTCTCCACCCCCTGGCTCTCCACGCCATTCCTTGCCTACTCCAAGTGTGGGCAATGGAACCGTCCAGGTCCTTCAGAGGGAAACTCCTTCCCTTGTGGCCCAGGTGAGGCAAGCATGTAGGATGTAAGCAGATTTCTCCAAACCTGGGTCCCTCTGCTTTTTGTCACACAAAGTGTGCCTCCTCTCCATGGGCCTCCTTGTAGCTCAAGGGGAAGAAAAGTTCAGCCTAGCTCCCCTCTCCCTGCACAGTTGGGTCTCAGATGGAAGACAATTTCCATATTCAAACACAAAAACACTAGAGCAAGTACTTGATCAGAAAGACACACATTTCTCCCGGGGACTCCAGGAACACTTCTGTCTAAATGTGAACTTAAAAGTTAATTCTCTTTCTCTAAAGGTCCTGCTGTTGTCTCGCTATAGACTCACTCAACTTAGTCCTGACACTGCTGTGCAGTACTAAACAAGTTACATAACCACTCTGTTTCCTTGTCTGTGAAATGAGGTTAATGGCAGACCCTCTGACAGGGTCGTTGGAGAGATCTAGAAAGATGGTAGGGGTAAAATGCTAGGTTGGCACAGGATGTGGCCCACAGTTGACACCCCATACATGGAGCTATTCTAATTATTATTAATAACTAGTAATAAGCAACTCAGTATGGGGAATCTGTACCTGAGTAATGTCACTGTTTTAGGACTTCTCTCAGAATAAAGGGGGAAGACTAGTCCCTTCAAAGACAGAAACTGCCTCGAACCCTCTTCAAGAAATTGAAGATCTAGAATCTCACCTTCAGGACTGGCTATGTAATTTGTGGGGCCCGGTGCAAAATAATTATGCAGGGCCCCTTATTCAAAAATGATTTAGAATTTCAAGACAGTTATAGCAGAGCATTAAACCAAGAGCGGGCCCTTCTGAGTATGGGACCCTGTGCAGTTACATGGGTTGCACACACATCACAAAGCTGGCCCTGCTCACCTCTACCAGCAGGACAAAAATTAGACAGGCAAAGAGCAGGTTGCAACATATACTATAGAAACATCTGCAGACAGATTATAACCTGCTTTTTCCACTCAGAAACCTACACACTTGTAATAACAACAGCTACATAGTAAGTCCTTGCTGTGAACTAGAGACCAGGCTAAACACTATCTCCTTCAACCATCACATCCTTGCTTTGAGTAACAGAAGGAAAAACTGAGGATCAGAGAGGGAAAGGAATTTGTCCAAGGGCACAGAGCCCAAGTTAGCCAGATTCTAGAACCTGTGCCCAGAACCACTTTTGTGTGTGCGACAAATGTATACCCCCATCCTGAGCCTCTAAACTGGAGGAGGAGGAGGGTTTTAGTGACCTCTAGAAACCCTCCCAGACTCCGCTTTTGCCAAAAGTATGGGGCCAAGGTTTAACTTCCTTCTCAAACCTTCCCCTAGGCCTCTGACCCTCCTTTCTCAGAACCCATGTGATGCCCTTAGTTCCCCTGAGTGCCCTCTCCTCCCCCACTCCGGGACAGTCACCCTTACAAGACAGGCAGCTCAAGATTAGATATACAGCAACAAAAGACGATAGAAATGTGAAATCTGCACCAAATAAAAGGAAAACTCTCCCAGTTTTATACCTATTAAGTGTATTTCGATGTGGGCTCACGCACAGATTTTTTAGGGCTCCTTAGGTAGCTATCCCGTATAGCCTCTACAGACTCGTTACTGACGGCCTACCAGAATGGGGTTTCTCCACCAAACTGCCGGTTTCCTTCAACTGCTTATCCCACCCAGTAATGTTATTCCTATGGGGTGGTGCTTCGTTATAAACGCGCCGATATTCACGTTGCACTTTGATCACAGATTCGAATTTAGCGAGCCACAGAACACACTGAACTCTCCTCTGTACCGTCCATATCTCGACTGGCATGGCCGTGGGCTGCTCCGCTGTATACACGGTGTTACGTCATCATCTGCGCATGTGCACATGCTGCCACATCATCCTACAGAAACTAGGAGGGCTTTCCTTTTATTTGGTGCAGATTTCACATTTCTATTATCTTTTGTTGCTTTCCTGTGACCAGTCAAAAGTGCGCCATGACTTTACGGACACACTGTATGTATTTATTTTTGTTTGAATTTTTAATGGCTTAGAGTAAAGTTTAAAATAGTTTGTGGGGGTGGAGAGGTAGGGGTGTCTTTATAAGGATGGGGAAGAGAGGCCAGTGAAAATGTGAACAAGGAGCTTCTGGGCCATCAACCTTCCTGTGAGTTCTGAAACAGGGCAGAATTCACATATATTTACAGAATTTCAGAACTGGAAGTGGTATCTGGAGCTCAACTGGATTCAAATCCTGGATTTACCATTAGCTGTGTGACCATGGGCAAGTTGCTTAACCTTTCTGTGCCTTGGTTCAAATGAGAGATAATAATACTGGTATTGATTGATTTACGACCTATGCAACTTACAATCATTCGACTTTACGACCACAATCGCTATCCATGACTGCTCTGTGTCTGGCAGCGCAAGCATTACCCAGCTGGGCTTACGACAGTGCGGACCAGCTTCCGGCAGCACTACCGTTTCCGCGCACACCATTTCAACTGTTATCCCAGACTCGGTACAGCAATTTGTGTTTTGTGTCTTGGATATTTTTCATCAAACCTTTCCCAAGATGTCTACCAAGAGGAAATTGTCTTTGTCTACGCCTCAGCCTGCCAAGAAGGAAAGAAAGGCCATTGATCTCGACACGAAAATGAAGGTAATTAAGCAGTATGAGGAGGAAAGAAAGAATATAATTGGGAAAATGTTTCCTATGGTATTTTTTACACCTGTATTTTTGTATACACCTGTATTTTGTAATTTTGTATGTTTTGCAAATATTAAACTAGTTGTACTGGTAATGCAGTGTTTTACTTAAACCTGACGAATGTAAAAATAAGAAACAAAATGGTGTAGAGATGATACAAATGGCATAAAATGAACAAAGAAAATTATTATATATAACAATAATGAAAGAAAATTATGATAAAATATGACTTAAAGATTTTTATAACATCATTTCACAGTACTGTACATATAGCCTACTCAACTTACGACCAAATCATGTTACGACTGGTCTGTCGGAACCAATCGTGGTTGTAAGTCGAGCACTAGCTGTAGTATACAGGCTTCACCATGTTGCTGTAGTGATGTTATTGCTATTATTAGTTCTTCATTGTTGTTGTTTGTTTAGAGCTCATGGGCGTTGTTGCAGAGCCTGTATACATCATGGCTGAGAGCACAGATGCTGAGACTAGACTGCCTGCATTTAAATCCCACCTCACTACTAAGAGCTGTGTGACCCTGGTTAAGAAATCGACTTCTCTGGGTCTCAGTTTCTTCATTTGCCAATATTTCCCTTGGCTTAGAGATGGTATGTGAAGACTCAATTGGACCAATGATACTGAAGGCCAGGACTTGTGCTGGTACCACCAGGAAAAGGAAGTGCTCTTTCCTTGGAAGCTTCTGGGCTGGCAGGATGTGAGCCTAGAGCTGCTGGGGCCATTCTGGTTACCGCCGGAGGAGAGCCTGCCTGAGAGTGAAGCGAACATAGGGGGAAGCGGATAAGAGCGTTGCCGAGAGACAGTCACGATGACATCGCTCGAGCCCCTGATGCAGCTTATGCCAGCTTGGACTTCCCAGTTTCATGAGCCAGGAAATTCCCCGTTTTGTGAAAACCACTTTCAGTTGGGTTTTTCTCACTGGAAAGCATCCAGGCTGACACCAGGAGGTTAAGCAACTTGCCCAATGCCGCAGCTAGTAAGTAGCTGACCCAGGATTTAAGCTTCTAACCCTCTCTGCCCATTGCTCCAACATGGGGGCCGGGATGCCATTCGGGTGTTCGTTGATTTCACCACTTTACCCTCTCTGAGCAGCCATTTTCTCACTTGAAAAATGGACTAACACCTGACGTGCAGGACTGTTGGGAAACAAAATGCTAGACAGCACTGTTACTGAGCGCTGTCGGTGGCTGGAGGCAGAAGCTCTGTGCATCAGGTTTCCAGTGTCTTGGCCATTGGTTTTGTCCCCAGTTAGTTATCCTACCTCAGGGGTGTCTTTGACTGACCCCAAATCAGCCAACCAGTCAAGGTGCCCAGACTATGTTAGAAGAGCGTGTGTGAATCTGAGGGAAGAGCCACTTCCCTTCCTGGCTGTGTGTCTTCAGAGGTGGACAGAGGGAGCTGGGTGACCCTGAGGACCCTTCAGCTCTGAGTCTCTTTTATTTTTATTTTTTTGACAGAGAGAAAGAGACAGAGGGACAGATAGGGACAGACAGGAAAGGAGAGAGATGAGAAGCATCAATTCTTCATTGCAGCTCCTTAGTTGTTCATTGATTGCTTTCTCATATGTGCCTTGACGGGGGTGGGGGCTACAGCAGAGTGAGTGACCCCTTGCTCAAGCCAGTGACCTTGGGCTTCAAGTCAGCAACCATGGGGTCATGTCTATGATCCCACACTCAAGCCAGCGACCCCGTGTTCAAGCTGGTGAGCCCATGCTCAAGCCAGATGAGCCTGCACTCAAGCCAGTGACCTTGGGATTTCAAACCTGTGTCTTCTGCATCCCAGTCCAATGCTCTATCCACTGTGCCACCTCCTGGTCAGGCTCAGCTCTGAGTCTTTTAAGTGAAAAGAAGCCCTGTCTTCTCAGTTTCTGGAACATTCCAAGGACTCATGGGCTCATCTGGGAATGACCTGTAGCTTAAGGAAAACAGCACCGAACCAAAGGGATTTAATTACTTTTCTTCACGAAGTCTACATTTAGTGATGGAAACAGATGATAAACACCTAAAACAAATATAGAATTTAATACCATGAGGTAATACTAGGGAGAAAATATGACACCAAATGCCTGGTAAGTGCTAAGAAGGCAAAGGGTAGAGTGACAGGGCACTGTTTATTAGGAGGCATCAGAAGAGGCCTCTCTGAGGAAGTGACATTTCATCAGAGACCAATTTGGTCTCATTCTGGATCCCAATCCCTTAACACTGAGCCATCTGCCAGGAAAAAGACCAGGACTGATTTTACCAGGCAACTTGCTGACACTGCTAAGTTAGGAGTCGATGATCCTTGGGAAACAGCCATCCTTCTCCACTGACAACTCTTTAGGACCTTTTAAAAAGTTTAATGGGCCATTGATTTCCTCCATTAGCTAAATCTGTGAAGGAAAGGCCAGAGAAACCACGTGAGATCGTGCCTGCCAGGAAAAAGTTTCTGCTATCATGACACATGGTCATTTGTTTATTTTATAACTAGTCATCACTAAAAGATTCCCAATCACCACCATCACATCTCTGGGGGATACCAGGGCTTGGCTGGTTGTAGTCCAGGCCTTGGCAGGAAATTGGTGAGCTTAACAGATGAAAGGAAGCCTCAGAAAGGCATGGAAGACTCCGGCACCATGGATCTCTCCTCTCTACCAAATGTCACACAGAAAGTTGAGGGAGATGAAGTAGACAGTAGAGGAGGAGATATAGAGAAGAAACCATGTAAAGATGGAGACAGAGATTGGAATGATGCTGTCACAAACCAAGGAACGAGGAGCCACCAGGAATGGGAACAGGTACAGAGGGTTTCTCCCTAGAGATTTCAGAGGGATTATGGCCATGTCAGTCCCCTGGATTTCAGACTTCTGACCTCGAGAACTGTTTGAAAAGAAATTTCTGCTGTTTTAAGTCATTTGTTATAGCACCGTTAGGAAACTAGCACAGCTAACAGCCCAAACCTGGACCCTGCTTTAACCTGCCACGTCCACCTCTCCTCCTTCAAGATCCTGTGCATAGTTTTGGTCCCACTCAAAGACTGCTCCAGTTGTTGGGTGACACGCCCTGCAAGCATGAGGGCCACTGGGCTGCAGATGGGCATTTGATTTATTTCCTTATTTAGCTCAGCCTACTAAGATAGGAATGAACCAGCCCTGTTCTCTCTTCCACCAAGGAGTTCTGTGAGTTCCAGACAAACTAGCACTCAAATCAACAAAGGCAGGAAGGGTACACAAGAGCCTGGAGAGTCACTTAAAAGGCTAAGATTTAAATTAGGCAGCTTTCAAGTATGGGGCTTTCAAACTTTTCACCAGAGTGGGCATCTTTTGTTAATTTCCCTCATGGAACACTCAGTTTCTAAAGACCTTGCTTATCAAGCCAATAGCATTTATTCAATAAGAATTCATTTATCTACCCATTTGAAGTTATATAATAATGGAGGCTAATATTTATTGATCCACTCACTATACTAATAGCACTATATATACTCATTCAATCTTCACACCATCCCTGTGAGGGAGGTACTTTTATTATTCTCATTTTACAAAGGAGGGAACAGAACGAGCCAGAGAAAGGTTAGGTATTTTGCTAAAGGTTGCACAGCTAGTATGTAGTAGAGCTAGAATTTGAACCCAGCCAGCCTGGCTCCAAATCAAGCATTCCCCTGGAGACTGGGTTAGAATCCTGACTTCCATATCCATGTACAATGCTACTCTGGACAAGTGATTCTCCTTCTCTGCACTTCACTTTCCTCATCCATAAAACGCTAATAAAAAATAGTGCTGCTATATGGTAGAATTGTTGTTGAGACTGAGTATGTACTTGGAATGCCAGGCACAGTGCCTGCCACAAGCACTCAAGAATGAACTCAACCAGCCATACCAGCAGCTACTCTGGGCAGGCCTGGGATGCAAACAGGGAATAGAAATGACTGGGTCCTCTAGGTTCCCTGACCCCATGCAGTTCACAACTCCATATAATGCACCAGAACAGAGTTGGATGGTTTAAAGTAGAACTTGCAGGAAGGCAACCTGACCGGCTCTTCTCATATAAGCTCCCAGGACCATAGGTGTACAATGAAATTAGCTGGGGTTACTGGTAAAAAATATAAATTCTTGGTACCGGAAGGAATACTTAGGGGTTGGACCCAGAGAGCTGCATTATTCAACACACTAATGTACCATGGAATTTGTGTTCTATTGCTTTCCCTCTGGTCAAGATTTCCTTGATACTTTGGGAAATGCTGAAAATCATCCCAGGACTCCAATCCATTCATTCCTGCAGCTACCGAAATTGGAGACTCCAAACGGGAATCTTGCATTTCAGTACAGGACAGGACAGAGAGTAGGGGGCCTTCCTCAGCAGCCTGGTATATAAATCCTGAAGCTCTAAGTAAGTTGCACGAAAAAAAAAAAAAATGGGTAGACTTCTGGCCAGAGGTGGGAAGCAGGAAATAAAGCATGCTTCCTAAGCCCATAATCCAGCTTGGAGTACTAAGGCCAGGGCCCCGGCGCTGCAGGAAAAAAACATGACTATTTCAAGGACACCCTGTGACTCAACGGGGCTCGTGGAGGTTTGATCTCACGATCCGCGCAGGCTTTGCAAACCCATGCGCCCTGGGCGGGGCTCCCGGAGTCGCCTAGGTAACGGGGGCGCGCCACGCCCAAGCTTGGAGTCCAGGAGGGGAGGAGGGAGCGTGCACTGCAAGACCTCTCGCGGGGCTGAGGCCACTTCTCTCAGTACCGCCCCTGGCTCCGCCCCACGGAAATGCTGGGCGGCATTCTCGAGCTCTCATTGGCTTGAGGGGCGGAGCCCGTGGCAGCGCGGTGCGTACTTCCGGTTGCCGGGTTGACATGAAGAAGCAGCGGCTAGGGCGGCGGTAGCGGCGGGAGTCGAGGCTTGCAGCGGTACTCCCGGCTGAGTGCGCGACGCGGCCTAGAGCGGCAGACGGCTCAGTGGGCCGAGGAGGAGGTGCAGCAGCCGCTCTGGCCCGTCATGGAGATGGAAAAGGAGTTCGAGCAGATCGACAAGGCCGGGAGTTGGGCGGCCATTTACCAGGTGCGGGAGCGCCCCGGAGCGCGGCAGGCCCTTCTCTTAGGCCGCGTGAACCTTCCCCTTAGAACCTCGGGCCGTGTTGCCCCTTTGTGTCACGACCTCCGCCTCGGCCCTGCTGCTTGAGGATTCGATCCGACGGCGGCAGAGGCCGGCCCCCCTCTCTCTTTGTCCCTCGGGCTGGCCTTCGTCCGTCCCAAACCTCGCACTCCCCTTAGATTCCCTCACCTCACATCCTCCAGCCCGGTGACCTCTCAAGCCCGGAGGCCTGGGGTCTATGCCTTCAGCGCGAATCCCTTGCAGCCCGACCCCGCCCCCCTTCTCATTTACTCTTTGTCCCCTGGGGTTGATAGAACACCCCCACCACTTCCTTTTCTCGGCTGGACCACCTCAGCCTCTCTTCCTTTGTCTCCCTGGGGGAAAGGGTTACTCCCCCTCCCTCCTTCACATTTCCTTTGCCCTGCTCTGTGTGCGTCGGGAGTCCCAAGGATGACAGTCGCCTTCCCCCTTCCTGTTCATTCATTTGGTGGATAGGAATTGACGTGCCTGTTCTGTGCGAAGCACTGCTTAGGCGCTGGAGGTCGTGTTTCCTGAACGAGACAGACAAGCCCTTATCCCTCGTGGAGCTTGGAGTCGAACAGGGCGGGCAGACACACAAGCCAGTGATTTCAGTTAGTGGCAGGTGCTGTGAAGAAGAAAACAAAACATTGTAACGGAAGGTGGGCCATCGCAGAGAAGGGGGTCGGGGAAGGTCTGTCAGAGCAAGAGACATTTGGGCAGATGAGCTGGATGAGGAGAAGCAGCAAGCCCTGGAAACCTCAGGCTAAAGATATTTCCAGCCAGAAAGGCCGAGGTACCCACTTCACTGGGGCCAAAATGTTACCCTTTCAGGCAGGAACCAGGGACAGTTAACGGTTTTACCTCCTCCGAAATAGCATCTTGGCCTTTGGTCCTGGCTGAGATGCTCAGGTCCTCAGTCCTCTACTTGTGGGTTATGAGAAAAGTTAGGAAGGTAAGGTTTCTGACATCTCTAAAACATTAAAAACACGGAACGGTCTGCCTTCACAAGCAGCTAAACCCTCTAAAGAAAATATGTGCTCCTGATTAAATGTCATTGCGGGGGTTGTGAGGATTAACCAAAACCACACAGTATTTTAAAATAAACAATGTACAGAATAGAGAGATTTTGTTACTTGTGTAAAGGGAGAAGGCAGTTTCTTCTGTGTCCAGCTTAGGGGCTCAAAAGGAAAATTGTGAGATCCATCAGCTGGTACTATTAACATCTATTTTGAGCTCCACTTAAAAGGGAAAAAAGCTTTAAGCGATTCTTGGGTATGCTTGACTAACGAGCCTTTTTTTGGCAGGCTAGGTTTCATGAAGATTTGCATCAGACTTACTTGGCAGGCTTCTTTTTACTTGGAATAGAAGTCGATTAGTTATTGGTAGACTAATATTTATAACCACTCTAATCTGTATAAGTATGATTGGTAAATATATACAACTTGTATCCTGTGTCTAGTCTGTCTTAAATAATTGAATGAATTCCACTAGCGACAGAATGTGTAGACATGTCAAATTTAATGCAGTGGAGTTTAAAGTGGCTCTAAATGAAAAATTGTAGCTCTGAAGTGTTGGATATTATGTTATACCCCATCACAAGTGAAGGTGGCCTCCAGGAGGCATTGGGGAAAATCTTATACGGAAACTGAGTTGGTAACAACAAATTCCTATTCTGAAAAGTTCTTGGTTGCATTTCTCTCCTTACTGTTTTAGGCCATAGCTTGGAGTGTGTTCGTCTTTAATTTCCCTCATTGTTCTTAAGTTTCCCTACCGCATTTGAACTCCAAGTCTTATTCAAGATTATATATTGAGATTCCCTGAGCTCCTAACGGACTGCCACATTCCTGGAGATTGTTTCGTTTGATCTTAGAGGAGTTGTCCCTTACCGGCTTTCTCACCTCTACTGCACAGATATTTTTCTTTTCTGAAATTGAAATTAGAAGCTCTTCTCCTTTTTTGAGTTGAAAAGTGGCTCTTTATTGGGCAATATGGCATTTTAAAAAACGTAAGAGTTCAGATGACCTTGAGTTGAAAACGGCAAAATTTCCAAAGTATTTGTCAGTTTACCGAAACCATTAATTTTCAGGAATTTAAAGAAATGTGTTTCAGATTGGGAGGAAATGGAAGTTAAAAAATTAACAATTTGTACCGTGTCACAATGAGGGTAGCCTTGTACAAAGTATTTTGAGCTTCTTCATTTGTTGTGGCCAAAAATATATAATTTCTGCTTAAAATTTTGTAAACAAGGCAGCAATTATTTCTCACAACACTACTAACACTAGCACAAAAAGATGCAAAACTTGGTAGCAATGAACAAAAAGGGTAAAAACTAGACTTGAATGCTGAGAAATGTGGTAGCTTAGAAAACTAATAGTGTCAGGCCAAGATTCTCTGCAAGCTTAACCTGACAAAGTGAGCATAACCTTGTTTCTAATTGTTAGTGCTAATAAATAGCACAGACACAAATAAGCATTTAGGTCTATAAAAAGTCAGCTTTGATAGCATATGTAGATAGCTTTAAAAATTGTTTTTTATCATTTAAACGATCACATGCTTGATTTGAAAAGTGGAAGTAATATTTAGTGAGTTTAGAGTTTAATTGGTCTGGCCATCCAAGAGGAGACAGAACAAAGGGATTGGTTTTTGAAGCTATGATGAGAGAAGACAGAGCTTGAATGAATGACAATAGCTGATAAAGCTGCCCTCCATCTGTAGTTTTAAGGTTTGGGTCAGGTGTTTTGCTCTTTCTCTCATCTCTAAATTCTTTGATTTCTCTGACACTGTTCACTGCTTTTTGATGTGAATGATTTGATTGTTTCATATAAAGGAAATGGCAACCATAGCTTGTGACTTGAAGGCAATATTTATTCCATGTTAGAGGCAGGCAAGTGAAATGGGCCACTCTTCCAACTGACATTTGTTTTTATAGCTGCTTTTATTATGAAATACGATCTAATGCCTATCTAGGTTAAAGCCATGTTATAACATTAGTTCACTAAAACTCTTCACTATTATATTACAGCTTATGTTGTTACCATCCAAGATGAATATTAAAATTTCCCAGTAATGTTTATTTAAATACCATTCTCTTCAGAGAAAAACTGTATTTTGTGAAGAGGAGAAAAATCTATACCCTATGACTCACTTCACTTAAAAAAAAAAGATAAACGGAAATGACATGGAGAGATTGGGAAGTTCTAGTCATCTTGAGTGACCCATTAGATCTAAATGTTCTTGTTTCGCCCTGGTTTAAGTGAACTAAATTTAGGTGTCTGATCACCACTTTGGAAATGGTGTAAAGGCCTTTGTAATTGTCAGGGTTCATATTAAATTAACTGGGAGCACAAGGAGTAATAGTAGAGGGAACTTTCTGTTATCATTATTTGTTTGACATCACTGGCATATTTATAGGAATACTTGGGAACTTTTGGAAGTACATAAACACCGGTCAGGTGGGGGATAATGGTAATGCAAATGGTTTTTAGTTGCCAGTTATCTGCTGTTGGGCTTCATGGCTTTCCCACTGCATTTTGCATTTTAGCATGAATAGTTCCCCAAAACCTATTAAAATACCTGGTATTGACTAATGTGATTGAATATATACTGAATTTATGATAGAAACGAATATGAAATTTTCTGTAGGGGGGGTTTCAGAGAATAAACTGTTGGAATAATGACTGTGCCTTTTCTTTATTTCTCTTTCTTTTCTTTCCTGTTTTCCTTTTTTCCCCCTGATCTTTTAGATTGCAGAAATTTTGTCCTATGATGTGCTTTTAATTACAGGTACTTTTTCTTAAGCCCACTAGAACCCATATGTATTTTGCACACTCTGGCATTCCTCCCTATAGTGTTAGTGTTCATTCATTCATGGTAAACTAATTCTGACAGATAGGCTGGGCATGTTCTGGAAAATGGAAAGTCTAGCTGGGTCATTGTTTCCAAGACAGCATAGTTGGTACCAGGTACTGGTGTGTGTTTTGAGTATCAGGAATGCTGGGGATTTTGGACTAGTTCTTGATTCCCTCTACCACATCTTGTTGATTGGTCACCAGAACATTCTTTCTACCACCCAGTGGTTATCAAATTTTGCCTATAATATTACAGTTTCTAGTTTTACTCTAGAAATGAGTGAAACCAGTTGTATACTAATATGGTTTCTCAAGGTCTGTTCACATCTCCCCCTACCCTGCCATGTATATTCTTCACTTTATCACTAGTAACTGTGTTAAAAACAGACGTGAGCCTGTCACTCCTCTGTTTTACTACTTCTAATGCTTTCATGATCCCTGTAAGGTCCAAATTCCTTAGCATGGCAGCCAGGTCCCAGCCATCCCCTCCCATGTACCTTCTCCTAGCTGTGCTAGAAGGTGGAGGGAGAGTTCTCCAAACTTATCTTTCTATTTTATTCCTCTATACATTGGCTCAACACTTTGTCTGGCCTGCCTTTCCCACTCAGATGTGTGTCTCTTCACACCAGATCTTGGCTTTCTCACCTGTGCATTTCCATACAGCTTCATACTTATCTCTTCTGAAGGCCAGTTCTCATGGGAGCTGTTCCTTTAGATCCAGATCATCTATCTTCTCCAAGATCCAAGCTTCCTGAGGTCTGCTAGTCCATCTTTCTCATTCACTTGGTGTCTTCTGCAAACAGGACGAAATAAGTGCCTAACAAATGCTGGAATTGAATTGATTGTCAGCACTTTGCTAGGCCCTCATAACAGAAAGACGAACAGGACGTGGTTCTCAACTCTCATTCTAGGAGAGGAGAGAATGATAGGTAGTGGCCTAATAGCAAAGGCCACTCTTTGAGAAAACTACCACATTGTGAGCCATGGCCTGATGAGGGAATTTAGTATTGCCCACTTGGTGACTTGGAATAAAGGCTTGAATTCTTACCCAGTAGACGTTGATATTACCAGTTTGTTTCACATGAACTTTAAATTTAACAACACATTTATACTTGGCCTGAGGCTAACTCAGTAGGCAGTTTGCAGGTGATACATGTCTCTCTAAGAATTGTTGAATTACTCTACTCTGTCTTCATCACTCTTGACTTATTTCATATGCCTTCTAGAAGGGCTTTGCATGTAGTTGGTTTGTAAAATGTCTTTTGATTGTGGGATATAAAATATAGTTCTCCATAAAGTAACAACTCTACAAAGGCTGTGATTTTTTTCAAAGTATAAATGGTAAAGGCTAACATTTATGGCCTTTGATCAGATTACCCCTCAGGACAAGAGAGTAGTTAAGTCTTTTGGTAGAGAGTCTTAGCTTTAAAACTAACAATGCTGAGTAGGTCCTTTCCTTTGTAAAAGTTATCCTGGACTGATCACCAAGTTCACTTCAAGTAATAAAAGTCTTTAATATGCTCACAAAGAAAATTTAGTGTTCCTGAAATAATCCTTGTAAAACACTGCAGTGGGTGCTCAGTTTTGTGAGGTGTATAGGTGTCAGTGAGTATATAGTTAGGCTCAAAACTTTATAGGAGTTTGCAAGTATAGTTAAGGACTCAAAAGAATTGACTTTTTCCCCCAAGAGGTATTAAATTAAATTCTTAATAAGTAGGGTTCATTTGATTTAGTAATGTGGGAAAATGAGTAGCTCTGACACATGAGTTATTTTTTTTCTCTTAAGTAGCAATTGGGTGGTTTTTCCTGTAAAGATAGAGGAACTGATTCTTGAGAATTTACGAAAGCTTCAGCCCTAGCTAGGTACATGAAGAGTAGCTGCCCTTTATGTTGTAATTTTTTTAAGAAACCAACATCTGGTCTAAACTTCATTTGAATAGTGTGATAGTTTACATATCTGCCATGTTTTAGAAGAAAGTACCTAAGTCTCCAGCATTTTAGAAATAATGCTTTACTTTGTGTGGAAGTGAGCTTCCCAGTTTACTAGCTGCTGCCCACTCTTTTTTCAGAGCTGCTTGACATTATCATGAGTCTCTGACAGTTTGTAAATTTTGAATGTCTGAACACTGGAAACAAGACCATGTGACATGGAAAAATTTCTTTTCCCAAAATAAATAGCCAAAGAAAAGATTAACCCCTCCCCATCAGTTGATCTTTGTGATGCAGTACAAGTCACACTGCAAACAACTGATACATGATTTTTAAAAATAAGTAACATGATTCAATTAGAAGTTGTGAATACTTATGTTTCTACCAAGGCCATAGAGTTTTATGGTATACCATGGTACTTAGAATTGGTGCTTCCAGAAGTTAGTTCTTTAGTATGGACTCAGAAAGTCAACATGACTTATTAGCAAAGTGACACTTGAGGCTTGCATTTTCCTTGGAGAACATAAGTATTCCTTACTACTGTTAATCTAGTATTGTGCCAGGAATCTCTAAATCCTTATTGAGGCTGAACCACTGTTGACGGAAACCTTTGGGCCCAGTGGTCTGTATCCTGGGTGGGTTTCTTCTCATTTACTGCAGAGGTTTCTTCCCAAAGACTGAATGAGGCATGTTTTCTTTATAGATGAAGAAGGAAAAGCCTCAGCTGTGTATGTGGCTTTTGTGGGTGAGCAACACCACTTGCAAAGATTAAGATGAACATAGCAAAGCTAGGTTTCCAAATTGTATTTTAAGAATTTGTTAGTGATTAGAGAAGGAAAATTTTCCTTATCTTCATTACTCTGTTATGAAACTTCTCTTCCCTTTTTTTTTTCTTTCTTCGTGGATCTCTTATTGATGCTTCTCTTCCCCTTGAAAAATCTCTTAAAAATTGCCATGCTGGCCCTGGCCGGTTGGCTCAGCGGTAGAGTGTCGGCCTGGCGTGCGGGGGACCCGGGTTCGATTCCCGGCCAGGGCACATAGAAGCGCCCATTTGCTTCTCCACCCCCCCCCCTCCTTCCTCTCTGTCTCTCTCTTCCCCTCCCGCAGCCAAGGCTCCATTGGAGCAAAGATGGCCCCGGGCGTTGGGGATGGCTCCTTGGCCTCTGCCGCAGGTGTTAGAGTGACTCTGGTCGAGGCAGAGAGACGCCGGGGAGGGGCAGAGCATCGCCCCCTGGTGGGCGCATGCGGGAGTCTGTCTGACTGTCTCTCCCCGTTTCCAGCTTCAGAAAAATACCAAAAAAAAAAAAAAAAAAGCCATGCTGAGTTCCAGCAGACAGCTTAGCTGGTTTTTATTCTGATGAGTACTGATTAACTTGGAGTATTGTACACTATTGTGAATCGCTTACAGGAAAGTGGACATCAAGTACAGTAATTATTCCGGATAGTTGGAGCTCTCTTAAGAACATGGGCTTACTTAGAAACGTCTGCAGATGAAATCAATTCTGAATATAGCTTCACTTAAGAGAACAAATAGGCAGGCTGCATTTAGCATAATATGGTAAATTAGCTTTACATTCCCTGATGGTTAAACATTGGTGGTTGTTATATTTATCCCTTTGGATTTTGTGTTGCCTCGCTATTCAAATAGTCAAGGTTTAGTTTGCTTCTGCAAAGATAAAGGCAAAATATGCCTTCACAGGATCACAGATATTTGTGTGGCTCCCTTTTGCACAGAAAGAAGGGGTCCTGAGAAGATATCCAGTGGTCTTTTTTGGGGGGGAGGAGATTTTTGTTTTGGTTTTTGTTGACATTGTTGTGCTTTGTTGCTATCACTCTGATTTGGGCCCTGTATTTTAAGAGCATCTTAGGGGTAAGAGCATTATTGTTCTCTACTACCTGGACACCACCTCCCTGTTGACAGAGTTTTTAGGATCGACCTTGGAGGTGGGGTGAAACAGAATGGTGCAAGATCAGGAAGTTGCATTAAGCCACATGGGGTTTACAGGCACAGAGCCACATTTCTGGAGCAACCATTGGTACACCAGATGATTTAGCCACACATAAGGATCAGCTGGACCATATACCCCTTGAATAGTCCTTGGGAATCCACATCCTGTGATGCTGGGTTCACAAGGAATGGGTCCTTTATGTACCTATCGAGGTACCATTTCTAAGAATATTTAAATATTTTTCATGTTCTGACATGATATACCCTGGGAATATTTGTGTCATTAGCAGTGTTTCATTTCATCTGTTCTCCCTACAAATAACTGTCCAGGTCTTCCTTTATTTTTCTTCCTGCTAATAAGATTGCTTTTGAGAGTTTGAGTAACAATACTGAGTCTACTGTGGCAGTTGATAGGTTCTATACTCATCTTTGTTTCAGCACTTGTTTCCATCCCTTGTAAGTTTGAATCTTCCCCAGAAAACTTGGTTACCATGCAGAGAGAATCTCTGTAAAAGTAGTTCAAGTTGAACAAATTTTTTTTTTCCATGACTGCATATTTGTCAATCAAACATCCTTTTGCAAGTTGTCCACTACTTGGTGACAACAAGCTTTTGTGTTTCCCAACAAACTTTGTTCATTCGAAGGTGTTGCTTTTGAAAGTAGGAAATAAATGGCTGTAGGAGATGGAGGCAAGCTTTGGTTTAAAGGAGTCCGGTATGTTCCTAGTGTTCAGTGTGAAACACAGCTGGAGATGGGTGTGGTCCATCATCTAAAATTTCCTATCTTCAGTTTGAGGAGGTGGTTACCATTCTAACCACTTAAGAACTGCACGGAACATGATGTTTTATTCACAGGGCAAAACTTCGCTCTAATGGTTTCCCTTACACTTGCCTTCAAATTAATAAAATGTCATATTTTGGTAATGTTTACATGCTAGGTCCATTTTATAAGGAAGAAAAGATGCAGCTGAAGTTAAAGGATTAACTGACACCGCACCTTTAGTTTTGTAAATGCCTTTAGTGTTTGATTTTTGTAGGTTGATCATAAGGAAGTGATAAGTATGTTAGGTTATTTGTGGTTTGAGCTAATTTTAGTCTCCTATTCACAGCTTGCTTTATATCCTTTGACATTAAAAGGTGCTTTCTAGAAAGACATATTTTGAATGTAGGACACAATCTATATTCTCTATTTAGGCTACATTTCAAAAAATACTTCTCAGTGCTTTGAAAGTTGGACAGCTTGAAGCATAATACATTATTTGAAAATCATTGATTCCTTTGCTTAGTGACTGCTTTCCCAGTAAATAAAGTACAATAAATTCTTTCAGAGAGGTTTGGAACTCTTGTTCCAAGCTAGTGGCTAAAAAGGCGTAGTCAACATTAGAGGATTTAAACAATATTTAAACAATATTAAACACACCATCAACCTGAGGTGTGTTGAAGCAAGGCTTTGATCTGTGTATAGGAAACCTTTCCGCCCTGCCCCTTAACATTTTGCTCCTAAGGGCTAGGGTTTATGTTTGTATGCAGTACCGGTTACTGGTTTCACATAGAACAGCTCTGTTTCAAAGTTGTAGTCCCAAGCTGCCCTGCTACCCTTAACCAACCACCTCAAACATACATGCCTCCAGGAACTTGTGAGGTAATGGGAAAAGAGGACTGGGGCTTTAGTCTGCCTTTGACTGTTGTGGGACCTGAAAGAGTTACCTGCAGGGTCTATACAATGTAGTGATTGGACCAGGCAGCCTTATAGCATGATTCAGATCTAACATTCTGCAACTATATGGTCACGTGAGGAGCCAGGAAAGTGGGGCAACCTTTTTGGAAAAAAATGGGCTTCATGTCTAACTCAAGCTAGATCTGCATATTTTATGATCCCCCTTAATTAATATGGGACAGAACTTTAAAATTTCATATTAACTCAAAACTTTAAAAATCCATTATTATGTTCTTAAAAATAGCAAAACACCCTGTGAAGACATAAATTAGATTATTTTATACAATCACCAGATACTTCTCATGTCTAAACGGGATTATTGGGTTTTGTAATTTGTTCAAAAACTTCTGTTTAAGGGAGAAATGGACAGTCTGATCCATGTTCTATCTTCATTTATAATAAAACTCAATATAATAGCTAACATTTATTGAATTTTTTATGTGCCCCAGGCAATGTACAAAGTGCTTTGCATGCAGTGCCATTTATTATATACACCGTAAATTCGTCTTTTATAAGAGGAAATGTTTTAGGAGGACAATTAGGTGTCAGAGCTTGGATGTTCTCTGCCTGAGGTCTCCACATCCTGAAGCCAGCTTTAGGGGTTCACGTTGAAACACAGCTGCAAAGAGAGATGAAGAATTGTGCTAAGCCTCTCTGATTTACTAGGACAAAGGAGGGGATAGTTTGTAGATTTTGACCTTTGCCCAGTTTTTTTTTTACCTCTTACCTAGATAGCACAAATTGGCTACCCACAGTCATATTTTGCTTGGTCCACATAGTGTTTTAATAAAAAGAAGAGTTTATTTTTGGGCCATTGTTTATAAATCAGGAGAAATTGTGTACAAATCTAGACTTATGGCTTTTCTTGAAAAACCTGAAAACCACACTGTCTGGGTCGCCCTTGGCAGTCGTCTACTGAGCTGGGGGACACATGTGTGTTCTTTAGTTTACAGTTCTGTGGTAAGTCACATTGTCCTCGCTTATGTGTGCTAGCCAGCCTTTAGATGCACTGAAGTTTGCTACCTCTACTCCAGGCTGGGGTTTTTGTTTGTTTTTTGGAATTTGATATTAATGTTAGATTTAAGATAATTTAAAAAAGCTGTTGAGCCACATAAGTAGTTGGTACTATCATTATATAAAATCAAAGCAAAGCTAAACTACCTAGAGTTAAAAGTTTGGTGGCTAAGGTGAAAATGCCTGAGAGAGCACCCTTGACATTAAACTCCAGGGTAAAATCATAGCCCAGTTGCTTCCTTCCTTCCTACTCTTCCCCTTTCTCTCTTCATCCTTAGATACCTTCTGCCATTTTGAGGAAGTAGGAAGCTGCCACAATTTTTTTCCACCTTGGGCAACTGAGTATGATGGTATTTTTGTCGCATGTTCAGTTATTTCCATGAATTATTTTTGATAACCAACTTGGAAATTGAATTGGGTAGTTCCTGTGGGAATTGATAAAAAGGAATGACTTGTCTAAATATACTTATACTGAGAAATCTAATAAGTAGTGTTTTTAATGACTTGCTTTGTGCTTAGGAATAATACTGTTTGTCATCTGCCTGGGCTCATGATTAAATGGTTTCTCTATCTTACTATTTCTATCAAGAATAAATGATAGCTTGACCATGTGGTGGTGCAGTGGATAGAATGTTGGCCTGGGATGGTGTAGACCCAGGTTCAAAACCCCAAGGTCACCGGCTTGAGTGCGGGCTCATCCATTTTGAGTGTGGGGTCACCAGCTTGAGCGTGGGATCATCAACATGACTCCATGGTCACTGGCTTGAGCCCAAAGGTCGCTGGCTTGAGCAAGGGGTCACTGGCTCAGCTGGAGCCCCCCCGGACAAGGCACATATGAAAAAGCAATCAATAAACAACTAAGGTGCTATAACTATGAGTTGATGCTTCTCATCTCTCCCTTTCGGTCTGTCCCTCTCTCTTGCTCTAAAAAAATAAATAAAAAGAAGTAGAATATTGTAGGATGTGCTTTTTCTTTGATCCTTCTTGGACATCTATTATTTCATAGATGTATGTTATATGATGACATATTAGAACCAGCAATAAATAGTTTAGGAGGATATTTTACTATTATGAAACAATGAAGGTCTTTGTTCTAAGTTTTGTACCTTCCTCCCCAAAACTGAATCTCAAAAGTACAAAACCAGCTTGGTATTCTAGCATTCCTGAATCATGTGGTATGATGGCATAGCCACTTTATACTTTTTTGTATATATGAAGTTAAAATCAATAACTGAAGACCAACTTCTCCATGAAGCATTTCATCTATCCTTCATTTCCTCTTCTATTCTAGATTGTAGAATAGAATCTGCAGGCAGAGTCCCTTCATTTAACAAATACATGAGTAGCTACTACTAGGTGCCAGGCTCTGTGCAAGATAGTGAGGACAAATGGTGAGCAAGATTTTGTCCTTGGCCTTAAGAAGCTTAATACATAATAGTCCAGTCAGCAAAGGGGCTGAATAGAAGCAATCTCAGTTCAGAGTGTTAAGAGCTCTCATAGCCCTAGGTTCCAGGTATTGTGGGGACACTCAGGAAGAGATGGCTTGTTGGGATTCAGAGCAGGAAAAACAGATGGAGGACCTGTTAGGTAAGGATTGTCTATAAAAGTAGTATCTGCATGAAGATTCCAGGTAGTTGTAAGCCCCATGTGGTCTCCGGACTCCTAATCTGGGGCTTGCTTCTCCTTACCCTTTTCTGTTCATATTAAATGTTATATTAAGCTTGAAAGCATAGGAGCATATTTAATTTTCTTCTGTCTTAACCCTTCTCCTCCCATCATTCCCTCTCCCCTCTCAAATTCATATGTGCACACACGCTCTGGGGGTGGGGGTGGGGCAAAAGTAGGTTTACACTTGTGAGTATGCAAATCAGAGTTTATTCTTATATCATTTATTAATTTTTGTATTATTTTCTATGCAAATAACTGTTAACCTACTTTTGCCCACCCCTGCATGTATGTGTATATATTTCTCTTTCTCCCTTCTTTGCTATTTCCTCCGCAGTTATTTCTCACCTTGAGTATGATGGTGGCCTCTGACCCCTTCTAAGAGGGTGATATGTAGTAGTAGAGGTTACATTGTGGCATTACCTCATAGTACCAAGGTGCATTGCACTTAGTAGGCAAGTCTTACAGTATTTATTGCAGTGAACTGATAACTTTTGTTTAAAGAGTTTTATTTTTCTTAAGTATGTTTGCAGATACTCTAGCTAGCCTGTTCAAAAAGCAGAATTATAATATATTTAATATACAAAGTATTTTTTAAAAGAATCTTGTTCAATATAAGCCAAACTCATTGAGAATAAATTTAAAATATGAGGCTAGTCCCCTGATTTGCAGCTGACACTATGAGAATAAAGGTCTCATTTATTCATTGTGAATTTTCAAGGATATTTTTAATGATACTGGCTGGCTTATCCCATTATGTGGTCTATTTATTAGCAGTTCTTCATACACAGATAGCTTTGTTTGAGTGACTCTTTCAAGTGAAGTACCTTGTAAAATAACTTAAGTTTACTGATAATATCCTATTTTTTTTTTTTAAATTTTTTATTTATTTATTCATTTTAGAGAGGAGGGAGGGAGAGTGAGAGAGTGAGAGAGAGAGAGAGAAAGAGAGAGAAGGGGGAGGAGCAGGAAGCATCAACTCCCATATGTGCCTTGACCAGGCAAGCCAGGGTTTTGAACTGGCAACCTCAGTGTTTCCAGGTTGACGCTTTATCCACTGCGCCACCACAGGTCAGGCCTGATAATATCCTATTTTTAATGGTTACATGATAGGCTTTAAGTTTTAGACATTTTAAAATTTTGGATGTCATTACAAATTGTGACTTTATGATTGATTTAAACACAATTATCATCTTGAGAATTCTAAATGATTTACTGATTATTGCTTGTTTTCCATTCACGTATTTACTAAACTCTTTCCTTGCCATATAGAAGCAGTCAGGATTGGATTATCTGCAAACTGTAGAAGTTGTGAAATCATCTTCTCTTTTTTTCTTCTTCTAATTCTGGCTATGAAGATTATGTATGGAAGTAGTCCTAAAGTTGACAATAGAATAAACAGAATAAAAGAAGCTTTAACTATTTTTCTTTTATTGGGGGGGGGTGATTAAGTGTGGGTTTTTCCTCCTAGTTTTATTTTGGAATCATTTACATGTCACTGAGTGGATACAATAGAACATACATAGCAGAAGTAGGTGTGTAGAATGAAAAACAGTAATTCACAAGCCCCTCAACAGATTCACTAAAACATAGCCATTAAATGGCCTAAATATTGCAGGGGAAAGCAATTGTTTAAGACAGGCATGAATAAAGAATTTTAAAAAGTCATCCTCTGTAGAATAGAAATCCACACTGTGGCTAGGACCCCCAGTTCATTGATTATGCTTTGTCTTAAAATTTGCTGAGGAAAGTGAAAACACTTGGGGTTGGAGGAGAGAGTTAAAGATATGGGTGTGTATACATCATAGAGAAGATTCCATCAAGCTCTCCTAGTCAGTAAAGTGCTATATTGGGGAATTATTTAATTACTTGCCTATATTATGCTAGTTGTATTTTAAGTGAGCCCCTCTGCATCTCTCCCTTCTCGCCATAATTTACCTGGCTTGCAGGTGTCTTCTGTGTCAAAGCTGCTGTCACCCCTGGGCCTTGTTAGTGTTCATTCAGGCAACTGACTGTACTCCCTCACCTGAGAATTTCATGTCCCTTTCCTGCCATTTCCTTCCCATAGGCGTGCCCTGGCCTTGGGATCTTTTCTACCTTTGACAGATCATTGGGCTCAGCCTTTCTGCTCTCCAATCATGGCTTGTGTGCCCCCAAACGCCCTCTCAGTGACTTTCCCTCCTCTGAGTTTTCTCAGATTTCCAGTTGCTCCTTCCCTGACCCAGAATCTACTTCTTACCTTATGCAGGTAAGGCTATGGTCTGTCACTTGAAATGCTGCCTCTCCAACACTCCTAGCCCCTTTGCCCATCTTCTCGCCACTGGCATACTTGACCAACTCTAGCTCTGTACCAGGCCAGCCACCTGCCTTTCTCTTCCTGGGCCCAGGCTCCTAAGTCCCACTTTTGTAGCTTGATTCCAGTCTTTAACCTCAGGTCTTTCTCCCTCAGTTCTGGCCATCATATCTAAGGCTTACCTGCCATCCTTTCTGCCTCATTTCTCTTGCAAGGGAAAAGAAGCCTTTGTCCCTAAGGCAGCCCTTATATCTGTGCTCTTGAAACCTTCCCACCTCACCTGCTCAAGGCATAGTCACCTAAGAGACTTTTTTTTAATTATTTATTTTTTCAGAGACAGAGCGAGAGTCAGTTGCAACACCTTAGTTATTCATTGACCGCTTTCCCATATGTGCCCTGACTGTGGGCCTTCAGCAGACCGAGTCAGTAACCCCTTGCTTGAGCCAAGGGCCTTGGATCCAAGCTGGTGAGCTTTTTGCTCAAACCAGATGAGCCCGCTCAAATTGGGAACTCGGGGTCTCGAACCTGAGTCCTTCGCATCCCAGTCTGACGTTCTATCCACTGCGCCACCGCCTGGTCAGGCCCTAAGAGACTCTTTTAGGTGTGTCTCCTTAGCCCTCCTTCTCAATTGCCAATTTACTTGGACTATTTAAGCTTTCTCAGGCTTCCAGCTGCAGCTCTCCCTTAAGCCACTGCTGTATCCTTTCCTTCTGTAGTTGAAATGTTTGAAATAAATAGGTCACTGTGTCTATTGTTTACCTCCAGTCACTCTTCACCCAGGTAAGTTAGGCTCCACCCTACCAAGCCACTAAAATAATTCTTGACAGGTCACTATTAGCTTCCTTGTTGTTTATCCAGTCAGATGTTTTGCATCCTGACCATAGCACCATTTAACATGGTTGACCTTTGTTTGCTTCCTCAATGTCTTATAATCCCAGTTTCCTTAACTCTTTTCTTTTTCTTCCTTTTATATCTCTTCTTTCTCTAGCTAGTCCTGACTCACTTTATTGAGGGTCTCCCCATGCTGCTTCTTTCCCCTCTGTTCTTCCTCAGCTGTCTCATTTATTCACCCAGGAGGTAGTGATGGCCCTTGAATTCAGAGCATGCACACACACATGCCTGCACTCTGGTACAGCTTTCAAAAGCACCTTTAGTTCTGAAATGGCAATGCTCTCTGTCTCTCACAGAGCCTTTGCATATGCTCTTTCCTCTGCCTGGAACATTCTACCTCACTAATTCTTGTCTTCCAGTCACATTTTAGGCATCCTTTTTGAAGAGGATTTCTCTGATTTCCTCTTTCCCCAGGTCCAAATTCGGTGCCTCTTTTCGGTCCTCCCTTGGCTCCTGTACTTCCCCCTTCCATAGCACTTTGTGTGATTATACCGTAATTATATCCATTGTTCTCTAATAACCTGTTTTCTTGCCTGTTGTCAAGTAACCATCAAGGCTTAGAAGGGGCAGGACTGCTTTCATTTCAGTGATGTGTGTCTCTTAGTACCCAGCATATAGAAAGGACGTAATAAGTAGCTCCTGAATGAAGAGATGAGCTATGTTATTTGGAAGGTTCATGAACTGGAAACTGATGGATAGGGAGGCATAAAGTTTATGGTATTGTGCGCAACGTGATACTGACTCACCATCAGTTTAGCACACATTTTGCTTTTTCTGTTGCCCTTTATATTAATTTTCTCTATGTGGCATACCTCCCTAGTGAGATTAGAAACCCCTTCTGAGCAAGAACTTGGTGTATGATTCTCGGTGTCTCCCTTTGGGTGCCTTGTATGTAGTTGGATTTCATTTCAGTAGGCCTAATCCTAGGTGTATATGATGGAACTAAATCTCATCTGGAATTCCTCCTTGTCTTCCCCAGCTGGTCCTGTCTCTGTGCCGTGCACAGACTATACCACTCTGGAAGGGCAATTTCCCTGTGGTTTCTTAGCGCTTGTGTTCCAGTGTGCTGGCCAAGTATGAGAGAGTCAGTAGTATGAGAGTCTTTTTATTCAAACTTCATAGGTTTGGTAGCTAGGACTGACCAATGCTTACAGGAAATGGAGGCCTTTATTCAAAGCCAGAGAGCTGTCAACTTGCAGGAAGCAAAAGCTCTTGTTAGCATATGATTTTGTGGTTGGTTTGGTGGTCCTCTCTAAAAGTGAAGAACCCGACAAGAACAGGAGGAGCATGTTTGGGCTCTAACGTTAGGTCCTTTTTTCTAATTTGCCTTTAGAGTTTCATTTGTTTGGAATTTCCTGAGATTTTGATCTTGCCAAAAAATTCACAGCAGAAAAAAAAAAAAAATCTGGGCAGGTGAAGCATTTCCATCTGAAACTAAATCATCGTTTTAAATTTTTTTTCCTTAATATATTATCCTTGGTTCAGTCCTGGAGATTATCCCATTATTCGTGGGTTTCAACTTTTCCCTCATCTTCTGGACCTTACAAAATGAGTGTTTTTTGAATGGAGGAGGAGGAGAAGAGTAAAAATAAATGTAGAAGCCTTGTTCTTGCCTTGGCAAGCTTGGCTTTATATCTTGGAGCGGAATGGCATGTCTAGTCTGGTGAAGAAGGGCTATTTAGGGTTAGTTTGGCTTTCTGTTCTTTTTGTTTTTTTTTAGTTTGTTTTTTAAACTGGAATTTTTATGTGAATGTAATTGAATTTAGAATAAAAGCACAATTAGTTTCACAATTTGCAGAGCACTTTTTTGTTACCTATTTTGAAGACTGGTCATTGTGGTAAGTGACTTGGGGCAAGGATGGTTTTTCAGAAGAGCGGAGACCCACCATGATGAAGTAGCCCCAGTGTAGACCTGTGACCAGAAGGGAATCCTTTTCTTCCTTGTCCAGTGTACTTTCCTGCAGATGTGCTGCTTTCCTGAAGGCCCAGGATTGCCTTTCATCGGGGTAACTGAGTCTAAGCAGTATAGACATTTTATGTCAGAGCAGTGGTTCTGAATCCTCAGCGTTACTTACTGAGATCATTTAAACATAAAAATGCATTTTAATAAGATTGAAGGACAGAGGTAGAGCAGTTGAGAACAAAGTAGAAATAAAGCTTGAAAGACAGGGTTGTTGTCCAGAGTCTTAGAAAAGACGTTGAAGATTATGTGGGAAGTAATACTTTGTATTGTAGTGTGTTGGGTTCAGGAATACTTATTTCATCCCCATGTTGTAGTCAGTGTGTTACTGAGTCCCCATTCACAGTTTTCCCCTTACTTGATTCCCCTCCTCATCACCCTCTACCCCCATAGCTACCACAACCACCACTAGCAATTACCCACATGTTGGATCTTGGGGCTACTTCCCTATAAGGATACAGAGCATGTGGTGTTGGCTATAGACATGGTAACCAAACTCTGTGGGTTCCCTCCCTGTGTACCTCGTGACATTTGACAAACTGCAAACTAGCAATAAACTACTTCTTCTGCTCTTTGTCTGTAGTTCTTTCTACCTTAGTATTTAATGGTATAGGTATACTCTCCTAATGCAGGCATGGCCAACAGTTTTTGCCCCCAGGCCAGATTAGAAAGAAAACATTTTTCACGGGCTGGAGGAAATATTCAAGTTAAAAATGTTAAATACAAAAACGATTCATTTAAGTAAACAAAATTTTATTATGTAATTTGTTTATGAATAAATGTGAGTGAAAAAAATTTAATATTCAATATTTAATAAAAATTGTTTTAATATTTAATATTTATACATACTGTATAAATATCCAAACTATCGCAGTAAATCAAAACAATATTTAATTAATATAATGAGCTTGAAGGGGTTATAGCACAAGTAAAACAATTTTTCGTTTTACAAACAGCCTGGACACGTTTTCAGTTATCAACTGCAGCTATTGTCTATGCTACAATGCCACTTGATTCAGCACACTTGACCACAAAAATAATGAATTATTTGACCTTGGGTGCGCACTAGCAAACTCCGCCTAAAAGAATGTGGGTTTCACATCGCCTCTAAACGTCAAACAGTTCATACCGAGTACAGACGAGTATAAAAGTTGTAAATCTTTATAGTGGAATTTTTTTTTTAAATAAAGAAGTATTGCAAATCCATTCGACCAGTTATTGGAAGTTAACCCTAGATTAGTCACACGCGGAATTCTTTTCCGTGTATCACTATCTTAAATATCTCGATTTCCAATAATCAAAGACGCTTCCACTTTGGAGTAACTGAGATTTAAAATAGTGGAGAATATTAAAAATTTAATTCTGGGGCAGATCTGGCCCGTGGACCATATGTTGGCCATGCCTGTCCTAATGCCAGTTGAAGAGAATGGAAGATAGAAGCATATGCTTAAGCAAGTTGAGTGATGTTAGTAATCGCTGGAAAACTAACTACAATAGCCTGTAAAACTGACAGGGTCAGTTTGTGGCAAAATTTTGTGTTCATGGGTTTTGTTTTTTGTTTGTTTTTTAGTATCCTCTTATAGTCCTTTTAAAATCCATAGGCTTTGGGTAAAAGCCATGGCTAGTCATATGTGTCACAGAGTACCTGGCTTGTGAGGCTCAAAGAGTATTACTACTCAGAGTGTCCCTTAAATCTTACTTGGGTCAGTTCACAGGAACAATGTTGAGATGGACTTTTTTGGCTGGTATGCAGTCAGAGAGTACAGACAGTTCCTAATACACAAATGTGTTCTTCAGAAGTTTGAAAGTTGGTTTGTCTGAGGCTCTGAATGTATTTTTCTATAGAATCAGTGTTATGAATGGTGGTTAATTTCCAAGCTCACCCATGGACATATTTAATATATTAAGATAATATGAAATTTCCCCATAGAATTACTATATATGATAATGATTACTACATATAATATTTAACATTACATATAATCGTGATTTCACGAATAGAAACCATTCTGGGTTCCAGCTGGGGGGTAGTGACTCCCATGGATTATGGAGGGAGGATGGATTCCAGTATGCTAGGGTCAGATCAGAGTTATGAGTAATGTGATTAGGATTAGGCTGGAGTTGCTGGGGCTGGAGAGTCATGATGGCTCCCAGGGACACTTCTTGGGCCTGGCTATTTCTCCATTATCACCTCTTGTTTTCTTATATCACCTCTTGTTTTCTTATGGGGTCCCCAGGCATTGGCCTGTTTTTTCCATGGTTACCATGGTTTTTGTTTGTTTGTTTATTCTGCTTTTGACTAGGGTTTTTGCTTCTTGTCTACAACTAAATATCCTACCAGAGTCTCCTGTTTTTGAATAAATATATCTTTTAGAGATTTTCTAAGTTAAGTGTTGTGGCAGAATTATCACATGCTAATTTTGCTGTGATTTATTGTAGAATCCCAGACTAGTCTTTATAAACCGTTCATATACTTCAGTTTCATTTTTCTCTATTATGTATCACATATAGAAAATAACAGCTTTTACAGTTAAGATCACCTCCCTTGATTTTTTTTTATTTAGGGTTAGTTTTCAGATGAGACCTTTTCATGAAAGCATGTAAAACCATACAGTACGCTTCCTTCTTAACTTAAACCCTCTGAAACTGTCCAGTGCAATATTTCTTCTGCCAAGAGACTGGATAAACCTGTGGGTCGTCGGTTATCTTTGTGGTTTCTTATGGCTCAGCTCATGCTTCACATGGCAAAAAGGCTTGGCAAGATGAGGCAGTCATAACATACGGGACCTAGGAGAGTCTCTGAATGGCTCTGGAGGACCTGGCCCTGGCAGGGATGCAAAAAAATAATTTGTCTCTGGGACTGTCCTCTCCAATAACTATCTCATCACCTTCCTTGAACCCACAGGCTCTCAGCCAAACACTGCCATGATGCTGGGGCGTTGGGCTGTTAGATGATGAAGGTAGCAGGCCTGAGATGTTTCCTTAGCAGTTTGTGCTTTTAAACCAGCTTGTGGAGAGCTGCAGAGCTAAGGGCCCCTGCTTCTTCACATACAATTTTTGGTCCCTTATTTGACAGCTGCTCTTTCACTTTTCAGCAGAAAGGCACCTGTGGGACCCCTCTGTGCACCTATGCATACCCACACCCACCCAGAAAGGAGGGCTAGACTTACCACTTCTGAAAGGCTCACTCCAGCATTAAGAAGATGGGTCTGGTGGAGCTGGAGGTGAAAGATGGCTGTGTCTCAGAACTATAGATTGTTCCGCAAGTACATTCTGACACAGTGTGATGGAAGTTTCTGGCATTTTTTCCCTTAATAATTATGAGCACAGAAGATGAGAGGGTTGTCTCACTGTAGAAGTTGTCATATGAAACAGCACTTTTCTGCTTTTAGCAAATTTTACTCAAATGACACTTTAGATTTTCTCTCTAACTTACTGGCAGTTCTGAAAAATAATTATTTTTGCCAGAAAAACCACTGATACTCTTAAGCTTTTTTTAACCTCTGCACATATGCTACATTCTTTAAAATACGTCAGAAGTGGGTTATGCATAAAATTTTATATATTTTCTAATGCATTCTTTTTTATATAAAATGGGTTTCTGTAGACCTTCTCATGCTTTTGTTTAGAGAATGTATTTTGTAATGTAGAGCACTGCTTCATCATTTCTTGTAAACTTGATGTTTTTTAACCACTAAGCTTTGTTTTTTGTATTTAGAAATACATTAATTAGAAAATTCGTGGACACTGATGTTTACAGGTTAATATATGTAACTATTCTTAGTTGCACTAACTCAAAACCTAAAGTAATCTTTATTGATTGATTGCCTAGTCCTCCAACTTTATTCTTGAAATGTGCATCTGAACCTCCTCCTTCTCTTCTTACCCTCTTCCCTTGCATTGCTTCAGGCCCCTCTCATCTTGGGCCTTTTACAGTCGTCCTCAGCCCAGCCCTTTCATTTCCATCTTGTCTCTTGTGGGTCGAGAAGTGAAGTCACTGTTCTATTTGAGCATTTCAAAGGCTCTGCATTGCTAATAGTATAGCATCCAGATTCCTTGGCCTCACCTAACACAGGTGCTTAAAGCAGGTCTGGATAAAGGTGTTCCCCCACCTCTCCAGGCTCACCTGTCCCTGCCAGCCTACCCCCCCAAACCCTCCCCCCCACTGTCACACACCCTCAAGTCTCCATCCTCATTGGTGCTGCATCTGCCCACTACGCCACCTCCATTCACCCTCCTCTTTGTTCACAGTCCCTGCCTCAGTGGAGCACATGCCTCCAACACCGAGCCAACTCTTCTGTTAAATCCCATTTTCTGGTATTATGTGAAACATTAATATGCTTTCTCTATTGCCTCTGTGAACACGTTACCTTTTTCCTAATCCACCAGAAGAATGTATCTGCCAAGAGCTAGTAAATTGGGATTTGGTTAAAGACAGCCACTAGAAAGAATATATACATCTTCCAACATGCCAAATACCTTTTTTGCAGCATGCTATTCCTTTTTAACAGTTCATAACAGTTTATATGAATTAATATATTTCTTCTATTGCTTATATGTTACTTTCTTCTTAGCTAGAAGAGAACCCCTATAAGAATTGGGGATCTTGTCTGTCACATCTTTGTGTCCTCAGCACCTAAGGTAGCATAGCGCTTTGCGGCGCCTTGTGGAATCATATTACACACACTTTTAACCTTCCTCAGTTTATCTATAATACTGCCATTCCCCCTAAAGGAGAAAAGAGAGAGAGAAATTCCTTGAAAGACTACATTGTCCCCTCAGACCACACCTTGAAGCCTCTGTGGGGAAAGGGAGACTAAAGTTGAAAGAGAAACAAGGTTAAGATCTGAGCTTTAAAATATCTAAGGTTTCAGTCCTGGCAATTTAAGGTATTATTTCCAAGGTTAACTTTAATTATGTGCAATTTTGCCTCCTTGCTAACTATAGAATTGCTGTATAAGGTGAGGTACTTCTGTAAATCCTTCAGAAATGATTGTACAATTAAATAAGCCACATGAAGGACTCAGCACTTGAGAATTATCTACCTAACAATTATTCCTCAACAGTAGAGTCCCAATTTTCTCTGTCATCCATTATGATAGTCATCTATAAATTCATATAAATAATGTCAGCACTTAATTCATTAAAACTTGATTGGGTGACTGCAGTTGCCAAGCAGTGTGCTACGCACTGACAAATTCAGGGAAGATCAGAAGCACATACCGTGGTCTCTGTTGTAGTCATAGGAGGAAGACAACATGAAACAGTCACACAAATGACTCATTTAATTGTGGAGGAAGTGCTATAAAAGAAAAATAAAAGGTGCAATGAAAGTGTAGAAGAAGGAGCTTTGAGTTGGTTTGAGGCAGTCCCTGGATGCTTAAGTGAAGCCTGAAGGTTGGGGTGGGTGAGACTTGTGGTTAAAAGTGCCTTAGCAATTTTCAAGAACATGGGGGAGGCCGGTGTGGCTGGGGCATTGGTCTCCGCAGTACATCACCTCCTCAGGTAATGACTGCTAAAGTTAATTCTTCACTAGTAGAGAGTAGTGCTTCCCCTTCGTTTATTCAGTATTTACAAATTAAGAATTTATCTTATATTGGAAACCCATGATTTGTTAAACACTTATTATCCTTTTATTCATATTCTTTGAGATTTTATAAAATATTTTTAAATGTTCCAGGTTTTGATTATATCCTTTCTCCCCTTGTTAAGAATTCTTATTTTTCCAATCATATATTTTATTATAAAGTGGTATGTTTACTGTGGAAAACAATTTTTTTTTCTTATCACTACACAGTACTGTATAAGTACTATAAACATTTTGTCTACATTTTGCCATTTTTAATTGAAATTTTTACCGAGATAATTGTAGATTCATGTGCAGTTGTGAGAAATAATCCAGAGAGATCCCTTGTACAGTTTGCTACCCCTATGTAAAACTGAATGTAGTACTATATCCCAACCAGGATATTGACATTGATACTGTTTGTCTGTGTTATTCAGATATCCCCAGTTTTACCTGGTACTCACTTGTGTGTGCGTGATTTGTGTTCCACACACTATTGTTTAGTAATGCTATTTTTGATGTAATTTAGTTTTAGGTTTTTTTCCCTTCAAAAAACACCCCTCCCCTAATCATAAGTCCCTCTCTTGTTTTTGTGTGTTTTCTCAAAGCCTGCTTAAGAAAGCAGCTACTTGTAAGAGAAATAAATAGATTGAAAACAGAATTGTGAGTCTGAATATACTTTACCAGCCAGCTGATTGTTACAGACAGTTTCAGTCAATTTATAGTTTCTCAGTTGGCTGCTGAAAGATACTTTGGATTATTTCTAACCAAGAGAGAACATTTAGTGCCATTCAAAATGGACTTAAGTGTCAATCTGTCTGAAAAAGGCCTGACAATGATACAAATGTCAAGTTGCCAGTAATTCAAGCAGAGCAGAGTAAGTAGAAGAATAAACATACATGGCAAGTACCAGTAACAAAGGAGGCTTTGAGATTCCTGCTCTTAATCTTGAGTGAATGTTCTTCTCAGATGGTAATAGATTGTCTGATTTTCCACTGACCCCCCTCTGTGGGATAAATAACCAGAAAGATATTCACCACCCTGGCTGGTACACATGTGGTCAGTTGATTTTCAGTGGTCTTATGATTTTCATATGTGGTCTGGTTTTCAGTGTTGCTCAGATTTTCTAAATGAAAATATATTTTCTTTAGAATCAGAAAAATACCCCCAACAAACAATTTTGGGGTGTCAAAAGGAAAGAAACACGATAAATGAAAAATAGGGAGTCATTTTAGAATAACTAAGTTCAGAAAGCTGGAAGAGAGCAGGGAGAAGCCAAGATGATTGATGCTGGTCCTTAAGTTGCATGGGGTAGCTGAAAGCACAGCAACCGATAGCTGGAAAAAATTTAAAAGCAAGAGATAACTGCCAAGGGACTCTATCAAAGCAGATTAAAAGGATTTGGGAAGAAAAACTAGGTAGGTGTGATTGTCGGGTTAAGGATTTTGGGTATTGAAAAAAGGGAGTTCTGGCCTAACCAGGTGGTGGTGCAGTGGATAGAGCATCGGACTGGGATGTGGAGGACCCAGGTTCGAGACCCCTGAGGTCGCCAGCTTGAGCCCAAGGTTGCTGGCTCGAGCAAGGGGTCACTTCATCTGCTCTAGCCTCCCCCCCCCCCAAGGCACATACAAGAAAGCAATTAATGAACAACTAAGGTGTCGCAATGAAGATTTGATGCTTTTCATCTCTCTCCCTTTCTGTCTGTCCCTATCTGTCCCTCTCTCTATCTCTGTCTCTGTCACACACAAAAAAAAAAAAAGAAAGAAAAAAGGGAGTTCTGTCCATGCAGTGATTTTCTTTTTTTTTTTTTTTTTTTTTTTGCATTTTTCTGAAGCTGGAAACAGGGAGAGACAGTCAGACAGACTCCCGCATGCGCCCGACCGGGATCCACCCGGCACGCCCACCAGGGGGCGACGCTCTGCCCACCAGGGGGCGATGCTCTGCCCATCCTGGGCGTCGCCATGTTGCGACCCTCCTGGGTGTAGCCATGTTGCGACCAGAGCCACTCTAGCGCCTGGGGCAGAGGCCACAGAGCCATCCCCAGCGCCCGGGCCATCTTTGCTCTGAGGGAGCCTTGGCTGCGGGAGGGGAAGAGAGAGACAGAGAGGAAGGCGCGGCGGAGGGGTGGAGAAGCAAATGGGCGCTTCTCCTATGTGCCCTGGCCGGGAATCGAACCCGGGTCCTCCGCACGCTAGGCCGACGCTCTACCGCTGAGCCAACCGGCCAGGGCCATGCAGTGATTTTCAACCTTTGTTTCTCATGCACTCATAAACTAATTACTAAAGAAAAAAGGCCCTGACTTCTTCTTCTTTAGTAACTAATTTATTTGTGCCATGAGATGAAAATGGTTGTATTTAGTCGGGAGCACTGACCTTAGTAATTAGTGTGTGTTTGTGCCATGAAAAAAAAAGTTGAAAAGCCTAATGAGCCTGACCTGTGGTGGCGCAGTGGATAAAGCATCGACCTGGAATGCTGAGGTTGCTGGTTCAAAACCCTGGGCTTGCCCGGTCAAGGCACATATGGGAGTTGAAGCTTCCTGTTCCTTCCCCCCTTCTCTCTGTCTCTCTCTCTCTCTCCCCCCCCTCTAAAATGAATGAATGAATAAATAAAAGTAATTTTTTAAAAAAAGCCTAATGAACAATAACTATTGAAGTCTAGCTGGACTTACACAGCAGTTCTTTTGTTTTATATATATATATATATATATATATATATATATATATATATATATATATATATATTTTTTTTTTTTTTTTTTTTTACAGAGACTGTTAGAGTCAGAGGGATAGACAGGGAAAGACAGACAGACAGACAGGAATGGAAACAGATGAGAAGCATCAATCATTAGTTTTTCATTGCACATTGCGACTTCTTAGTTGTTCATTGATTGCTTTCTCATATGTGCCTTGACCGCGGGCCTTCAGCAGACTGAGTAACCCCTTGCTGGAGCCAGCGACCCTGAGTCCAAGCTGGTGAGCTTTTTGCTCAAGCCAGATGAGCCCGCGCTCAAGCCGGTGACCTCGGGGTCTCGAACCTGGGTCCTTCCACATCCCAGTCCAACGCTCTATCCGCTGCGCCACTGGCCACTGCCTGGTCAGGCCACAGCAGTTTTTAGTAACAAAAACTTAATAATAACATAGGGAAAAACTTAATATATAGGAATAGAAGGAAGTTACTTAAATAGAAGAACCTGTTTAACAAACCTGAACTGTTAAATGTTGAGTTTTACCCCAGCCTTTATTAAACATTGTTTTGGAGGTTCTAGATAAAGTTAACAAGGTAAGAAAATTAAATTACTGCTCAAATATTGGGAGTGACAGATTTATTCTATTTGCCAATGTGATTGATGCACATAGAAAACCCAGTTAAAAAAACAACATGAGTAAATTAAGATAGGGTAGATGGCTGAATGACAAGATACAGGTATTATAAAATAATACGTACAGTGTGAACCAATCTATATAACAAGCAGTAAGAATTCTTTTTTTTTTTTTTTAATATTTTATTTATTGATTTTTTAGAGAGACAGGAGTGAGAGAGACAGAGAGAGAGAGAAGGGGGAGGGGCAGGAAGCTTCGACTCCCATATGTGCCTTGACCGGGCAAGCCCAAGGTTTCGAACCGGCGACCTCAGTGTTCCAGGTCGACGCTTTATCCCACTGCGCCACCACAGGTCAGGCAATTCTTTATGTTTGGAGAAAAGTTTGGGAGAGTAAATGCAGCTAGATTATTAACGTTGGTTAAGTTTATTTTTCATTATATCTTTTATTAAGTACTAGAAGTGTTATTTTTATAATTTTAGAGGAGAGATTTTGATTAAGTCTTTTGGTATTTAGGAATGTTTGTATTTTCTAATGGTTCTTTGCTAACATGATTACCATACATGCTTACTGTCAGTACGGTCTGTGATGTTCACAAAACAATGAGAATGCCAAACAACATATTTCTCAAAATGTATACCCGCCGTTAAATGGTGCATGACTGTTACCATTTATTCTTCTTCCCTCTCCTCCAGCATCTGATTTGAAGTGTTCACAGTTGATATCTGAGGATTCTGTTTATATCTATGAAACTAATCAGCAAGATTATTCTACTTTTTAAAAACTCTTCCTGTTCTGCCTCCCACACTCCCTTTTTGATAGTGTACTTACTCTACATTATATAGTACACTGTCTCCCTTCCAACCATCCTTTTGTCTTAGACCTACTAATAAATATTAATGCTCACTCTGAGCTCTTTCCTGTGTTTCTCTAGTCATTGTTTGCCTGACATTCATTCTCTACCATACTCTTCAGAAAGTGTTTATGGAAAACAACATTCCATAAATTAACAGTGCATGTTCATAATAATTTGTCTGAAGTCTTTATATTTGAAGGCCGTTTTATCTATATATTAAAAACCTTTGGGCTATGTTTTCTTTCCTAAAGTAATTTAAATATGCCATTTCATTGTGTTCTGGTATTGCTCTTGGGGTTTCACAGTCTAATTATTTTTCCCTTATAAGTGGCTTGGAATTTTTTGCTTAGATTCCTAGCAGATTTTATTTTAACCTTTTATGTCAAAGTCTGATCATATATTGCATTTCTTTTGTTACATTGCTTTGGTTCCCATCTTCAAGGACTCAGCTGATTATGTGTATGTTGACCTTCTTTATCTATCTGCCTCTTTCATTTCCACAAAATTTAAAATCTTTTTTTTTTTTTTTTTTTTTTTTTTTCTTTTTTCATTTTTCTGAAGCTGGAAACAGGGAGAGACAGTCAGACAGACTCCCGCATGCGCCCGACTGGGATCCACCTGGCACGCCCACCATGGGGCGAGGCTCTGCCCACCAGGGGGCGATGCTCTGCCCATCCTGGGCGTCGCCATGCTGCGACCAGAGCCACTCTAGCGCCTGAGGCAGAGGCCACAGAGCCATCCCCAGCGCCCGGGCCATGTCTGCTCCAGTGGAGCCTTGGCTGCGGGAGGGGAAGAGAGAGACAGAGAGGAAAGTGCGGCGGAGGGGTGGAGAAGCAAATGGGCGCTTCTCCTGTGTGCCCTGGCCGGGAATCGAACCCGGGTCCTCCGCACGCTAGGCCGATGCTCTACCGCTGAGCCAACCGGCCAGGGCCTAAAATCTTTTAATTTAAAAAATAAGTGAAAAAATACTAAATATAATTTCAACTTATAGAAAAATTATAGTAATAAGACAAGAACCTCTTTTTTTATTATTTTTTTGTGTGTGACAGAGACAGAGAGAGGGACAGATACGGACAGACAGGAAGGGAGAGAGTTGAAAAGCACCAACTCTGTTGCAGCACCTTAGTTCATTGATTGCTTTCTCATATGTGTCTTGATGGGGGCGGGGGGCTACAGCAGAGCAAGTGACCCCTTGCTCGAGCCAGTGACCTTGGGCTTCAGAAAGCCAGTGACCATGGGGTCACATCCATTAACTACGCGTTCAAGCTGGTAAGCCGCAACCTTGGGGTTTTGAACCTAAGTCCTCTGCATCCCAGTCTGATGCTCTATCCACTGCGCCACCGCCTGGTAAGGCCCTATTTCTATTTGATTATTTCTTTTTAAATACTTTAAAACTCTATTTTTTTTAAGCTTTAAATGTTTATTTGTTCTTATGTTCCTCCTTGTTTTGTTTTCATTTCTGAAAATGTTTTCTGATTTCACCTCTTTTAAGCTCTTCTTTTTTCCAGTTACCTTGTTTCTTAATTTCTCATTCTCATTTATGTTGTTCTTTCATAGCTTCTACCATTTTCTTAATGTCTTTTAGCTTGTTAATTTAGTAGTCATCTTTCTAGCTTTCTTTTATTTTCTGTGAGGATATTGTTTTGTCCCTTCTTCTCTTTAACATGATAATGCTGTTTGGAACTCAGCTGTCTCCTGTCTGCTCATTTTTAAGTGAACAGTGTTTCCCTGTAGTTTTAGGTAAGAAGGGGTGGATCAGACAGATGCTGTAGCTCAGGGCTCTCAGGCTCTCTTTTCAGTTGTCTTTGTGATTTTTAAAATGACTTTTTACTTTCTAAGACCTGCCTTCCCTGTTCCTTCCATCCTAGCTTTTATCTCAACCTCCTCTTTCCTCAGAGCTTTGTCCTAGAAGGGCATTTCAGTTCCTTAGTTTTGAAAGCCCATTGGGTCTAGATTTACTAGCACTTTGTGGGGAGGCAGAACCAGGCACTCACTGACTGTGAATTGGAACCTGCAGAATCTGCTCTCAGTTTGGCTGCAAACACAGATTGACCTGTCACACTTTCCAGAGCCATCAGTCACCTGCCTTGGGTCTACTTTTGATCCATTCATCTTGCCTTTCTGAGAGTGATCAGATCCTGATGGTGGGCAGGGGGTTATAGGTAGAGTATCCACTTGTTCAGGGGTTTTACCTCGTCTGTTACACTATTATTCCTCTGTAACCTTGATGACTAGTCATGGATGTGTTTATGAGAGTTACATGTGACAGCACCTAACACAGAACTTAGAATCTGTTTACCTGGCTGTCTGCCACTGGAACAGAATGTCTATGGTGGCAGGACTTTTGCCTCTCAACATTCATAGTCTTAGTGCTTGCCACATAGTCCATACTCAGTATATACTGTTTGGTTGAATTGAAGAGACTCATACATTAAATCTGAACATTGTGCCTGACCAGGCGGTGGCGCAGTGGATAGAGCGTCGGACTGGGATGCGGAAGGACCCAGGTTCGAGACCCTGAGGTCGCCAGCTTGAGCGCAGGCTCATCTGGCTTGAGCAAAAAAAAAAAAAGATCACCAGCTATGACCCAAGGTCACTGGCTTGAGCAAGGGGTTACTCGGTCTGCTGAAGACCTGTAGTCAAGGCGCATATGAGAAAGCAATCAATGAACAACTAAGGTGTTGCAATGAAAAACTGATGATTGATGCTTCTCATCTCTCTCTGTTCCTGTTTGTCTGTTCCTATCTATCCCTCTCTCTGACTCTCTGTGTCCCTGTAAAAAAAAAAAAAATCTGAACATTGCTTTCTTAATTTACATTCACAGAGCTCTTTGGAGAGCCAGGTGGAAGAGCCTGGTCACTTGCTTCTCCTCTCTCTCAAGTTGTTTTGTTTTTGTGTCTCACTGAAGAACTATCACCGAATGCTTTTGGACATTGGTCATGTTTTCTTTCTTCATCCCTAATCTCTCAAATGGTATTATAGAAAAGTATATTACATCTAGAAAGTATTTATATTTAGAAAACTCATTTGGTTGATAATGCAAAAGCCCTTTTTTTTGCTATGTTATCAGAATCATGTTCTGAGAATATTAAAGGAATTCTTAACCAAATCTGCCTTCATTTTGACATTCTATTCCCCCCCATTCACATTCTAAATTATGCACAGAAGTATCATACCAGTTTTATAATTACGGTTCTCAGTCATTTCAGAGTAGGAATGTCATGTGGGTTCATGAGGTTCCTCCCTGTGACCATGAAGGGAGGAAGCTGGTGGTTGGCAGTCTGATTCCCTGTAAAGGAAGGTGTAAACCTTCCACTTCCAGATGTCTGCCAGCTCGTGTGGCCTTAGTCAACTGCACCACTGTCCTCCAGCAGTGCAGCAACCGCAGGGCCTGAAATACTTAAACTGTCCTTATGGAAAGCAGAAGGTAAACAAAACAGAAGTGAAAGTAGATTCAGTTTTTTAGACAGTTCTCTTACAGGAATAGTTTTGTGGTTCTCAGCATTTAAAGATACTGGTTCCAATATGTTTTATTGACATCAATTACTGTAAGACTGATTCATTTTCTGCCTATTGATTTTTGCCCAAGGTGAAATTCATGACATTGAACAGAAAACATAAGTGATTTAAAGAAAAAAAAGCAGATACTATTAAGATGTGTAAAAATAAGGTTTAAAGTCATACACTTGAAAGAACTATTTTATACCTCTTTGCTAACCATGTTTGCATTAGAGTTGTTGAAAATCAAGTAAATGACAATGTTAAAGCTCTAATAAGCTGCCAAAAAAATTGTGATTTATTTTGAAGATTCTTTATCCTTAATATTGTACAACTTTACCCTTATCCTAATGTGTCTGAGCTGACCCATTTCGTGTGTGTGTGCTGAGGCCTCTCTGTCCTCTGTTCCTTCGTGTTTCCTAGTGCACTCCTAGTGCATTCCTCTCTATGAGCTTTCAGTGTGCTTAGCCTTTCTTTGTAGTCAACATAGAGTTTACCCTCTCTGGTGAGGTGGGTTTTTGTTTTGTTTTGTTTGTTTTTTAATTTCGGTGATTATCAATTTCATTTCCAGAATCTCCTTTGTTCTTTCCTATCTACTTATTCTGGTTTCTTTCTGTTTTTATTTATAACATTTTATTACATATGATTCCTTTATTTATCCCTGATTTTAAATATACCTATATGTCTTTAAAGTACCTGATGGGTTATACAGCACATTTCACATGGAGTGGATTTATTTTTCAGAATTAGTTATCTTCTGGTTTTTGGTCCCTTGTTTGCAGATCAGTTTGAGTGGGCGACCTTTGTTTCCCTTTCATTTGTTCTTGTTCTGTTTTTGAGCCTAGCTGTGCCTTTGTGCTTTTCTCTATATTTAATTGACCATTGCTTTGTGTTCAGAACACAGGGTGTACATCACAGCGTGAAATTGGTCCCATCGCCTCTACCAGATGCTCCCTTGCCAACTTCATGAAGAGTATTTCATACCTCCCATTCCTGCCTCATCCTCTCATTTGTCGGAAATTTGTAAAGCAATTTGGTTATGCTTTTTCCATGTCATTTTCCAAATGTACATAATTGTTCTGTTAGTGATTGTAACTCCATTATCTTTTAACCTCGCCCCAGACCAGTGTATAAGATGACCCAACACTTCCTCACGCTCTGGCAGGGCTGATTATTGTATATCCTGCAGTCTTTTAAAAATGGTTACTTTTGTTCCTCACCCTGCCCCCCTCAGCTACCACAAAGGATTCTTAGGTGTTGGGTTTACTTTTCAACAGTTTTTTTTTTATTTCGTAAGTAATAATTTTTAACATTTCAGCCAAAACAAGGTTGGTATTGATTGGCAAACTATATTTTAAGCTTTCTTATTATGTAAGCATTGTAGTTTATCTTAAAATTTAGTAGTATTTAGTATATGACTTGCATATTCCAATAAAAGTATTTTCCTAAGGTCTTTGTAGTAAATTATATTGTTCCCTTAACTTCTCTATATAAAGGAAATAGCATTGCTTTTAACTTTGAAAGACATTTAACCTCTGACTTTCATTATTTGTGTATTTCTCATTTATTATATAGAAATTTTATGTTCTCATTTGAGATTTATGATTATCAAAATTTGTTCAACACACGTTATTTTGAAGATTTGGATTCTAAAATTTTAGACTAGCACCCCCTTCCCCCAATTTCTATATCTTATCACCCTGTTCAGTGGGGACTACTGCTAGGTTTCCAGGAAATGTATATCCTGTGTATTTACTTACCACATTTCAAAGTATTGCCTTGACTGTACTTCTGCATTTCCCTTCAGTCTAGCTTGCCTTGTCCATTTCTGAGAGCCAATAGCTTCCATAAAGTACTAGCTAACAGCTCAAACAATCAAATTAGGCGACCATTTGTAAACGGAGGGGGGGGAGCATAGAACATGTTAAAGGTGCTAAGGGACTTTGCAGTTCATCACAGACCTAATGAATAAAAGGTGTCACTGGAGTTTTCTCTTCCTTGAGACTTTAAACATCACTGTTAGAACTATATATTAAAAAATAACCGTTTCTTTGAATCAATGTTGTAGTATTTTGGTGCTGTCTCATTAGGACTCTCTGGCCCAATTGCAAAGCAAAATAATAATAGTGGCCCTGGCCGGTTGGCTTAGTGGTAGAGCATCGGCCTGGCGTGTAGAAGTCCCGGGTTCGATTCCCGGTCAGGGCACACAGGAGAAGCACCCATTTGCTTCTCCACCCCTCCCCCTCTCCTTCCTCTCTGTCTCTCTCTTCCCCTCCCGCAGCCGAGGCTCCATTGGAGCAAAGATGGCCCGGGTGCTGGGGATGGCTCCTTGGCCTCTGCCCCAGGCACTAGAGTGGCTCTGGTCGTGGCAGAGCGACACCCCGGAGGGGCAGAGCATTACCCCCTGGTGGGCGTGCCGGGTGGATCCCAGTCGGGCGCATGCGGGAGTCTGTCTGACTGTCTCTCCCGGTTTCTAGCTTCAGAAAAATACAAAAAAAAAAAAAAATAATAATAATAATAGTTGTTATTGTTCCAGTAACTTTCATTTTGTAACACGTAACGTAACAAAATAAGATTGGATAAGACATTTGCTTAAACATTTTCCCTTTCAGGAACATTTCTGTTTCATAAAAATGTAGCATTGGTATAGAATTAAGGCAGTGGTTCTCAAGCTTTTTGAAGTCAGGGCACGTTTAAAATCCTACAGATAGGCCCTGGCCAGTTGGCTCAGTGGTGGAGCGTCGGCCTGGCGTGCAGGAGTCCCGGGTTTGATTCCGGGCCAGGGCACACAGGAGAGGCGCCCATCTGCTTCTCCACCCCTCCCCCTCTCCTTCCTCTCTGTCTCTCTCTCCCCCTCCCGCAGCCAAGGCTCCATTGGAGCAAGGATGGCCCGGGCACTGGGGATGGCTCCTTGGCCTCTGGCCCAAGCGCTGGAGTGTCTCTGGCTGCGACAGAGCGATGCCCCGGAGGGGCAGAGCATCGCCCCTGCTGGGCGTGCTGGGTGGATCCCGGTCGGGGTCGGGCGCATGCAGGAGTCTGTCTGACTGTCTCTCCCCGTTTCCGGCTTCAGAGGAATACAAAGAAAAAAAAATATATATATATAAAATCCTACAAATAATTGTAGGTGCACTATATATAAATTTCTGAGAAATATGTTATAATAATTAAGTCAAATATTAAAGAAAATATAACACTTGTCGAAGCACGCTTTTATGGTAATTAAATGAAATAAATACGAAAAATTTAAATTTATTCTGAAATTAAAAAACATTTTTATGTTACATTTTTTGAGTTATGCTTTTGAGAATTCTTAAAAAGGGGTTAAAAATGAAAAAAACGACAAAAAGTTATCTTTTTATATTTATAGATATATTCTTAGTAAGATTTAGTAAATTCCACAGGTCCTGGCGTGAATGTGTTTTTTCATTGATGTGTTTATGAGAAACATGAGCCTGATGTGTGTCCTAGCAATTTCTTCAATGTTTGGGCGCATATATATATATATATTTTTGAAAGGCAAACTCTCATTTCCTCGTCAATACATTGAAAAATTCCTCTCTTTTTACTCTTAATTATGTTGAATGCAGAAAACCCCCACCATACATATCATCTTAACTTTACACCAAACAAAGGATAGAAGAAACTTGCCTCCAGTCTTTTCTGGGAACATTGGGGGTAGTATAAACAATCAGCACCACAGTTTAACAGCCTTTTGCAACCTAATCAGACAAGTGAGGTGGGGGGTTGGGCAGACTGTCAGCTTACAGCCAATTCCCCACACCTCTGTCCCCCAAAAATCTAAACTCCAAAAACCCTGTTGGTTTTTTTGGTCCCCAACAGGCACATATTTCTCTGGGATACCATAAGGCGTACCTGGAAATCTAGGGCACACCAGTGCACCCTGGCACACGCTTTGAGAACCACTGAATTAAGGACTTGGAGTTTTGAGAGCCTTTAGAATCATTCATTAATTCAGTCAGCAAAATTATGTTGAGTGCCTACTTGGGATGTGGCCATGAGCTAGAGAGGAGTTTGAAAAGTGAGAATCTAGGTCCTTCTTATCAGACTTTGGCTGCAAAAGGATGAGGTATGCTCTCTACCTCAACGCTTGTCATAGTTTTTTTTTGTTTGTTTTTTTTTTTGTATTTTTCTGAAGCTGGAAACGGGGAGAGACAGTCAGACAGACTCCTGCATGTGCCCGACCGGGATCCACCCGGCACGCCCACCAGGGGGCGACGCTCTGCCGCGACCAGAGCCATTCCAGCGCCCGGGGCACAGGCCAAGGAGCCATCCCCAGTGCCCGGGCCATCCCTGCTCCAATGGAGCCCCGGCTGCGGGAGTGGAAGAGAGAGACAGAGAGGAAGGGGGGGGGGTGGAGAAGCAAATGGGCGCTTCTCCTATGTGCCCTGGCCGGGAATCCAACCCGGGTCCCCCGCACGCCAGGCGGATGCTCTACCGCTGAGCCAACCGGCCAGGGCCTTGTCATAGTTTAAAAATGAATAATGCATTTTACCACAGAACCAATAAGAGACATTCACCCAGTTGTGAAACTAAAGAAAAAAGGAGGTTAAAAACAAATTTGCTATGTTTAACTTAGTGCTTACTATAAAGAACGTATTTCTGCAAGGCTCTATTGGCCTTTATGTCTCTGTGTTTTCAAGAAAAATAGATATCTCAAATCAGAAATTGATAGCTTTTCACCTGTTTGAATTTTGCCTAATTGGACTTGGGTGGTATTTGAATAATGGATAATGGGCTTTCCTGAACAGATACAGAAATTAATTCACTCTGGGCATGAATTCATTGTTACCAGAGCTTTATTATAAGTATGTTATCCCCTGGTATTCATTGGTAAATTATGTGTTGTCTTGTTAAATTAGTGCTATTTCATCCCTGAAATGCTGGCGTACATTTGGATAATTCTTGAATTATTCTACGTTTTTGGTTAGGACATATTTCTGGGAAACTGTTCCACAGCAAGTTTATCATTTCCTTTTTGGCTTGGCTCCTAAATTACCCAGTGTTCAGCTTCTTGTCATCAGCTTTAAGGCTTTTATTTTATTTTATGGAAATTTTACATACTTAGTGCACTATTTATTCTTCAATCAGCATACTAAAAGATCTAATAGGGATATTTAATGCTTGTGATGGAAATCAGTTTACACTTGTTAGTGAGCAATCTCCTTTTTCTATAGCTGTTAGAAAGTTAGCCTACCTTTGATAGTTTTAGAATACACAAATCTTGTTTTGCTGTAATTGTATCTAAAATTTTATGGCACAGTAGTTTGCTTACTTTCTTCTTAACCACTATTGGTAATTACCTTTAATTTTAAAGATACTTTATCACTCAATTTTAAGACTGTAATCTTGGCATTTTTATTTTGCTAAATGAAATATAAGTACTTGTATTCAGAGTCAGCATCTATTTCCCATAGTCTCTTCTAAAGAAGAGAAACACTTAACATGGGTTGTATCTTATTATTTGTAAATTATATCTCAGAATTTACTAGAAAAGCTTACTAAACTTCACATTTAATATGTGTGCATATTACTCTCTATGTATACCTTAATTTTAAAATCTATTTTAGGCCTTTACTAAACTAAATTTTATTTATTTATTTTTTACAGAGATAGAGAAAGAGTCAGAGAGAGGGATAGACAGAGGCAGACAGGAACGGAGAGATGAGAAGCATCAATTGTTAGTTTTTCGTTGAGCATTGCGACACCTTAGTTGTTCATTGATTGCTTTCTCATATGTGCCTTGACCGTGGGCCTTCAGCAGACCGAGTAACACCTTGCTCGAGCCAGCGACCTTGGGTCCAAGCTGGTGAGCTTTGCTCAAACCAGATGAACCCGCGTTCAAGCTGGCAACCTCGGGGGTCTCGAACCTGGATCCTCGGCATCCCAGTTCGATGCTCTATTCACTGCGCCACCACCTGGTCAGGCTAAATTTTATTTTCTTAAACAGCCATCTCCTGCTTTTCCTCCCCTTTGCTTCCTCTTGCCATCCTCCCAATATGATATATTTTTTGGTAAAAACAATATTATTTACGTTATTTGCCTATTGTAGTCACAGGTAGTGTTGTACCGTACTATTTCATTTAAAAAAATTTTTCCTATAGTTCATAATTGCCTTGTTCTTTTCGTTTGCATAGTATTCTTTCTACGTATTGCTAATTCTTCCCATACCTTCTGATAGCTTCTCAGAACAACTTTCCTCAAGGTCACTTAGTGCTCTCCAGTAGAGATACAGTGCAACCCTCGTGTAATTTTACTTTTTCTAGTAGCCACAGTGAAAAAGGTTAAAGGAAGCAGATAAAATGAATAATATAGTCAGCCTAACCCAGAATGTTCATCATGTTATTTCAACAAATAATATTTAAACTATTTGAGACATTTTACTTTTTTTTTCTGAAGTACTCAGTCATCAACACCCAATGTGTATTTTACACTTTACATAACCTCTTTTCAGATACCTCAAGTGCTCTCGGCAGCCATGTGTGATTAGTAGCTGCTGTGTTGGACAGAGCAGTTTCAGGTGATTTTTTGGTTTTGTTTTTTTTCTTGCAAACATCCCTACTACATACCACCATTCTCCTCTCTGGGTTGGTTGGACTGTATGCCTGTCACACAGACCTATCATCACCTTGAGACTGCTTTGCTTTTCTTCTCAATTAGATTCCCCTATTCCTATATTTCAGGCCTTTTCCTCACTTCTCTCTGGTCCTTTCAGTCACAGTACATGGACAAAGGCATATTGTTGACATACCTATCTCTTGAGTCATTCTACTTTAATCTGGCCTACATATCTCCTAGATCCGTGCATGGTTATCATCCTGGGAACTCCTCCTTTCCCAGCTTTTGGGGAATTCTCCTTTGCTTTTGCTCTTATATCAGATTGTTTTCCCTGTATATCTTATATTTTTCTTTTTTGGTTTATCCTCCCCTCAGGTAGAGCACATGTTCCACTGGATTGCTGAGAAAAGGGAGCATGGGTGGTAAAGGTTTTGAGACCTTGCATACTTGGAAATGTTTTTATTGTTCCTTCTCACTTGATGATTATTAGGCTAGATATAGAATTCTAGGTTAGAAATCTTTTTTCTTCAGAATTTTGAAGACAGTGCTCCATTGCCATCTAGCTTTCAGTGTCTTTCTGGCAAAGTCAGAAGCTGTTCTGATCACCTTATCTTTTGAAGGTCATCTATTTTTTCTTCCTGGAAATTTAATAGAATATTCTCATTGTCTGCAGGATTCTGGACTTGCAAGTTAATATGCCTTTGTGTGGGTCTGTTTTTATTATTATGATGAGCACTTGGTGGGTCTGGAAGATTTTCTTGAACTATTTTTTTGTTACATTTTTTCTTGTGTTTTTTGTTTTGCCTAATTTTCTATTGTGGTTGTTTTTGTTTGTTTGAGTTTACTTTCTGAGAAAATTTCTTCTATCTTTATCTTATGATTCTTCAATTAAGCTTATCATTTCTGCTATCTTGTTTTTAGGTTCCAGGTGACATTTTTGTTTATTTATGTAACATCCTGTTCTTAATTCATGGATATCTTATCTTTCTGAGTATATTATCTTTCCTTATCTTTCTTAGTATATTAATATATATGTCTAAAACTTTCTTTTCTCTGTGGTCTATTAGAACAGGGTTTTTTTCTTGTAAATCTCTTTTATACTAGAGGCTTTCCTCTTATATCTTGTAACCATTGGTTGTCTGCACATGAAGAAGAGTAGGAGCTTACAAGGCAGATCAAGAGCTCTGAGCACGTGTAACAGGCTTGTTAATACTTACTTGGCCACTGAGCCTCTTGGGAGTTGTCAGTTTTATACCCTAGTGATAGTATCTTTTGCTCTTTCCTCTTGTCTACTCTATCTAGACTAGAGAGTACTCCGCCTCCTGATTTATGTTTTCCAGAAAATCTCCAGAATTCTGCAGACTCCTGAGGCGGCCAGAGGGGGGCAGACAGTAGGGGTGGTAGAGATGTAGCTCCTTTCAGACAGCCCCACCCTGACAGATTCACACTGCAGTGAGCCCCACCTGTCCTTCCCGAGAGACAGCACTGCCTGAGCCTTTGGAGGATTCTGGTAGAAATCAGGTGGTTCTCCACTTTCCCCACTGCTGGCTTGTAAGTCCTGCCAGCTGCTAATCAGTCCGATTTCCAGCTTCCTAAGTGCTGTTACTGTTGTCTTCTCACCTGTCCCACCTCATGAGTTTTATCTTTTTTTTATACATAATTGTAGTAAAATTATCATTGTAATCATTTTTAGGTGTACAATTTAGTGGCATTAAGTACATTCACATTGTTGTGTGGGTTTGTCCTTTAAAAATAATAAAATGCAAATTAAAAAGGAAAGATTTTTAAATGTAATTATGGTGGCCCTGGCCGGTTGGCTCAGCGGTAGAGCATCGGCCTGGCGTGCGGGGGACCCGGGTTGGATTCCCGGCTAGGGCACATAGGAGAAGCGCCCATTTGCTTCTCCAACCCCCCCTCCTTCCTCTCTGTCTCTCTCTTCCCCTCCCGCAGCCAAGGCTCCATTGGAGCAAAGATGGCCCGGGCGCTGGGGATGGCTCCTTGGCCTCTGCCCCAGGCGCTAGAGTGGCTCTGGTCGCGGCAGAGAGACGCCCCGGAGGGGCAGAGCATCGCCCCCTGGTGGGCAGAGCGTTGCCCCTGGTGGGCATGCCGGGTGGATCCCCGTCGGGCGCATGCGGGAGTCTGTCTGACTGTCTCTCCCCGTTTTCAGCTTCAGAAAAATACAAAAAAAATACCAAAAAAAATGTAATTATGGTGGTGATTTAGGGGGTCAAAATTCAATGTGTGATCAGTCCTACAGAAGGTATAATCCAGGCACTTCCTCTTTGTGATAGTCGAGTGTAATGAGATTTGTTAACCATCTCCTAGGAAAGCTGTTGGATAGTTTATTGGCATGAAAGTATATTTCATCTGCTCTTAGTAACTAACTTTATAAAAGGCTACAGGGGGCACTCCCAGGCCTGATGTTCAAGACTCTCCAGGGTCTGGCCCACCCACCTGTACGCTCCAGCCATATGTCATTCCTCCCTACCAGCCCACTCACTGTTCCTTGCATAAGATCCGAACTTCAGTTCCTGTGCCTTTGCTGTGCTGGGTGTTCCTGAGTGGAATCCCCCATACATACCTTCCATCTCCCTGCCTTCTTCTACATGTGTCCAGCTTCCAACCCCATGCCACTTCCTTACACCCTGGGCATAGAGTTGTTCCTCTTCTGTTTTTCTCTCATGACCTTGTACATGCCTCTGAATTACCACCTTGAGTTTCTCACACTGCCTGGTGGTCTTTGATACTGTTTCTTCACTGGGTCTTGCTCAGTGCCTGGCACATAGCTCATGCTCGTTTAAATGTCTGAATGAATTCCTGATGCCAGAAATTTCAAAAGAGAACTCTTTGTCCTTTTTTTGTAGGATATCCGACACGAAGCTAGTGACTTCCCATGTAGAGTGGCCAAGCTTCCCAAGAACAAAAACCGAAACAGGTACAGAGATGTCAGTCCCTGTAAGTATTCACATCGCCATTACCGGTCTCACTGCTTCTATTGCGTCAGGCTCTTCCTCAACTGCAGGGCCTCTCGGTCAAGACTCCTTCAGCCCTGGGGTTTGGTTATAAATCAGTAGCAGTAGAGGTTTATGATTTGATTATTTCCTATAACAAAGGCATTAGAGACTTATAATAATGATTCCTTTTCTATCACTGTATAAGTGGTGAGGTTTCAATTTCTGGAAAATTCAGCTAAGTTCAGAGCACTTTTTTTAGCTTTGACTATTTTTCTGATGAATCATTTTCCTACCAGCTGAAACAGAACAGAGCAGGCGTATTTAACCTTTTCTGGATGACTCAGCAACAGTATTATTAGACCCAAACATTGCATTGAACTGTAATGATGCCCTGTGTAGGCATTCAGGGGTGAGAGCTGCTCACCTCCTTTACTAAAGATGCAAGTCAGCTCTGCTAGTTGAGCTACCCACTCCCCGCCCCATGCACATGCCCTGTACCCTGCTGCCATCATGTTTTTAGCTCTCGGTGTGCCTGCTGGCCTCTGGCAGCCTCCTCTGCCTCCTGAGGACTTGGCTCTCAGTTTACTGATACCTTGAAGATAAGTAAACATGTTAGAGTTTGTGTAAAGCAAGACACTGGAGCTAAGTAAAGGACACGAACTTGACCATCTCCTTTAGGCCACAGAGGCCTTTTTGACTCACCTCTAGGGTTTTTAAACATTGTCTGTCAGTAAGGTTTATAGCTGCCACCATCTCCTGTGGCAGTATTCTCTGCCAGGGTAGAAGATTCTGTGGGTCATTCCTCAAACTGGTACTTCCTTACACCTCCTAAAGTATTCTGCACCCATGGTTGTGGGTGGTGGCTTTTGGAGTTCTGCAGGAAAGTCAGCAGTGCCTCCTGCCCTGAATTGTCAGCGCCCAGGTTCCTGGGAGGGGAGTAGAAGTGGACCGAGACTGGTACAGTGCATGTCTTCCTCTGTCTGCTGCGGCAGTTCCCTGCCTGGGCTTGTGTCTCACCTGCCACTTACAGCTGTGTGGCTTCGGGCACATTGTTCTCTTCTCTGACCGTCAGTAAAACAGTAGTCACACTGACCTTGTCGGCTCGTGTAAAGATGAAATAAAATCACATCAGCCATTTAGCCCAGTGTCTCGCTGTGAAACATTGACGGTGATTGAGATCATCATTCACTGAATGAAGGTGCACGCCAGCAACATCTGCAGTGCAGTTCTAGGTCATCAGCTGACACATGGTTGTGTCCCAGCACCTGATACTCTTTTGAGTTAGCATGTCTAAGCTGTGGCATATCAAAGGTGTTTTTTTTTTTTAAAAAGCTGAGTGGTTCTGCTGTGAGATCCTGGTCATATGCCCTGAGCTTGAAAGAGCAGTTAGTTACAGTTTGCATCTTTCAGCAGTGCCAGCAGATACCCTTGATTGCTAGCTTTTGCTGTACTTGCCCTGAATTAGAGAGAGTCAGAGAGAGGGATAGACAGGGACAGTCAGACAGGAACAGAGAGATGAGAAGCATCAATCATTAGTTTTTCATTGCGCATTGCGACCCCTTAGTTGTTCATTGATTGCTTTATCATATGTGCCTTGACCGCGGGCCTTCAGCAGACCGAGTAACCCCTTGCTCGAGCCAACGACCTTGGGTCCAAGCTGGTGAGCTTTTGTTCAAACCAGATGAGCCTGCGCTCAAGCTGGTGACCTCGGGGTCTTGAACCTGGGTCCTCGGCATCCCAGTCTGACGCTCTATCTACTGCACCACCACCTGGTCAGGCCCTTTTCTACCTGTTTGCTCAGTGCTCGTGGTTTTATGAACCAGTTTCACAGAGATAAAAAGCATTTAAAATACTCTTCCAAAGAAACATTCTGAAACTTTTTTACCCCCAGTCTCACCTCTCATATATTTCCTTTCTCCCCCACCTCCACTCCAATAGAAAAAACAGTGTGCTCTTGAAGAAAAGCGGGAATGATCCAAGATAGAAGGAGATCTTGTCTTCATGTGGCAAGTGAACAACCTAGTGCTCAGAGGAGTTGTTTGCCCACAGTCCTCCAGTGCTGTTTGAACCTGCTCACAAAACTCACCAATGCCAGTCACATAATTTTTTTGAGATATTTTATTTCCATGACCCACTTACATATTATCAAAGTATTACAGTTTGTATTAACCCTCCACAATGAGAAAAAGTATTCTAAACAGTGGCTAACTTTCAAAAACAGCTCTTTGGAATTCTTTAAAACATGAAAGCCTCATACTACCTAACCTTATAACTTCTCCTTTCCCATTGGGCTGGGGGAGAAGATACTGTTTATGGGTGGTCACCTAAGTAATCATCCCTGGCATTGTATCCGGAATAAAAGACCACCTGCTCTTGTTAGCTGCACTAGTAGGATAAGGAAAGTGGCCCTCCAGAGCCATTGTTTCTGTGACAGCGTTGTGGTAAAAGGGAAAGAAAGTAGCTGTGCTCTTTCATTAACCTGGCAGAACTTCGAAATGAGAGTTTATTTTTAAACACTATTCTGAAAGTTACAGTTAATCTACTTTCAGTGTTTTGGATTCAAAGTGACTTTTTCCAGTTAAACTGTGTTTTACATGTCTTTGATCATGACAGTTCTGACTTTGAGGGATTTAGAATCATTTAAAATGTTACACTTGAACTGAAAAAAAAGAAACTTGTGTAAAAGAATTCAAGTTGTGACTTTTCATACTGTTGTATACTTAGGTCATCTAATCTTTAAACCTTCAGATGTAGGTGAAGTCGAGCTGTGCTCAAAACTCCTACCCTATAAAAGTATATGCAGGGTGGGGGCAAAAGTAGGTCTGCAGTTGTGAGTACACAAAGCACAGTATTTATTCTTGTATTATTATTAATGAATTACAATAGTTTCCATTAACAACTGTAAACCTACTTGCGCCCCACCCTGTGTTAGGCGTCAGAGAACAGACCTCTTGACACCCCCTCTCCAGCCTGCCAAGTTGTGAGGACAGTAATAAGTGTCATAGGAAGATACAGCCTAAGAACAGATTTCCCAAATAGGACGTAATTCATGTTGTCGTGTCGCTTGTCTCTGTTGCTATTTAGCATTGTTTCAAACACTTGAGAAACCTTTCTGAAAGTACTAGTTATCCCCATATTGATGACTAATCTCAATTTTAAAAGCATGGCCTCAGCCAGCGTGAACACCTTACTGTCACCAGCTCACCTTCTTTGCTTTTCCTGTGGGGTGCACTTCCTGTGCAGACACTCGGTTGTCCAGGATTAACCTCTGAGCTCTGGTTTGCCTTTCAGTTGACCATAGTCGGATTAAACTGCATCAGGAAGATAACGACTATATCAATGCTAGTTTGATAAAAATGGAAGAAGCGCAAAGAAGTTACATTCTTACCCAGGTAACCCAAGATTGTCTGAATTTTTTGTAATGGTTTTTGCCTTACCTTCTATCAATTGAAGCATTTTAGAGTGCTGTTAACTACACCTCAGATGAAATCTGCCACATCCTTTAGAAGCTCAGCTTTTAAACAACCCATAAAAGCAATAGGGTAGGGGGAAAAAACCTCCTTCAGAGATTCTGTTTGGTTATAACACTAATCTTTCTGAGAAGTATGACATTGCTGGGCTTGTGCAAAACAGCATTTAAAATGGCAGACTTGCCTGTGGTCTGTTCACAGACATGGCAGCGCCATGGCCAGAGAAGAGCCTGGACCTCTGTGATTCCCTGAGTGCGTGCCTCAGAGTGCTGAGTGCTGCTCGTGGAAATCTTGGAGGGCTAGCAGTTACCAGGGACCTGTGTCCAGATATCTATATGGAACTCTGTGGCGTGGTCCTCATTTTTTGGTATAGAAAAAATTAGATTATGTGAATAAGGATGCAAAATCACTTAAAATTCACATTGGCTTTTGGTATCTTTACGGAAAGAATCATAAAGGTGATTTACTAATTCAGAATTTATCTTCTTGTGAAACACTGGAATATGAGCCAAAACAGTGGGTATCTGGGAGTGGGGATAAATGAATTTCTTTTTGATTAATTTTCTCAAGTGTTAATCTGTTACCTGCAAGTTGCTCTAAACAATCTAAGTTTCTCTCTTTTTGTTTTCTTGTTCTATATCAGTTTAACAATATTATATATGACTTTGGGTTATAGGGTGATTTTGAACATCAGAATTCTGTCTTAACGTTTTTTGAAATTAAAATTATGGAGAAGCCAGCACTATGAACAAAGGGCTACTTTGAGGCAGGGAGCCAGATGAAGGCATATACACTGTTGTCCTTCTTCTCTGCCCCTTTCTGTCCTGTCCCAGTTCCCCCTGTCCATGACCAAAATCAGCCTTGACACCTCCCAGTCATCTATGGAATGTCAGCCATGCAGTGTTCACTTCTGGGGGCTATTAAGTTCCTGGTATATGAGTAGGAGACAGGCCTTTACCCAGCACCTCTGAGGTGGTTGGAGTGGGCTGGGGTGGGGTGATCAGAAGGAGATCCCTGGTGGTGGCAAGCTGGTAGAAAGAGGTTGAAGCAAAAGTGACTTCTTGGGAACTTTTTAAAAGTCAGGTCTTCCTTCCTGCTTTCAGCCATTCAACCTTGATGTGGGATCAGGAAGCCCAAAGCAAAAATAGGTTGTATAAAGTCAGATGAAGCAAGAAAAACACCATGGAAACTTTGGCATGCCAGCCCCATGCCCTGGCAGTTACTTGACTCATCTGAAGTTCCTGTCTGTTTTATTGGGTGACACCATGGATGTATCTAGCTGCTGACATGGTTACCCTTTACCCTGGGATTTCCAGAAGGAATCAAAGCAGCCTGACCCTAAAGTTGTACCTCTAGATAGGATGACGGAAATAATTTTACAAGCCACAAAACCAAGAAAAACCTGCCCATTTTTTATTTTCTAAGTCTTTTTAAACAGCCGACGCATAAAAGTGTAGAGAATAATGTCAACAATGCCCACCTTCACCTCTCTCCCATGAAGTGCTGGCTAAGTCTGGTGTGTATCCTTTCAGATCGTATGTGATATTTAATTCCTCAGACCCATTCTAAATTGGGGTGCTGAGGGGTAGGGAAGGTGATACTGGAAGGCCCAGTGAGGGGTCATTGTGCTCAGGTCAGAGGATGAAAGGCCTGGGTGGCTAGTCAGAAAGCCACATGATGCCTGCCTTCCAATAGCTGCCTTTCTGTTGGTTGGGAAGGGTTACACATGTAATCCTTGTTGTCCGAGTCCTTCAGCATGGAGTGTAGACTTTTGGTTCAAACAAAAAGTCCAAGATGAGTTCAGGGAAGAAAGAGCACTGAAGGTTTGCGTGGACAAGGAGAGCGTGGTGAGACTCAAAAGGAAAGCATGTAACGAATATGGAAAATTTGGATGAAAACAGGTGAGAATGGAAACCATTCCAGTGCTGGCTGGAGGAGATGACACCTTCTGACATGGAGGTCATAGGTGATGTTCCTTCTAGGCCTTCCTGGAAACTGAGACAAACCTGAAGCATTCATACTCTTGTATCCAGTAAACATCTGTGCCCATTGCCAGGTGGGCTAGAGTGAGACAGGCCAGCTGCTTGACAGTACCCCACCATGCCCTGGTGACACCATGCCCCTTGGGCCACATGACAGACCATTTGTGTGTCTACATCTCATGATATTTGATCCAAGGATGAAGGCTGTCTATGGTCAATTTTACCATTATTAACAGTGATAATAATAGCTAATGTTTTATAGGTTGTTTACTATGTTCCAGGTACTGTGGGAAAGCCTTGATATATTTGAACATAGTTAATTTTTAAAACCCTATGAGTAGTTAGGCAAGAGAGATGGAGAAACTGAGTCAGGGGAGGTGAAGTGAATTGTCCAAGGTCACACAGATAAATGATTGGAACTGGAACCACCAGAGCATCATCTTGCTCACTTCCCCATACTGCCTGTTGTTGCCTGCACCCAGTATTTTTGCCTGATGCTCCACCCACCCTTTATAGGGGTAGGTTCTAGTGGAGCCCCTTGGCTGACCAGTTCAAACCAGAAAGCAGAATCAGCATTTTCTTCTCTGTTGGTCAGCCCTAAACCAGCCCTGAGATGGGGAAATGACCTTTCACCATGTGTTAGAAAATAGAATTGTGGTTACTGACCACTAGGCAGGGAGAGGTGGGTCCCTGTCCCAGCCTCTGCCGCCACTCTGCCTCAGGACACTGTTATCCGCTAACCACCAATGATGAGCTCGCACTGGGAGTATGTTTCTGTGTAAATGGCATGCACTTTGTGGTTGTGTGTTTGCAGGGCCCTTTACCTAATACGTGTGGTCACTTTTGGGAGATGGTGTGGGAGCAGAAGAGCAGGGGCGTGGTCATGCTCAACAGAGTGATGGAGAAGGGATCGGTAAGTCGAACATTTACCTACTCATATACCACTGTCTGCCTGTGTGTCAGTCCAGAGTGTTAATAGTGTCTGTGTTTATGCCTTTGAATTGCTTTTAGATTTTTTTTACATAGTATCTTTTTTATTAAAAAAAAAAGTTTAAAGAGGCACTATATCAATGCATGTTTATTGTAAACAAGTGAGAAAAGTAAGTGAATTGAATGAAAAAGAGGGACAAAAGTAAAATTGACTTGTCCACCCCCCTCCCTCACCCCCATCAGTGGGCCACTCTGCCCCCTCCACCTGTGGCCCCACGCTGTTGCTGGAACAGCATGGAGCTGAGGGAGCACGGTTTTATTTTGAAAGGCCAGTGTCTACTGTATCTTCCTATTAACCCTTCTGGCTTTGGGAGCATCTGGATTCTGGATTTGCCTCCATAAAATTCCAGCTGCTTGGCTCTTGGCCACATTATTCAATGTGAACCTTGTCTGCTTGTGCGTTTACCTCAGGGTTCGTGTCACCTTGTCTTCCAAGTTCTTAGCAGCTCTTAAAACGTCCATTGAGATAGTATGTGGACTAGAGGTGTATGTTTGCTCAGGCCATCACCCCTGTACATCTGTCCCTTCAGCCACCCCCCACCACCCTGCATCCAGAATGACCTTCCTAAACCCAGTCTCACCACACCTCTTCCCAGCTGAAAACCTTTCTGGGGCTCCCCCTGCCTCCCCTATATAGCCTGGACCCTCAGCGCCGTCCTGGCCGCCTTGGGACACAGATGTGGCTTGGCAGAAGAACATGAGGGCTCCAGAGAAAGCACAGTCATGGCCCTAGACGGTACGAAATGCACAGAGGTAGAGCATCAAAGGCAACTTCAGCAGTGAAAACGGAAGGCATTCCCTGCAGAGCCTCTTCGTCCCCACAGGAGACATGGTTCAGTTGCTCACAGCAGGAAGTCCTCTTACCACGCACGTGTATAAACTGTGTTTGCTGCCTCTGTCCCCTCTTTTTAAAGGGAAGGGTTTATTTGCTCAATAATAATTACTCGCTTAACCTGAGTGTTGAGATTATTGAAATAATGCTTTTTGTCTTAGAAAAAATTTTTTAGTGAATGATTAATTTTTTCTGCTTTAGCAGCTTGATTAATAAAATGTGAAGTTGTAGCTGTGAGGCGACCCCCTACCTGTCTCCACCCACTAGATGCTAGTAGCACCCCCGCCCCCATGTGGCAAACAAAAATGTCTTCTCATATTATCTGGTGTCTCCTGGGAGGCAGAATTTCCCTAGTTGACTATTCTAGATGATGTGAAGGGTTGGGCATTTTGATGTGTGTGTGTGTGTGTGTGTGTGTCTCAGAGACAGAGTAAGAAGGATAGATAGGGTCAGACAGGAAGGGAGAGAGATGAGAAAGCATCAACTCTTCGTTGTAGCACCTTAGTTGTTCATTGATTGCTTTCTCATATGTGCCTTGATGGGGGTAGGGGCTACAGCAGAGCTAGTGACCCCTTGCTCAAACCAGCAACCTTGGGCTTCAAGCCAGCAACCTTTGGGCTTAAGCCAGCAACCATGGGGTCATGTCTGTGACCCCATGCCCAAGCCAGCTCTCACCTGCTCTCAAGCTGGTGAGCCCGTGCTCAAGCCGATGACTTCAGGGTTTCAAACCTGGCTCCTCTATGTCCCAGTCCGACACTCTGTTCACTGTTCCAACCGCCTGGTTAGGCAGGGTTGGACATTTTAAATCAAGACTTAGGCCCTGGCTGGTTGGCTCAGTAGTAGAGTGTCGGCCCGGTGTGTGGAAGTCCTGGGTTCGATTCCCGGCCAGGGCACACAGGAGAAGCACCCATCTGCTTCTCCCCCCTTTCCCCTCTCTTTTCTCTCTGTCTCTTCCCCTCCTGCAGCCAAGGCTCCATTGGAGCAAAGTTGGCCCGGGAGCTGAGGACAGCTCCATGGCCTCTGCCTCAGGTGCTGGAATGGCTCCTGTTGCAACAGAGAAACACCCCAGATGGGCAGAGCATCACCCCCTAGTGGGCATGCTGGGCGGATCCCGGTCAGGCACATGAGGGAGTATGTCTCTCTGCCTCCCTGTTTCTCACTTCAGAAAAATACAAAAAAAGGAAAAAAAAATCAGAAATCATCAGATATAGTAGCATTTGCTTTTTATGTATTTGTTGCTGAAAGTTTAGGTAAAACTTTGTTTTTTGCACAGTTTGCTTGTTTGCTTTAGCTACTTTGTCACAGTACAGCAAGGAGCAGTGTCCCAGCACTGTAGTTCCATGGTCTTCACCAGGCCTTGCTCTTGGTTGTCTCCCACCATGGCTCACCATACAGGGACCGCAGGTCCACTGTAACAACCTTTCCCCTTGGATTGCTGTGCTGGCCATTACAAAAACAAGCCTGGTTGGTTTTGTTGTAGTTGACTGTGATGATGTGACAATGTTCCCTATTTTCCTTTATAACTGTTCTTTTCACTTGATCATTTAGGCATGAAAATTGGCATGAAAAGCAACATACAATTTGACATTTTCAAGTCAGCATCAACATTATCACCCTCATAAGGGCTGACTGGGAAAAAATATAAGAAGATGAGTCTTATTTACTCAGCTAATCTAATTATAAACTGTCCCCACAGCCTGTGGTAAAAACCAGCTTGCAGAGTGTTTCCATTTAATGTATATTTGTTTTCTGGTTTCCTTCACCAAATAGTGTAGGATGTTATTTTTGGCACATTTGCCTGTTACACTTTTGGGACCTTGTGCTTCCTGGAAAACAGTGTGTAGAAAATGATTGTGTGTTAGACTCTGGTCATCCAAATGGCTAGAGGTCTCCTTGGTTTGATTTCAGTATTAACTTTAGGCATGTCAGTGTGAAGTGCATTACATACATAAGGGTTGAGATTGTCATTTAGGCAAGAAAAATAAACAAGGTGAGTTTAACGGGGTATTCCAGAACTATGGCCTGTGTCTCTCCTAAAGATGCTATTTGATTTCAGGTCCTTTTGTGCCTCATCCATCTCTCTCATGCTCTGCTTAGTTGTCTGTGTTCATCTTTCTTTGGGAAAGCGAAATTGACTGTCAAAGGGTCACCCAGATGACTCTCCTAGGTTTTTCTTAAGATTGCCTAGCTGTTTGTTTTAGAAAGTCCCAAGGACTCTCTCTCATATCACCTTCATGACTGTCATGGCAACTCAGACAACGTTGCCATGTTGCTGTTTGTTGCCGATCCAAGACATACCTCAGTTTATATTCTGGTAAAGGACTGCTTTCTATTTAAATCTCCTTCTGGGTCAGTATGTATCAATTTAATAGGGTAACAGGAAGTAGTGAACTTTTGCTTTTTTTGTTGTTTGTTTTATTCGTTTAAAACAAAAAATTCTACAGGAAATGGCAGTGCAAAGTGTGGCATGTTACTATAGATGCCTAAAAGTTCTCAAAACTAAACATCAGTTGATTGACAGTGTTGCCAGAATTCCTCCATTGTAGTGTTCCAAAATCGTGGTCTTTACCCGGACTACAGAGATTTATTAGGTTTTGAAAATTAGTGCTTGCTGTGTGAAGGTGGAATTTAAAAAACTCATCTTCCCTGCCCACAAGACATGACAGCATTGCCTCCTTCCTCAGTGGTGACTGGCCATTCTCTGTGTCTGCTTCTCTGCCCCATGCTCTCTCTAACTACCACGTCGAGTGCCCATGCCTGCATACATGGTTCTGAACCTACCGTGGCAGTCTCTTTGTTCCTGGGGTCTTAAGGAATTACACAGGTCTAATTATTTGAAGTGTGGGAATAAAATGCATCCTTTAAAGGTCTTCTAAAGTCTTGCTTTCAGCTGCCCCACCTACTTTGGCTAAGCATGGAACCTCGCCATGTTGTTAATGCTCTGTGTCCTGAGTGGCAGAATTACCTCCATGCTGACAGATTGGCCCTATTCCAGAGGTTTGTTCTTTGGTTGCTCATCATCATTGGGGGGGGGGGGTGGGGTGACGTGGGTGAAATTGGCCAAGACTTTCAAACAAGCCTGTGTCCAGACTCCTTAGAAAGCCCTATTAGCCTTCTCTTTGGGGCCTGGTGTTTGATGTTGCATTGACATCACATGCTGGTGTTTCTTGATTTGTTTCTGTTTTGGTTTTGGATAGTGCGCAGATTCAGCAGAGCAGGATTGATGGGCATTTGTGGTTCTGTGTTCACCTCCTCAGGAACCTTCTGGCTTCTCATTGCTCAGGTGATGCTGCGGGTTCCCGGGCCTGCTGCCAAGAGTCGCCGTGCTCTGTGCCTCCACTGGCCCCATCTCCCCCTGCTCTTCTGAGACAGGCTTCTTTGTAGTCAGCGTAGGAAGTCCTAGACATTCTTCCAAACATGCCTCTGTCAGGCCTGCTTCTTCCATCCCACTTCTCTGATCTCTTTCCTGTAACCCCAGCCAGCCTGAGACATGTACCTCTTCTGAATTCCCGTGGCACTTCTATAGCATTTCCTCCTCAGCACTTCCCTCAAGCCACCTTGTCACTGCTGGGCATGAACAGTCTGTCCTGGCATTTCAGACAAAATCATCCTTTACCTTGGGGGAGGTGTTGACTTATATGAATGCATGTTGAATTACCAGTGTCCTGAATTTGTACCATTTCCCAAGGAGCTATTTACACACACTGAAATTTCATTCTATGGAAGCCATAACATCATTGAGGTTCCCTCTGCCTAGGCATATTGTCGGTCCTTCTGGCTTATAGACCTTGCAGCTTAACCCCTGTCCACTGACTGTTTTTGTCCAGAACAGTCATCAGCAAGCAGAAATGGTAGGTAACTGGTGTGGAAATTTAGCACAAGCAAAGTATGCTATAAAACTGGAGTCAAATTATTATTCTTAGACTCTAAACCAAATTTCTGGAAGTTTGCTTCCTTTAAAAAAAAAGTTAATGTTACATTTAAATCAAGACTGTCAAGTAGTTTCTGAAATTATTAAACTAGAACATCAAAAATGTTTTTCTGAACTGAACCAAATGAGAATGAAAGGGTGGGACGAGGTAGTAGGTGATCCCAAGCCTTGGTGGAGCCCTTCTCAAAGCATTTGTTAAATAGTTTTCACTCAATAACAGTCCTTCAACCTTTCTGAGTGTTTCACACAGAGTCTCTCCTAGCCATGTTTTCAGTTCACCTGTTATTTTCCATAGGGTAAAGAGTCTGCATTATGCCAGCAGCACTGATCAGATTTGTGGCAGTCTTTGAGATGGCTACATAAAGTACTTTGTGAGAGGCTAAGCCTTTTGTGCAATATGGCTTCCCCTCGTCAGTGGCAAGGAAAAAGAGGATCTGACTCCTGAAACTCTCATTGTATGAATTACCAGGGAGCTTCTGGGTTTGGAAGTATGTGCCCTATCTGCACAAGTCACCCTGGCTAGAGCTTCACAGGCCATTCCCCATTTCCCCAAAGGGAAGGTAGGTTTTACTGATGGTGACTTCCAAGGTCAGGAAACCTCAGGCCCTTGAGTTATCATAAAGCTTATGGAATGTACTTCGAACCTTCTGTCATAGGGAAACAGTCAACTGCCCACAATAATTCACTGTTATTTTCTCCCCTAGTTAAAATGTGCACAGTACTGGCCACAAAAAGAAGAAAAAGAAATGATCTTTGAAGATACAAATTTGAAATTAACATTAATCTCTGAAGATATTAAGTCATACTATACAGTACGGCAACTAGAATTGGAAAACCTTACAGTAAGTATGGTATGCACTTAAGTATTTCAGATAGTCACTGGTTGAGGTGTCCTTTCCCATGGGATGATATTACCTAATGCTGGTTTTTTTCTGGGTTTTGTATACTCTGAGCAAGATGTGGTTTTGGCACTATGGTGAGCAGAGCTTACTTGCTTACTTACCAGCTGACGAACAGAGCTTACCTGCTTACTTACCAGGTGACAAGGGGTTCCTGGGTGGCAAAGGAGGTGGTCTTAGATACCTCCTTTCCCACAGAGCTCTTTCTCTAAAGTTTAACACCTGATAACACCAGTTCTTAGTAGAAGGGAATTTCTAATCTAAACTTACCAGTTACTGCCTTTGCAACTGCATTGGGATTGGAGGGACAGCGTGCAAGGTAAACATCAGCAGAGCACGCTGCCTTCTTTCATTGTCTGCAGTCTCTTTCTTCTGAAGTGAAGGGGAAGGGTCCTTCCAGGGCTGAGCCCAGTTTCATAGCCAGGGCAAGTTTTCTAGGTGAGGTCTTAGGTTTATTTGTTGTGGGGAGAATTGATAACACCAACTGCTGACTGTTATTAAAAGATGGTGCCAAAACATGGCAAGGTACTAAGAAGGTAAGAAGCAACATCGTGGAAGGTCCTGCCCCTAAGGATTCTGACTCGCTCAGCTAGAGCCGTCTCTCTCAGGAGCCCATAGCTCAAGGCAGCTCCTGGGGACACCGTCATCATCATGGTTAGCCACTACCTTCTGGAACTAGAGTACCTGGGGTTGATCCTGGCCTCCCATATCAAATTGTCAGCCTCTAGGTAAGGGGCATACAGCTCACTGTGTCTCGGTTTCCTCTTCTGTCAGGTTGGGAGAGGGGCATAGATGTGAAGTGTTAGAGCAGCACCAGGCCCAGAGTATGTGCTCAGGGAGGGTTAGCTGTGCGGTGGGGTTGACGTCACGTGTGATCATTCAAGGAGCAGGACAGATGGCCAGTCTGAAGTAAAGGTGGGGGTGGTAATCACATGGTTTGGGCTGTGTGGGGCGGTGTTGAAGAGCAGGATTGGTTTCTGGGTTACATTTGCAGCTCAGGTGCTTACTGTCATCATGACTCCTGCTGTTGAATTAATAGTTAAAGATCTAGAACTTAGCACAGGTTACTGAGAAGTAGAGAACAGGTTAAAATTACATGGCCTTTGAGGAATGCAGCAGTGTGGCTTATCTGAGTGCTCTCTCTCTCCTCCCTCTGTGATAGCATGAGCTGTGAGCCCTGCCCTAGCTATGCACTGAGGCTCTCAGACTGATTTATGGAGGGGTTTGATGGAGGATTTTCAGGAATAATCTTGGCAGCGGGTTGGAATGTGCCTAGAGGATTATGTAGTAGACTTTTTAAAATGCTTTTTAGCATTTGCAAGCCTGACATATTAAGAGTGACTTCTGGTAAACTCTTGAGAGTATTTCTCCTGCTTGTTGAGGAAAATGGAATTCCGACCAAGCAGAAAAAGCCTGTGCTGTCTGGGTAGCACAGCAACTGCAGTGGCTTGGAAACCTTGATGTTGTTGTTAGGAGGATCTGTTTGCTCTAACAGAACGTTTTTATTTTATTTTATTTTATGTTATTTTTTATTGATATGGGGAGGGGGTTGATGGGAGAGAGAGAAACATCAATTTGTTGTTCCATTTATCCATGCACTCATTTGTTGATTCTTGTATGTGACATGACCAGGGATCAAACCCACAACCTTGGTGCATCAGGTCAGTGCTGTAACCAACTGAGCTACTTTGTTTTTTAAAAAGTCAGTTCTCAGACACGTATATTTGTTCAAGCACAGATCTACAGTGAATTCCCTGGGAAATGTGGGCAGGTGTGAGGAGGGTATAAACAAGAGAAAACCCACACTGTCTTCAGGCTCAAAAGAAAGAACTCACTTTTGGCATGTTTTCTTCTTACTCAGTTTTTAAAATATATTTTTAAGTGCTTTCCCTCCCTAAAATATAGAAGAGGCATTTCTCTTTAAAGCCATTAAAGTAACAGGAGATCATTTTCCGGAGAGGAAAGAATGGAATTGCTTAGTATGAGTCTATAAATTACTCTAATGTCACAGGCAGATTTCTCTCAGTGTATGTAATAGCTGGTATGGGGTGAAATGTGGGTAGTCTTTTCTGATTCTAGGTCATTGGTGTATGGTAGGTCTTCACCCGTTTTCATCACACTAGGGTTAGGGAACATTGTTATAACTAAGCGTAAGCTCTGGGAGGGCAAGGGTGCTGCTGTCTTTACCTCATGATGCCTGGCACGGTGGCTGGCACAATGGCAGGCACATTGTGGACATTTGCCAAATGAAGGAGTACAGTGTTGGTAAGCAGGTCTCTGGCCTGAAGCCTTTCTCTATCAGCTGCTTTCCAGGTGACCTAGACACTGCCATGGCTCTTGGCACAGCTTAGTAGGAGACCCTGAAGACTGGCAAGGTTCCTTTAAACCTTCCTGTACCCACTTTAGCAAGGCTTGCAGGCCTGACTTGCCCATTCAGTGCCTGGTTCCCATTTACTGTGTGCTTTTAGCTTAATAAAGCTCTCAAGTGCTCTGTTGCCAGTGAGAATTGCATTTTGATTGTTGCTTCTGGAGACCAGGTGTGGGTTCTCTTAGGCTCAGTGGAAGGAGCAGAACTGGAAGCATCACCAGAGGCCATTCCTGTCTGTTTCCGTGGCAGCAGACTGGGCTGGGGGAGACACGCTTGGGGACACAGGCCAGGGGCTTCCTTTCAAAAGTTATTGCAACAGGTTCTAAACATGGGCTCTGGAGTCAAAGGAAACTTAGATCAAAACTCCTGTTTCCCCCACTTATGGAGGGTTGGCCTTTGAGCTTCAGTCTCCTAATTTGGAAAATGGGAATAATAGGAATACATGCCTAGAAGGGTTGGGGTGAGAATTAGTGACCTAAAGTGCTCAGCACAAAAATGAAGTAAATGCTCAGGACCATCTGTTCAGCTGGATATTGAGCCACATGTGGTTCTAGTCTTTGTAGACTGAGTTGGTTCCTTCTTTAAAATGATGATCCTCTGAGACATCCAGATAGTCCTGTAAAGCCCTGTTACCTAGAGCTAATGCCACACACATGCAGTTCACATTTTCACTTTCATATGAAACCTTGTGCTGCTTCATGACACAGTTACTATGGGTGGCAGTGTGGCATTGTTGTGGGTCAGAGAGAAATCAGTTGTAACCATGAAGACAGCAGAGGTGGGAGGGACATTGGAGAAAAGAGGTGGGTGAGACTGTTCCATCCTAAAGGAAGTGAAGTCAAAGTAGGAGCAGCCTGCAGTCCATTGCTGGGCACATGGCCCAGTACCTTAGTGCTTGGCATTTGTGGACTGGAGGTACATGGCCCCTAAGAGAAAGTCTGAGAATTAAAACTATTGTTAGAGTGAATAGATAGAAAAGCATTTCGTGCTTACTTGGAATTTGTGACTTTTTTTATTTTATTGAGAAGCAGGGAGGCAAACAAGCTCCCCTTGCATGTGCCCCAACCAGGATCTACCTGGCAAGCTCCCTACTGGGCAATGCTTGGCCCATCTGGGGTGGCTGCTCCATTGCTCGGCAACCAAACTGTTTTTAGCACCTGGGGTGGACATGGAGCCATCCTCAGTGCCCAGGGCCAACTTGCTTGAACCATTTGAGCCACAGCTGCAGGAAGAGGAGAAAGAGAGAGAAGGAGGAAGGATGGAGAAGCAGATGGTCACTTCTCCAGTGTGATGCCTGACCAGGAATTGAACCCAGGACTTCCATACACTGGGCCAATGCTCTACCACTGAGCCAACTGGCCAGGGCTGAATTTGTGACTTCTGTACAAATAATTCTCTTGGAATCGTCATCAGTATTTTCTCTTTCAGTCTAAAGAAACTCGAGAGATCCTGCATTTCCACTATACCACATGGCCTGACTTTGGAGTCCCTGAATCACCAGCCTCATTCCTGAACTTTCTTTTCAAAGTCCGCGAGTCAGGGTCACTTAACCGGGAGCACGGCCCCATTGTGGTGCACTGCAGCGCTGGCATCGGCAGGTCGGGGACCTTCTGCCTTGCTGACACCTGTCTCTTGCTGGTAAGGAAGCCTTTGAAGACCCTGGGAAGAGAAGGGACAAGTAAACCTCTATTCTGGCCTGGCCACAGCTTCTCTGGTATTGTGTCTGCAGTAAACAAGCTTTGATCTTCACTTTTGAAAACCTTCTCTTCCATAAAAATAGCTTTACCCTAAATAGCTTAGTTCAAAAGCATGTTCTTAATTTTAAAGTGAAATCCAAGAAGATCAAAAGAATCTCCTTGTTTCTCGTTCTTTCCCTTGTGCTCACATGGTCCCAGTTTTGTTGCCGTGGCTCACATTTTCTAGAATTCAGCCTTCCCTGCTGTGATTTTTCCTGCATGGGCCCTAGAGATCAGGGCTGGCTGAATTGTGTCTCCCTTCTGGCTTTCAGATGGACAAAAGGAAAGACCCTTCTTCTGTTGATATCAAGAAAGTTCTGTTAGAAATGAGGAAATTTCGGATGGGACTGATCCAGACAGCAGACCAACTCCGTTTCTCCTACCTAGCTGTGATTGAAGGTGCCAAATTCATCATGGGAGACTCTTCAGTGCAGGTCCGCATTGCTTTTGCTTTCATCCAGGTGTATTGATTTCCTATCTTTGTCTCTGAAGAAGGGGACTGTCAGTTTAAATACTCAAACAGTATATGTGCCAGAACAAATAGCTCCCCATTATGTTTAAATAGTGAGAAAGTTGTGGAAGTGTTCACTGGGTTCCAGTTGCTGCCTTTGAAGAGCTCACATAGGCCCTGGCCGGTTTGCTCAGTGGATAGTGTCAGCCTGTATAGACATCTCAGGTTTGACTTCCGGTCAGAGCACAGAAGAGAAGCAGCTATCTGCTTCTCTCCCCTCTCCCTCTCCTTACTCTGTTCTTTCCCTCTTCTCTCCCTCTTCTCCTCCTGCAGCCAGTGGCTGGATTGGTTCGAGCATTGGCCCTGGATGCTGAAGATAGCTTGATTGGTCTGAGCACGTCAGCCTCAGGCACTAAAAATAGCTCAGTTGATTCGAGCATTAGCCCCACACAGGAGTTGCTGGGTGGATCCCAGTTGAGGAACATGCAAGAGTCTGTCTCACTATCTCCCCTCCTCTCACTTAAAAAAAAAAGTTCACACAGAGAACATTAATAGGAAGAATAGTTTATTTTCAAAAGATTTGAAAGTGTATGTCTGGAGACCCAAGAATCAGAGAGAGCCAGCCCCTCACCGAGCTGTCACTTCTGTTTGCTGAAATGGGCCCTATTTCCAGACAGAGCAGTCAGTCATGAACGCTAATGAGAATCCTCTTGCTGCTTTTTCTAGGAGCAGTGGAAGGAGCTCTCCCATGAGGACCTGGAGCCCCCACCTGAGCATGTCCCTCCCCCACCCCGGCCACCCAAACGAATCCTGGAGCCACACAATGGGAAATGCAAGGAGTTCTTCCCAAACCATCAGTGGGTAAAGGATGAGTCCGAGGAGGATAAAGAAGATGGCCCCATCCAGGAAGAAACCAGAACTCCTTTAAGTGTCCCCTGCAGCACGGAAAGGTAATGTGAGAGGGGCTTGGCTTATTGGGGGTGAGAAGAAATGACCTGTTCCAGAAACACATGTTGATATTGAAACCCTGTGGGTGGATACAGCCTCCTGCTGGCACACAGTGCTTCTATGTCCTTGGGGAATGGGGCCTCCTGCTTCTGCCTAGGCTGGAGGAGTCCAGGTACTGAGCCACAGGTTGGCCCTGGGAAGTGAGTAGCTTCAGTTGGCTTCTAGCACCACCTTGTGGTGCTCATTGGAATCAGGGGTTCAGAGCCCTGGGAGTCTTTCTGCCCAGAGATGACAGTGCCTTCTCCCAGGCTTCCAGATAGTTCAGAAATGGGATGTCCAGGCTTGCCTATGAACCTTTAGCCTCAAAAATGGTCCTTTTGGTAACTTAACCTTTTTGTGTAATCTTGACCAAGTAGATTGCTGTTTTGCTTCCTTATCCTTACAGTTTAATGAAGATTATCCAGCACCTATTGATGTATGTAAAATACTGAGATAACTAAAATACAGCTCCTCGTCTATGTTCTAGACCCTGTCGTTGTGAAGGGGACAGAAAATTGTTGTAGGAGCCTGTGGTCAGTGATGGAGGTACACACTGAGATGGCCTCCCTTATAGAAGAGACACTCAGCCTTCCCCAGGGGTCAAGGAAGGCTGCCTACAGGAGGTGGCACTGGGGGAAGCTTGCAGAATGAATCAGAGTTAGCTCCAGCCTGAAACTGTGGGGGCAGTGCCCTTGGGACCTGTGTTTTGGCAGGCAGTTTAAGATGAGCGAGTGCACATTTTGACCCGGTATCTGTATATGTCTAGAAAACGAGCCTACAGCAGTTCTCAAACAAGTGTGCAAAGAGATGTCCTGGAAGAGGTGTTTGTTGTGGTGTCATCTGTAATAATTCTGGAGAGAAACGTGTCCACTGGGGCCTCCAGAGCAAGTGCCATGTGATGTGCTGAACAGCAGCTCATTGACTGTCCCTCAGAGGTGCTGTGCAGCTTCCCAGGGCCTCTGTTGACATCCTCAGGGTGGGCCATTGTGTTCCATCCAGAGGGCCAAGAGTGAGAGAAACAGGCTGAAAATTACTTGTGTCACATTTGTGTCATGTGTTCTATTTTTTCTATTCATTGAGACTTGTGGAGAGGGCAGTGCTTTTCACACTCTGTGTGTGAAGGTGGTGTATAGGGAAGTGTGGATTTGGGAAGCAAAAATCCAGAGAGTTCCAGAAAAAAATGGAGTTGTACCAAGAACATTAGTGCTCCTGGGCCTCAGTGGGAACCCATGTGCCCATAGACCCCAGCACTGCAGCAGCGCCTGGCAGGGTGGGCGCTGAAAACCAAGTGCTCCCTGCAGCTTCCTCCTGTCTCCTGGGCAGATGGTGGCTGAGGTGGTTTTGCCAGGCACGAGATAGATGCTGCTGGGGTAGGAAGGCCATGGATGCACGTGAGAGGCCAGACTTCCTGTGGCCGGGGCCTCCTTGAAGGAGGCAAGGGTGGGAAGGTAAAGGCCCAGAGCAGAGACAAAGGTCCTGGCTCCTCATGGGCCATGAGCACCTGCTGGCCTCTCCTGAGACTGCCTTGGAGCGAGAACTCTGCACATTGTCTGCCCTCGGTCACTGGCTCCCGTCCAGGAAGGCAGCCAGCAGACTGCACACGGACCTTGGAGAAGGGTCCTGACGGGGTTGGATTGGTGCTGGGGATTCCAGCCTGGGATGGTAGGCAGAGGGTCAGCAGGAACGAGTGTTGTCTTCATGTCAGCAGTGACAAAGGCCCCATGGGTCAGCACCCATCAGGGTGCCTGGGCAGGGTGTGAAAGCATGTGGGCCACACCATCGCCTTCCCTGATCTGAAGGGACACGTTGTGCAGCAGACCCCAGGGCAAAGTTGGCCCTGTCTTAATACCAGTGGCTGTATTTCTTCTCAGACCCTTTCCCAGCCTCCATCATGAAGGAGTCCATAGGTCTCCAGAGCCCTACCCTAGGGAGGCAGTGACAAGAGGGCTCAGACCCATGTCAGCATTACTAAATCTAAATAGATGCGGCTCATTTTTTCCTCGGTTTCCCCCTCATAATAATGGCATCTTTGCAGTTGTTCTCCCCAGAGTGAGTAACCCATCTCTGCCCCCCTTATTCTTCAGCATGAGTCAAGACACTGAAGTCAGAAGGCGGGTCTTAGGGGCCGACCCTACCCAGGGAGAGCCGTCGCCACCCAAGGAGGAGCAGGAACAGGCGCTGACTCACTGGAAACCCTTTCTGGTCAACATGTGCATGGCCACGGTCCTCACGGCTGGCGCGTACCTCTGCTACAGGGTATGTTTTCACTGATGGACGTGCTGGCAAGACCGCGTATACAGAAGGCACTGGCCAACAGCCTGGCATTAGCATTCAGTGCTGTGGAAGGATCTGAGCCAGTCTCAGAAGAAACAGATCAAAGGTTTAAAGTCTGGAACTGTGAAGGGCTAACAAGAGAGAAGTGAGGAATGATGCACTGGGGTTTTAAGGAGCCCTGTGGTCCCAAGAATACAAGCATCTAATCTCAGGGCCTTAACCTATTCAGGAGTAAGTAGAGAAAATGCCAAATACATCTCTTTCTCTCTCTCTTTCTTTTTTTTTTTTTTAATTTGTTTTTGAAAAAAAAAATAGAATTACAACACATTGTTGTTTTTAATCTTTATAAAAAAGCAGCTAGCTTTTTATTATTTCTGGAAGAAAAAAAAAGGTCTGGGCACTTAAAAAACTTTGTTGTACCCTTAGGTGATATAACCTGATAGACAATTTCTATTTGATTTCCCAGGGAAAGACTCCCACCCTCTGAGGACTGTGGAGTCCTCTGGAGAAGAGAGTTTGAGGCTTTAGGGCGCTGTCCTGCTCAGTCACTTCCTCTGCTGTGCTCACACACTGAGCTTGGACAGTCCCCCTGGCTTTCCCGTTTTAAGAAGTTAAACAACAAAAGACATCTTTAAAAAACAAAACCCGGCTTGTGCTTTTGCTCAGGGTGTCCCCACTGGTTTTCCGTCGTTCATTTTCCATCCATCCCTTCTTGTTACAGCCATCTTGCTCATGTCCTGCCCTTAACACCCATCCTCCCAAGTGGGGTTCCTCAGGCCCCCTGCCTCGGGGTCAGAGGTCACCACAGAGTAGCCCCTGGCTTTTCGCCCTGCCGTTGATATCCAGAAGGAGCGATTTCCACTTGATTTGGACTACAACTGCCATTTCAGTAGAAGTCCACACCTGACAAGTGTGTTGCTATTAGAGTAAGGGGAAGAGAGGGTTGGCTTCAAACTTGGTCATGGAAATCACCTCATAAGACTCTTTTATCATTTAAAAATTTTACTTCTTTTGAGGCAACCATCTTTGAGTGCATCAGATGGTTTAGTGACACACAGCTTTCCTTAGGGGTGATTTTTGGAAGGGGTGGGCAGCTATCATAAAAAAAAATCACCTTAGGGGTAGTGCCAAGTCTGCAGCTCTGCAAGGTGGGTCTGGGCTCAACTGAAAATGTTTGGTTTCATTCCAGTTCCTGTTCAACAACAACACATAATCTGACCCACCTCCACCCTGCTGCCCGCCTCTGCTCACAGAGCCCGCACCCGACTATCAGGCATGCCGTGGTAGGTAAGGGCCGACACACAGGGTAGCCAGCGTGACCCTGGTGGACATTTGCTCTGCATTAAAACTGCCCTCCCCAGCTGTTGGTCTTACCGTTTTCCTTTTACTTTTCTCCCTCCCTTCTTTGAGTACCAAATCCACAACCCAGGTTTTGAGGAGAGCAAAAGACAGTGCCATGCTGGTGGCGCTGGGGAAAGGTGGCCTGTGCAAGCTCGGGCGGGTGGCACACAACATTCCCGGCAGACCTCCACGGAGACTGTGTGTCATGAGCCTCTCCACTCTATATTTATTTTTTTATTTTTTCCCCAGAGGTGTCCATAATGCACTAGCATTTTCTTAAACCAATAATGTATTACAATTTTTGATGTTAGCCTTGCATCAAAGGCTTTCTCAAAAAGTACAATAATAAACCCTCAGGAAGTGCTGGGCACATAGGACTTTGCCATGAGCCTGCTGCATCAGACCAGTACTAGGAAGGAGGACGGCTGTGAGCAGTGGTTCTTTCGTGACACTGTGGGTAACGTGAGAGGAGTTTGGCATATGTGTATAGAGCAGTGGGGTAATATATAACAGACACTTGGGTATTTAACATACATGATGGGAGATGACTGCCTAGTTATTCTCCTCCCCGGTCTTACCTGCTAGAACCTTGTTCTCAATCACCACTTTCCCTGTGTGTATTAGAATGCATGTTTGGTCTTCTTGTGTCCTGATCAAATACCACGTCTTGAAAATACTTAGATCTCTGCTTACTAAAGCGCCGTCGTGTATAAGTCCAGTCTACCCTTGCATGATCAGATCATTACGTGGCTGTGGTTCCCAAGACTGTGTTGAACTACTCGTACTCGCCGTTCAGCACTGGAGGGATGTTTTCCAGTAACAGATACTTGTCCACTTCCTGGCATGACACTCTGGTGACTTCCTCGTGAGGCCCGGCCTGTCCTGGTCCAGCTGGGTCCCACTGTAACTCAGACATTCCAAGGAGATGGGAAGCCATAGTCACACCACACGCTCTGGACGTTTAGCAAGCAGGGTTCCCTGTACACACACCTTTGGGATCAGCCTCCACTATCCCAAGTTCACACTCTTCTTGTGAAGACTGTGATTTGGAACCAAGGCAACTGTCGGAAACCACACTTGAAGCAACTCGGATGATGGTGGTCCCTTGGAGTCAGCCGGCTGCTGTCTCAGTTGGGAGGGCCTTGTTGAAAGAGCGTGTCTGCCCCTGCCCTTGAGCCCTGGGGACTGATGGTGCTCATGACTCTTCCTGCGAGGGGAACTTAAGACCTCCACATTAAGTGGCTTTTTAAACAAGATAAAAAGGCAGCTGTAGCTCATGAGCTGCTCTTTTGCCAGCATTTTCACATTTTGCCTTTCCTGTGTTAGGAGCCCGTGCAGAGAAATTCTGTGGTGGGAACATTTGAGGCATCGCCCGCAGAGCCTTGTTGAGGTGTGGATATGGCTGAGGTTCCAGGCTGTAAGCATTTTTGAGTTGGGCTTGTTTGTTTGTTTTTGAAGTCCTGTATATGTATGTAGTAGGTTGGGTGTGTATATATAGTAGCATTTCAAAATGGATATACTGGTTTAACCTCCTATCCTTCGAAAACAGATGGCTCTCCATCTTGTTACATGTATGTTAGAGAAGTAGCGAGCTGCTCTGCTATATGCCTTAAGCCAATATTTACTCAGAAGGTCATTATTTTTTACAATGGCCATGAAATAAACCATTTTTACAAAAATAAAAACAAACAAAAAAGCGAGGTGTTTTGGTATAATACCTTTTCAGGTGTGTGTATACGTGGATGCATGACAGGGTGGGGAGGGGGGCGCGTCTCAGGGTCTTCTGTGACCTCACAGAACTGTCAAACTGTACACAGTTTTCCAACATGCCATATAAATGATGGGTTTGCATTTTAGTTGGAACAATAAAAATTTTATTTCCAGAGAACATGGATTTGTGGTTTCTTTGCTTAATGGATGGGCAGCGCTTGCTCCTTCCCATCACTGCTGATGTGAGCAGAGGTGTCCAGCGGGCTGCATTCCACACCTGAGAATCCAGAGGGCCTCCTGGAGCCACGAGTGCCTGCAGGCTGGGGCCTCTTCCCTGCTGAGGAGCTCAAGTAACGGATCAGGCCTCAACCCACTTCTTCCAACAGCAAAACCCGCCTTTGGACAGTAGAGCGTTCTCAGATAACTTGACAAACTTACACTGGTTGTTGGAAGCACTATTTAGACCTCAAGAACGTGCCCCTTAACCAACTGTCTGTGAGACACGATGGGTTACTGCATCTCAGTACCTCAGCCGGCCACACTTGGTGTAGAATTGACAGAAATAGTGAGATACACAAGATCCGTGCAGTCTTCCATTTTATACAAAAGTAAATCTCCCCCAAAGTGAGTTTTTGGCATTCTGTTTTGAAATAATTTCAGACTTGCAAAATGTTTCAGAGTACAAAGAATTCCCTTACATCCTTCAAGGTCTTCTGACTGTGTCAGAGCTGGCTGCTGAGGGAACTGTTTATGCTTTGGCCTCCTGGCAGGATCTGCAGAACTGGGAAACAAACATCATGGTCATGTGACCACGCCGCACCCATAGAGGACTGTGGGGGCCAGAATGGTGTCGTTCCGCCCATTGTCACTTCAGTCTTTGATTCACATACAAAAAATGGCATCTGAGCTTTTATGAAGAGGTGAAATGCCGGTGCAGGGGCAAGATAACTAAGTGTGTGACTCTGGAACAGAAATCAGATGGAAGCGAAGGCCAGAAGGGCCAAGGCTCAGTGGTGTCTGGATAGGGGAGGGCCTCCGGGAGCCCTTGAGCAGGGGCGGCAAGTCCTAGGGGCACGCCGCCCTTCCTACGCCTGCTGGGGGAGCCCTTGAGCAGGGGCGGCAAGTCCTAGGGGCACGCTGCCCTTCCTACGCCTGCTGGGGGAGCCCTTGAGCACAGGCGGCAAGTCCTAGGGGCACGCTGCCCTTCCTATGCCTGCTGGGGGAGCCCTTGAGCAGGGGCGGCAAGTCCTAGGGGCACACTGCCCTTCCTACGCCTGCTGAGGGAGCCCTTGAGCAGGGGCGGCAAGTCCTAGGGGCACGCCGCCCTTCCTACGCCTGCTGAGGGAGCCCTTGAGCAGGGGCGGCAAGTCCTAGGGGCACGTTGCCCTTCCTCGCCTGCTGCTGCTGTGGGAGAGCTCACTTCACAGTGTCACACTGGAGGGAGCACACCGAGGGACAGGAGGGGCGACTTCTCCCCTCAGCAGGGTGTTTAGGAAAACAACTACAGTACTCTTGACTTTTTTCAGGTAAAGTGAAATACCAATAAAAATCTTTTTTAATTGAAGTTTCATAAAGTTGAACATATAAACAAGGCAAATAAATACTACATTAAATCGAAAAGCACAAACTATATACAGGAAATGTAAATGTTTTAAGTTACAGAGTTCTCTAATGCCATTGCTGACAGCCATATTCATACCCCAGGTTATCTGGACATTGTTAACACAAACTGCTCAGGGCATGTTCAAGTCTTAACTTAAATAAGAAACTAATTTTCTTTCATTAAAGCAACATGCTCTTCAGCAAAATCTTCACACCAGCCTGTGGCTTCTGAAGCAATTTATATAATGGGCCCTAAATTGACCTGCTTCAGAAGTTAGATGTGACTTCGATTAGTGAGGTCAAAGTGAAGGCTTTTACTGACATGACACTTGAGACTTCCACTTGCCTTTGTGCTGTTGAACACGGTGAAAATAAGGTCCCTGGGCAGCAGGCTGCCACCAGGCGGTTAAGAGCTGAATCATAGACACCGTGGCTCTGTGCCTTCCCACCTTCCCCAGGTCACCCAGGTGACAGCTCCGGCAGTGGAAGTGACTCAACCTGCACTCTTTCCTTAGCAAGCTCACAGGCCTGCTGGCCTCCATCCCAGCCTTTGTCGAACGAGAAGTGCTGAGCCAGCTGACCTGCGAGGGGACAAGTTCACATTCATCTTGGAGCCTTTTATTCCAGGCCTCGATTCCTTCATGGTGTGGCTGGCTCTGCATCCCAGAGGAGACAGATTCCCAAAGCCAAAAGGTGATAGTTTGGTTGAAGTGGTTTGGCCTTTGAAGTGCCGTATATCACCTCCTGTCCCTCCTGTACAGAGGTCCCACTTGTGCCCTCGAGCTTTGTAACTGACCCGAGAGACTCGGAGCGGCTCTGGCCGGTTTACACTTCAGGGGCATTCCCAGTGTGGCTTCATCCACAGCTTGGTCCCTGTGCTGAGCCTGGGCAGCAGCAAAAACAGAGATGCCAGATTTCAGCTCTTCAGTCGAGGCTTTTTAAAATATTGTGATTTCAACATCTGCCTCCTGGCAAAGGGCTTCTTCTCTTTGTTCTGAGCAAAGTTTGTCCATCTTCTCAAAGGCGAAGCGACCTTTCTCTCCTGCAATATTAAGGTCATTTGTCATGGGATTGTCCCCTGCCTGTGTTTCCTACTCTGGCAGGTCAAGATGGCCTTAGCGATTCTGGACGCCTGGGTCTCGGGCGCTGCTGTATAGGGGAGGGCCGGGAGCACTTCGGGAGCTCCTAACTGGCTGGCTCATGCCTTGCCTCTACATCCAGGACAGTCAACTGGATGTGAATTGTGTCCCTTGCATGCACATTCATTCCCAAGAAACATAAACTGAAGTTTAAGAAGGAAATAAAGCGTTTCTTGCCACCTCGACCATGAAAAACACCTGCTTTGACCAAAGGCAGTTAAATGGGTTGCTAACAGTGCTCATCCTTGTACTAATTTGCATATTTCGAGAGCTGGCTGTGGCTGCTCTAGCACAACCTCGCTAAGGACCCGAGAACCCCACTGCACTGCACAGGATTCTAGGTGCTATACTTTACCAAATGACAGTGTGGCTTCACGGGCTGCTGCTCGCACGGCCTCCAGGTCAGATTGGCACAGGCCGGCAATCTGATCAATGCTTTCAATGCCCTGCTTGGAGGAAAGAGGGTTCATTAGGAGGAGACACTTTAGCAGGTAGAATCCACTTGTATATATAATCCCTGCAGGACCCGCCCTAGAATAGTCCCTGGGGTCTGAGACCTTTCTCTGAAGGTTCTGGTTGCCTACGTGGCCTTAGGTTCATCAGAAAGACCATTGCAAGTGTCTCATCTTTTCAGTCCTGACACCTGCCAGCAAGCAGGCCACAGCATAGATGGACAATTAAAAGGCCCGGCTTGAAAATGAGAATAGAGTGTTACCTCGAGAAACGAGCAGACCAACATACGATTTTTTTTAAGATAACGAGCTGCGACTCGGTCCGTATTTTTGTTCGAGATACGAGCAAAATTCCGAGATACGAGTTGTGATTCGGGAAGCTACCGCTAGTTTTTGTGGTTTCATTTTAAGTAAAGAAAGTGCAAATTTAGTTTTGTTTAAATAAAATGCAGTTTTAGTTTAGTTTAGTTAAGAAAATGCAGTTTTAGTTTATGTACGTGTCTACAGTGCCTGCATCCCTTCCTCCCTCCCTCCCTCCTCCTCCACCATTTACCTCCATTAGCCCCACTCGTCTGTCTCCAAGGTAAGAATACAGTACTAAATAACACTATTTTCTTTTATTTCATATATTTTGTTATGCATTGGTAAAGTATACATGTGTGTTTCTTAATTTAAAATGTCTTCTTTCATAATTTAGGATGGTTTGGGGATGTCTCACAGGGCTGGAATGGATTAAATCTATTTCAGTTATTTTAAATGGGAGAAATTTGTTTGATATATGAGTTGACTGACTTACGAGCTCGGTTACAGTACCTTGAGGTATGAGTTTAATTCGTTCTATAACCGAGCTTGTAAGTCAGTCAACTAGTTATCAAACTGCCGATACTGGACCCATGCGCCAATGCGCCAACTAGCGGCAGCTTCCTGAATCACGACTCATATCTTGGAATTTCGCTCGGATCTCGAACAAAAATACGGACCAAGTTGCAGCTCATATCTTAAAAAAAATTCATATGTTGGTCTGTTCGTATCTCAAGGTACCACTGTATACCTTTGATAGACCCTTCATAAAAAAATTCCAAAGACTAACAGTCTAACAAAAACTTACTTTGCTCACTGTTTTAAAACTATATTTAATATTACCTGTTTTCTTTATTTTTGTGGCAGAGACAGAGTCAGAGAGAGGGACAGACAGGACAGGAAGGGAGATGAAAAACATCAATTCATTGCGGCTCCTTAGTTGTTCATTAATTGATTTCTCCTATGTGTCTTGACGGGGGGAGGGGCTACAGCAGACTGAGTAACTCCTTGCTTGAGCCAGCAACCTTGGGTCCAAACTGGTGAGCTTTGCTCAAACCAGATGAGCCCGCGCTCAAGCTGGCGACCTCGGGGTCTTGAACCTGGATCCTCGGCATCCCAGTCGAATGCTCTATCTACTGCACCACCGCCTGGTCAGGCTAATATTACCTGTTTTCAATGTTCACACACACTCCCAAACAAGAAATATGCCAAAACATCACTAGTATTAGGATAACAGATCATTGACATTTTTATGTTTCACATTTTTTTCCCTACAACAAACTTTTAGAAAATTTTTAATTGAGGATATTAAAACATATCATCGAAGAGTTCAGAATTAAGTCCCTGGAACCATCTGCTTGTTTACCCGGAACCAGAGCAAATGCTCGCTATGGAGGGGACTCTGCTAGTGGGGCCGACGACTGGCTGCTGCTCCTCTAACCCAGCTCTTTAGCTAGCAGTGACTTTTTTTTTCTTTATTTTATTTTATTTTTGTTTGTTTTGGTCCTGGTAGAAAAATGTTGAAATGAACTAACTTTAACAGTAACCGCAAGCAGGCTTCCCCCATCACCAGTGAGGACAGGGTTGAACTCACCCTGAGATGTTTCAGTGCCATGCATGCAGCTTGCTGGAGTTTTGCATCATCCTCGGTCAGGGCGTTGGTGTAGAAAAGCACAGCCTGGGAAATAAGGCTGCTGTGAATGAAGGGGCGGGGGGTGCCCACGAGCCATTCATCTTTGGGTCAGGTGCAGTCCTGAGCTGTCTACTAGAGTATTGAGCTTATCGCTAAAACACTGGTCCCTGGGCTGGTGGTCATCAGATGAAAAAAGCTCTTTTTGTCTAATAATGTTTACAGAATGTTCTGAAACTGCTATCCAGAGAAAATGCTAAATCAGAGGAATCGGGTGTCCAGTTGGATGCCCAGCCAGGACAACTGTACACACGATGGAGCTACCCTAGCACGCTGCTCTTCGGGCCAGAAGGAGAAGCATCTCTTCATCACCCCCTTCCAGACAGTTCTGCCCACACACTGGTCATATGGCCAAGTCACTTCCTCTGGAAAATAAAGCTGGCACTTCCTTCTCAAAATAGTTGTAAGCACATGGAGATGTGCCTGGCCTTCAGTGAGCCCTAATAGTGCCCTTCCCCTACCTTGGGGGCTGTACCTTAAATGAAGAATAGTCACAGATCCAGGAACCTAAAAGGCAGAGGGGTCCAATTTCTTGGTTTTGAAATGGATTGAACATAAGGAACAACCAGCCACGTGTATAAATTGCAAGTAAATGAGTATTACTATTGGAATGCTAACAAACTACATGCAAGTGACATCTTCTAAGAGACCACATAATGTTGCTTTAGAAACCCTGAGGTGGGGGAGGTAAGTGTGTGCCATGTGGCTCTGTGGGTGACTCAGAACCATATGTGATGGCCTGGCCACCCAGCCTAGACCCCTCCCCAGGGCTGGTGTTGCCGATGGCGGTGCTGTGAGGAGAGCAGCGTTCATGTTTGGAGCATCCCTAAATCCAAATATCTCGCAGTGAATGCAGCCCACGGTCACACACGACTTTATTTTTCTGAGAAAGAAAGCCTGCCTGCTTCCATCTCCCCACACCTGTGGCCAGGAGGCCGCCACCTCCCCTCCTCAGACCGTACCTTCTCCCGAAAGCTCTTGTTCTTGGCCGCGCTGGCCAGGGAAGCACTGGCCGCCCTGCACACCCTCGGAGTCGCGTCCAGCAGGAGCAGCGCCCAGGCCCTGAGCGTCTGGGGCAGGGGCTGCAGCTGGCCCAGCCGCTTCCCCTGCAGTTTCCTGACCATCTTGGCCTGCCCCTTGCACTGCAGCTCCTCGACAAGGGTTACTGGAAGGGACAGAAGAAGTGGGCCCAGGGTCCATCTCTGATTGCACTGCAGGTTAGTGTAGCCCCTGCCATTAGCCATGGAGAAGCAACTCCCAGAGCACACTCATGGGTTCACCAAGGCCAAGTCTGGACTGTCTTCGGAGGGGCCTCCTGGAGTCTCTAGGAAGGCTTTCTAGCAAGGGATCAAATTCGCCTGAAAACTAATACAACCCCAGCCCATACTTCAAGGACACTGGCCAGCTCTGACCTCTGCTCTGGGCTGAGTAAAGCCTTCTTCCCCTAGAGCTAATTTCATCTAACATGGGCTGAGTGTGGAATCTAATTACATTGGGATTTTCAGCAGGACAGCTGGAAGGGAAAGACACAGTTCTGAAAAACTGGCTTCCAAGAGTCGGGACTTCCAAAGATGGAAGTTCCTTTGTTACATGTGGCTTTGAGGCCACCTGTCACCCTCCCCAGTCCCCTACCTTCCTTGGTGAGCTGAGCGAAGTGCTTCTCCAGGTCTGAGACACTTTGCCTCTGCAGGTAGCTGTGAAACTGGAACCAGGTGACAGTCTGTTGCTCGGAGGGGCTGGCTCCTGGGGGGAGCAGCCCACCACAGCTGGTCACCTGCTCCAGGAGCCTGCGGCACACTGATGACACAGGACAAAGCCGTGAGGAGAGACGGAGACCTCGCCCCCCGGAGCTCCTTACCCAGCGTGGCCGGGTCAGGTAAAAGCTTTCTAACGGCATGCAGGCGGGTGTCTCCCCCTGTGCCTGCTGTGCCCAGGAGAAGGAGCATGGTCCAGCGGGGCACTGGGGCGGTCTTGAGGGAACGTCCATGTGGCCAGGGCCAGGGCCTGGGAATATGCAGGCCACTGAGCGGCCCAGATGCTGGTTAGAACTGCTTCATTCCAGAGACACTACCCAGAGTTCTGCTGTCACCTCTCAGATATTTAACAGAAATGCTCTGCATTCTGAAGACATGTCAGGACACTTTCATGGGGCAGATAAAGGCCTGCTTACCTTCCCATGAAGGTTCTTGCTTAACCCTTGTCGGGTTCTGGTGGGAGCTATGGAATCTGTCCCCAGAAAAATGCAACAACCCACTATCGTTTGCAGTTTCACAGACGACTCCTTCGTCTCCCCAGGAAAAGGAGGTGACTTGTGGTCACCCTGGGAAACGACCTCCGTTTGATGCCATAAAGACACTCAGGGATGGAGCTAGGGCTACGATGAGGCCTGCTGTGACACTACTGAAGGCACGGGGACTCGGCACAGCGCCTCCTGTTGGGGAGGGAGGGGCACTACCTATTTCCAGCTGTCCCGGGTACTTCCCCCGGACTCTGTGCAGGAAGGTTTTCTTGAGCTGGTTCAGCAGCGTCGCGGCAGGACAGGCCAGGACCCCACCGGGCTCTGTGCACCCCCTCCACAGCTTCAGGCAGCCCTTCCTCCATGCGGCCTGCGGGATGACTGAAAGCCCAGCCTCAGACACCCGGCTGCGGCGGGAAGAGCAAGCACAGGGGCCCAAAGGTTTCCCTCCACAGGGACTCGCGGTCAGGGACCTCAGGAGCAATATGCAGTGTCCTTTTCCCACACTCGAGTGTGACACACAGAACAAGCAGCTGACTGTCACCAGCCTCTTCTTTTGGACAAGGGGAGACCCCAGGGGGTGGAGGCAGAACTGGGGTCCCAGCTACATTTTTTTGAGCTCATGCTGTGTGCCTGGTGTGTGTCCCGAGGATCCCTTCATTGGACCTTCCCCAGTGGCCGGCCCATTATCCGGGTGGGGAAGCTGAGGCTCGGGGCTCTTGTGCCCAGAGTCACACAGCTGACCACAGAGCGGGTGCTGCTCCCTCCACGGCTGGGGCCTCCCTTCCTGCCCCTACAGTGTGTCTGTGAGCCCAGTCCAGCCTGAGACACCCTGGGCCCCGGTTAACTTGGGACGTCCGGGGAGATGGAGACTACCCTGCACTCGAAGCCCGTCACTCCGTGCCGTTCCCACAAGCAGCCCGTGGCGGTTGGCAGTTACTTACTCTCTTCAATGGATGTCGCCTTGCTGGCCTTCTCAAAATCAAGCGTAGAAAGGGTTTCCAGAACCTGCTTTTGCTGCGCAGCCTCTTCCAGAAGGCTTTCCTGCACCACCCTCGACAGACGAGGAGAGGCCAGTTTCTGGGAAGCAGCCCACAGCGCCCCAAGTTAGCACAGACACGCCCTCTGATGTCAGCCGTCATGACCCTGGCCCCCACCTGCCCCGTGCCCACCCTTTTTATCCCCGTGGTAGCTCTGTCACCTGGGGATTCCCCCTTCACCATGGTGGCTGAGACAGTAGGACATAGGCTGGAGCTTCCAGGGGCTGCCTTTGCCACCAGAAGGGACCAGCCTGCCTGAAAGTGAGGCCAACCTCTGCAGGAAAGAGCTGAGAGAGGAAGAGGTCCGGTCATGATGACATCTGAAACCCTGGATCTAGCTGGGCCTGAAGCCCACCTCTGGCCTTGTCAATTCTGTGACCAAAACATGTTTTCTTCCGCTGAGCCAGTTTGGATTGGAGTTCTGGCTTCTATAACTGAAGGAGTCACAGCCACTGCCTTTGACTCGGGGCCGGGGCTGTGTAAGAGCCACATGACTCTTCTCGTGGGCCTGGCCTGAACCTTCCACGGGGGGACCTCCTCAGTCTCATTGGTTCTCATCCCTGCACCATGCCCCCCACCTTCAAGATTAGCCCTCTGCAAGAACTCCAAACCCAGCCCAGACCCCCTGGCTGGGAGCCCCGCCTTCTCCCCCCTCATTCCCCTCCCCCAGGCCCCTCGCCACCTGCAGCAGAGCCTTGCAGACTTGGAGGTGGACCATGAGCAGCATGTCCAGCTCGGGGGTGCCAGCTGTGAGCTCCCTGGGTGACTCTCTCAGTGATGGCGGCGGAGGCAGGGTCCTGTCATTTCTGAGTTGAATGGAGAACCGAGTGACCATTCTGCTTAGGGTAGAGGGGACCCTCACTCCTTAGAGAGCTCTGATCAGGGAGGCCAAGGCGGGTTGTAGGTGAGGGTGGACAGCTATGCAGAGGGGCCAGGGACCACAATTACTGCTGTGCGTCAGTTAGGTCAAGGGCAGAGGCTCTGCTGTGTCTTTCATCATTATTTTTAAAGATTTTTTAAAATCTGTTACTCGGGGAAGAAAGCTCAGGGCCAGGCTGAGCTGTTCTCATTCACTCTGGCTACTGGGGACCTGCTCTGTGCCAGGCAGTGGGGATGCGGGGTGGGGGGCACAATAAGTAAATACCAAGTGGGCAGTGGGAGACATGGGCCAGGAGGCCGATAGGAAGCATGAAGCTAAGGCTAGTCATCTAGTCAGTGCTGGTGGGTGCACTCACCGGGGGTCCTGGGGGTCCCCAAAGAGGGACAGCTCGTGGGGGGCGAAGTCGGCATTGAGGAAGGCGAAGCTCTCCAGGATGCATTCCATCAGGCTCTCGGCAGACCTGTGCTCCCGGCGGCCTCCGCGGGGCTGTGGGCAAGCAAGGCCTGAGAGCAGCCGGCCCCCTCACCCCGCTACACCCCCGCCCAACAGCATCCTCCAAGTGGGTGATGGGCATGGGGGTACGCCACTCCCCAAGGACCCTCCTGAATGGCATGTGACAATGTATGTGGTGCAAATCTCAAGAGAGACAAATCTGAAAAATCTCACCTGGTCGCAGACACCCATTAGGGCCAGGACAAGTGACAGGAGTGGGTGAGTGGTCGTGGGGGGACCATGGAAAGCAGAGCAGGTGCCCTTCCACAAGAGGACAGGCTGCTGCTGCAGCTGCCACCTGCCACTTGGGAACCTGGAGCCAATGTCACCAGATTGTTCAGTTTTCTAAGAAAAGCTGGAAACCTAGATTTTTGTGGGAAGCCTCCCTGTTTTTAAATATTGACAACTAATTTTAATTTATTTTTAAAATATGGTATGAGTCAGGCCAAACACCTTTTCAGGGGGCTCAAAGATGCCAGGCTAGCCTGCGGATTCCAGGTGTCTCTTCTCCCAGGGAGACGCGGGAGGAGGGGCGGTGGAAAGCAGCCCTGCCTTGGGGGGCGGTGAGCGCTGGGAGCCGAGCGCACGCTGCCGCTGGGGCCTCAGAGCCGCTGGGGCCTCAGAGCCGCCGGCCGGCGCCTCCCTCAGCCTCTAGAAATCCACTAGTGGAGATCCCAGCCTGTCCCGAAAGGTGAGCCCAACGACAGAAAACCGTGAGCAACAAGAGAATAATAAGGCTAGCTGCAGAGATTTCCTTTCCTGATGGAAAAAAATGTATGCCTATATATCTATGCGTGTGCGTGCATGCTTGTATGCGCATGCGCGCGCATACACACAGGCAATTCTCATCATCAGCGGTGGTTTATAGAGTCACTACTGGCTTTGTGAAACTGGAGCCATGGCCCCTTCTCGAAAAGCAGAAGGTACAAGCCTCTGGTCACAACATTTTCACCAGCGGCCATTATATAACCTTGTTTTTATGTGTGTTTCTGTTTAAAGACACTGTACTTCCTATGTATTCCTTAACAATGAGTCCAAGCCGACAGCCCGTAACTCATGCCTAACCTTAGTATTTTCTCTGTGAGGCTCATCACCGCTGTCTTGCTCTTAGGATACTAGCGTGCGCTGGGGACCATTTAAAACAGCATAATCGCCCCCCCCAAAAAAAAAGGGCACAAAAAAATGTGGAAAACGTAGCACTATATAGACTGCAAAAAGGACACGCATAGGCTGACTAGGCGGTGGCAAGGTGGATAGAGCGTCGGACTGGGATGCGGAGGACCCAGGTTCGAGACCTCAAGGTCGCCAGCTTGAGCGCGGGCTCATCTGGCTTGAGCAAGGCTCACCAGCTTGGACCCAAGGTCGCTGGCTTGAGCAAGGGGTTACTCGATCTGCTGAAGGCCCACGGTCAAGGCACATATGAGAAAGCAATCAATGAACTAAGGTGACGCAATGAAAAACTGATGATTAATGCTTCTCATCTCTCTCCGTTTCTGTCCATCTGTCCCTATCTGTCCCTCTCTCAGACTATCTCTGGCCCACCCCCCAAAAATTATATAAACCAAAAAAGAGTAGAATAATCTGCCCAGGGCAGCACCTCTGAGAGCCACAGGAGAACAGAGTGTGGTGTGGGCCCTGTCGAGGAGAAGTTTCACCATGGGGGTGTGGCTGCTGGGGCCCTTCCACAGCGCCAGCTCTGACCGTGAGGACGGCTCAGGTTTGGGATTTTAATGCTGAGTCAGAAGATGCAAGCTGAGGCTGGGTTCCGGCGGCACATGGAGCAGGCTATCCACTCTGAGCCCTGACTTTCTCCTAATCTTCCTTCCTGCCCGATGGGGCTCTTGTTATCCACATTTGACAAATGAGCAATCTGAGGCCCAGAGAGGAGACATTGCCCACCCAGGTGATGCAGAGGTGAGACCGGGATGTGGCCCAGGCTGGCTGCCCCCGGAGCCCACTCTCAGTCGTCACACCAGCAGAGTGGACGTACCTTCAGCCGGTCCCTGAAGCTGAGGACCTGGTACTCCAGCTCCCGGAGCCGGGGCTGGGAGGGGTCGGTGCTCCGCAGTAAGTCCAGGACCTCCTGCAGGGGCCTCTCTGGGTTCACCCCAGGTTCGTCCACTCCATCCTCAGTTTCTCTGTCCTGGTCCTTCAGGCTGCGCAGCATTGTATGGTTGTGGAGTGGGGAGCCCTGTGGCAGGCTGGGGCTTTCTACTCCCAAGTCCCTCCAGCCAGGCCGCTCCACAAATGAGCCTCCTGCCAGGTGGGCCATCGCTGGCAGGAGGCCCAGGGGCGGGGGTTCCTCCTGGGCTTCCTCTTCAATGGAGGCGTTGGGGCCCATGGCCAAGGGCAGGAACCCCACGTCCGAGGTGGATGCTGATGTGCTGGTCTCAGTGTCTCTGGGATCCTCGGAGCTGAAGGAGTCCATTTCAGGCAGCTCCTGACTCTGGCTGCACAGGCCAGGGCCCTGAAGGTCGCTGTCAGACAGATAGCTGAGGATGGAGGGGGCCCTCGGAGCTGGCTGCTGCAGGACAGACTGAAGATGGGGAACACAGGACCAACCTTACTGGCTAAGCCAGGGACCACAGCAAGGGTCCCAGAGGGTCCCCATGACCCCTACCACAGACACTGGCTCTGCCTGCCCACTTTCTCAGGATGGCTGAGGCCCACCAAGTTGACTCGGAGGTGCTGACAGCAGCCTGTAGCCTCTCTGCTCTTATCCATCACCACCCCTCTAACCCGCACTTTCCAAGCCCCAGGGGCCCCCTGCTGTTTCTCATACCCTCCAGGTTCATTCACACATTCCCACCTCAGGGCCTTTGCACTGACTGAGCTCCCTGCCAAAGAATGTTCTGCTTTATTTCCCCATGGCCCTTCCACCCTCGGGCGGGCGGGCACTGCTCCCTGAGGGCACAGTCCTCACCCAGCCTGGAGAAGAGCCTGGCACATACATAGTTTTGAATGAGCGAAGTGATAAGTGAATGAAGGACCTGACATACGATACTCAAGAAGTGCTCACGGTATAGAAACTGCAGCTCATCATTACATTAAGCATTAGGTGTTTACATGGGCTGGTCTGAGGGCCTTCGAGTCCTGCCTCATTTATCCCTCACACCTCCAGTGTCCAAATGCATCATTAGGCTAGAAAGGCTGTTACGGATTAAAAGATGGGGGAAAGATGCATTTGCTCCCAGGTGGCATAGAGTATCTCTGGAAGGATATGGAAGAAGTTGACAACAGCACAAAAGAGGGGACCTAGATCCCGGGAGGTCACAGGAAGGAGATGTTTTACTATACACTATGTCAAGATATTACCTACTGGAAACATACTCAGTTTAAGTTTAAAACAAATAAATTGGAGGCCAAGTTCATGGCCGGGGTGATAGGACCATCCAAAAGACCTTATTCCAGGCATCCAGGAGACTCAATCAAGCCTAGAGCACCCCCCGGAATAGAGGGACCAGCATCAAGGAAGAAAAAGTACAGAAAGCACAGAGGATAACACAAAGCAAGGGAGGCTGACCCCAAAGCGTGCTGCACAGAGAGGTGCCAGGCTGCTCAGCCCAGTCCCAATGCTGGCGGTTGGGGAGTCGCCCAACACCACCCACCACAGCATGACCACAGCGGCCCGGCCCGGCAAGGCCACTCACCAGGTAGTACCTCTCCCGGAAGCTGGGGGTGCTTGGGGGCGTCCAGTTGTATAAGGAGCCCTTCCTGCTGCCCACAGAGAACTTGACTGTGGGGCTGGGTGACACCAAGAAGCTCTCAGTATCAAACGGGCTTGGGGAGAGAACAGAAGGCTGGGGTGTCACTGATGGCTGGGAGGACATTTAAGCATGTCCACAACCCAGGGGACTGGAGAGGGAATGGAGGCCTTGGGAGCGGCAGGGCCTTGCCCCAGACCACAGGCAGAGCCCAGGGACTCGAGATCACATCCTCAACCTTTTTTGGAACCGTCTCTCAGACAGCCACCACCCTGAGGGCCCTTAGCCAGGTGGCCAGGGCAGTGATGGGCGACCACACATGTGAATGCCACCCCTCTTTAGAGGTGCCTTGGAGAAGCTCAGCAGGCCAGCGGTAGACAGTGCTGCCATTTCCTGGGCAAACCATGTCACCACCCCTCTCAGATTCCTCATCTGTAAGGGGCACCATTCTAGAAGGACCCCTGTGTCAGTCCCCGTTACAGGTAAGGCTGGGTGGGGCCCACGGTCTTGCCAATTCTAGTCATAGAGCAGGTAGGTCTGGATAAACCCTCTCTGCCTCCCAGAAATCTGCTCTCTCTCATTTGCACAAAGGCCTGGCTGGAGTTGTCTGGGACGCAGTCCTGTGACTGTGACTCCGGCCCTGCAGGCAGGCAGAAATGCCCACGAGTGGACGCTATGTTATAGTCAGGCCACCAGGGGGAGCCAGCGAGACCCATCAGGCTCGCGCTCTGTGTGGTATACTTCCAGGTGGAACTTTGGGGCTTCCCTGGAGAGGGGCCACAGGGCATGGAAGGAGGCTGGCCCCTACTCACTTCCACAGCACCTCCAGCTGCAGCTTGATGGTGCCCAGCTCTGTGATGTCCACCACGATGACCTGCGGCCGGGTCGTGAAGAAGTCGGTGATGTCGCACGTCACTGTGCCCACCGCCAGCGAGCTCAGACCACGCAGCTCTGTCACCTGGGGTAGGGAGTTGTGGGTGTTGTCCTTGCCGAGCCGCTGGAGGCCCTGGCCCTGGCCCTAGGCCCCACCCACCTTGATCTCGAAGTTCTCGTGCAGGATGGGGATGAAGGCCTTCTCCTCCTCATCCCAGGTCTGGCTGTCATCAGACTCGATCCGGCCCTTCAGCCTCCAGCGCTGGCGGCCCATGCGCATGAGCACCTGTGGGCAAGGTCCAACAAGGATGACAGGTCAGCTGCCGCCCCAGGTGGGTACCCCCCCCTTGCCACCTGCATGGGGGCCCTCCCTGCCAGCTGGGACCCTGGGACCCCCAAAGACCTGGTGGGGAGCCCTGAGGACTGACCCCAGAGGATGGCCGTACCTCATATTGGTCTCCTGGACAGAGGCGTGCATAGCCCACCAAGCCTGGAACACAGATATGGGCTGATCTCTCTGTCCTCTGCCCCTGCCCCATGGGTCACAGGCCCTCGCAGAGGGATCACCCCCCTCACCTGAGTCTGGGAATCTTTAAACTCAGGGATAAGCCCTTATGATGGACAATGGATAGGCCTGGGCCCTCAGATCCAACTCAGAGAGAGGGCGGGACCTGTCTGAAGTCACATGTCACAGGAGTACAAACTCCTGACCCACATCCACCCTCAGCAGAAGTCCCAGGGCCCTCCAGAAGGCCTGACCCCCCACCCAAACGGGCCGCTGCCCACCCCCTCTCAGCCCTGTTACCTTTCATCCTGACATGGAACTCGCCCAGGTGGACCTCCAGGGCCCCCTCTATGAGCCACATGTCCTGCAAAGCCGCACACAGGATGGCTCAGCACCGGCCCCCAGGCTGGGTCACGTGGGGCAGGGGGACATGCACAGACCCTGCCAGGCAGAGGCTGGTGGGCAGAGCTTCCTCAGGGCCCAGGGCACTCCCCCCCAAGGCTGGGCCAGGCCTCCCACTGCCCACTGGGACCCTCAGAGCCAGCCCACCTCGGTGCACTCCTGCAGGCTGCGGCCCAGCTCCTGCAGGCTCTCCCGGGAGGCACGGCTGGGTGGGCACCTGGAGAAGGCCCGCTGCATGTTGGAGGCGCCGTCTCGCAGGCGGCACTGGATGCAGTAGCCCTCGTAGAGTTCGTCCACCTACCAGGGGCACCGGACGGTGGCTGCTGCCCAAGCCGGGGTGGAGAGCAGGGACCCAGACCTGCCTGTCACTCTAGGAGAGGCCGCCCCTCAGCTGATGTCCCCACCCAGCCCCTGACAGTGGTCCCTGGCCCCCACAGAAAGTGAGCCCATGGGGGCCGGAACCACGTCTCATCCGCTCCGCACCCCCAGCGCCGGCAGCAGCTGGTACACAGCGCGCAGTGAAAACAGGGAACTGCAGTCCCCCCCCCCCCCCCCGCCTGACTTTCCACATAACAGGAGGTGGATTTCTGACATCCTGCCTACCCACTGGGCTCCTTGGGGAGTAAAGCAAGATCATAGAAAAAGTTGCTGACTTCAGACCTTAAAGGACTTGCTGTGTGACCTTGGGCAATCCCTGTTCCTCTCTGGGCTTCCACTTTCTCATCTCTATAATGGGGTGCTCGGTTTCACCCTTCCTGGCCCTCTGAGATTGAGCAGGACATCTTTCTGGGCTCAGGCCCTGCTGTTCCTGCTTCCCCAGCTGCTTAGTACCCAGAGAGCCCTCCCCCTCGCTCAGAGGGGCCTCCTGGCTCCTGCTATCCAGCACAGGCCCAGTGGGGCCAGAGATGACCCCAGCCCCACCCTGAGACACCCCAGGAACCAGGCTGACCTTGCTGATGTGAAACTCCATCTTCCGGACGTGCCTTTCCACCGAGCGTGTTTGCTTCTCCCGGGAAAAGAGAAGATGCTTTACAAGTAATCTGGACCCCCCCCCCACTGACCCCTGCCACCCTCCCGTGGGCCCCAACACAGAGAACTGGGCTCCAAGCCAGGACAGCCCCTCACAACCCTTGAGGAAGCTGCATTGCTGGACCTCAGTCTGCCCATCTGTACAAGGGCAGGACCCCAGGTATTTCTCCTAGAGGACAGCCAGAGGCTGGAGCAGGGGGCAGAGACATTGCTCTCCTCCAGCCAAGTCCAGCCTGGCCCACCTCGCTCACCACCTGCAGACAGAGGGTTCCACTCACCTTATCCAGGTCGTAATAGAAAGCCTGTGGGGGAGAGAAGGTGGAGGGAGACGGCATCAGGGCTCCAGATTGTCCCCCAAGATCCGTAAGGCTACACCCCAGGGGCACCTGAGCTCACAGCACGGAAAGGCAGCAGCCACTCCATCCTCTGAGGCCCGTGATTCAGGCAGAGGAAGAAGAGGGTTTAAACGTGTGCTTTGGGTGAGGCAGTTCTAAGCCTGGCTCTGTTTCCCAGCTGTGTGTCCTAGGCAATTTATTCAACCTCTCTGAGCCTCTATTTCCTCACGTGAAACAGGACAGCCATAGCACCTGCTCCACAGGGTTGCTATGAAGAGTTCAAGACATCGTCAGCACTCAGCAAAATGGGGACCATTGCGATTTGATTGTTTCAGGGGTGACTTCAGCCGTGACCAGGAGAATTGGGAGTGGGGAAAGGTGGCCGGCACCACCCAGGAGTTCAGATCATAGGAAACGGCTAATCCAGACTGGTCCACCCTCTGCACCCCTGTGAGGCAGGGGCCCTGGTTGCTGGGCAGGGCCGGGAACCAGGGCAGGATCTGGGAATGCCCCCTTCCTCCATCTGCGTGGCCGCCCTGAAGTAGCTGGCACACTGAGAGCTTGCAGGCCCTGTGTCTCCGCCCTGCAGACCCTCAAGGACTTCTGGGCTGGAGCCAGGATACAGAGGGGCCGGCTGCTGTTTGGTAGGGAGATTCACTAGCCCCTCCCCACTTTTCCAACCCCTGCTCTCTGCTTGGCACCTGGGAGGAGGGATGTTGGCAATAAACTGGCTGTTTGGAGGAGCCCACAGGCAGGGAGGCCTCCTGGCTTTTGTTTCTAATCCCATTAAGGAAAGAAGGGAGGGGTGGAGAAGAGTGGGCGGAGACTTCCCCAAACCGGAAAGAAAGCCTCTTCACCAGAAGGGTGGAGGTCCTGGGCAGTGAGTGCAGGCAGTGAGCAGTACAACACAGGACACCCAGTGACATTTACAGCTCCAATGAACAGTGAATACTTTTTTTTTTTTTTTTAGTATAAGTATGTCCCCAAGATTGCACAGGACATCCTTACAGTGAAAAATTATTTGTTGTTTATCTGAAAATCAGATTTAACTGGGATACTATTTTTTGTTAGTTTTTTGTATTGAGTGTGTGTGTGTGTGTGTGTGTGTGTGTGTGTGTTTCTAAATCTGGCTCTGCTGAGGAGGAAGGGAATAGCAAAAGCCCAGAGCAGATGAGCCTTGGGTTAGACAGGCCCCAGGGCAGTCTCAAAGCCACTGCCCTCAAGGTGGCCGGAAAACGGCAGAGCTGCCGCATGATAGGGGACACACAGGGCAGATCAAGGACAGCATCAGGGCCCCTGTGCCACAACCTAGGTTCGATGCCTGACCCAACTTCCTGGCATCACACGAGTCACCCTGACAGCAGGCACCCAGATGACCAAGGCCCATAAAACGGGGCCCTCTAGAACACACACCTCTGCACACCACCTGCCTTACAGTTACTTCTAGAACCAGAGAGAGAATGAAGGTGGGTCCTTAGATGTGTGAACTCTGCACCATGTTGGAACAGGGAGCAGCTTCCCAACAGTCTCTGCGGTTAAATTCATCCCAACATAAAGCAAGTCCGTTCCTGAGGCCTCTGAGTTCCAGAGACTCGCACCCACGGTGCAGACAGGGGAGTGTGGCGGGGTCCATCTCTGAACCCCCGGTCAGGGCTGCCCCCGGTGGGAAGGGGCGGGGAGGGCTCTCACCAGCCTGGAATTCCTGTGGGTGTCCTTGTGGCGTCCGGACAGGTAGTCCAGCTCGGCCTGCTGGACACACAGGTACTCCCTGTGAGGAGGATGAGGAGAAGGGGTTGGAAATGGAACAGGAAGAGAAAAAAGAAGCAGGTCGATGCCCAGTGTCCCGGAAGCAGGCGGCCACAGCCACCACGTGGAGAGCAGCTGAGGTTCCCAGCAGGCTCGGAGGGCAGAGGGCAGAGGGCAGCACCTCCCACCCACCCAGAAGCCTGGCCCCATCTGCTGGGCTCCAGATCCCACACGCTGTGGGCCACGTGCCTGGCATTGTGAAAAATGGGGGATAGCTCTGATAATTCCCCAAGCAACCCAACAGACAGATTCTACTCTTTTTTTTTTTAATAACTTAGTTACTTTTTTTTTTTTTTAAGATTTTATTTAATCATTATAGAGAGGAGAGAGAGAGAGAGAGAAGGGGGGAGGAGCAGGAAGCATCAACTCCCATATGTGCCTTGACCAGGTAAGCCCAGGGTTTTGAACCGGCAACCTCAGCGTTCCAGGTTGACGCTTTATCCACTGCGCCACCACAGGTCAGGCCACAGATTCTACTCTTATTAAACCCATCTTAGAGAGAGGCAAACTGACCCTCAAAGATTGCAAGTAACCCGGCGCAGGGTCACACCCCAGGGAAAAGGCTGAACCAGGTTTGAAACCAGGCAGTGGTCTCCAGAGGCCGATATCTTTACCCCGGCCCCAGGGGAGGTCAGTGAGAGCACACCGCCCTCATGGACAAGGGCAGGTTGTCCTGCTGTCTAGATGCCCAGGGCCAACAACCAGAGAGGAGCCTGAAAGACCCATTCTGGAAAGCAGAGAAAATGCTGTGGGCCAGGACAGGACGTCTCATGTTGTGTTTTCTGGCCAAAGAAGTTCAGGCAGGAAACCTGAGGTTTGAACTTGGGGGCCGGGGTGGTGATCCATCCTAGATTTTCTGGGTCACCCCAGGAAAGTGACTCACCCTCTCTGGTCCCACTCATACCACTATCTACCAGGCTTTGCTCACTCAGAGACTGGGCTTCTCAGGAAAACGGGATGCTGTTGAGCCCAGACAAGTCTCAAACAGGCGGTTCTGCAGGAATCGCCAGAAGCTGTCCTGGGAGGTGAGCACCCGGGGAGGTGATCCACCCTCCAGGCTCACCACCCAGGCCCAACGCTGCACCCGCACTGGGTACATTGTGGGAGGAGGGCAAGGGATGCCTCCTGGGTGGTGTTGGCCCTGGAGTCCCACTTCCTGCTTTCTGGCCGTGGGGTCCTGGATAAGTCACTTCCCATCTAAATGAATAACCAGGAGTTCCCTCTGTGGTCTTTTACAGACAAGACCTAACTGTGATCCCCTGGGAGAGGCAGAGAGGAGCAAGCAGGCAAAGCCAAAGAGTTTACTTTTTTTTTTTTTTTTTTCTGAAGCTGGAAACGGGGAGAGACAGTCAGACAGACTCCCGCATGCGCCCGACCGGGATCCACCCGGCACGCCCACCAGGGGCGATGCTCTGCCCACCAGGGGGCGATGCTCTGCCCCTCCGGGGGCGTCGCTCTGTTGCGACCAGAGCCGCTCTAGTGCCTGGGGCAGAGGCTAAGGAGCCATCCCCAGCGCCTGGGCCATCTTTGCTCCAATGGAGCCTTGGCTGCGGGAGGGGAAGAGAGAGACAGAGAGGAAGGAGAGGGGGAGGGGTGGAAAAGCAGATGGGCGCTTCTCCTGTGTGCCCTGGCCGGGAATCAAACCCGGGACTTCTGCACGCCAGGCCAACTCTCTACCACTGAGCCAACCAGCCAGGGCCCAAAGAGTTTACTTTTTGGTTTTGGTTTTGTTTTGGTTTTTTGTATTTTTCTGAAGTGAGAAGCAGGGAGGCAGAGAGACAGATTCCCGCATGTGCCCAACCAGGATCCACCTGGCATGCCCACTAGGGGGCGATGCTCTGCCCATCTGTGGTGTTGCTCCGTTGCAAACGGAGCCATTCTAGCACCTGAGGTGGAGGCCATGGAGACATCCTCAGCACCCGGGCCAACTCTGCTCCAGTGGAGCCTTGGCTGTGGGAGGGGAAGAGAGAGATGGAGAGGAAGGAGAGGGGGAAGGGTAGAGAAGCAGATGGGCACTTCTCCTGTGTGCCCTGGCCGGGAATCGAACCCAAGACTTCCACATGCTGGGCTGACACTCTACTGCTGAGCCAACCAGCCAGGGGAAGAGTTCACTTTTTAAAGGCACAAACAACCCATCCTTACTTGAGGCCTCTTTTCAGCGCTTCAAAGACCTTCTTCACTTGCTGCGTGTTGGAGTCCGGGCAAACAGACCCCTTCCGCAGTGTGCCGTACATCTTGGAGGATTTTGCAGGTATTCGAGACCTCACCGAGTTCCTTTGGATGGACTTTCTGTGAGAAGAGATGGGCGGGGGCAATGGGGGGGGGTCAGGGCAGGGATCTGGACAAAGTCTTTCCCAGGGGCAAGCATTTTGGGAATAGTGGCCGAGCTGAATCCCACCCTGTCACCACCAAGATGCGTAATCTCTGGAAAGTTGCTAAGACTCTCTGGGCCTAAATTTCCTCATCTGTAAAATGAAGCTTTAGATTTTAGGATTGAAAGACTACTACTAATAATAATGGTATGAGAAATTAGCCAACATGAAAAATACAATCAAGCAGCCCAAATGCCAGTGCTGTCCATTCAGCATGCCTTGTCAATGCAGGCAAAGCAACATGGGAGGCCAAATCATAGTCCTGTGATACAACCATGGGGTGGGCACCTATTGGCTTTGCCTGCCCATCATCCATCTACCTCCCTCTGTTAATAGTAACTTGATTGTCTGGTGAACATCCCCAACCCTGATCTTTATACATGTGGTTTGGAGGGAGGTAGCCTGACAAATTAACACACACATGCATATATAGGGATTCTGAGGCCAACCCATGGCCTAGGCCTGGGTTTCTCAATATATTCCACTTCCCTGGCTCAGGGAGAGGAATGGGAATCAAGTCTGGCTAGTAACTCTGTCAGGAATTTGGTTCCAAATTTACAGGAGGGAAAAGAGTTTTCCCTGCCAGCAAGCTAATCTGGGAGACACACACCTGGAACTTCTAGCCTCCTCTTTTGCCATCATGTAGGAAGAATGGAGCCAGCACAGAGACAAGCAATGGAAGCAGACCAAATCCATTTGACAGTTCCTGGATTCAGCGCTGCCTGTCCACAGACTTTCAGAAATATAAGCCATTTGGTTCTCCTTTTTGCTTAAGCCTATTGGAGTTGGAAGTGCAGATTGGGTGATGCTAAGAACTGCTGTCTCCCAGCAGTGACAGCTGTGTCTCTCAGCCCTTTGGGGATAGATGGGCATTTCAGGATTGATGATAGCAGTAGAGTCAGGGTGCCCTCATTACAGCACGGAGCTGCTGTCACTGGCAACTAAGCCCCTTCTAGCACCTTATGATCCTCTGCCTTGTCCTCTAGCCTCAGGCCCAGGGCTTGCTGATGCTGCCACCAGATGTGTTTAAGTCCATCCATCTTATCGCTCTAAAGATATTGTTTCCCAAATGCCACTGTACTGGGTGTGGCTTCATGACTGCCTTCTCATAGGAGACAAGGGTAGAAATGATGCTTAACACTAACTTCTGGGTCACTTGTGGAGTTTTCTTGTTTTTTCTTTTAAATTTTTATTTATGGTTTTCAGCGAGAGAGGAAGGAGAGAGAAAGACAGGAACATATGTGCCCTGACAGGGAATCAAACAGGCAACCTCTGTGCTTTGGGACGATGCTCTAACCAACCGAGCTATCTGGCCACGGTCACTGTCTTAAAAGGGAGTGGCTGGCCTTTCTCTCCGCCTTCTCCCCTTCCTCCTCGTCTTCCTCGGGTGCACTAAGGGCCCTGTGACGAGGGCCCCCACAGGGGTGGAGCACACCACCCATTAGCTCCACACTGTGACAAGGCAGAGGGGAGGGGAATAACCTATCTTATTTCATGAACCGCCCCCTGTATTTAGGGGAGGGGTTCTTTGCCAAAGCAGCTTCACCTGTACAGGATATCAACTTTCACGGCCACCTAAGAAGCAGGTGTTCATTTAAACCCCATTGCAAGGTAGGCAAACTGAGGCTCAAATAAGTGACTTGCCCAGGGTCATGTAGGTGGCAGAGCCATACCCAGACCCAAATGTACGTAGACCCTCAGCGGGGGATCTGAGCCCTGCAGCCAGAAGCAGGGTGCCGATTCCGGGGCCCTCAGAACCACCTGGAGGACTTAGACCCAGGTTGCTGACTGCGCCCCCACACCCCAGCAGAGCTTCAGATCCAACAGTCCGGGGTGGAGCCTGAGAACGTGCGTTTTCACGTGGTTCCCAGTGCTCGTGACGCTGCTGGTCCTGGGGCAGCACTTCGAGGAGCACAGAGTTAGGGACTCACCGTTTCTGCTTCACTCGGGAGACATCCTGCTGCTAGAAGCCCAGCTCCACGTCCCCCTAGGAGCCTTCACACCCTGGGCACAGGACTAGTTCATTCATTCAAACACTCCCAGAGCAGGGCTTTCCCTGGGTCAGGCGCTGTGAGGAAAGTCAGGCGGCCAGCAGCCCCCTCTGGAGGGCTCACAGTCCACAAGGAGAGGGGGGATTACGGTCTGGAGAGCCAGGCGGGGGCAAGTGGAACACAGCTCCTGCGCCTTTGCCAGGCCTAAGAGAAGGGCCCCCAGACCCCCACCGTGCCTGGTCCCCCGGGGATTCCACAGCGGCTGGCTGTGTTTCTGGCCAGCCAGATGCTGCACATTCCACACACACACGCAGACACCTGCTGTTGACCCAGCAGAGAAGAGCCGTCCTGGCCGGCCACCCCTGCTGACACGGACGGAGCCCCAAGGCCCGTGGCTCCCCTCCACGGCCGCACAGCCACAGTATAAACCGGAAATAGAGACCCCAGGCCCTGGCGGGACACGCGGAGAACTGGTCTCAGAGGACGCGGCAGCAGGGAGGAAGCTGGAATCCCACCCCAGCCCTGCAAAGGCTTCACCAAGCTCAGGTCAGCTGCCCATGTTCAAATCCCAGCCCCGGAGGTCACGGGTATATAACTAGCACCTCAGTTTCCCCATCTGTCAAAGGGAGATAATCAGACCGCTTGTCCCACCGTTATGAGATAGTCATTCATTCAACAAATATTTAAACAAGCACCTACTGTGCACCAGACACCGTTTTAGGGGATGGGGGGTACAACAGTGACCAAAACAGACGAAATGCCACCTCCTGGGAGCCGTGAGCTGGCAGGCGAGACCGTGGGAAGCGGTAACAAGCGCAGGCTCCGGAGCCAGACATCGGCGTCCCTACCCAGCTCCACAATGTACAAGCTGTGTGAACTTGGGTAAGTTACTGAACCTCTCTGTGCCTCAGTTTCCTCATCTATAAAATGGGAACCAGAGGCAGTGTTGCTGTGAGAGTTACAAAAATGTAAAGGGCTTCGAGCAGTGCCTGGCAAAGAGTTTGTGTCCAAGTTAAGTAAGATAATTTTTTAAAAATCATATATTAGGGAGTGCTCAGTGCCAAGGAAAAAAATACAGGCAGGACAGTGAACAGGGAAGGCTCCTCCAATCAGGTGATGTTTGATTCAAGGTACACGCTCAGAGCACTGGTCACAGAGCCTGCTACATCATTAGTGCTCACCCCGTTCCTGCTGTTGCTGTTATGCATTTTTCTATGGCAAGAGACACTTTCCCAAAGGCCAAAAAGGGGTTGTACTCCCTCCCCCCTCACCCTCCCTGAGGCCACATCACCCACCTCTCAGAACAGACCCTCTGCAAAGTTGCCATCAACGGGCCAGCAGAGACGGGCAGGGCTGCAGCCTCCAGAGAGGTGGGTGTCAGACAGGCCTGGGTCCCCGGCAGGGAGGCAGGCCGGCAGGTGCAGTGGGCAGGCACACTCAGCTGCCCGCTCCCAGGGGCCCACAGTCCTGGCAGGTGTGCGCCCTCGGCCAGACCCCCCCTTGCATCTCCCTGGAGACCTCCTCACCCAGGCCGCTGCGGCTGTGCCTGGACGCGCCCACTCCCGGGGAGGCTCTGAGCCCAGTGCTCCTGTGTGAGCTTCAACCGCGCAGGTGTGGCGGCCGCTCCGAGGGCCGGCCCAGCAGGGGAAGGCGATGCGTGTACAGCCTCGGGGTGGTGAAAGCAGGCTGCATGTCTGGACTGCTGTCACAGCTGCCCGGGCCAGGAGCAGCCTCTGAGGCGGATGTCTCACCAGCTCTAGGAGGACTCAGTAAATATTAAACAGCCCCTGGCATGCCAGGCAAGATTCCAGACGGGCACGTGCAAGCCGTTGGCCCAGCCCTCACGTGAGGATGGCAGTCTTTCTGTCTGGTGTTGGAGGCCCGGGTACGTGGCCACTGCCAATGCAGGCTCTGGGGGCCGGCAGGGCTTGAGCCCGCACCTCCGTGGGACAGCGGTGTAAGCTAGCCTTTTCTCCGGTGCCCAGTGGTGCTTGATGGCCGGGGATGATGACAAACACGCACTCTCCAAGGTCAAACTGTTCTGCGTGCTCACACATGCTAGCCCGTTTCTCCTGACGCGCTCTCTGAGGTCCCCAAGCACAGGACTGTGGGAGGGCCTCGGCTGTGTCCTCTCTCTCCAGCCGCCGCTCCTTGAAAATCAAGGGCTGCTGCTGCTGAATTTTCCCATCCACAGGTCCCAGCCGTCCCAACAGGGGAATTCCCCAGTTGGTGAGGACATTGGCAGGAGGGTACCTGCCTGACGACATGGGGCAGGGGAGGCCTGACTGTGGAGTGGCAGGAAGGGGGTGAGAGCAGCCATGCCTATCAATCAGGGCAGACTGGGATAGTGTCAAGGCCTGGCCTCCTCTCGTCCCCCCCACCTTATTATATATGGCTTAATTATAGCAACCATTCATACCTTAGTAAGTAAAATTCCCCCACCAGATTACTTTCCCAAGTGGATTCTTTGATTATGGAATAAAAAACCCTGTCCAGAGTCAAAGGGGTTTTCAGGTGCCAGAGCAGAGGCGGGGGTGGGGAACAAAGGGGCCGTCTACGCCCCACACCCATCTCAGGGGAGGCCTGCTCTCCTTCCTGGTGTCTAAGGTGATTTTGCCTGACCCGTGCCAGCCACTCAGGCCTTGGCAATGTGGCTCTGCTTCAGCCTGGTTGAATTACCTGGGAAATAAGGGCAGAGGTGAGGCCTGAAACCCAATCCAGGCCGTCCAACCCCGAGCCAAGGGTCCAGGCCCCTGGGAGCTGGACCGAGACAGGAAGTTGGAAATAGAACTCCCTCTTCCCTACTATGGCGGCGGCTTTTTCCTCACACCCAGGGAACAAGGGGACTGCAGAGGCTGAGGCCAGATGGCGGCCACTAAGGGCCCGCAGAACCCACCGGGTCACGCACCCTCCAGAATTCCCCCCAGGGTGGGGTGCTCCAGGTGGGGGAGTTCCCCATAATAGTCACAGCCCTCAGGGCCCTCTTTCTTGAACTAGCACGCAGACTGTGCAGGACCTGCTCTTCCCCTTGCTGCTGAGCGGTGAGTCCTAGTGTGGACTGGAACACAGACTGTGCAGGACCTGCTCTTCCCCTTGCTGCTGAGCGGTGAGCCCTAGTGTGGACTGGAACACAGACTGTGCAGGACCTGCTCTTCCCCTTGCTGCTGAGCGGTGAGCCCTAGTGTGGACTGGAACACAGACTGTGCAGGACCTGCTCTTCCCCTTGCTGCTGAGCAGTGAGCCCTAGTGTGGACTGGAACACAGACTGTGCAGGACCTGCTCTTCCCCTTGCTGCTGAGCGGTGAGCCCTAGTGCCTGGGGTTGGGTCGCCTCTCTGCTCTCCCTCACAGAGTGCTGACCTCAGGAATCCAGGAGGGGGACCACCTGGGGGCACTCTCTAGGTAGGGTCCCAACTGGGGCCTGGGGGGACATTTCCCATGGATGTAGGAAGTCCAAAGGCCCCCAAAGGCCTGACTGGAGGGCAGCTGCAGGCAGGGCCAGCTGAAGAATTCCTGAAGCCCTGGGAAACAACAAAAAACAAAAAAACAACAACACAGAGTCCTTTGTTCTACACTTAAGAACTTCTAGATGGTAACAGCAGAGGGTTAAATCTACTTGTGGGGCCCTGTGCCAGTCTGCGGGCCCCTCCCTGCTGCCAGGCCACAGGGACAGAGTCCCCATAGTGCCTCTGTGTGATCAGAGAAAGGTGCCCTCGGGTGGACCAGCTTTGTACCAGGGCACACAGCTTGGAAGGTGACCCAGGCTGGAGGCCCCCGTGTCTGGGTCACCCGCACAGCGGTCCTTAACAGCGCTGACTATAGACGCCATGGGGCGGGGGACTGGACGAAGCCTAAAAAGAGGCAGCTCAGAAGTGGTTCACTCAGTCACAAGACAGGATTATGCCTGGTCGGTTTACATGTGGCCTCTCAGCAGCATTTATGGAGCACCTACTGTGTGCCTTCCTCACAGTGGCATCCACACTTTCTCATCTTAGAGGCTGGGGTCAGGACATTAATCCCTCTGGGGCTGGGGCCAAATTTCTCCCCACCTTAGGGCCTCGGTTTCCTCTGCTTCAGACCTTCAGTGCCTCCCTTCACTCGATGAATGTCCTCACGGTGGCCCATGAGGGCCTGCAGGGTCCTCCTCCTCCCTCTGTTACCACTGTCCTACATGCCAGCCACAAGACCACTTTCTGTCCCTCGAGGCACATTCCCACCTCAGGACCTTTGCACTTGCTGTTTCCTCCACCTGACAGGCTCCCCCACTCCTGCACCCTATCCATACATGACCAGCTCCTCCTCTTCTCCCTGGCCTTCAGGTGCCCCTGCCTTGTGGAGGCCTCCTCTGAGGCCCCTCCCCCAGCCCCAGCCTGTAACTCCTCCTGCCGTGCCGCTGTTGCCACAGCTGAATCTGTCTTGGTGATCGCTGGCTTCCTATTGGCTGCCCCAGAGGAGGCCGAGTCAGGTCTTTTCCCAGAGCCTGGGCCCAGGGCTGGCCAGAGTGGGTGCTCCGTACATATTTGTGGGATGAATTAGGGATTTCTAAGAGTGCTTCCAGCTGGGACACTCCAGGATGTCATCCCTGACACGCACTCCTTCCAGGCACACCTCAGAACCGAGCAGCCCATGGACAAGGTCAGTGAGCTGGGCGGGCCCCACCAGCGGGCCAGGCCTCACAGGTCTAATATGCACTTGTTAAACCCACGGGAAAGAGCTATGGGAGGGTGAGGGCCGGGTCTGGGACCCAGGGGGACCCAGGACATGGCATTGAAGCCAAGCTGCGGAGAAGATTAAACAGGAGTGGCCAGGAGGGGAGTGGGAAGCGAGTTCCATGGAGGGCCCAGCCTGTGCAGAGGCCTGCAGGAGAGGGGTCAGTGTGGCAAACACAGCTGCCCAGAGCCCAGGGCCAGCCGGCTGGGGCTGCCGGGGCGGCGGCCCCCAGAGCAGAAACGCTCCTTCCTCCTGGGACTACCTTCTTCCTCCTGGGACTACCTTCAGCTACAGGAGACTCGTGCGGAGCGGCCAGCAACGCTCGCCCAGAGGGTCAGCACTGACCCCACGCTGTCTCCATAGAGGCGGCTGCTCCTCCTTTAGAAACTTCCCACAAGCTCCGACGGCGTGTCACTGTGTGCTGGCTGCTTGCCCCGTGTCACCTCATTGTGCCCTTGTGACAGCCCCGTGAGGGGGGACATTTGTGATCCCTGTTTACACTGGAGGAAACCGAGAGTCAGAGGGCTGAAGTCACTTGTCCCAGGTCACGGAGCTGGGATAGGTGGCCCCGTTTTCCATTTTATCAAACAGGAAGAACACTCCACCTTGAACCCGCCCCCAGGACCCCAAGTTCCAGCTCGGAATCAGTCTGGCCCTGTGACCTTGCGTGAGCGGCTTCATCTCTCTGAGCCTCAGTTTTCTGCTCTGCCGAGTGGGCCTGATAGGTTTCTCCCAACACCAAGAGTCACACACACTCACACGTACGCTCACATTCACCACGCACCACATGTAACACACCCAGTCCTGGGCTGCAGGCCTGGCACAAGAGCAAGCCTCAGGGTCACTGGCAGCAGAAGGAGGTCCCTGCTGTCCTGTCCAGCCCTAGAACAAGCGCCCCCGCCCCGCCCCGCCCCCCCGCGAGGGCAGAACTTACGCAATCCTGCGGCTCTGTGCACTGCTGAAGCCTGCAAAGGAGGCGCTCCGGCCCACGACCCCCACGGCCCCTGTGTCCCCGGAGGACAGGAACCGCACTCTCACCGACATGGCTGTCACCTGCAGGGAGAGGACAGGAGAGTCAGCCTTGCACCGCCACTTGGAGAGAGCTGACTGAGGGCTGGCCACTCTGCCCCGGGGCCTCCAAGGTTCTTACAATGGAGGAGGGGCAGCTGGTACTGTCCCCAGCTCACAGATGAGAAAACTGAGGCTCGGTAAGATTAGCGAACCTGCTTGGGAGGAGTGGCAGGAGCAAGATTCGAATCCAGGTCTCTGTACTCTGTGCTCACGTTCTTGTAGAAGAGGAGACAGTGTCTCCTGAACCCAGCTCTTCTCACCCCCACTCTGCTACTCCTCTCTGCCAGGAACCTTCACCCCTCCACGGATCCTCACTGAGCACCTACAGCAGGGATCCCCAAACTACAGCCCGCGGGCCACATGCGGCCCCCTGAGGCCATTTATCTGGCCCCCGCTGCACTTCCGGAAGGGGCACCTCTTTCATTGGTGGTCAATGAAAGGAGCACATTGACCATCTCATTAGCCAAAAGCAGGCCCATAGTTCCCATTGAAATACTGGTCAGTTTCTTGATTTAAATTTACTTGTTTTTTATTTTAAATATTGTATTTGTTCCCGTTTTGTTTTTTTACTTTAAAATAAGATATGTGCAGTGTGCATAGGGATTTGTTCATAGTTTTTTTTATAGTCCGGCCCTCCAACGGTCTGAGGGACAGTGAACTGGCCCCCTGTGTAAAAACTTTGGGGACCCCTGACCTACAGTGTGCCAGACATGCTGAGGACACGCACTGAACGAGACAGGCCAAGTGCTTGCCCTTGGGCTCCCGGTCCAGGAGGCCAACGAGCCACCAGACAGTTACAGTGGGGAGTCGATAATGAAGTGGTGGGGGAACCCTGGGGGCCTTTGACCCAGCCATGGAGGAGGCGACCAAGAGTTAAAGGAAAGGCTGAAGGGAAAGAAGGGGGAGAGTTAGGGGAGGGAAGGGTATCTGAGGCAGAGGGAACAGCGTGGTAAAGGCCTAGAGGCGCAGAGGACATGGTGAAATCCAAAAGGGGAAAGAAGTGGCTCCAGGTGAGGCTGGAGAGGCCAGCAGAGCTCCAGGCATGGGGGGCCATGGGAGCAGAGGTACCTGGGGGCCATGGGAGGGCTCTGAGCAGGGGCTGACGAAGCCCAGTTCACGTGAGGCCAGGCCGCTGGCACCAGAGGCTTCCAGAAGCCCCAATTCCTTGCCCCACCTCTGACCCAGGCTGCAGTGAGGCCAGCCTAGAACCCTGGCTGTCTGCCCTGTTTTCCAAATCATCTCTAGATTGGACAAATGCCACCACCTCCCTTGGGACTGTCGCCCAGTATCTTCTAGCAAAGACAGTCGGAAAGTTCACCTTCATATCTAACCTAAATCTCTGCTGCTACGGTTTCATACCTGACTCCTTAGCCAGGGTGTTGTCCATCCAATGAGTCCAAGGACCCCACCTCCTAGGCCAAACCTATAAAAAAGCCCACCCACCAACTCCTTCTGATTCCTGCTGCTAACGCCCCGCATTCCACAGCCCCTTCACCCCCACTGGGCCCAGTCTCCATCCTGCGCGGGCGGGGGCCTCTGCCTGGAATAATGTTCTCTTTCCAGCCACCTGCCTTTCATTTGTCAGCCCCCAGAGCCCTCACTCTAAACCCCCAGCCGGTCTACGCAACCCCTACAAGCCTTCCCCTCCTCCTCTTCACCCCCAACCCCACCGCCCCGCAGGGGAGCACTGGGCACAGGAAAGCCAGACCTGGGCTCCAATCCTAGCTATGCCTGTGCACTCGCAGGCTCTGGGTTCAGTGATCACATCTGTAAAATGGGAATTCAAAAAAGGACTAAGGAGCCAATAAGCTGAGAGTATACAATGCAAGAGACACTCAGAGAGATCTAGTTGTCTCTGTGCCGCTGTTAAGGAGGCAAGTTGCAGAGACAGATAAGCCAGAGAGTTCTAGCCCTGACAGGGGAAGCTGGTGAGCATACGCTAGACGCCCAGTGTGTGGCAGGCCCCAATGCCAGGGACTGTCAGCTGCTATAAATCCATGAACAGCAGCGCTGTGTACAGATGGGGAGGTTGAGGCACTCTGGTAATGGAGGCATCCCTTGAGTGCTCGTTATTAAGCCAGCCCGGGCTAAATGCCTTTTTTTTTTTTTTTTTACAGAGACAGAGAGAGGGACAGACAGACAAGAACGGAAAGATAAAAAGCATCAATCATTAGTTTTTCGTTGCGCATTGTGACACCTTAGTTGTTCATTGATTGCTTTCTCATATGTGCCTTGACCACGGGCCTTCAGCAGACTGAGTAACCCCTTGCTCGAGCCAGCGACCTTGGGTCCAAGCTGGTCAGCTTTGCTCAAACCAGATGAGCCGCGCTCAAGCTGGCGACCTCAGGGTCTCGAACCTGGGTCCTCGGGATCCCAGTCTGAGGCTCTATCCACTATGCCACCGCCTGGTCAGGCCTAAATGCCTTATTAAATGATCTTATTAAATCCACACAATGCCCTTAGGCGTAGGAGCGATGGCAAACCTGATTCTGCAGCTGAGGAAACTGAAGTTCAGAGAGGTCACAAGGTTGACCTGGGGACCCAGCTCAAAAGCAGCAGAGCCAGGTTCAGAGCCCGAGCGCAGGACAGCAGGACGCCTGACCTTACTGTGCGTGGTCAGGGGTCCCGCCACCAACGATCTGCCTCAGCCCTGCAGGGAGGTCCCCCCAGCCCACACCTGTTGTCTTACACCAGCTCGCAAGCGTCCATTGTTAACATTTTCAGGAATTTTGCTAGCTTGAAATCAACTACAGTAGGAATATTTACCCCATGGAAATCAGTGAGGCTGCCAGTCAGGGCTTTTTTTCTTGCTGGTTATTAAACATGTATCAGGGACCCCCTGTCCCACCACCCTCAGCATCTGCTCTGGGTGAACCTTCTCCAAATGCTTGACACCCGTCCCCCAGCCAAGCTGGGCAAGGGAGTGAGGAGGGAGCAGGGAGGGAGGCTGACTGTCAGGTCAGCGAGGGGGGGGGGGGGGGGAGTGGACTCGGGAACCAGCGGGGGCTGGGGGAAGATTCCATTCACATCTGTATGGAACCGAAGGACGATGACTAAAAGGCTGAGGCTGCTGCCCCCGCCTCACCTCTGTGCAGCCCAGAGGCCAGGCAGAGCCAGACTCCAAGGCTGAGCAAACGTTTTCGGCAAAGAACCAGAGAGTAAATCTTTTTGGCTTTGCGAGCCATACAATCTTCATCCCAAGGACTCCGCTCTACCATTTCAGAGCTAAAGCAACCACAGCCGATAGGTAGATGAATGAGCATAGCTGTGCTCCAATAATACGTTCTTTACAGAAGCAGCGGCTTCGGATGGGTGACCCTGGGTAGCCAGCACTCTGCCCGCTCCCTGTCCTAAGGACTTAAAATCTTATTTAATCTTCCCTACATTCTCGGAAGCAAGTGCTATTATTATCCCCATTTTGCAGATAAAGAAACCAGAGAGGAAATGACTCATCCAAGGTCACACAGGTAAGAAACCTCAGAGCGGGGATTTGAACCTGGGCGCGATGGAGCCCACAGCCTGGTCACTTCATGCCAGGCTGCACTGGCTTCTGCTTCCCGTGAGCCAGACCCAAGCTGAGTGGGAGGCGGGGGCCCCAGAATGGAGGTAGTCTCATGAACGGGACCTGCCAAGCTAGAAATACAGCACTAGGGGGTGGCCCAGGAAAATCAAGCCTCATGCTCTGCAGGCTTCGGGATATAGGAACCCAGGTCCCTGTGGGTCCCTTTGGACCTGAGTCAGCTTCGCTCCCATCTCACCCAGTGGGGCGTTGAGACGGGATGGCCTAGCTGAGACCTCTGGAACCTCAGGCAGCCTCGGTGGGCAGCTCCTGACCAGCCCCAATGAAGGCTGGTCACCTTGGGCCAGGGTTGTATTCCTGTTTCATCACTGAGGCGCGACAGGGGCACTGACCACTGAAAACAAAGGCTGGGCAACTGGAAGACGCACTCCCACCTGCAGGCCCCCTCCTCCCACCTCCCCTGCTGTGGCTGGCATGAACCCTTGAGCTGCTGGGTGTGGGCAGATCTGGGACGTCCCTGGAGAGGGACACTCACTCGGGTGGCTCAGCACAGGCACTCCTCAGGGTGTGAGAGACAAGCCAGAGACCTCGCAGCCCCGGGAAAGGAGAGAGGCACAGAAGTCGTGCCGGTCCCAAACCTGCAGTGGCAGACAGGACTGCCTCTTCCCGCGTCCCTCGCTGCCTCTCTCTCGGCCTGGCACCACCGGCAGCCCTCGCTGACGATGCCACTGGCACACAGCTGGCGGGCACAGGGACAACAGGCTGCTGAAGGGGGTCCTGACACAGCCAGCTGCTCCTCAGACTCCGGGACTGTCCTGGGCCTCTGCCCCCAAGGTGTGGCTGGAGGGAGCCGGGCCCACTCCACTAAATCTGTCCTGCTCACTGCTGGCCAAAGCCGCCCGCCCGCCAGAGGCAACCTGCAATTTCACCTCATTTGGAGGTGAGGCTTCTAAATTTAATGGCCGGGCTCCCAGGGCTGGGCAGCTTTTCTGCCTGAGCCCCTCACTTAGGGCTCTTTCATATCCGCTCAAATGCCAGCCAGGGCTTAGTTTGCTTATAAGAGTTTCCAAAATAGCCCCTTTGGTTTAGCATAAAAGGAAATGGCAAAATAGCCCAGGATGGGGAATGTGAGTTTAGACAAAGGCCTGGGCGTCCTTGAGGCAGCTGCTCTAAAAACTAGACTGTGGTCCCCAGATGGAGACCACAGTCTACAGCCCCCTGTGACCTTCCTGCCCAGGGCAGGCCTGGGAGGAGTTCATCTCTTGCTCCAACCCAGATCTGCAGGTGCAGTGAGCCCATCATGTGAGTGACCACAGGAGGGCACAGGTGGGCCATCACCTTGGACTTCACAGCAAAACCTGTGCCATTTCACAGGTGAGAACAATGGATGCAGCCACACACGGCCAAACACAGAAGACATCTGTGTGGCCATCGGAATATGACTTTGGAGAGTAAATGATGCTCAAAATGGTCAAAATAAGATGTTGAGTGAATAAGACAGATGTAAACTATATGCAACATAGGCTCAGTTTTAATTTGAAACGATGCCTTACCAGTGTTCTACGATGAACGTGTGTCCCTCAGAATTAGAAAAAAAGTTAATTTGAAGAAAACAGAGAGCTGTAGCCCCGCCCCCCTGGTTGAGGCACATATGAGAAAGCAATCAATGAACAACTAAGGTGCTGCAACAAAGAATTGATGCTTCTCATCTCTCTCCCTTCCTGTCTTTCTGTCCCTATCTGTCTCTCTCTCTGTCTCTGTCACAAATTTTTTTTTTTTGTATTTTTCTGAAGCTGGTAATGGGGAGAGACAGTCAGACAGACTCCTACATGCGCCCGACCGGGATCCACCCGGCACGCCCACCAGGGGGCGACGCTCTGCCTACCAGGGGGCGGGTGATGTTCTGCCCCTCTGGGGCATCGCTCTGTCACGACCAGAGCCACTCCAGCGCCTGGGGCAAAGGCCAAGGAGCCATCCCCAGCGCCCAGGCCATCTTTGCTCCAATGGAGCCTAGCTGCGTGAGGGGAAGAGAGAGACAGAGAGGAAGGAGAGGGGGGGGGGGTGGAGAAGCAGATGGGCGCTTCTCCTGTGTGCCCTGGCCAGGAATTGAACCTGGGACTTCTGCACGCCAAGCCGACGCTCTACCACTGAGCCAACTGGCCAGGACCAAAAAAATTTTTTTTTAATTGAAGAAAACAGAGAGATTGATTAAGTCATCCTCAGTTGCACAGTAACTGGCCATGAAGCTGAACCTGTGTACCCTTTTATCTCAAGAACACAGTTCTTCATGATAAACCTGGGATCAGAGGAGAAACTTCCCTCTTCAAAGAAAAAAAAAATTTTTTTTTTAAGGTTTACATATAACGTCTACATGCCCATCTAACTCTGCTGGGGTTTTACAAGGTAGGATGACTGAGGATTTCTGTGAAATATCCAGAGAGCGTTTTAATTTAAATGGCCTCATTGCTGCTGTCATCACCAGCTTGGCCAGGGTCATCGGGGAGAGACAGCCACTTTCTGAGGAAGGAGCGTCCCGAGCTGTCATGGGGGTGGGAGAGTGCATGGGTGCCCGGAGTGACATTGGGGCCCGGATGGGGAAGACAGGGCCTTGGTGGACAGTAACAGAGGTGGGCACCAAAGTCGAGCCTCTGGGCACCAAAGCTGAGCCTCTGGACGCACAGGAAGCCACTGAATCTCCTCCCGACCTCTGCCCACGACCTGCTCTGCTGTGGAACCTGGGGTAAAAATGGGGTCGGGCAGGAGGGACTGCACTGAAGTGAGGGGTACCAAAGGAGGGGCAGTGCCGAGGGACCCCCGGGGAGGGCAGGGGGAGGCCACACTGGTTTCTGTTGGATGTCAGTGAGCACCGCCCATGTGAGCACCGCCCATGCCCGCAGCTGCGTGGCAGAGTCTCTGGGCCTCGGCACCGCGGACGTTTGGGGCTGGATGATTCTTTGCTGCTGGTTGGTCTTGTGTATTTAGTAGCATCACCACTGGATGCCAGCAGCTCTCCCCTCTCCTGCTGTGACAACCGAGAATGTCTGCAGACACTGCCACCTGTCCCCTGGGGGACAGAGTCACCTTCGATGGGAACCAGCCAGTAAAGGCAGCTCTTCAGATCCACACTAAGGGCCCATGAATTGTCGAGATGGCTGTCATGGAGCATTTCTCGTGGGTGAAAGGAGAAATATTGAAGATGTCTTATTTGGTTGGCTTCAAATATTGTCCAGGCTTGTTTCCCTCATGTGACTAGGGTGTGGGAAGTGGGGGAGCTGGCAGCCTGACGTCTCAGAAGGGGCCCTGAGCCCGCAGCTCCCGCCGGGCGTCTGCCACCCCAGCCTTGCATGCGTGTGCGCATACACACACACACACACACACACACACACACACACACACCTGTCCACATGCATGAGCGCACATGCACACATGTCTAGCCTCCTGGAGGCCGGACACCAGGTGCCTGAACTTGGAGAGGAAGCTGGACTCCTCCTTGGGGCCTGTTTGCTGGAGCCCCGAGGGCCACCTGGGCCAACCGCTCTGTCCCAGACAAACCATCCAAGTTCTCCAGCCTGTCAGGGACACGGAGTCCCCCACCCCACAGCTGGACATCAGTCTCTCTACCATTCAGCCCAAAGGGCTGAGAGAGAATCCCACTCCCTACCGCCGCCTTCGGAAGAGCTGCCGCTTGCCTCTCCACAGGCCCGGGGCCAGTGCGTCAGGGGCCCATGAACATGCCTGCGTTACTTTTAAACTCAGAAGACAAAACATGACCCTTTAGGTCACAGAGAATGTTCCTATTATATGGAGATATTATTTAATATATTGGCTGTATTATTATTTATATGTTAATAGTATGTATCTCATGACGTGATATGTCCATATTGGTATTTATACCAATTCAGTCATGCAATACACTAATATTATTTTTTTTTTTGCACTTTTCCGAAGCTGGAAACAGGGAGGCAGTCAGACAGACTCCCGCATGCGCCCCACTGGGATCCACCCGGCATGCCCACCAGGGGGCAATGCTCTGCCCATCTTGGGGCATTGCTCTGTTGCAACCAGAGCCATTCTAGCGCCTGAGGCAGAGGTCACAGAGCCATCCCCAGCGCCCGGGCCATCCTTGCTCCAATGGAGCCTTGCTGCGGGAGGGGAAGAGAGAGACAGAGAGGAAGGAGAGGGGGAGGGGTGGAGAAGCAGATGGACGCTTCTCCTGTGTGCCCTGGCCGGGAATCGAACCCGGGACTCCTGCACGCCAGGCCGACACTCTACCACTGAGCCAACCGGCCAGGGCCACACTAATATTATTTTATGAGGAGTCCCATGAAGGCCGAGGTGTTCGGGGCAGACACCGCCCCGTGGCCGGCTCCTAGCCCTCCCTCCAGTCAGTCTGCCTCCACCGCCCTCCCCCTCTGCCCACAGGTGCTCCTCCAGCTCCTTCCCACCCAAGTCCTATGAGGTCAAGTTAGCCATTTTCTGCTGCCCCCTCCTCGCAGTTCACCTCCCACTCTCCCTGCTCCCAGCTCTGTCTGGCCGAGCAGAGAGGAGCCGCTGAGAGTTGGGCCAGACCTCGCACTTGGTCCCCCTTAGTTCATTTGACCTTCACCAAGATGTGGCTCTGCAGATTCCACTTTGTCCCTTTCAGGCCCTCAGGCCTGAGGAGTTCAAGTCCAGACAGCCAGGCTGTTGCCCAACCTCTCAACCACAGGCCTACAGGTCTCAATTGACGGGTCAGTAAAACGGGTCAGGGCCTTCAGACAGGAGTCAGATTGTACCATTGTGATAGTATGACCCCCCCCAAATCTGGTGTGTTGGGTGGGAGGCCTCCCCTCCTTAAAGAGTCGAGTTTAAGCTCTCACATCTGCCTGCCCTCCTAGTCCACTTCCACCTTCACTCGGACCCCTACTCAATGAGGGTGGGCCTCAATTGTCCACTTACACTTCCCGATTCCTGATGAGAGCCATGTGTCCATTGTCTTTTTAATCTTTTTAATTTCCATATTCCTTTGTCCAGCTATCTAGATTTTTCTTACTGATTTTCAGGTGCTGGGTGGTGATCCTGTTTTCTCCCAGCCTCCTCACCTTTTAACCCATTCGTAATGACGGGTGTGTGTGCATGTGCATGCATGAGTGTGAGTGTGTGTGTGTGTGTGTGTGTGTGTGTAACAAGCTTCCGATATTTGTATTCTGGGTCTGCCGACATTTTCCTCCTGTGTCTTAGAGTTTGCAGCCTGCTTTCTAAGCCTCTAGGATGACCTTTTGAACCTGTTGACCACGGAAGCCTCACCCCCTAGGTGGGAAGTTTGCCGTCCTGGCCATGCTGTGACGTCCTTAAGGGCATTTCTCCCTCTCTAGGGCTCAGTCAAGAGATTCCACTCTCTGCCCTGCTTTTCAGAAACACCCTGAATCAGACCCCTCGCCCTCTGCCCCCACGGAAAACAGAGTGAGCTTTTAGAAAGGTCCATCAGCTTTCTTACAGCCCACCCCAGGCTTGGGGCTCTGGGCATGCTGAGAATTTAAGACTCAGCCCCACACCACACCCAGATGGCCCTGAAGGAGGTGCTGTCTCCAGAGAGGCCCCCTGAGACCTCCAGGAGCTCTCCACCCACTGCCCAGGAAGGCAAGAACCCCCGTGGTGCCCACTTCCCACCCCTCAGAACTTAGCCACAACCGGGTCTTGTCATAGGAGGAGCAGGTGCATGGTGGCAGTGAGCAGATGGGTGGGAGTTCACACCATCACCCCGTTCCCCCCACCCCAGGCTGTGAGGCAGGCAGGAAGAGCTGCTGGTGCCCCACCCCGTCCCCACCCCTTTAATAGCTGCAGTAGTGTGGCTCAGAGAGGGGAAGTGGCTTTTCCACCCTCACACAGCCAGGTAGAGGAGGGCCCGGGGAAGGGAAATGTTGGCATTCAGACATATTTTGAGCACTTTCCTGGTGACAGGTGAGGAGTGGGATGAACAGAGACCACACTGGAGGAGCCCGTCAGTGGGGGAGGGGCCAGGGCCGTCACTGCGGAGCCCCGAGGGTGCTCTCCATCCTGACCACACACCCCTGGCTGGTTGACTAGCCTATACCCCGTGTCTCATGAGGATTCATAGCCCACTGAGTCAACCTCCTGGAATGTGCGAGGCTCCCCCAATAGCAGGCCCCAGGACGCCTGCACAGACACGTGGTCCGGTGGAGAGGGGGCTGTTTGCTAAGAGAGGCTGTTAGCAAGAGAAATGTCAAGGGTTCAGCAAGAGATGAGCCATCTGGTCGTCCTGGGGTAAACAATTTACAAGAGATAAATCAAGCCAGCCCGCTGTCCTGGTTTTTCTTTGGACAGTGGGATGTGCAGTTTCCCTCCCGTCTGGGTATGGGGTGGAGAGAGAGAGGCTGTCCCAGGCACCCTGGCCCCAGCTCAAGTGCCTCCCTGCCCCAGGAAATGTCACATTTTTTCACACCTCTTTATGCCAGATGGTTAACCCACATTGGAAGGAGGGTAGGTTTTCTCCCAGAGGAACAGACTTATTTTCTAGAATCCAAAAACCTTGAATTTCTAGAATCTTCAGCCTTAAATCTATTTCCTGTTGGAAGAAGATTCCCCCCTACTGGTCTCCCCAGGTATTGCAGCCCTGGTCTACCAGGCTCTGCAGATGTCCACAAAAGCGAGAGAGGGGCTCCTTGCTGGCCCTTGGGAGTGACAACAGTGGATTCCCAAGCACGCAGGATATCTGTGTGGCTTAAAGCCTGAAATAAACAGCTTGTACTGGAATTGTCATCCTGGAGTTTCCGAAAGTGTTGCAAAACATTCTGGGCCAACCCTGGAGTTTGTGTACTACAAGCTGTTTATCAATATTCCCTCCTCGCCAAACATTCTTGCTCGGGTCTATTGGGAGATGATTTTGGTGGGAATGAATCTCCAATTTTGGAATGAAAATTGCCAAATTTGTAATAAAAGCCTTCGATTTTGCAATGAAATTTTTGTAATGAAAGAGGGCTCACTTTATAGAGACTCGTATTATAGAAAGCATGGCCAGAACAGGTTGTTCCCACAGAGACAAGGATGAGGATAGTACTAAGTTTGGAAGCTCATGTAATTAAAATAAAAGTGACATCTGGGGACTAGGATTTGGGGACTCTGCAATAACCTGTGAGATGCACATCCACAGAGTCACAGAAAGGTGATGAGTAAAAGTCTGGGGCAGTGGTAGTCAACCTGGTCCCTACCGCTCACTAGTGGGCATTCCAGCTTTCATGGTGGGCGGTAGTGGAGCAACCAAAGTATAAATAAAAAGATAGATTTAACTATAGTAAGTTGTTTTATAAAGATTTATTCTGCCAAACTTAGCAAAAATCCAACATAAAGTACTTGGTAAGTAATTATTATTATATGCTTTAACTTGCTGTAACACTGCTTTATACATTTTATAAAGTAAAGTTACTTCCCTACTTTATAAATCACCATTACTGCCTGACCAGGCGTGGTGCAGTGGATAGAGCATCAGACTGGGATGCGGAGGACCCAGGTTCAAGACCTGAGGTCACCAGCTTGAGCGTGGGCTCATCTGGATTGAGCAAAAGCTCACCAGCTTGGACCCAAGGTCTCTGGCTCGAGCAAGGGGTTACTTGGTCTGCTGAAGGCTAACGGTCAAGGCACATATGAGAAAGCAATAATGAACAACTAAGGTGTCGCAATGCACAACGAAAAACTAATAATTGATGCTTCTCATATCTTTGTTCCTGTCTGTCTGTCCCTGTCTATCCCTCTCTCTGACTCTCTCCCTGTCTCTGTAAGTAAGTAAGTAAGTAAGTAAATAAATAAATAAATCACCATTACTGTGGAACCGGTGGGCAGTTAGAAAATTTTACTACTAACAGAGATACAAAAGTGGGCAGTAGTTATAAAAAGGTTGACTACCCCTGGTCTTGGGAGTCAAAAAACCCAAGTTCTAGTCCAGCCTTTACCTCTTTCTAACTGTTTGACTTGGAGAAGTCACTAGTCCTCTGAGCCTCAGTTTCCTTATTTATAAAATGGAAGCCATTGAAATTACCTTACTTTACACTTGTTAGGACATACTATTTTTCCTCGTTAAAAGGAAGAAACACGCCTGACCAGGTGGTGGCGCAGTGGATAGAGCATTGGACTAGGATGCGGAAGACCCAGGTTCGACACCCCGAGGTCACCAGCTTGAGCGGGCTCATTGGGTTTGAGCAAGGCTCACCAGCTTGAGCCCAAGGTCGCTGGCTCAAGCAAGGGGTCACTTGGTCTGCTGTAGCCCCCCGGTCAAGGCACATATGAGAAATCAATCAATGAACAACTAAGGAACTGCAATGAAGAATTGATGTTTCTCATCTCTCTCCCTTTCTGTCTGGCTGTCCCTATCTCTGACTCTCTCTGTCTCTGCCACAAAAAAAAAGAAAAAAAATAGGAAGAACCAAACAATAATTGACAGCTTTTTCTACCACTTTGCACTGCTAAGGTTAGAGATGTGAGGTAGGGCATTAATTTTCTGTGGCTGCTGTAACTAAGACCATACACTGGGTGGCTTAAAACAACAGAAATGTGTCGTCTCACAGTTCTGGAGGCCAGAGGGCCATGCTCCCTCTAAAGAGTCCTTCCTCGCCTCTTCTGGCTTCTGGTGTTGGCCATCGCTCCTTGGCTTATAGCTGCATCACTCCAACCTTTGCCTCTTTTGTTACATGGCATTCTCCCTGTGTGTCTCTGTCTTCACAAGGAGTTATAAGGACACCAGTCATACTGGATTAAGGCTCACCCTAATGACCTCATCTTAACTTGATTATATATGCAAAGACCTTATTTGCAAATAAGGCCATATTCACAGGTACAAAGGGGTAGAACTTCAGCCTATGGTTTGGGGGATACAATTCAATCCCTCATAGGTAGAAAACACTTTGTTTATCCCAGCAGTTTAATAAGACATTGGGTGTGCCAAGGTGGGCCCCAAGCATTGGTGGGTGGCGCAAAGGGATGACAGATTGTTTGGAATAGGAAACCACAGAAGTATGTGTGTGATGGCTGACAGCTGGAGAAGGGGAGAAGGCTTTGGGGGAGGCAAGGGGACAACACATGAAATTCTCTGTGCGAATGACATTTCAGAATGGGGATTCTAAAATTTATTTCCAAGGGTGCTCCCCCTGCGGTCCCATGACCCTTAATGCTGCAGACTCTCTTCCTGATGGCACCCCGTTTTCCTTTTGAGGATTTAGTTCTTGCCCGCTGCTGTCGGCCTGATGGGACTGGCCCAGCGCCGCCTGGTCCCCTCACCAAGGAGAGGAGACACAGACCCTTGCCACGCTAGGCAGACACGGCCTCCCCGGAAGAGGAAACTGGACCAGAAGGACAGGACGCGGACCGTGCTGGATGCCATTCATCCTGCCCATGGTGGGACCCTGGTCGGAATGACTGCCGTGAATCCATCTTGGATTCTTGAGCCCTTGGTTCAGGCGCACTCCCAGGCCTGGTTCTCTGGACCCATTCTTTTCCACCAGCTCACAACCGATACCTCCAGAGTCCGCTGTCCCGGAAGCCTTGTCGCGGCCATGCTTTAGGAAGAACTACAGAGCTGGAGCAGGGAACAGCGTGGGGTAAAAGGAACAAACCTAAAAAATTAACAAAACGGCACAGAGGTGCCTGGAAGAAACGTTAAACCCCTCGAGCAACTCTGGGGATTGTGGAGAGAGCAGGGAGGGGACAGGGTCCTGGGTTCCTCACCGTGGCCTCAGCCTGGTTTAAGTACTAAAGGGAGGGGCAGCCACAAAAAGCCCAGAAGATGGGAGCGCCCCGGGACTGATGCTTGGGCATCCATGTCAAGTTCCAAGGAGCATGCCTGGAGCACAGACACAGGACAGTGGGGACCGCTACGTGACACACTGCCCTCCGAGAGTGAGGCCCCTCACTTTGGGCCAGCCACCTCCCCCACCCCCACCGGGGCTGGGCCACTGCTAAGCAGAGCCTCCCCGCACGCGTGCTGCTTGGATTCTGTGCCCCTCGGGCTTTATTGGTTTTCCTGCTTGCTGAGGTCAGCTTTGCCCAGCCCCCTGGCAGTTCCCATAAATGCCTAGAGTCTCGATAACCCAGTGTGGTAGGTTTACAAGGAAGCGTTCCCTGAGGGCTGGGCTGGCTGGAAACAGGTGCTTTGCTCCTTCCGAAGACAGTAATGCAGTCTGAGAGCAGTAAGGGGAGGTGGGGGTGCTGGGGGAGCCTAGAGCCCTGGGCTGGGGGTTGGCTGGTCTGGGCTCTAGCCCCAGCCAGCTAACTAGGCATTCGCATCTCTCTTGTGGGTAAAACAGGCTAAAACACATACCTCACAGCATGACTGTTGGGCTACAACAGATGTAGAATCAGCCTGAAAACCAGGATGCTCTAAGCCAGTGGTTCTCAACCTGTGGGTCGCGACCCCGGCGGGGGTGGAACGACCAAAACACAGGGGTCACCTAAAGGCATCGGAAAATACATATTTTATATGGGGTCGAATATATGTATTTTCCGATGGCTTTAGGTGACCCCTGTGTTTTGGTCGTTCGACCCCCGCCGGGGTCGCAACCCAAGGTTGAGAACCGCTGCTCTAAGCAAATGAAAGTACCAACCTAACCATAGCTATTATCATCACTATCATTAGAACCTAAGACCTACGGTGGCAGACAGAATAGTAACCCCCCTCCCCCAGTGACTTTCAACCTTGAATACTTTGTCCACTTTGAGTGAGGGTGAAAGCTATGAGACTGAAAGCATGAGAGGGACTCGGTGTGAATGAGATTCTTTATCTCTGGCTCTGGAGATGGGCCGCCACGTGGTGAGGGATACAGGGATACAGAGGCCTCTAGAAGCCGAGAGCTGGCCCAGGGGACAGCTGGCAAGGGAGCGGGACCTCAATCCTACAGCCACATGGAACTGAACGAGGCCAGCAATAATGATCTTGAACATGGATTTGTCCCAGGTCCTCCAGACAAGAGCTCAGCCTGACCAGTATCTTGAATTTCAGCCTTGTGACACCCTGAGCAGAGACCCCGGCCTGCTCACGCCGGCACTCTGCCCTGCAGAACCGGGAGCTCTTCGGTGGGGACTGTGTGAAGCTCTGCTAGGTTTGAGGCTGTTTGTTACGCTACAGCAGAAACCCCACCGCCCGCTCTGTAAAGGGAGCCTTACCATGGAAGTCTCCTACATGACCTGCCCTCCCAGGGTAGCCTGATGGTTAGAGACAAGTCCCAATCCCGACTGTACCGTAGCTCACTGGCTGTGTGATGTTGGCTGCACAACCTCCCTCACCTCTCAGAGCCTCAGTTCCCTCATCTGTAAAATGGGGATGGAAATGAAACGCGTGTAAAGCATTGGAGCAGTGTACATTGTGAGGGCCTGTTGTAAATGCTTGAGACGTGTGAGTATGGTACATGTGGATGATTAGAATCAGCTGACAGCTAACCACAGCGCACTGGTGGTCTTCAGAGCCCCGCCCCACACACCGAGAACATGGGAACCAGCCCTGACCTGGGAGCTACAGGCCACTTGGGGAATCAGGACCCTATAAAAAGAGAGCCCCAACTTTGAAGGAAATAGGTGGCATGTACATAATCCTCTTAGTGGGCACAGCAGAGCACAGACCAGGCCTCGGAGCTCACAGCTCCCCCTTGGAGTCTGGCTTAGGCCTGGGTGTAGTTTCTTCCTCAAGATCCCACTGCACTGATTTACTTGAGGAGGAAACTTTTTCTAAAGGATTCCGCTACTAAGCCTCCATCTCATGGGGAAATTGGAAGCCTCGGACACTGCTGGGGGCATGTAAAATGGGCAGCTGCTTTGGAAGATGGTTTGGCAGGTCCTCACGTGGGTAAATATAAGGTTACAATATGATCTGGCAATTCCGCTCCTTGGTACACACCCAAGAGAAATGAACGCATGTCCAATAAAAACCTGTGCACAGATCTTGGCAGCATTATTCATTAACAGCCAAGAAAGGAAAACTACCCAGTTGCTAAATGGATAAACAAAAGATGGCATATCCATACCATGGCATGCTATTCCTCTATATAAAGGAACAAAGTGTGGATGTATGTTACAGCACGGATGAATCTTGACAACACTATGTTGAGTGGAAGGACCCAAACATGAAAGGCTACATATTTTATGATTCCATTTACATGAAAATGCCAAGCAGGCAAATCTATAGAGACAGGAAGTAGATTAATGGTCGCCAGGAGCTGGAAGCAGAGAGAGTGGGAGTGACTGTCAGTGCGTAAGGCGTTTCTTCTGGGAGAGATCAGTGTTCTGGAACAAGATGGCGGTGATGGCCGCTCAACTTCGTGAGCTAGTGCTGAAAACCACGCACTGAGCTGAACACTTTAAAAGAGTGAATTTTCTGGTACGCGAGTTATATCTCAATTTTTTAAAATCAATTTTCAAAACACTTCTGACTGTTAGTAGCGACATGACCTTGCACAGGTGACTAGGCCTGAGCTCCCCAACTCCCCAGCCTTAGAACAGGACCATAACCACAGTGCTGCCACGCAGGTCTGCTGGGGTCACACAGGAAAATGCAAGAGGGTGGTGAACACACAAGACAATACACAGATGATGTGCTACAGAACTGTACACCCGAAACCTATAGAATTTTATAACTTTATGAACCAAAGTCACCCCAGTAAATCCTATTTTAAAAAATGTATGAAAGCAGTGCTCAGTAAATGGAGGTTTCAGAATCCATGTTGGGATTAGTCATTGGGAGAGGAGGAAGTCGGGGGGGTCTCCCCAGGGCCTGCCTCCCCCAGCAGCTCTGCCCCCTGATACCCACGCCGCCGAGCTGATCGTCCCCATCTGTCCAGCCCTCTGCCCTGGCCTACCTTGTCTTTCTCAGCAACCTGATGAGAAGGGTCATGTCCTATGTTAGTGTGTCCCAAATGTCATTCATTTATCCCCTTCCCAATTTTCCCCATCAGGTGAGTACCAGCTGTATCCTAAGGTACTAAATACTTTTCTTTTTACAGATTTTATTTATTGATTTTAGAGAAAGGAGAGAGAGAGAGAGAGAGAGAAAGGGGGGGTGGAGCGAGAAGCTTCAACCTAAGTTGCTTTCTGTATGTGCCTTGACCGGGCAAGCCAGGGGTTTTGAACCAGCAACCTCAGCATTCCAGGTCAATGCTTTATACACTGCTCCACCACAGGCATTCCCTTAATATTTTTCTTTAAGTCAACTCACTTTTCAAAAAGGTAAGAGTATTTTTTCTGCCCGACCAGGCGATGGCGCAGTGGATAGAGCATTGGATTGGGATGCAGAGGACCCAGGTTCGAGACCCCGAGGTCGCCAGATTGAGCACGGGCTCATCTGGTTTGAGCAAAAAGCCCACCAGCTTGAACCCAAGGTTGCTGGCTCCAGCAAGGGGTTACTCGGTCCGCTGAAGGCCCGCGGTCAAGGCACATATGAGAAAGCAATAAAGGAACAACTAAGGTGTTGCAACGTGCAATGAAAAACTAATGATTGATGCTTCTCATCTCTCTCTCTGTTCCTGTCTGTCTGTCCCTGTCTATCCCTCTCTCTCTCTGAAAAAAAAAATTAAAAAAAAATAAAGAGTATTTTTTCTTTTCGTATTTTTCTGAAGTGAGAAGCAGGGAGACAGAGAGACAGACTTCTGCATGTGCCCAACCAGGATTCACCTGGCATGCCCACCAGGGGGCAGTGCTCTTCCCATCTGGGCTGTTGCTTCATTACAACCAGAGCCATTCTAGCACCTGAGGCAGAGGCCATGGAGTCATCCCCAGCGCCCGGGCCAACTTTGCTCCAATGGAGGCTTGGCTGCGGGAGGGGAAGAGAGAGACAGAGAGGAAGGAGAGGGGGAGGGGTGGAGAAGCAGATGGGTGCTTCTCCTGTGTGCCCTGGCCCGGAATGGATCCTGGGACTTCCACACGCCGGGCCGACACTCTACCGCTGAGCCAATCAGCCAGGGCAAAAGTAAGAGTATTTTAAAAAGACACCTTAACCTGTAAACACTGAGCCAAGCAAGGTCATTTGCCATGAATTAATAACATAGGGACCACAAAGTAGTCAAACTGAACACAAGACCAGGTTCAAGTGCAGGCGGGCACAGTTGCCTGCGAAGCCCCTGCACCTTCAAGGGAGGAGGCTAGTGGGTCCCGGTGAGGCAGCAAGGACATTAGCAACAAGCAGACTTTCTCACTGGCATAATCGAGATGGAAAGTCCATTGAAAAGGAACTTATGCAATCTGGGAGTCACTGTTATTTTATGCCTGCACCTCCTAAATTATCTCATCTCCTGCAGATTGTGACTTAAATATCACCTCTTTGTGAGTCCTTTTCTAGCCCCTCATCTCTATGGGTCTACCCCGCACCCATTTCCCAATCCCTCCTTCCTGCTTTATTATTATTATTATTATTATTATTATTTTATTAAAGGAATTTTTTAAATTCATTTTAGAGAGGAGAGAGGGAGAGAGAAGGGGGAAGGAGCAGGAAGCATCAACTCCCATATGTGCCTTGACCAGGCAAGCCCAGGGTTTCAAACCGGTGGTCTCAGCATTCCAGGTCTACACTAGGCACTGTGCCCCCACAGGTCAGACCTCTGCTTTATTTTCTGTCTTTATCATTGAATACCATTTGATATCCTATACGCTACATTTTCCTGTTGTTACCCCAGCTAGAAAGCAAGCTCTAAGAAGTGGCTTACTACTAAGGGCCCAGCATTTCCAGGAAGTGCCTGGCACCTACGAGGCATTCAGTAAATTTCTTCTGAATGAACAGATGGATGAATGGATGGATGAATAAGTGAATCTTGTCTCTCCAGAGGCTTTGTACTATAACACTAGCTTTGTACCAGGTCTTCCACTTAGGAGATGGCCCAGTAAGCAACTGCTGAGCGAGAAAGTGAATGAATTAATTAATCAATGAATTTTTGCCGGGACAGTGAAGCTCCCATTTTTTTTTTTGAGATAACCCAGACCTCCTGTGTGTATGTTTTCAAAGTCCCCAATTTTAAATTCTTCCTGCAGATTGTCTCCAGGACTCAAAAGAACGAAGCCTTTGCCAAGAAAAGAGGCTGAATTCCCAGGCCTCCGGTTTAGATGAACTCGGGATGGTTTACCAGGAAAAGCAAGTCAGAGACCCCAGGAAGTTGTAGGGAGGGCGTTCCCCAGGGAACACGTTCTCCTTGCCCTCCTGCCCAGCGCCCCTGGCACGCTGCCGAGTGAGAGAAGCCAGCCAGACGCACAGGCACGCTGCGCTCACTAAGCGATCCTAAGTACATCAAGATGGGCACGCTGACGCCAGCATCAGGGCGGATCTGGAATGAATCGGGGGGCTGTTAAGATCGCCGACTAAAGCCTCTTCTCACAGGAAAAATATTTATTTCAGCAAGCTCTGCTTTTTGGAGAGCCGTGCCTGTAACAGTCTGCATCGATCTAGCAGAGTTTTGGCTACTGCTGCTTTTTGTCTCCTCTCCTGTCTCAGGCAGTGTGGGCTGTGTGTGTGTGTGTGTGTGTGTCCACGATTATTAAGCAATCAGCCTGCAGACACAGCCAGGACACTCTGCTCTACTTTAACCAGAAAAAAAAAAAAAGGACACAAACTGAGTTCATGACGTGGGAAACAAGACCTGCGTGTTTTATCTGCAAAGATGCCTGGTTGCAAGAGGCTATTGCTCCTTTCCTTCCCTAACATGCTCCTTTTTCCCCCCTGGTTTTGGGGGATAATACAGACAAGTATAAAGACGGGAGCGAAACTCACTCCTCTTCCAAGGAGCCACGATCAGCCTTGAGCGCCCAATTCTCTTCATTCTTTCTCTGCTCTTTGGAGCCTAAGGGTTTGAATTCCAGCCTGGACACTTGCTGGCTGTGTAACCCTGACGGTCACATCACCACTTGGAACCTCTGCTTCTTCATCTGTGAAATGGAGTAAGAACTGTACCCACCTCTGTGCGTTGTTGAGAGGAGTAAACAACAAGAGAAAGTACATACAGACTTAGTTTCTAGAACATAAGAAATGCTCAAGACATGCTACCTATTTTTATAAGATAAGTAGATATCATTTGTATACCTTCTTTTTTTCTTTTCACCGTTCTCATAAGCATTTTTAAAAACTGTAAAATATTCCATTGCAGGGCTACACCAACATTATTTTTCAGCCGTTCCCTGTGGATGGAAATAGAGGTTGCTTCCACAGTGTTACAAAAATTACCGTGAGAAACTTCTCTAGATTCAAATCTTGGTCTGCATTCGAGGTTCTGCCTTTAGGATGAATAGGATGAATTCTCAAAAGTGGACTTACTGGGTCAAATGATGTGAACACTTCCAAGAACCTCAATGTATCCCATCTAGCACTGCGAGTTTAGTTTCCAGGAGGATTACCCAGAGCCGTCTGTGAGAGGTTCCGTCTCACTGGGTCCCGGCTGCAGTGACGGTCACTGCCTTTCGCTGTTGTGGATTTGACAGGCAAAAATGTCATCTCAATTCTTTAGTTTGCATTTAAAGTTTTTTCCTCACTATTTTTCTAATACTGATCTTACTAGCTACAATTTGTTGAATATTTGCTATAAGCCACGCATGGGCTAAGGCAGGGGTCCCCAAACTACGGCCCGCGGGCCGCATGTGGCCCCCTGAGGCCATTTATCCGGCCCCCGCCACACTTCCAGAAGGGGCACCGCTTTCATTGGTGGTCAGCGAGAGGAGCATAGTTCCCATTGAAATACTGGCCGGTTTGTTGATTTAAATTTACTTGTTCTTTATTTTAAATATTGTATTTGTTCCCGTTTTGTGTTTTTACTTTAAAATAAGATATGTGCAATATGCATAGGGATTTGTTCATAGTTTTTTTTATAGTCTGGCCCTCCAATGATCTGAGGGACAGTGAACTGGCCCCCTGTGTAAAAAGTTTGGGGACCCCTGGGCTAAGGGCTCTTTGTAAACTATCTTAATCACTCTTGGGTAAGAAGTGGCAGCAGGGTCTTAAACAGACGTTTGTACACCTGTGTTCCTAGCAGCGTGATTCACAATAGCCAAAGGGTGGAAGCAACCCCAGCATCCACTAACAAGGGAATGATGGATAGACTAAATGCAGTGTGTGCACACAATGGAATATTACTCAGCCTCGAAAAGGGACTGAATTTTGACACATGCTACAGCACGGATGAACCCTGAGGGTGTGCTGAGGGACGTCAACCAGTCACAAAGGGACCAGCATTGGGTGATTCCACTTACATAAGGTTCCTACAATAGTTCATAGAGACAGAAATTAGAACGGTGATTATGACAGGCTGAGGGACAGGGGAGTGAGGCATTATTGTTTAAGGGGGTGCACAGTTTTGGTTGGGGAAATGGAAAAATCCTGAAGATGACTGGTGGTGATGGTTACACAACAGTGTGAATATACTTAATGCCACTGAACTGTCCACCTGGAAATGGTTAAAATGGTAAATTTAATGTCATGTATGTTTTACCACAATAAAATAAAATCTTTTTTTTTTTTAATTCAGCGAGAGGAGAGGAGGCAGAGAGACAGACTCCGCATGCGCTATGACTGGGATCCACTTGGCAAGCCCACTGAGGGGGCGATGCTCTGCCCACATGGGGTGTTGCTCCATTGCTAGCAACCTAGCCCTTCTTAGTGCCTGAGAGTAGGCCACGTAGCCATCCTCAATGCCAGGGGCCAACTCGCTCCAGTCGAGGGCCATGGTGCAGGAGGGAGAGAGAAAGAGAGAGAGAGAGAGAGAGAGAGAGAGAAGGCTAAGGGGTGGAGAAGCAGATGAGCAATTCTCCTGTGTGCCCTGTCCAGAAATTGAACCCAGGACATCACACACCGGGCTGATGCTCTACCACTGAGCCAACTGGCCAGGACAGTAAAAAAATCTTAATCAATCCTCATGACATCCAACAAAGTACATTATTACCCACCCCCTTCTTTAAAAGATGATGAAACTACTGCTCAGAGAGGTTAAACACACTCCCAGAGTCACACAGCTTATAAGTAGTAGAGACAGGCTTAGACGCCAGGTCGTACCCTTGAAGGCTATATTATCCTACAAAAATTCCGCGGACGCGGAGTCAGAGGGAAAATTCCGCCAAAGTCAAGGTAGCACATGGAGTTAGCGAGACACAGTGCCAGACTTCGGAGCTGCTGGTCCTTGTGGTTCAGAGTTCAATTCTAAATTTATTCTCTATCCTCCTTGTGGGTTCTAACTATGGCCAAACAAGTTCTTCCAGCTTAATCAATGACGTGGGTGCATTGTTTTGAAGATCAAACCTTTTTCCTGGTATGACAGTAATAAAATAACGCAGAGCTTGTTTGGAGAAACAGTCTGTTAGCAGCCATCTGGACTGAGCCTGAGCTCGCTGATGGGGCACACATGTGATTGTTGACTAATTTCTCAGGGATAGTGATTTTTTTTTTTAATTTTTTTATTTATTTATTCTTTTTAGAGAGGAGGGGGGAGGGGGGGAGAGAGAGAGAGAGAGAGAGAGAGAAGGGGGAGGAGCAGGAAGCATCAACTCCCATATGTGCCTTGACCAGGCAAGCCAGGGTTTTGAACCGGCAACCTCAGTGTTTCCAGGTTGACGCTTTATCCACTGCGCCACCACAGTCAGGCCAGGGATAGTGATTAAAACCATTTCCTAACCCCGAGTCTGAATTTCTCCTCCTGAATGAGCCTGAAACAGAGCCTTGGGAAAGAACTAGGCAAAAAAATCCCCTCTAACCCGAACCAAATGTAAAATTTTCCTAAAATTATTGGCTAAGAACAAAAATAGGACTTTTTAGAAAGTCTCCAGGTCAGGGAAGAATGGCAGAGTCTTTGGGGACTCACAGGCTGGTCCCCACTTCTTTGGACAGGTATTGAGGTGGTTGACTGGGCTGTTACCCTTCTCTGACATGCTGCCTCCACTGGGGTGGAGCAGGCACGTGACCCTTGTGATCTGGCCACCAGTGACTGAACAAGCCTTGGACACTGGACCCAGGGGAGAACATCTACTTCCTGGCCAGGAACATACAACTTCTGATGGTTGGTCCAAAAGGATGAGGCTACATATTGTATTTCTCCCTCAGAAATGTAAATCAAGAGATACAGAACGTTCCAACTGGTGCAGATACTTGTGCTGAAGGGTCATGGATGTTTGGTGTTGGAATTGCCACTCTGGGGGCACACGCACACAGATGTATGCAGAAGAGGGGTAGATGCTGGGCACCTGGGATGTCAGTGATAGCATTGAGTGGCTGGATCAACCTTCACCTGAAACCCACCCTACCACTGGACTTTCCAAATTCACTATATTATATTTTCTGGGTTTTGGGGTGTGTGTGTGTGTGTGTGTGTGTGTGTGTGTGTAATAACCAAAAGGAACATTTCTAGAACCTTCTAACGCATCCTTTTTTTTTTACCTGAAATTGTTAGAGTAGATTTTTGATCCACAGAACCCAAACCGACCACACTAAGGCAGGCAGAAGCCCTTTGAAAGAGTTCAGGATTCAAAGCAGTGTCCCTGCATGTCCCAGTGACAAGCTCCCCTTTCCTGGTCTGAGGCACTTGGAAGAGGGACAAAGAGGTCAGAACTTTGCTGCAGGAACACCCTGTCCTCATGACGACCCCTTCTCAGCCTCAGAACTGCTGTTATCAGAATCTCTCTGGAGGTTGGACAAAGGGTGAAGCCAGGAACTCCTAAGGTTGAAGGGCAGGTCAGGGGCCTGGGAGAGAAGGCACAGGATGCTGGTGGGGCAGAAATATGTCTTCTGTTTCCCTTGGGCCCCCGAAGCACAGCTGTTGTCCACAGTGAGTTTAGCTGACAATGGGTACGAATAGCATTCACTCGACAGATGGTGACCCAGTGTTAGGGCCCTACTGGGAGTAAACCGAGTCTCATCAAGGCAAAGTGGCTTAGCAGTAAGTGGTGGCCCTGGGATTTGAACCTGCGTCTAATGGGCTTCAAGTGTGTATGGCCAGTAGCCACGGCTGCCATCACAGCCGCCTGGCCCATGCACGTTCGCATTTGATTCGGACAGACGGTAATGAAACAACAGAGCCAAGAACTGGTGGGCCATCATCTTTATCCTAGCTTGCACCCGGCGGGCAAGAAATACACACAGTGGGAAAACACTTCCCTTTCCATTCAGGGCTCCCAAAGCCACTGACTTATCCAAGTTTCCTAGAATCAAAGGTTTGTACCTCACCAGCCTTATTCACCTCTGTTCCCCATCTCCTTCTCTCTGCACAAACTCTGCACAAACTGGCTTCTCCTTCAGCACTCCGCCATCTTGGCTGCTTCTCCTCTCCTCCACGTGGCCTTTCTCTGCTCTACTACAGCATGGGCTCCTCTCCTTTATAGTGTAGAAATCAAAACCTTTAATCCAATATACAAAATAAGGAAGTCTCTGATACAAAGTCACTTATCTGAGGCATAATGGGATTCCTCATAAGAGTGCACCACCCCCTATCATGCAACAGTCAAGGGTGTGGAGAAAAGCTTAGTTTTAAAACTAAGCCTTAGGCTATAATGACTTTGCCAATGTACAGCCTGTCTCCCACACCCAATGCAAACTATAAGCGAGCAAACATATATATCAGATTTGCAAACTTATTTAACCCACAAAGTGTGACCTCTTTTTCAATATTCGCCCTTGAATTTCCCTTCCAGCTGGTTCTGCAATCAGTGGCCCTTCCAGACGTCCCTCAGAGGCTGCAAGGAGCTGACTGCTGACCAGGAAAAGGATTTGCCACAAACTTGACTCTGCCAGACCCTCTGGAGGCGTGGGTGTGTCCAGCCCACTTGGGGGCATCTGCTTTTGTCATCAGACAGGGCTACCTTGGGGAGGACCAGATCCCCTAAGGAAGGGGAAAACCAAAAAGAACTAGAAGTAAATTTCCAAAAAGAAATAAATAAGCAATAAGAATTGGCCACATCTGTGAAAGTGAGTGCTTCTTAAGAGCCAGGCACTGGGCTGGGGTTTGAGCCCAGGTGGTGGACATCTAGGTGCTGCTATAAAGACTGCAGGGTCAGCCCTGGGCCAACCGTAGAAGGCATCGAAGCCCAGCACCCTTAGGCGGTTCTTCAGCCAGGGTCCACCCAGGACCCTCCTATGGGTGCCCAGCACAGTCCTTCATCGTGGGCTTCCCGCTGTTTCTCAGGGCCCCAGGGGAGTAAGCCAAACTGAAATCATGATGCGGTTTGGATCCCTGGTCCCACGTTCACTAGCTCTGCGACTTGGGGTAAGTCAGTGCTCCTCTCTGAGCCTCAGTTTTCTCACCTACACAATGAGGGGCTGGTGCTAGACCAGAAGTTTTCAAACTGCTGACTGCACCTGTCTGTGGGCCTTGAGCTCAACTGATGGAGCTACGACAGGCATGTGTTGATGTTATTCCACCTCCACGGTGATGTGTACACCCCGTCCTTTCCGGGAATGACCTCGTGCCCATCTGATCTCACCTGGCACCTCGCTCGGAGCTGCTGCTGGGCGCAACGTGCTTCCTGGTTAAATGACTCACGCTCTCTGTTCCGTTTTTCTGCGCAATGTCTGCCAGCCAGCCGTGAGTGTGGCTTGGTCGGAACGAGGGTCAGGCAGCCCTGACTTGGAGGCAGGTCCGCCCTGACTTCAGTCTGGCTGCCTCTCAAGCCTTCGGTTCAGCGTCTATCATAAGAAATAACTCCACCTACTTCACGGGGCAAAAAGTATTAGCTAAGAACAATAATGAATTTAAATTGAGATAATGCACGCAAAGCTCTTGGCTTTGGGAGAAGCACATGGTGACCCTTTTAACACAACAGACTCCTTGAGGTCAGGACAGCCCTGGGTACCTTCCTACCACCAACAGCTCAGTCGGAGCTTGGGTACCTATTTTCTGGCTGATCGGCTGCAGCTGAGCCAGGAGAGCAATGGCCATCAAGGACTTAGTCTCTGCTTTCTGGTTTTGTTCACCTGGTTCCCAGCCGTCTCTTCTCCCCTCCAAGGCAGCCTTGGGCCCCCACCCCCAGAAAAGACTTAGTTCAGCCTCACCCCCTTTGAGAATGCGTGTTTGGTAGACCACGTTCCTGGGGTTTATATTGCTTAAGGCAACAAAAGACCACCGAGATCTCTGTGGATGGACAAATGGTCTGATTGGCGGGTTCCCGGTGCATTGTCCGCCCGTGTGCCCGCTGCACTCAGCTCTGGGCAGCACTCTGAGCGAGAGCCAGGGCAGCGGCCGAGCTTTCTGGCTTCCCTCTGCCCTCCAGTCTACTTCCGATCTGTGTGCAGCAGCTGTCAGGAGTAGAAACCGCTGAGAGACAGACCTCCTCTCAGTGCTCAAATCAGGCAGAATCCCACAGGGAAGTTGGGGGGGCGTGGTCACCGCGTTCCTATGGGACGCTAGGCAAATCACGCCACCTCTCAGAGCATTGGTTTCCGTATCTCCAACGGCTTAGAACAGAAACTGCAAATTGGTTTTGGCTCATGTTCTAACACCAACTGGTAGGCGTGGGATGCTTTGATGTCGTGTTGCGATGGATTCTGAGCCTGTGTTTCGCTCGCTAAAAAAGGGGTGCTGTGATTGATTGCCAATGTCTGCCGCGAAATCAAAGGATGGGCAAAAATGATACATTTGGTGTCCCACACTCACACTCACCACCCCAACCCAGAAAAGCCCTATAAGGTTCCTCAAAGTTTGAAGTGGCTCAATTCTTAAGATCTCATTGGATCACACAAAATTTAAGATCTTTCTGTTGATTTGACCTTCTTTTCTAACAACATCCAGGCTTCTCATGATCTGTGAACCATTACCACTTTTCAGCACACACGACTGAGCCACCACATCCCACAGCCGCAGTGACTGGGTCAGCCAAGGAAATCTCTGCCAGGCCAGGGCAGGCCATTAAAAATCAGCCCTAAGATCGCCCATCCCCAGCCACCCCCAGGGTCCAGCCATATCTGAAGCTCACCCTACCCTACACTGTGAAATTCTGTGAGCCAGTGAATCGTCTTCTTTTTTTTTTTTTTCTTTTTTGCTAAAACTGGCATGAATCAGAGTTTCATCACTTATAGCTCAAAGAGTTCTAATAGGCCCAGAATAGGCACCAAAGAGGGTTTGGCTAATATGACAGTGAGAACATCTGGGTCTTTCTTTTCTTTTCTTTTCTTTTTAACCCAGCCAAGACAAGGGGCCTAGAATGCAGAGAAAAGGCAGCAATGTGTTCAGGTGAAGAAGCCTGGGAGACCCCTTCTGTGGGGTCTCTGTGATAAGACGACCTCTGCTTTGGATCAATTGGGTTAAAAAGAGGCCAAATTGTCTGAAACATGCTTTTATTCTCCTTAAAACCAAGCTTTCATGAACTTTTTTTTCCTTAGCTTTCTGGGGCACTGAATCTAGCTTGGTTAAAGTTTGTTTAAAACATTGACACAAATCATAAATACCCTTGAGAAGGACCATTAACCCATCAACCAGAAAAGTTAATATCCCTGCTCACACACACCCACCCCCGTCTCCTCCAGTTAAATGGACTGGAACCCCCGCCCCATCCCCAAGGAAACTTCCCTGCCTTGTCTAGACCATTGCAAAATTGGGTTTCTTCTTAAAGTTCTTAATATATCGGCTTACTGGCCTGGCTCCTTCTCAGTGCAGGGAGCAGGACATGGGACTAACAGCTCTGGGCATTTCTGGAGTCTAGTTGCTGAAGTTTTTTCTGGGGCAAATTCTTCTCTACTCCCCCCTCCACCCTCCACATCTGGGAATCTGAAAGGCCCAGCAGCAGCAGGAGAATAGTGAAGGCTTTGGAGTCAGACGGACCTGGGGATGAAGAACAGTCTGATTCATACTTGTTGTGTCATCGTGGACAAATTGCTTAACCTATTTGAACCTCAGTTTTCCTTTCTGTAAAATGGGGATAATCATACTACCCCTCCATAAGATCATTTCTGAGAATTTGATGTTGCAATGCTTGCACAATGCCTAACTTAGTAAATGGTAGTTATAGTAATAACGTTCCTGTCATTCTCATTTTGATCAGCTTAGACCAGGGCGGGAAGACAACAGGGTGGAGAAGAGAGAGAGAGAAGGGTGTTTGGGACACCCTCAGAACTTCTGCATCATTCTACAATGGGGGATGGTCATGACCTCCCCAGCCACCCTAGTTTGAGACTTGCTCTTTTCTGCATGCTGGGTCAGCCTATAGAGAACTATCTGCTTCATCTTTCCAGAGGGTTGATTGATCTTTCTTTCCCACATGGGGAAACTGAGGCTGAGTCTCTGCGCAGATCCCAGAGTCTGTTGACAGAGCCTGAGCTGTGGCAGAAGCTCTGGCCACAGGGTCTGTGGGGCTTTTATTACAGTGGCCTGAACGGACCGCGACAGTTGATGTACACCCTCATTGTTCTTCTTTGTTTCTCCATGACCAATGAAATGTGTGCTCATTTCTGTAACAGGCAATCGTTTGAAAAATATTACTATACTTTCCTCTTTGCCTTTCTGGGTAAACAGTATCCCCTTCACATCAGGTCTGGATATGTACAGAGGACTACAGAGCCGCACCATGGCGATAGTCAGTTCCTCGTAATCAAAACAGATTTTCCCGTGACATAATAGACTTAAAAGCCACCACTGTGAGAAAACATTTTTTTAAAAGTCCATTAGCTAAAAAAAAAAAAAAAAAAAAAAAAGCCATTAGCTAATGCCTGACCAGGCGGTGGCGCAGTGGATAGAGCATTGGACTGGGATGCAGAGGACCCTGGTTTGAGACCCCAAGGTCACCAGCTTTAGCGCGGGCTCATCAGATTAGAGCAAAAAAAAGCTCACCAGCTTGGACCCAAGGTCGCTGGCTTGAGCAAGGGGTTACTCGGTCTGCTGTAGCCCCACAGTCAAGGTACATATGAGAAAGCAATCAATGAACAACTAAGGTGTCACAATGCACAACGAAAAACTAATGATTGATGCTTCTCATCTCTCCATTCCTGTCTGTCTGTCCCTGTCTATCCCTCTCTCTGACTCTCTCTCTGTAAAAATAAAATAAAATAAAATAAAAAATAAAAAATATATATATATATATATATATGAGTCCATTAGCTGCTAATTAATGTAGCACAGACATAGAATTTTCCCAAACTGTTGAGAAAGGAGAAGAGTCTTCCTTCATGACCTAGGGCAGGAGCACAAGCAAAGAAGGAAGAAGGGCATCCCCTCCGACCCTCTTGGCTTCAGCCCGGAAAGGACAGGAGCATGTACGAGGTGGCTACCTGGGTTCAAATCCCGGCTCTGCCACTTACTAGCTATGTCATCATGAGTAAATCACTTTACTTTTCTGTGCCTCACTCTCCTCATCTGTAAAGTGGGACTAAGAGTAGCTCCTTACAGAGTTGCTGTGAGCATTATGTGAATTCAGGTGTGAGGTGCTTAGAATGGACTTTGGTGGATAATAGGCTTTTGTGGATAATTCTATGTATTCATGTTTTTTTAATGTGAGTAGAGTCAGCTCCAAGTCAGGGGTTCGCACGACCCCCCTGGGGGCCCAAAGGGGGAAGCTGCATCGAGACCACCAGCCACCAGTTTAGAGTGGGGACCCTGAGACGCAGCAGGTTGAAAGGAAGGAAGCTCTGATGTTCCGCTTTTCCTGGCTACACGGGGTTCCCCGTGGCCAGGATAGGGATCCACATATGCTGAGGACACGCTGTTAGGGCAAGGGGCATTGTGACTGCAGCTGGGGCCGGCGGTGACAGCCAGGGTCAGGGGCCAGCTGCAGTGGAGATGGGGGTTTCTGAGCCAAGGTGGAGACAGGGAGCCAGGCAGGGTCCCAGGCCCTGAGCTCCTCCACAAACACTGGAAAGGAAACGGCCACCTGGGCAATACACATGGCTGCTGAGCCTGCCCTGTTCCCCTCGCTGTGGAGTCTCACCGTGGACACACCTCCGGACACACAGACCCGAGGGCGCCATCCTAGAGAGAGCCGAGGGGGGAGCCCAGAGACACCTGAGCTGAGCATTACCCGAAGACCTGCTGTCCTAGATCAGATTAAACTGACCAGATTACACGAAATCTGGTGTTTTCCCTTGTTGCCCTAGGACTGGGGTTTGTGAGAAAGCTCAGGTCAATTACGGGAAATTAAAAAAAAAAACAAAAAACACCTCTCCACATCCACACAGGACAGTGTGAGTAAATGGGCCCCATGTCAGTCACCAAGGGGGATGCTCCTGTGGGTGGAGCCACACCATCCACTCCGCACGGTGTCTGCAGCGTGGCCAGTGCTCAGTGATCGTCCAGGGAAGTGTAACTGGGCTTCCGCTCTGGCCTGATCGGCAGTGGACCGGCCACTCTGAGACTGCAGAGGGGGAATTCTGTTCTCAGCTTCCAGGGCACAGGCTTTGGGGTCAGACCCTGCTGGGTGCAAAGCCTGGCTCAGCCCTCGTGTGGACAGCTTCTGATGTGGCCCTGGTAACCCCACCTCCTGGAGGTCAGACTCTCTTAAGTGTGAGTGGACCTAGTGACTTGCTTTTAATAAATGGAATATGGCAAAGTAATGGAATGTCATCTCCACAATCAGGTTTAGAAGACATTGACTATACTCTCTCTCTCTCTATACACACACACACACACACACACACACACACACACACACACATACGCACACACACACACTCCTTCTTGGCCTGATAAAGCAAGCTGCTATGTTGGGGAGGCCCATGTGGCTAGGCACTGAGGCCTCCAGCCAATAGCCACAGAGGAACTGAGGCCTTCAGTCCAAGGACCCACAAGGAACTAAATCCTGCCCATGTTACTGAGCAAACCCAGACACAGCCCCTGTCCCAGCTGAACCTTGAGATGACTGAGCCCTGCCGTCACCGTGGCTGCAGCCTGTGAGAGACCCTGAATCAGAGGACCCAGCCAAACCACACCTGGACCCCCCCACCTGCAGAAACTTGAGATCATAAACATCTTGTTTTAAGCTGCTAAGTTGAGGGGCCGTGTGTTATGCTGCAGTAGGTAACTCGCACAGCTCTGCAAGCATGGACCAGTCACTTAACCTTCACGTGTGTACCCTTATCAAAAAAGGGGGCATAACAATCACACCTTTCCATCTTACAGGTTCATTACAAGGACCAAGAAAATGAGTGAGTGAGTGAGTGAGTGAGTGAATGAATGAATGAATGAATGAATGAATGAATGAATAGGACCACTGATTGGAGCAGGGAGAAGATCACAGATTCAGGAAAGAAAACCCAAGGGGCCGGTTGGAGCAAAGCTGTGAAGAGCTCTCATTGAGCAACTGTCACAGGGCCAAGGGCCCATCTGTAAGCCCGGGAGGGTCCCTCACCAAGGTGAAATCCTACCTCCATCCTCACTTCACCGGCCAGTTCCTCCTGGGGCTCCCAAGGACCAGTGACCTGAGCAACCAGGACGTCCAGCATCCTGTGCTGGGTTCTGCTGTCCCTTCTTCAAGGGTTATGTTCTCTGTGGGGCAGCTGTTGCCCAGAACTTGGCCGGGCTTGGCTCCACAGGGACAAACAAGCTGACAGCCACAGCATCTGATATCCCTAGAAACTGACCCTCGTGGGAGAGTCACAGCCAGCTGGCGTGGGTACCACAGCCTGGCCACAGCTCCTCGGCAGTCAGTCCTGGGGGTGACAGGGACAAAGGGGAGGGGTCAGATGTCAGCATTCACATAGTAACAGATGGCTGACTCCAAGTCAGGAGAATAAACTTCGACCTGAATACACCTCACAGGACTCGGGAGCCTTATCAGATACTCTGTCCAGCACTCCCCGCCCGGGTCTGTGCGATCCCAAACCCAAGCGAGACTCGCTGCGCTAAACCTGGCTTGGCTGTCCATAGGCATGCACACCTGTTCCTCACCTCATCCGGGGCTGGAGCCACCTGGGCAGAAGGGTCACAGGGGACACGTGGCCATTGTCTGTTCTTCCCTCACTTCTCAGTTGGGAATGAGAGGCAGACCCTTGATGGAGACTGGCTGGCAGCCCACAGGCAACTCACCTGTAGCAGGTTGAGCTTGGGGATAATCCCACCCCTCTTCTGGGTCCTCCCCATCTCCAGTTGATCCCACAGCCTCTCGGAGGTGGGGCACAGGGGCCACTCAAGGTGGAGGATGACCGACATCAGTACTGGTCACCCAGATACCCAAAGGGGCAGGTACTAGGAGCAGGCTCCTGCCCAGTGTGCATCAGGCAAGTTGGGAGCCTGACCCCCTACAGAGCCCCCAGGAGAGGCTCTAGCACTGTTTCCCTCTCGTCTTAGCTCTCGCCCTTCTCTGTACCACCAGCAGGCCCCGTCACCACCATGACAACGGTCAGCATTAATGAAGAAGCTCCCTCTGTGCCACTAGCTCAGGGAACCCCCACAAACCACCCTGCAGGTAGGTTAGGTTATAATCCCTATTTGACACAGAGACCGGCTAAGCCCCTGCATGTTGGTAGCGGAGGCAGGATTTGAATCCGGGCAGTCTGGCTTTGGGACAGTGTTCTCCGTGATGTGGCTAGCTCCTTCACATTGGCCAGCCACCCCCAGCCAAGCTCTGCAGGCTGACTTTGTCCTTCGGGAACCCCTGATCTCCCCAGAGGCCTCCAACCCACTCGCTGGCCGGGGGAAGGCTCCCGGCTCGCCCTGCTGACACAGCGACTATTTCTTGGCCCCAAAGCCACAGTTGTTGGAAATTACAATCCTTCCTTCCTGACTCCGAGCTCATGGCTCCAAGAGGCTCCTAATGCACACGTCTCCCATCAGCCAAAGCAAGTTCTTTCCACGGCCGCGACCCAGGCGTGTTAAAATGTAAACTGTCGTACATCATGTGGCAGCAAGCTCATTTGTCTCTGTCAGGCCCACTCTCTGGTCCCACCAGGCCCCCCTCTCTCCTTGCTGTCATCCTGTGAAGGTCTTGGCCAGGCTTGGCCCACAAGTCAGGGCGTGTGGACCCGACAGAGTGAACCACTGCGAGCATTTAATAGCACTGTCTCGATGTTGAATAAATCACACCTTAATGGATCATTTTTCAATCTGTAGCCCTAAGTCATGACTCCTAAAATGTTCCCAGCTGTCAGCGCTGACATGTGTGCTTCTGGCATGCTCTTCCACGCACGGGGTCATGCGGCTTCCTACCCATGGGGGAGCAGGACACCAGTGATCTGAGACGGTACGCGGCTTAACGTTTGTCACTCTAAAGTCGAGATTCCCCCCCCCCACCGCCTTATCAGAGCCTCTCTGGAGGAGATGTGTCTGGAGAGAGGTGTGGACTAGGACAAGTACATCTCAGATGGACGGGATTCTGAGACAGAGAGTATGCCCACTCCACACCTTTGGGATGAGATTGGAGAGTCTTGAAACCTGACCAGCTTTGGAGTAAAAAAAAAAAGGGGGGGTGTGTGGTCTGAACCTCAGATTTACTATTCACTAGCTGTGTGTCTTTGGGCAAGTCAGTGTACCTCTCTGGGCCTCAAACACGTATTCATAGAACCCACTTCACAGGTTGTGAAGAGGGCTAAGTGGGAGAATGAAAGAAAGGAGTTTATGGCCTGGCCTGTGGTGGCGCAGTGGATAGAGCATAGACCTGGAATGCTAAGGTCACTGGTTCGAAACTCTGGGCTGGCCCAGTCAGGGCACGTATGGGAAGCAGCTAGAAGTTGATGCTTCCAGTTCTTCTCCCCCCCACCTTCCTCTCTCTCCTATCTCTAAAATCAATAAATAAAATCTTTAAAAAAAAAAAAAGAAAGAAAGAAAAGAAAAGAAAGGAGCTTAGAGCCCTGGCTGGGTTGCTCAGTGGATAGAGCGTCATCTTGGTGTGCCGGGGTTGAAGGTTTGATCCCCAGTCAGGGCACCTATGGGAAGCAATCAATGCGAGCACAGCTAAATGGAACAACTGAGTGGAACAACAAGGTGATGCTTCTCATCTCTCTCCTCTGTCTCTCTCTCTCTCTCTCAAATCAATAGAAAAAAAATTTTCTTTAAAGCCTGGAATATGCTGCAGGAATTGTGTGGTAAGAGGAGTGTTATTAACAGCCAATATTCATTAGGTGGTGTCATGAACTGAACAGTGTCCCCCAAATGTACATGTGTCCCCAGAGTCTTAGAACGTGGCCTTCTTTGGAAATGGAGTCTCTGCAGATGTACTTAGTGAAGATGAGTTTGTACTGGATGAGGGTGGCCCTAAATCCAGAGTCCTTCTAAGAGGAGGAGAGGACACCAGGAAGAGGGCTGCCAAGGCAGGGAGTAGCTGCTCATTCGTTTGCTGTCTGGCTCAGGGCAAGTCCAACGGCCGACCAGGCGGGAGCCCGGGCAGCACCAATGGTGCGGGGAGCCCCCTCCCACTCAATGCCCTCAAACAATTCAAAGGTCATCCCTGGCTTTACTCTATCTGGGCTTTTTGCAATTGCTGCTGCTGAGCAGTAGAGTGTGTGTGTGTGGGGGGGGGGGTAACAGAATACAGACAAAACCACCCTTAGGGTGCAGCCCAACAGCAAAGATCCCCAACCCAGGTCAGGAGTGTTTTTCCACCAGGAAACCAAAACAGTTCATCTGAGTTTCTTCACCCTTTGTCCCAAGATGCAAAAATGTCAGAAATGTGCAAGGGCGCTGGCCTCTGAGGGACAGTGGATCTCGCCCCTGCGGTCTGTTTCCTGCACAAGCCGAGGGTCACGGTGAGGACCACTGCCCGAGAGTGAGGACAGCGGGTCGGCTCCTGCTGGGCTGCAGGTTTGCCGTAGAGAGCGGGTGAGATGTCCCTCTCTGGGCACCGGCTTTCTTAACTGTGAACTGGGGGTACGACAGCCGGGTCTGTCGTCTCACAGACGAGAGCCTAGAGCAGGTGACAGCCACAGGTCGTGCTGGGCTGTTTTCCTCTGTCCTCCCGAAGGGGTCAGCAATGTGAGAACTGGGCCTGTATCAGTGCCTCCCCCCAGACCCTATTTCATAACACGAGGACTCGGACTGTGGGTCAATCCATTCATATTCACAAAGCACCAACTCCATACCCGACAACGCCGTGCCAGTCTCTGGGAGGTTACTTATAACTGTTGACACTGACGCTTAGCAACATCAGCAGTAGCCACCATTTACTGAGCATTTGCTAGATCCAAAGCATCATGTGCTTTGCCTCCTTGAATTCTCACAACAAGCCTGTAAGATGCATACCACTCTGACCCCTATTTTCCAGAGAAAACTCAGTTCAGAGGGAGCAACTTGCTCAAGGTCCCCCAGTTAGGTTGGACTCCCTTTAAATTCTGCTTCCACAGCACATACTGCTGCCCACAAGTGCCCACGGCCCAGTGGGAGGCTGAGGCCATAGCTGTGACATTCCTCACATGAGCTTGTATTTCTAGTGCCCGATATAGGGCCAAACAGTTCATACACATTATGTCCCTGAGACCTTATGAAACCTTCCTGAGAGTTGTTACCATTATTATTATTCTGTTCATATAGATGAGAACACGGAGGCCCAGGGGGTGACATGGGTGGTGGCACTTACAAGTCAGGACCAAGATCGGGCCTTCCTGATTCTACCTGTGAGGTTTTGCCCTACCTTTTCAAAATGGGGTTGAATAAGCATGGGTGCTGACTCCATGCAGAGACAGTCAAGGGTGTTAAAGGAAAGATCCTAGGGGACTTCCTGGAGGAAGAGGATCACAAAGGATGTGCAGAATCTGCAAAGCACAGATTTCCTCTCTTGAGATCACCTCGGGGCATTTGCCAGGAACCTGGGAGTTGGAGGTTCTGAAGCCCCAACTTGCTGAAACTTACGCCTGGCACCTCACTCTCCCGAGGGACTTGGGAGGAATCCGTCCTGCCTCCCACCCCGCCCCGCCACACAGGCCCGTCTGCATGCCAGGCCGGGCTGGCCCTTCGCCCTGTGCACCACTCTTCACTCTGCAGGCCTCGGGAAGGAAGGGCCAGAGCCAAGGTTACCGTGGGGCTCGCATACCTTAGGGGAGGGCTGGGTACACAAAGCCACAAGCTACTCAATGCAGCCTTGTTTGCGATCACAAAAGACTGGAACCGATCTCACGTCCATCAACAGGAGACTGAAGACACTCTGGCACAGCCATATACGACCCAAGTGTCGGCGGAGGAAGAGTGGGAGGGTCGTGAGCCAATACTAAAAGCTGACCTTTGGGAAGAACCTCGCAGGTGGGCAAGGCTCATCCCGGCGTATTAATCCTTCCATCCAGCTTGGGACTGGACCACGATCATCACTTTCAATGAAGACAGAAACTGAGGCATGGAGAGGTCCAGTCCCTGGCTCCAGGCCCATGGCTATACATGGTGCAGCCGGGATTTGAGGTCATGCTCGAGACCACTCTGCCACCCGGCCTCCCAGCCGCACCATCTTGCCAAGCTTCCCTCTGCCGGGAGCACCCCAGAATCCGGGAAAGAAGAGAAACACGCGGACCGCCCTCAGCACTCCCCGCCCTGCGCTGGCCCGGGAGCGCAGGTGTCATTAGAAGAGGCCTGACCAGAACAGAGCACGATAACTCGGATGCTGTGGTAGCCAACTTCTCTCTCCAGTCAATTACGGCCAGCGGGGCTCACTGATTATCTTTATGGCCTTTCCTGGAGTCATGACAAGGAAAATGAAACAATCCACAGGACCCCTTTCATCACTAACAGCCGGGTTTCGTAAGGGGAGAGGGGAGGAAGAGGGGAGGAAGGAAAGAAAAATCTGTCTCCCCCCCACCCCTTGGAGCTCATCAGCAGAACTCAAGGCCGGACAGCCAACGTGTTGGTGTTGAGGAAAGCTGTTTTCAAGCAGAACTAATTGGCAACAGAAATGGAATTTTTTTCCCTCCAGAAAGGATAAACATGCTTTATCCCTGGGAATTACCCTCCGGAATAGGTATTCCAGACATGTTGTGTGCAGCTGCCCGTGTGCGGCTGGCAGGCTCACCCAGACGCGGCCGAGAGTGGCCACTATTCAACTGGGCTGGCCTGTTTTGCACTAAGATGGCCACTGAGGTCGACAGCCCGAACCAGCCCACCTGGAATGCACATGGCTCCCCTGTTGTACAGCATCACTTCCCCCCTCTGGGAGCAGCAGTTGGCTTTGGGGTCCCCCAGACACTGGTTTGAGTGGAGTTGATCCCCCCCCCCAGCTGTGGGGACCGCCCTGGCAGACTTACGCCAACCACGTACTCCAGAGCTGTGTCAGGAGTGGGCACCCAACCCAACTGGAAACGAAGGGCACGAGAGAAGCACAGTGACTGAGGCTTCTGGGAAAGGGAGCTCAGCCGTGTGAGAGGTGCAGAGAGGTGATGCATGCGACATTCAGGATAGCAGCTCCTGCCGTGGGAAGTCATGGTCAGAGTCTGGCTCTCAGTGGGCAGTGGGGGTGCAGAGTTCTTTATTTTATAAGTAGATGCAGTGAGACTTAGATAGAAGGGGGCCGTTCAGGCGCCTCTTTCAGTGTGTTTGTGGTGAGGCGATGATTTATTCTCCCTCAGGTCCATTTATTTTGGGTTGTTTTTTTTTTAATTTGATTGGGATGACACTGGTTAACCTACGAGGTCCATTTTTTTTAAAGATTTTTTATTTATTCATTATAGAGAGGGGAGAGAGAGAGAGAGAAAGAAGGGGGTAGGAGCAGGAAGCATTAACTCCCATATGTGCCTTGACCAGGCAAGCCCAGGGTTTTGAACCGGCAACCTCAGCGTTTCCAGGTCGACGCCTTACCCACTGCGCCACCACAGGTCAGGCATACGAGGTCCGTTTTTGAAAGTCTTGCAGAAAGCTCTCTAGACCTGGATTTGGGGACCAGGAATCCATGGGGACTCCTCTCCTAGGTAAAGGAGCAGAGGCCTTAGGCTATTCCCTCTGTGGTTAACCAGTGATGAGCCTGTTTGTTCCCCGGCGGGTGTGGGCACCCGAAGGTGTGTTTGGAGGGGACACTTATGGCCCTTCCTCATGCTTCCCCTGCAGGGTCTCTCTCCCCTCTGAGGGGGGCGATACTGGGCATGGTCCTCAGAGGAGGGCTGCCAGCAGCACTGGGGTGGGACTGGGGGGTTCAAATCAAGGGACAACACGGTAACAGCCACCCGACCACAACAGGATCCAAGTCCCACAGTCTGCCCGATTCCTGGGTCTATCTGGACACAGGTCAGGAAGAGGGTGCTGCTGCCCTCCAAGCCCACCTGGGACAGACGGGATGAGCACAGGGGCCACATGAAGGGCTCAGAACTTGGGCCCCGGCTGGTCTGAAAGGCACATCTGAAGATGCACAGTTCCACTGTCACTGTATTGCCAGTGAAGGGCCACTTAGTGAGGCAGCACAGGCTATTAAAATGTGGTGTTCAGGCCCTGCCTGGTTGGCTCAGCGGTAGAGCGTCGGCCTGGCGTGCGGGGGGACCCGGGTTCGATTCCCGGCCAGGGCACATAGGAGAAGCGCCCATTTGCTTCTCCACCCCCTCCTCCTTCCTCTCTGTCTCTCTCTTCCCCTCCCGCAGCCAAGGCTCCATTGGAGCAAAGATGGCCCGGGCGCTGGGGATGGCTCCTTGGCCTCTGCCCCAGGCTCTAGAGTGGCTCTGGTTGCGGCAGAGCAACGCCCTGGAGGGGCAGAGCATTGCCCCCTGGTGGGCAGAGCTTCGCCCCTGGTGAGTGTGCCGGGTGGATCCTGGTGGGGCGCATGTGGGAGTCTGTTTGACTGTCTCTCCCCGTTTCCAGCTTCAGAAAAATACAAAAAAATAAAAAATAAAAATAAAAATAAAATAAAATAAAATGTGGTGTTCAGCCTGACCAGGCGGTGGCGTACCGAATAGAGCGTCAGACTGGGATGCGGAGGACCCAGGTTCAAGACCCCGAGGTCGCCAGCTTGAGCGTGGGCTCATCTGGTTTGAGCAACGCTCACCAGCTTGGACCCAAGGTCGCTGGCTCCAGCAAGGGGTTACTCGGTCTGCTGAAGGCCCACGGTCAAGGCACATATGAGAAAGCAATCAATGAACAACTAAGGTGTCACAATGCGCAACGAAAAACTAATTGATGCTTCTTATCTCTCTCCATTCCTGTCTTTCTGTCCCTATCACTCTCTCTGACTCTCTGTCTCTGTAAAAAAATAAAATAAAATAAAATGTGTTGTTCATAAATTAAATACAGCATGAGGCTAAAGGTTCCCCATGACGCTAACTTAGGATTCTCCCCAAAAGTCTGGCTGTCCTGTCACCCTTGGCAACATAGCAAAGCAAATATTTCCACAAGTATGTATTGAGTGCCTACTATGTGTAGCAAGCATTTATTGAGTGCCTACTATGGGTTACAGCACTGAGAAAAACAGGAGGGGGGAAGATTCCTGCCCTCAGGAAATTCACCTTTTAGGGGACATTTAAGAAAAGAAAAATATATAGTATATGAGACACTGGATGATAAGTGGTAAGGTGTGAGCCACGTGGAGATCTGGACAATGAGTGTCCCAGGCAGAAGAGAAAGCAAGTGCAAAGGTCCTGAGGCAGCACTGTGCCTGGCACAATTGAGAACAGCAAGAACAGTGAGGAGGGGGGTGAGGGAGATGAGGTTCAGACCCTGCTAGACCTCGTGGCCATGGTGAGGACTTTGCTTTCCACTCTAGGTGAGAGGGAGTCAGGACTGGAGGGGATGAGGGTGTCCTGAGCAGAAAAGGGACAGGACCTGATTTCCTTTTAACAGGACCTGAGTGGCTGCAAGTGGAGAACACCGTCAGAGAGGCAGGAGGAGAAGCAGAGACCTTGGTTAAGAGGCAACGATCATGGTCCAAAGAAAGATAATGGCCACTCGGACCAGGGTGGCGCAGTGGAGGTAACAGAAAGTGGTCGGCTTCCAGTTATAGGTTGAGGGTAGAGCTGATCAAATTTCTTTACGGAATGCGTTTTGGGGTCAAGAAAGTTTGAGACTTGGTTAGCAAGTAAAGACATGGTTATCAAAAGGGATTTCTTCTTACAACCTCCTGGGACTTCTGTCATGCTGGCATTGAAAGGCATGGTTCTGGTCTTCGTGGGTTAACCAGGAAAAACACCCAGGATACATGGTCAAGTGGAAAAAAGGAAGAGGCAGAATAGAATGGAAAATTATCTCATTTTTGTAACTTATGAATATAACGGAATGAATGGGCTGGAAAAATAGGCACACCTGGCCTTAATTACTTGGAATGGAGATTTAACCTCAGGATTGCAAAATAAAGTGATAATAAATCCCATTTTTGGTTCTTTTTAAAGTTGCTGCGACACAGCTCCCGTCTGCCGTCACAGCACACTTCCTGCCCTTCGCCAGTGTCCCTACCTGGGCCTCCGCCTTGGCCTCAGCCGTAAGGGAGGCTGAACTTGGAATGGAGAAATATTTTCCTCTCGTGCTTGCTGGCTCGGGAGAGCTGGAAAGGGCCCACCTGGCTCCTAAAGTTTCTAAAAATAGAAAGTTGTCTTAACTTTCCTATAGTTTTGGCTTAGCTGTTCCTTCTGCTTGTGCCAAGATGCCATTTGTATTAGGGAACTGTTCGCTGTGCGTGAAAATGCAGGATGGCAGGGGTAAGACCCGAGGGGGAGTGGAGAATGAGCAGGCCACTGCCGCTGACGGGCCCGCCGGAGATGCTGTAAGTGTGGACGACACCTCCTACCCCACCCAACCGCTGCGTCTGTTCTGGCGATCAGGGCAGGAGAGAGCCCTCTGGCTGTTGGCTTGTTTCTGCCGAGAAGAGGAAGTTGAGGGAACTGTGTCCAAGGCCTGGAGTTTGCACCCTTCTGGGTGAGGGCTGAGGACAGTCCAGGACAGGGCTTCTGAGACCTTGGGCACAAGCACATTCACTGCGGGAGCAGTGCTGTGCTGGTGAAGGATGAACAACCAGCTCTCAAGGAGAAAGTGTGCGCGCACATGTGTGTGTGCACATGTGTGTATACAAATAGATGCAAACGTACACATGCACACACGTACAATACCCATACACACATGTATACTTAGGCTTATTATAGATTGTATTGATGTAAAGGACGTGCAGCACACAATTTACAAATAAAAATAATGTTTATGATACTCCTTTTTGTAAATTTCGTATCAATTGATTCACACAGGACGTTTTTACTGATTTTTGCCCCTAGTTCTTAGATCTGTAGTCAACCTATGGTTATAACAGGCGAGCGATTGTAGTTCTTGAAGAATACTGGTTGATATTTAATTTTACCTTAAGGAGTATGACCAACATGATACAACAAAGAGCATGTCAGAACTTAGCTTGTTTGTTCATGAAATAGGCAACATGTTCGATTTTTAGCTATTCACATGTAACAGCTAGAAAGAGAATAGACTTTCGTGTTTAATCTGCGTCAGTTAACTTTTTCTCCCTCACTTTCTCAAATCTAGACAACGAACAAAACAATAACTCAAGCCCTGAGTTGTACTTGTTTGCCAATTCCCCAAGTGTAAACATTCCCAGTGTGGCTGATAACAGGCTACCCGCTTGCCATCACTGAAAATGAAACTGGGGAGAGATGTGCCGTAGCACATGGTTATACAGTATTCCTACCAGACAGCTACAGTAGAGGTGACAAACCTGAGGAGCACAGATAATACGGACAGGGTGACCAACCGTTCCGTTTGCCCAGCACTGAGGGGGTTTCTGGGACAAGGCCATTACCCTAGAGCTAGGACCACCACTCAGGCCTCAGCCTGAGCCCACGGCAGAACCAGCCCCTACAAAGACAGGAGGTCTGAGTCAGTACAGTGCTGCTGCAGGATGGAATTTTCCAAGGAAGAGAAAACAGGGGGCAACATCTGGGTGCCAGGACCTCCAACTCTGCCCAGATGCTTGGAACCCGAGGGATTTCCCACCTGCCGTGGCCCTGCTGTATACTTCTTATCACTTGGCTGCTGCCGGCCCCAGCTGCAGGGAAGTATATGCAAATTGCCTGCGATAATATTAATGTGTGATTCCCTGGGGGGGGGGGGGAGCCATGTGGAAAGAACTGTGTGTGTTTCACAATTCTGTTCCGTCCAGAAGAGCAGTGGGGACCCAGAATGATTTGAAACACATTTTTGAAAAGGCGAAATAAAATTGGAACAAAATCTAGTAGAGGCATGTGCCACTCTCTCCGCCCCCCACCCCCCACCCCGCTCTCTCCACCCCTGCCTAATATTAACTCCCTTGTCCATGCCTAGGAGTCTTGTCCAACAGGGCAGCAAACACAGCAAATGACATTAGGTACTGTTCATTCAAGTCAGGAGCCCTTGGCCATCCCAGAATAGTGTGCTGACATACTAGCCAAGGAGCTAAAGGCTACTGAGCCTGTTGCTTCTTCCTCTGTCCAACCTTTCTGCCTTCCTCCTCCAGTTAATGCTCCCTCCTCCTTCACCCCTGCTTCCTGGGGTTCCCCAGACTCAGAGAACATAGAATACACATACTGGGATGGAGAGTTTAGTGAAAGTAAAGTTAGAAAAGCCAAGATCTGATTCTCATCTCTGCCACTGACTAGCTGTGTGACCTTGGACAAGTCACTTCTCCTCTCTGAGCCTCTGTTTGCTCCATGTACAATGAGGAGAATATTAATAATACCTACTCCATGGGGGCTTGTGGGGATTCCCAGATCTACAGTTTCACAATTCCTAGCACACAGCAGACACACAAGAACTAGCAATCATAGCAAGAGCCCCTTAACCATTAAAGATCACCTCATTCAACCACTCCATTTTAGAGACAGACTGAGGCCCAGAGAGGGGAAGGAACTTGCCCAAGGCCACACAGCAAGATACTGCAGTGCCATCTCAGCTTCAACACAGGCTCCCTTCACTGGATTTGGGAGCTGCCAGGTTGGAAAGTGAGGATGTGCTGCCCTCCTCACACCTCCCTACCCTCTAAGAGTCTGGTTCCCACACCAGCTGCACATGGAGCAGTGGCTTCCCACTCACCATCAGCGGGTCTGGACTTTTAGGACCCTGTCACGCCATCCTCCTCCAAGCAGTGTGGCTGACCGCTGAAGCAAGCGTGGGCTCCCATCCACAGCAGGACTCGGGGAGAGGAGAGAGGAGCCAGGACTGGGGAAAGCCCCTCCAGACGGGCCACTCCGGTGATCACCTCGGAGGAGCCCACTGTCCCGGTCCTCTTCGCAGCGTCTTGGGGACGGCGCGCTGCGGGCTCTGATAGCACGGCCTGGCTCTTATCTGGCCTGTGTCAGGGTGCAGGCAGGCGGCCGAGGAGCCGGGGTTCCAGGAAGCCCGCCTGGGGCGCCCCCAGCGGCCCCGCTCCCCCGGATGCTGCCTGCTGCTCTGGACGCAGCTGATTGCCCGTCAGTGTCACTCTGAGCTCTGCCAGGGAGAATTCCATGCTGGCCCCCAGCAGGCGGGGCCCCCACCCCTTCCCGTCCCACCCCCCACTCCCATTTTGGCAAGGGGACTGGGAAAAGGCAGTTTCAAGTCCGCACAGCGTTTGTGGTCGTGTCCTGAACTCTCCGCGATTAATCATGGAGCATCTGATTTCTGCTTTGCCTCAGAGGGGGGTGTGGGGACGCCTAGAAGTTTCTGTTTACTCCATTCTGCACCGGGCTCCGTGCTAATCGCAAACAGACAGGGACGCAGCCTCCCCCTCCCTCCCCTGCTGCTTCCTCCTCTTCTTACCTTGTCACTTTCTCTTCTCCCTCCTCACGCTTCCTCCTTTCCCTCCTTTCTTCCCTCTTGACCCTCCGTGCCCTCCTCAGACCGGACTTGATCCTCCACACACGCCTTTCTCTGGTCCTGGTTCCCCCCAAACCCCATCGTCCCCATTGCGCCTCCCCCTTCTCCTGGGATGCAAATTGGCGTGGCCTTTCCTTTTACATCTTTATAGTTAGTCGTCAGCTCCTTTTACTGCTTTTCTTTTCTCATTCTTTTCTTTTTTATAACCTAATTATTTGGGGGTTTGCCACACACACGCGCGCGCGCGCACACACACACACACACACACACACATGCACCTCTGTTCCATTTCCTTGTGTAAGAGACTCTTAGAAACATACATGGCATCTCTGGGTCAAGGGGTGAGGTCCCAGACTCCTTTGTCATATCGGCACATCTCGCTTTCGGATTCTGCTCAGGGATGCACCCAGGAACAAAGTCCCCATTGACAGAGAGGTCTGCCCTGTGGTCCTCCCAGCCTCTTAACACCTAGAGGTGAATTTCCCCCTGCCTCGCCTTGGCTCCGCTCCACCCTGCAGCCACTACAGACAAGAAACCAGGACTACACGGGCCCAAAGAACAGAAACTGACACCTACCTCCCCCCCGCCACACACACACACACTGAAGGGTAATTTGGCAAGAGCTTTGAAAACCGAAAGTGAGCCCAGGCTGCTGCCCCAAACATCCCTTATGCATGTGCTGTGCGTTAGGAGGCATACGCATAGAGGTCTGCTGGAAAAAAATATGGCTTATCTTAGGAAACAATTGGAAATAAATGCCCGTCCAATAATGACCAGTGAGATGGAACGCAGAAGAGTCACACTGTGGTTCGCCGGGGAGTGATGTAAAAAGCGTGGTCTGTATCTGTGTGTGACAACAGAGAGGGATCTCCGAGATGTTTTGTTGAATGAAAAGGGGGTCAAAAGGGTACATTTGGTATAATGCTGCTTGCGTTACTCTCCCTCTCACACACCTGTAAAATGAAATACTATGGAAACACGCATAAAAACCAGGTCAATAGTCTGGAAGGATATAAAGCAAATTGAGTCATTTCCTCTAGAAAAAAGGGAGGCAAGGGTTTAAGAGTGGTGCTCGACCTGTATGTAATAGCTTCAATTTCAGAAAACGGAAATGGATTCATCTGTTACTTGTGTCCCAACCTGCTTCCTTCTCTAGGGACACTGTGCCTCCTCACAGAAGGAGAAAGTTCCATCCACCCATTTGTCTCCTTGGACTAATTCAAAGAGTTCTACAATTCGTCAGCGGAGAAATAAACAGCAGTCCTGAGGACTGATTCCAGAAATTCTGCAAGTGCTCCAGTTGGGTCACCTCCCGCTAGATGTTGGGACCCCTTAAGCCAGCAGTGACTTGTCACAGAGCGAAATTCCTTCCGAGCAGGGGAGCTGTCCAGTGGCTCTGCAGCGGGCTTAGGCCTCTGGCAGTGGGGACAGCGGATGCATACTTGAAAGTGTCAGAAAGTGACGACTTGGCTTCAGGAAACCCTGTCACCTACTCTAACTTATGAAACATAAAAGCCAAGTTGAAGCATTTGAAAAGGGATGAATGTGAACAAGTTCAGACAAAGGCAAATCAGATGAACCGTGTCCCCCCCCCCCCACCCCTCGCTGGCTATGCAGAGGACCCTGTCGCACAGGCACAACAGGCAAGCAGACTTTGTGTCTGAAGCAGGGTGCATTCTCACGCGCTGTGGGTGGAATCCTCCAACACGTTCTCTTGTGTTCTTCACTTGTCAAAGGACGGCTTTAGGAGTCTAGCCAGGGGGAGTTACTATGGAGAAGACAAATGACATTGTCCATAGTCCCGAGCCAGTGGGAGCAGCCACCACCTCCTCCAGCGTGCACCTCCATCCTCCAGGGCAGAAGGAAGGTCCAGATTTGGAATCCGGCCGTTTGAAGGTGTAGCACAGTCAGATCATGCAGTTTCCCAGATTGGGGCTCACCACAGGGTGGTACCCAACAGGACTTTCAGGTGACACACAGACTGGGCACCAAACGAGGCTGAATCACATAGTGGGAAAGTAATTTTAAACCTGTGACAATGCTCTTACAATATGATTTGGCCTGGGAGAATGTCTCAGCAATGCACCAACCTGGCTTTGACACCTCTAACATTTACTAACTTCCCTTTTTAACCAAGAGAAAGTCGGCCCCAGGCTTCCGTCACTCAGTGCCGATAGTGTCTAGCTAGATTTGTGGTTTTCCATTGACATTTTCCAACTTTTAATTTTTTAAAGTTTAAAAGTGACTAAAACTTTTTTTAAAAAAGATTTTATTTATTCATTATAGAGAGGAGAGGGGGGGGGAGGAGCAAGAAGCATCAACTCCCATATGTGCCTTGACCAGGCAAGCCCAGGGTTTTGAACCGGCATCCTCAGCGTTTCCAGGTTGACGCTTTATCCACTGCGCTACCACAGGTCGGGCACTAAAACTTTTTTAAAAAAACGTGACTCCACCTGTGGTGGCACAGTGGATAAAGCGTCGACCTAGAAATGCTGAGGTCGCCGGTTCGAAACCCTGGGTTTGCCTGGTCAAGGCACATATGGGAGTTGATGCTTCCAGCTCCTCCCCCCCTTCTCTCTCTCTGTCTCTCCTCTCTCTCTCCCTCTGTCTCTCCCTCTCCTCTCTAAAATGAATAATAATAAAAAAAAACATGACTCCAGCCCTGGCCAGTTGACTCAGTAGTAGAGCATCAGCCTGGTGTGTGGAAGTCCCGGGTTCAATTCCTGGTCAGGGCACACAGGAGAAGCGTCCATCTGCTTCTCCACCCTTCCCCTTCTCCTTTCTCTCTATCTCTCTTCCCCTCCCGCAGCCAAGGCTCCATTGGAGTAAAGTTTGGCCCAGGCGCTAGAATGGCTCCGGTTGCAACAGAGCAACACCTCAGATGGGCAGAGCATCGCCCCCTAGTGGGCATGCCTGGTGGATCCTGGTCAGGTGCATGCAGGAGTCTGTCTCTCTGCCTCCCTGCTTCTCACTTCAGAAAAATACAAAAAATAAATAAGTAACTCCAGCCTGACCAGGTGGTGGCGCAGTGGATAGAGCATCTAACTGATATGCAGAAGACCCAGGTTCAAAACCCCAAGATCGGCAGCTTGAGCGCAGGCTCATCCAGCTTGAGCCCAAGGTCGCTGGCTTGAGCAAGGGGTCATTTGCTCTGCTGTAGCACCCCCCCCCCCCGTCAAGGCACATGAGAAAGCAAACACTGAACAACTAAGGAGCTGCAATGAAGAATTGATGCTTCTCATCTCTCTTCCTTCCTGTCTGTCTGTCCCTATCTGTCTTTCTCTCTGACTCTCTCTCTGTCAAAAAATAAAAAATAAAAAAGTGACTCTTCCAGATAAGAGAAAAACTAATAAAACAGTTTATTTTATGATGAGGTATCGATATTGGTACATTAGTTGTAACAAATGGGCCATAATAATGTAAGATGCCAACAGTAAGGGAAACAATGAGAAATTGGTTACAGGGTATATACAAATTCTCTATACACTCTTTACAGCTTTTCTTTAAAGCTAAAACTACTCTGAAATTGAAAATTTATTTAAGTGTCTTTAATGGACCTAGAAAATAATTCCATGTTCTTTTTAATGCATCTATGGAGAGATCTATATCGAGAAAACAAATGTGGCAAAACATTAACAATTGGTGAATCTAGATGAGAGGTATATGGGTGTTCTTGGTTCTATTATCTCAACTTTCCTGCAGGATAGAAATTTGTCAAAACAAAAAGTTAGGAGAGAAAGTCAATCAGTTTAGAGAAACATTAAGTATGTAAGAGCCCAGGTGGCAGATGAATTTGATCAAAGTTGTCAAAATGGGGTGCATGCCCTCCTTGGGGCACAACCACTCGAATCTCCTTTTGTCCTTTTTTTTTTTTACAGGGACAGAGAGAGAGTCAGAGAGAGGGATAGACAGAGACAGACAGACAGGAACAGAGAGAGACGAGAAGCATCAATCATCAGTTTTTTGTTGTGACACCTTAGTTGTTCATTGATTGCTTTCTCATATGTGCCTTGATCGTGGGCCTTCAGCAGACCGAGTAACCCCTTGGACCCTGGGTCCAAGCTGGTGAGCTATTTTTTTGCTCAAGCCAGATAAGCCCGCGCTCAAGCTGCCGACCTCGGGGTCTCAAACCTGGGTCCTCCACATCCCAGTTCGACGCTCCATCCACTGCGCCACCACCCGGTGAGGCCAAATCTCCTTTTGGGGTGAACTTCTTTCTTCTAAACCCTAAGGGTTCCCACCAGACTCGCAACCAGAGAGCAGTGGGCAGTGGCAGCTGGTCCTGGGCTCAGCCCCTGAACCTGTCCCCAAGGCCCCCTTTCTCTGACTTCCCAGTGAGCTGACAACAGCCCCACCTTGGCTCACTTCTTTCCTGTAATGTTTCTAGACAGCCAGAGCAGCCCTGCCTAGCCCCTTTCCTGTTGCTTCTTCTACCCTAAGCCCCTCCTTTGTTTCACTGTCCCCTGCTTTAATATATGGTACATGTTCTCAAAATTAAAAAAAAAAAAAAAGTTTGTCGAGATGGTGCCTGGGTTGGTAGCATTTGGAGAACACTAGACTAACAGGTGGCCTGGCAAGGAAGAAGGTCTGTGATGACTCCAAATGACCCCTGCAGTCCCTGAGTGGTCACACTCACTACCCCTGGCCCCAGAACCTGCTCTGCGGCCCCCGCAGACACACACTTCCAAACCGCAAAACATTTCTAACACTTTCAAACTGTTTCCCATCTCTAACCCACATTCCTCTCATGATGTACACAGGGCAGGCGTCATCGTCCCTGACACGGGGCCTGGCTGGATTGTTCGGAGAGAGAGATGAATACAGATAAATGCTCCAGCACCAGACAGACAGACGCGTACGTACCTAGAGACCTGAAAGGCCACGCTAACCTCTCAGCCCAGGCGTAGTGCCCTCGGCAGAGAGGGAGGGGCCTCTGCCCTGGAGAATATCGGGATGCCCCAGGGAGGTGTGTCACCAGGGCAGGATGAGTAAACAGAAAGGTTACCTGATTTCGTGATCTTTCTGGACGGCCTCTGTTCTCAGGCCCTCAGGGTAAGGCCAGTCCAGCGGCCTTTGCTGCCCCTGAGCCCTGCAGAGTCTCACTGTCTAGAGTCCCACCTTCGTGTCCCTCACGTCTCCTGCTTGGGGTAAGGGGTTGGGGGGAGTGGAGTGAGTTTAACAGGAGGAGCAATCCCCAAAATTCATCCCACTGGCACAGCCCATCCTCCTCCTGCAGATGGTGGTATGAAAGTTCTCCCTTTAACCCGCCCCATTAGCCTTCAGCACAGATCAGCACTTCCGATGGCTGGATTCCCCCTGGAGATAAGCATCGTGACCCACTACTCCAGGCTCCTGCTCTCTCACCCTGACCCACAGCATCCTTGCTGGCACCTGGGCTCAGGCTTCACAGGAACAGACCTCCCATTCATCAGATAGATAGATGTGAGCTCTGTTGAGCCCGGGAAGCGTTTGGAATGACAGGCTCCCCGTCCAGCCTCAACTAAGGCCATAAACCTTGTTTCAGTAGTGAATGGATCCGCCTTGAGACCTGGGAGCCTTATCAGTTGGGGGGATTAGCAGAGGCTGCGTCCTGACCTGGAAGCAAATCCCAGACACCATCCGCACTCCCGCAGGGACCCTCCAGAGCCAAATGTTTTCAGAACCAACTCCAGTTAAGTAAATAGTTTTCTGCACGTGAGTGCCCGCAGGGTTTCTCAGAGGACCTGACATTTTCCACTTGGTGACAGTCATTTCCTTACAAACATAACATTGAAAGTGATCTTTGCATTCCCAGAATGACTTCCCCAGCTGAGGAATTCTGCGACCCTCCCGGAGTTCAGGGTTGTTGCTTTATTGTGCGCTTTGATGACAACAGCCCCTCCCAAAAAAACTCACCCTGAACAATTTGGTAAGAGCCCTTTGAGCCCCCCACCCCACCTCATGCCTGTCTTTTTTCACCACAAATTTCTAGGAAACTCCTCAAAAATGAGCTGCCTAAATTGAACCCTGATGCTGGGAGCACTAATGGGCGCCCTCTTCAAAGCGACTCTCCCGCACAACTCAACAGTTTACATGGTGCTGGAGACAATGGACTTAAGCGCACAATTTATTTGTCTTGGCTGGTTTCATGCAGGTCGGAATCTGCTTTGGGGGGAAAACAAACCCTGCGTATGTTTAGATTTATAATTTATACCAAAAGCACAAATACCTCGTAGCAGGGATAGAACGAGACGCGGTCAGGAGCAGAAGCCGCTACACGTGAAGACTCTGCTCTTTCGTGGACGTACTGAGACATGACAAACTGCTTTTCAGTTAAGCCCCCGTCTTCCCTCCCCCCTCCCCAGAGAAACATCTATGGCTGAAGCTTTAACTTTTTTTTTTTTTTTTTTTTTTTTTAGAGCGAGAGAGAGAAACATCTATCTGTTGTTCTACATATTTATGCATTCATTGGTTGGCTCTCGTTTCTGCCCTGACTGGGGATCGAACCTGCAACCTTGGCATATTGGGGCAACGCTCTAACCAGCTGGGCTACCCGGCCAGGGCTATGGCAGAAGATTTACATTGCTTGCCTGACCCTTGTGTAAATGCCCTGATCTGTCTCTTTCCCAGCTGTCGTGGGGTGGTGACTGTTTGGTGCATCGTTCTGAGAGGCTCCCACTGACTACCTCACTCCATCCTCACAACAACTGTCCTAGACATCACAGTCCTGACGGGAGAGAGGAGGAAACTGGGTTACAGGGAGCTGAGGTCACTTTCCCAAAGTCCATAGCATGCAATTGACAGAGCCTGGATTCTAACTCGAGGAGTCTTGCTCTAGAATTGCTACTCACAATCCTTAGGTACTTTTCTAGTAAAACCTACAGAACAGCTAGCTGGAATGCTTTACTTTACTAACTGGACTTGTTACTGCAGCTGAGTTGGAAGACAAACATAATAATGGCAAGAAAATAAAATGAAATCATGACTTAACCAAAGCAAAAATGACGTCCCGCTCCCCAAATTAAATAAAAATAAAAAATAAAAAAACAGGAAAAGAACATATTCAACCTGATCTCCTCAACCTTGTCCACTTCCATCTCCAGGCCCAGACAAGAGATGCCAAGTTCAGAAAGGAGACTCAGGGTCCTGGAGGGTTCTCTGTCAATAAGAAAGACCCAGAACTGCCCATTGGCTTCCAGAACAAGGACCTAGAAGAATCCGCTGCAGAGATTGCCGTGATGGGTCATTATAATGAGGACCCCGTGAATGTGCCTCCCTGGATTCATTGCCCTCTGCGGTGTGCTGGTACTGCTCCTCTCGCGAGAGGGGAAGCCTGTATGTCCACCCGCTTGGATCTGTGACTTGCTCTGACCCTGCGCTTTCTATCTTCGCTTTCATGTTCTTGGAGCCTCAAGACCACCAGTGGTGAAGCGTCTGGGCTGGTCTCCTGGAAGATGGAGGCCCATGAGGAAGGAAACCACGGCACCTGAGCTGACAGCCAGGCCACTGCTGGGCATGTGAGTGGGGCCACGTGGGCTCTGTAGCCTTGGTCAAGTTGTCAAATGACTGTAGTCACACGAGTGAGCCCATGTGAGACCAGAAGAATTTTTAAACCACAGAATCGTGACAACCAACCAACTCAACTTTGTGTTACACCACTAAGTCTGTGGTGGTTTGTTCCATGGAAGCCAGGGCTGGTAGCTGCGTGCTTGTCATACATGGTTAATATGAAGGTTCTCCATGGCAACCACAGCTATAAAGAGAATTCCACTCTGACCCTTCTCTCAAGTACAGCAGTTTCTAAAGAATCCACTGAAACACCCCTTAGCTCATTTATTAGGATACTGGTAGCCCAACAATGATTTTGCTTTTATTTTCTTATTAAATTTTTGACCATTGTTTTCCACATGAAAAAAAAAAAACTCTCTTTAACACTGGGGACACAGATAAATTTGGCACAATACCATCCTCTAAGAACTCTCAAGACAAGAGAGAAGGTAGAAGAAAACACTTCTACAAGAATTTATTGTTGAACCCCAGGCCCTACATTAAGGGCCGGGAATATAATCATAGGAAAGTCACAACTCCTGACCTCCAGGGGTCTGTGTCCAGTGAGGAACATAGACATTAATGAAAAGAAAACACATAAATGTACAATTGCAAATGGTGTGAAAGCAATACAGGGGCTCTGAAAGAAAATTAGTCTGGTGAGAGGAAGCCAGGAAGGCTTCCTGAAGGAAGTGCCTTTCAAGTTCAAAACTGAAAGAGCTGAAACAGTCCTTTATGCAAAAGAAGAGAAAGAATGTTCCAGGTCAAGGTAAAAGCAGATAGCAGATAGCTTCTGGTGGTTCTCACCAGAAGCACTTAGGTTAATTTAGAACCCAATTCCATTTTACATATAAACACAGAATGTTTTTTGCATGATTTAAATATATACTAACATAATATGAATGTGACATGGTACGGTTGCCATAGAAAACAGTTTGGCAGCTCCTCAAAGGTTAAACGTAGAGACCTGACCAGGTGGTGGCTCAGTGGATAGAGAGCACTGGACTGGGGCACAGAGGACCCAGGTTCAAAATCCTGTGGTTGCTGGCTTGAGCATGGGGTCATTTGCTTGAGCGTGGGATCATAGATATGATCCTATGGTTACTGGCTTGAGCCCAAAGGTTGCTGGCTTAGCCCAAGGTCAATAGCTTGAGCAAGGGGTCACTCGCTGTGCTGTAGTCCCTCAGTTATGTCACATACGAGAAAGCAGTCAATGAACAACTAAGGTACCGCAAAGAATTGATGCTTATCTCTTTCCCTTACTGTCTGTCTGTCCCTATCTGTCCCTCTCTCTGTCTCTGTCACACACACACACACAAAAGGTTAAATATAGAGTATCATCTGAACCAGCAATTTAATTCCACTCCTGGGCATATACCCAAAGGGAATGAAAATGTATGTTCACACAAGAACTTGAACACAAAGTTTCTCAGCAACAGTATCCATGAGAGCCCAAAAGGAAAAACAACCAAATGTTCACCAACTGGTAAACACATAAACAAAGTGTGGTATAACCACAAAATGAAATACTATTCAGCCAGGCAAAGGAATAAAATGTTGATACATGTGTTGCCCTTAAAAAACAACAGAATCGGCCCTGGCCAGTTGGCTCAGTGGTAGAGCATCGGCCTGGTGTGCAGAAGTCCTGGGTTCAATTCCTGGCCAGGGCACACAGGAGAAGCGCCCATCTGCTTCTCCACCTCTCCTTCCTCTCTGTCTCTCTCTTCCCCTCCCGCAGCTGCAGCCGAGGCTCCATTGGAGCAAAAGACGGCCCGGGCGCTAGGGATGGCTCCTTGGCCTCTGCCCCAGGCGCTAGAGTGGCTCTGGTCGCGACAGAGCGACGCCCCGGATGGGCAGAGCATCGCTCCCTGGTGGGCGTGCCGGGTGGATCCTGGTCGGGCGCATACGGGAGTCTGTCTGACTGCCTCCCTGTTTCCAGCTTCAGAAAGAAAAAAAAAAAAAGGCAAAAGAATCGATTTTTTTACCAGCAAAATGGGTTTATTTAGGAATAGCAGAGGAATTGCAATTCGGGACAAGGAAACTACAGAGAACAATAGACAAGCCTGGAGAACAGAAGAGAGGGGCTAGCTTTTGTAGGCGAGAAAGAGGAAGTGGGGAGGGGCTGTTTCTGGAGAGTTCAGGGTGGTAACTGCTTCTCATTGGCTGAGTGTGGCAGATTCTCACTGGCTGGGCTATAACCAGGAGCCTCACCTGAAGGCAATCAGCTGGAGAGGTTCAGGTAGCCATGGAGGCATTTGCTGCACAAGGAGAAATTCTCCCTTCCTGCTGCTGTGGTATGTCCTTCTGTTTGGGGTCTGGGTAGCAGTATGTGAGAGCTTGCCTTTGAAGTGTCCCAACTCCATTTCAATTTCAGCTTTCTTTCTTTTTAACTCACGCTACAATGTGGATGAATCTTGAAAACATTATGCTAAGTGAAAGAAGCCAGACGCAAAAGGCCCACTGTAGGATTCCGTTTATATGAAATGTCCAGAATAGACAAATCCACAGAGACAGAAAGTAGGCTCGTGGTTGCCAGGGGCTGGGGCAGGGGGTGGAGGGAGGGGTAGATGGACAGTGGCTGCTAATGGGTATGGGGCTTCTTTGGGGGGGGTGATGAAAATATTCTGGAATGAAGTAGTGGTAATAGTTGTACAACTCTGTTAATATATTTGAAAACCACTGAACTGTGTGCTTGAAAGGGTGAATGTTATAGCCATTGAGTTATATCTCAAACAAAACAAAACAGTAGGATGAAGCTTACAGACAACCACACAAGGCCATGTGGCCCGTGCTGACGAGCTTTTACCTTCAACCTCAGACGAATGGGAGCCGTTAGGGTTTGAGGCGTCAAGTTGACACTACAGGTTTACATTTTAGAAGGATCTCTGTGAAGAGTGGACTGGAGCTGGGCAAAAACGGATGGTTTTGAGGACTGATGAAGAGCGAGGCGTCCAGAGGAGCACCTGGCTCGGGGCTCAAGCAAGTTGATGGAAATGGTGCCGTTCTCAGGGGGCCTAGAAGGCAGCCAGGTTGACAGCGGTACTGGGCAACAGCTGTCACAGAGGTACAGTTGTGCTTAATGAGATAAGATCTGAAAGAAATTACTTCTGACTGGTGGCATCTGGGAAGACTTGTTGGAAGAGGCAGCCTTTGAGCAGAACTTTGCAGGGTTGGCTTAGGGCATGCGAAGACTCAGGAGACATTCTAGGAAGAAGGAATCACGTGAGCGCAAGTGTGGGGTTAGGAGTGCCGGGGTTAATGGGTTCTGTTTAGGTCAGAAGGATGATGAATTCATCAGGATTCTCCAGAAAAACAGAACCAATAAGATATATAGAAAGAGATCAGAGGAGACTTGTTATAACAATTGGTTCATGGCACTGGCTGGGCAGCTCAGTTGGTTAGAGGTTTGATCCCCCATCAGGGCACATACAAGAGTCATCCAATGAATGCGTAAAAAAGTGGAACAAATCATTGTTTCTCTGTCCTCCTCCCTCTCCTCTCTCTCTCTCTCTCTCTCTCTCTCTGGAAAATCAATTTTTAAAAATTGCTTCATGCAGTTATAGAGACTGAGAAGACCCATGATGTGCCCTCTGTAAGCTGGGGACCCAGGAAAGACGGTGGTGAATTCAGTCCAGAAGGCCCGAGAAGCAGGAGAGCTGAGGTCCTTGGACCAAAGGTGCATGTCACTGCCGAAGAGAACCAATGTGCTCTTCCTTCACCTTATTGTCTTACTCAGGCCCTCAACAGCTTAGGTGCTGACCACTAGCGTTGAGGAGGGTGACCTTCTTTACTCAAACTGCTAATTCAGATGCTGCTCTCTCCCAGAGACACCCAGTCATGCCCAGAAATGCTGTTTTACCAGCGATCTGGGCATCCCTTAGCTCAGCCCATCATACGGACACATGGAGCGTACTATGATGAGTCTACCCCTTGTGAGCTTGGCGCCCGTCCGCATCTCCTTAAACCATCCTTCATCTCCTAGTAGAGACGGTGCCTACGTCATAATTTTGCCTAACGTGATACAACTATCCTGTGAACAACTGAAAAAAAAAACAACAACACAAAACTGGCCAGGAGAGTGTACCCTGACTCTTCTCACACCATCCCTGTGAGACAACAGCCACTCTTCGCACAGGACACGGAGGTTCAAAGAGTTCTAAGTGACTAGTACCCCGAAGTCCCACGGCTACAAAGGGGCTGGCTGGTTTTGAATCTTAAGTCTATTTGGGGGGAGAGAAAAAAAAAAAGATGCACAGGGTGGGTTCAGGCCAACGTATAGCATGTGGACTTTATTTCATAGTCAATAAAGTCATTCTTTCTCTTCTTGAGCTGTAAAACCAGTCTTCTCTGCATGTCTGTTTTGTATTATGCATTCCAATCCCCCGAATCTTTCGTTAGCAAGTTTCCTTAAGGGAGAAATTGTGCGCATTGTTTGGAAAATGTAATCCACCATAGCTCAGGAGATGACTGAAGACTCCTGACACCTATACGTAGGGATGTAGGGTGTGTATTGTTTAAGTGCCAGAGAAACCAGGACCTGTGGATGCTCGATCAATGGAGTGATGACAGTTGCCTAATATTCAATAGCCAACGTGTGGCCTTTCTGCCACTTAAGCTCCCTGGCTCTTTGCTCTGAGCAATACATACCAAAAACAAAGACATATTTGTTGAATTTTTATTTAATCCTGTTTGGATTTCATTTGTTGAGATAGAATCATTTCTTTTGTGGATTGCATTTTTTGAAAAATGTACTTGAATCTATATATTTCTTTACCTTATGGTTTAAACAGCCATGGATAAAGAAAGCCCTGACATATTTTAAAAGAGAAAGGGGTGAGGCAGGGGCGAGGTCGCAGGGACAAAAGATACGATTGTCAGAACTTGAAAACCAGCGCAAACCTGGCTGGAGAGACAATGGAGACATCCGAAAGGGAGGAGAATGAACCGGGGGCCATGTGCCCAACACATGCCACTGGCTTGCTTGTCATCAGAGAGTTTCAGAGACACCCAGAGCGGGCCTGTCTGGGGGACAGAACAACCCTAGGACTCCTGGGTAGCTGCAGCCCTAACAGAACTGCCTTCCAAAGTTAGTCTCGCCGCCGTTTATCTAGTCTTTCCCAGAAAGTGAAAATTTCCCAACCTGCCTCAGGACAAAAGCAGCCACAGGTCCTCTTTAAAAAGGCCGGTTTAAGGACCTTACCCATTCCATTTAATGGAATGTCCGGGAGAGATTGTTAACTGAGTGGTTATGGGCAAGTTACTCAGCTCATAGCGGCCTCAGTTTCACTTTAAAATAGCGATAGGAACAGTACCCAGCCACGGGCGGTGTGAGGATTAAATCAGGAAATTCCAGAGATGAGTTCAGCAGCACGCTGGCACCTGTTAATACCCGGTAACTGTCCTGGTTCCTGTTTCACGCGCGAGGCACAAATCTGCAAAATCGTCCCCCCCCCCCCAACCTCAGTCTCAAAGAGGTGGCCACGGGGAGGGTCTCCTCGGAGTCCGTGCACCTTGATCAAACCTGACCGTATTTCACCTGTTTTGTGTTTTGGCGGCACCATCTGTGCCCTGGTTCACCCTTTGTCAGGTCAAGGAGAGACGTATTGCCCTGGGACTAGTCTAAGGTGGCCGCTACCTCTTAGAACTACGTACACTGTGATTGGTCGCCCTCATTCACTGGTGATCGCTGACCCTGGGACAGAACGCCTCTAGGTCCTGGAAATCAAGTAGGAAAAACAAAGGCCGTGCCTTCGTGTAGGCTGAAGTCCTCATGGGGGAGGCACATACTAAACAAGGAAAGCAAGTAGATATGCCCCCAATCTGACCCTTTCTCACTAAAAGCGGGAGAGCAGGAAGAAGAAAGGACAGGCAGAGAGAAACTCAAAAGCCCTGAAAGAGGGAGGGTGATGGGAGATAAGGTTAGGGAGGAGAAGGAAAGATACAGGCTATCAAAGGCTATTGTAAGGAGTGTGGATTAACTCTGTGTGAAATAAGAAGCATTCAAAGGGTTTTAGCCAGAGGAAGGACATGCTATCACTTAGGTTTTTCCAGGTTTTACCTTCTGGCCTGGTGTGAATAGACTATAGAGGGGCAGGGGTAGAAGCAGGAAAAAAAAAAAAAGAGAGAGAGAGAGAAAGAGAGAGTTGGCTACTGTAACAGTCCAAGCACGAGATGATGGTGACTTGGTCCACAGTACAAGTAATGAAGGTGGTGAGAAGCAGTTGGCTACTGGATATATTGTGGAGGTCAAGCCAATGGGATTGGATGGTGGGGTGTGAGAGAAACAGAGGAGTCAAGGATAATTCCCACGCGGTCATGTGAAAGACGCATCTGCAAGGATGGAGTTGCCATCCACTGAGAAGGAAAAGCCTTCTTGATGACGGGGTGGAGAGATCAAGAGTTCAGCTTGGCCCGTGTTAAGTTTGAGCTGCCTAATAATGAAGGGGTCGAGTAGGCAAGTAAATAGACACATAGGGAGTTCAGGGAAGAGAGTAGGGCAGGAGATAGCTATGTGAGGGCCGTCAGCACAGAGGTGGTATTTAAATCCATGTCATTGGATAAGATCACCTGGGGAAAGGGTCATAGAAGAGAAGAGGTCCAAGGGCTAAGGCCTGGGGTGCTCAGAGTGTAAAAATGGGGGTACAGGAGATGATGGGAGACTCCTGACACCTATAGTAGGGATGTAGGGTGTGAATTATTTAAGTGCCAGAGAAACCATGACCTGTGAATGCTTAATCAATGGGGTGATGACAGCTGCCTAATATTAAATAGCCGTGTGTTGGGCAGATAAAATGTATTATGCTCACTTTGTTAAAGATGACGCTGCCCACGTGGAGGCCATTGCCCAGGTGATATTAATGTGTGTTGGGGGCTGGCTGTGGGCAGGCAGAATCCTTGTAGCCTGGGGCTTGGTTTTGGGATTAAGCCTTTCCCACCCTTTTTGCTGTGGGGTGGTACAATCCCATCATGCCCCAGATAAGTGACTTTGACTTCCCTATTTTGTATATTGGATTAAAGGTTTTGAATCTACACTATAAAATGGGGGCAGAATGAGAGTTTACGCTCTTGGTTCCTGGGATGTTTAGCATGAGAGAGCAGAGAGATCACAGCAGAGAGCAGAGAAAGGCCACGTGGAGGAGGCCAGAAGAAGCAGCCAAGATGGTGGAGTGTTGAGTGAGAAGCCAGTTAGTGCAGAGTTTGTGCAGGGAGAAGGAAGGAGATGGGGAACAGAGATGAATAAAGTCTGGTGAGCTAGAAACATTTGATTCTAGAAAACTCGGATAAGTCAGTAGTTTTGTGAGCACTGAATGTGAGTGGGTTTTGGAGCCCAGTGTGTGTTTTTTCTTGCCCGCCAGGTGCAAGCTAGGATTAAAGACTATGGCCCACCAATTTTTGACTCCATTGTTTCTTTACCGACTGTCCGAATCCAATGCGAACCTGCATGGGCCAGGCTGCTGTAATGGCAGCCCTGGCTGCTGGTGCTTTACACCGTGTGTCCTTTATTATTTTTTATTTTTTTTTTTTATTTTAGGTGTGTGTGTGTGTGGGAGAGAGAGAGAGAGAGAGAGAGAGAGAGAGAGAGAGAAGGGGGAGGAGCAGGAAGCATCAATTCCCATATGTGCCTTGACCAGGCAAACCAGGGTTTTGAACCGACAACCTCAGTGTTTCCAGGTTGACGCTTTATCCACTGCACCACCACAGGTCAGGCTTTTTTTTTTTTTTAAAGGGACAGAGAGAGAGATAGACAGGGTCGGAGAGAGATGAGAAGCATCAATCAATCATCAGTTTTTCATTGCGACACCTTAGTTGTTCATTGATTGCTTTCTCATATGTGCCTTGACCGCGGGACTTCAGCAGACCGAGTAACCCCTTGCTCGAGCCAGCGACCTTGGGTCCAAGCTGGTGAGCTTTTTGTTCAAACCAGATGAGCACGCGCTCAAGCTGGCGACCTCGGGGTCTTGAACCTGGGTCTTCCACATCCCTGTCCGACGCTCTATCCACTGCGCCACCGCCTGGTCAGGCCCAATGTGTGTCCTTTCTGCCACTTAAGCTCCCTGGCTTTGCTCTGAGCAATATGTGCCAAAAATAAATACATATTTGTTGAAGTTTTGTTGAATTCTGTTTGGACTGAAGGCAGAGTGGTGAAGCCAGGCCCGGGAGAGCCCTGAGTGTTAGGCTAAGGTGCAGAGGGTGGTCACCCAGCCAGCTGGGGCCCGGAGAGGTAGGGTCAGGTTGCTCTAGCTGCAGCCCTCAGGTGGGGGCTTCCCAGACCCGTCTGCCTGTGGTGTTCAGTTTCATCAGGAGATCATAAAGGCCCACCCTGCAGTGCTGCTGCATGGTAGACGTTTTGAATCAGGCAGCTATGTGGACATAGGAAGTGAGAAGGGAGAGGGTCCAAATAAAGTTATGGTCCTGGGTGGCCAGAGCCACAGTGAGGCCACAAACAGAGGTGGATTACTGGATTACGTTGAAGATAGAGAAGTGAAGACAGATGATGATGTTTAGGCTCTCAGAGAGGGATTAGAGGGTAGGGAGTGTCTGTGGAATTTTGGGAGGTGGCCACTTCTTGTCCTGAAATAACCTCTTCAGAGGACCTCATCAGTGATAAGTAATTAGATCTAAACTCAGGGACTAAATTAGCACCATAGGAGCTTCTTACTAATGCTCCTCTGTGTATAAGTGTGTGTGTGTGTATGTGTGTGTGTGTGTAAAAGTCTCACTTCCAGCTCAGAGTGCCCTCTGTTGGATACCTCAGCCGCAAATCCTGATCCATTTTAAGCTCCACAGTAGAAAATGAGAGAGACGCTGTTTCCTGAGAGCCTTCCAAGCCTCGGGAGGCTCTCATTTTATTTTCACGACCACTCTGTGAGAAGGTTACTATTTCCAAGATGGGGAAACTGAGTCAGAGCAGAGGTAGACTTGGAGGCCAAGTTCTATGCTTCACTCACGATTCTCCACTGTCCCTACACATGACAAGGGTGATTGGGTCAAACGAGGATGGGACGTTCTTCCCGAAGGGGCTTTCAAGGCACCCCAGATCACGGTCCCTTCCTTTTTTTTTTTTTTAGATTTTATTTATTCATTTTAGAGAAAGAGGGAGAAAGAGAGAGAGAGAGAAGGGAGAGAGAAGGGGGGAGGAGCAGTGTAAAGCCAGGAGGCACGGCCAGGGCCAGCATCAGAGCAGCCCAGCCCATGCAGGTTCGCATTGGATTCGGACAGTCGGTAAAGAAACCATGGAGCCAAAAACTGGTGGGCCATAGTCTTTAATCTAGCTTGCACCCGGCGGGCAAGTAAAAATACACACTGGGCTCCAAAACCCAGTCACACTCAGTGCTCACAAAGCCACTGACTTATCCGAGTTTCCTAGAATCAAAGGTTTCTAGCTCACCAGACTTATTCTCCTCAGTTCCCCATTTCCTTCCTTATCCCAGATACAAAGTCTACATAAACTGACATCTCACTCAGCACTCCGCCATCTTGGCTGCTTCTCCTGACCTCCTCCACGTGGCCTTTCTCTGTTCTCCTCTGCTCTCTCTTGCTAATCTCAGGAACCAAGAAGGCAAACTCCCGTTTTGCCCCCACTTTATACTGTAGCTTCACAACCTCTAATCCAATATACAAAGTAGGGAAGTCTCTAATACAAATCACCTCTGAGGCATGATTGGATTGTACCACCTTACATCAAAAAAGGGTGGGAAAGGCTTAATCCCAAAACAAAGCCCCAGGCTACAATTCTGAACACACATAAATATCACCTGGGCCTCTTTAACAAAGTGAGCATAATACATTTTATCTGCCCAACAAGCAGGAAGCATCAACTCCCATATGTGCCTTGACTGGGCAAACCCAGGGTTTTGAACTGGCGACCTCAGCATTCCAGGTCGACGCTTTATCCACTGCGCCACCACAGGTCAGGCCACAGTTCCTTTCTTAAGGGATTTCAGACACAATCGTAAGGACCAAGGTTCAAATCAGACATGAATATAATTATTCAAAGCCTTCACTTCCTGGTTCTGTGTAGGGCACCCTACCTACCAACACGACCAGTGGCCGGAGGGCTGTGAGAGGTTGATGAAAACACCAGAATTTCACTAGGCAGAGTCAGGAGTCTGTGTTTTTGCCTCTCTCTTTCTTTTTTTAAATTTTTAAATTTTTTTTATTCATTATAGAGAGGAGAGAGGAGGGGAGAGAGAGAGACAAAGAGGGAGAGAGAGGAGAGAGAGAAGGGGGTGGAGCTGGAAGCATCAACTCCCATATGTGCCTTGACCAGGCAAGCCCAGGGTTTCGAACCAGCGACCTCAGCATTTCCAGGTCGACACTTTATCCACTGCACCACCACAGGTCAGGCTTGCCTCTCTCTTGAACTCACGTGTGATCTCAGTCAAGTTCTTCCCCCTTTTCAGCCTTGTGATCGGCAATAAAAAAAGGGGTGATTTCAACAGCCTGCTTTCCGACTTTAAAATCTGCTGATACTATCTTTCAAGAGGACAATTTTGGCAACACCTACAAAATTTTAAACGTGCACACCCACTGACTTCTTGGAATCTATCTTAGAGAATTACACATATAAATGCATGGGACGTACACACAGGATGTTCACTGCAGCACTATGAGTAATAATGACCTAAATGTCCACCATCACAAGACTGCCCAGATAAATTATGGCATACCAGTACCTTGGAAAGCAATGCAAGCTGGAGGGGAAAAAATGAGAAAGGTATCTAAGTAGTAGAGTGGAAGTATTATCATGATATGTTGTTGACCGAAACAAACAAGATTTGTTTTTTAAAATAATTCTGTGTGGTAGGAGCCCACTGCTATAGTCACTTGTATATAATAAAAGATCAAGAAGGAAGAGTAAAGGAGAGATTTCCTTTCCCCTACAAAAATGCTTTACTTTTAGAATAAAAATGACTTTAAAATATTTTAATCCAGCCTGACCAGGCGGTGGCACAGTGGATAGAGCGTTGGACTGGGACGCTGAGGACCCAGGTTCAAGACCCCAAGGTCGCCAGCTTGAGCAAGGACTCATCTGGTTTGAGCAAAAGCTCACCAGCTTGGACCCAAGGTCGCTGGCTCCAGCAAGGGGTTACTTGGTCTGCTGAAGGCCCACAGTCAAGGCACATATGAGAAAGCAATCAATGAACAACTAAGGTGTTGCAATGCACAACAAAAAACTAATGATTGATGCTTCTCACCTCTCCATTCCTGTCTGTCTGTCCCTGTCTATCCCTCTCTCTGACTCTCTCTCTGTCTCTGAAAAAAAAAAGTTTTTTAATCTGTAGAGTGCTTCCTGAGGTAAATTTGTATGGATCTCCTCTGAGCAGTTTAAGCCCTTGAACTACCAAAAGGACATGATGATGAGATTTATACAATATTCCTCAAATTCAGGTGTGTCTAATGCCTTATGTGTTAGCTACACCCAACAACCCAATGGAGTAAGTAGACTGACAATGGGGAAACTGAGGCCCCACTTATGATTGAACCCCTTGGGTTCCTACAAAACTATTTATTTTCCTATGTTTTGGGATCTCCTGCCTGTGAGGACAATTAATCACTCTGTGTCGTAACTGTTGAACAAATTCCACGCTACTCAAAATGTGGTCCGTTGAAACTTGCACTAAAAAAAATAGGTCTTGTTTTTTTGTATATCTCTGGGATTTTTAAATTTCATTTTTTTCTGGTAATTCATCTTTATTATATTTAAAATATATATCCATCTGCAACAATTAAAAAAATTTTTTTAACTGCTCCTTAAGCACTCTCTCTGAGAAGCACCGCTGGGAGGGAGGGGTCGAGACTGGGGTAGGCTCTCCGAGTTTGGGGTAGCAATCAGTATGTCAACAAATGAATGGCTGTATAAACGAGCAACGGTACCACGCAGGAAGGAAAATGCCCAGAATCCAGGTTTCTCGTGCAGGGCCCTGCAGAGGCGGCAGAGCTTAGGACTTCAAGTTCATAGCCAGACTCCATAGGAGCATCACTAAACACTCACTCTGAAGCTGGGAGACCTTCCCCCTCACCCCCGCCCCCAAGTCATAGAACTGGCCAACAGAGAAAAAGTACCAGTGAGGACCAGACGCAGATGAAAAGCAACCTTCATTGCTCCTCGGCGCACAAATCAGACGAGGTTAGTAGACTTAGATAAACATGGTCCCTGCCATCCTGAATCAGTAACAGTAAACAAGAGCTCTGTGCACAAAGATCCTATTTTAAGAACCGATGTTTAAGTGGAGGGTTGTAGATGCATTTACCTCAGGGTGATGAAACTGAGGAGGGGGCAGGGTTCAGCCCTGGGGCCCGGTTCAAGTCTGCTGGCAGCCCTTCAAGTGTGTGGAAAACAACTTCGTCCTGAAGTGCCTGCCTCTGAACACAGGCAGAAACTCCCCCATCCAGAAGGCCACAGGCATACTTTGCTCCATTCTGAAATTCCCCTTTCCAGAAACAAGTAGATCTTTATAATTAAAGAGACCCAGGACTAGAAAAGTGACTTTTTTTTTTTTTTTACTATTGTTATTTTTTAAAGTTTCCTTGTAAAGTTGTGTAGTAAAAAGCAGAGTCAGAATAGACCTGGATCCTAATCCCTTCCTCTCTGTGTGAATCCTTAAGATAAACCATTAACCCGCCCCTCTCCCCCTTAGTTTCCACATCTGCAAATGGAATAATAATGTCAGCACCTGAAGAATAACTATCAGGTTGTATATGGAACACCTAGCTGAGGCCTGACATGGAGTGAGCCTTCAACCAATGCTAGTTCAGGCCTCTTTCTTTTTTTCTTTTTACAGAGACAGAGAGAGAGTCAGAGAGAGGGACAGACAGGGACAGACTGACAGGAACGGAGAGATGAGAAGCATCAATCATTAATTTTTCGTTGTGCACTGCGACACCTTAGTTGTTCATTGATTGCTTTCTCATATGTGCCTTGACTGTGGGCCTTCAGCTGACTGAGTAGCCCCTTGCTGGAGCCAGCAACCTTGGGTCCAAGCTGGTGAGTTTTCGCTCAAACCAGATGAGCCCGTGCTCAAGCTGGAGACCTCGGGGTCTCGAACCTGGGTCCTCGGCATCCCAGTCCTACGCTCTATCCACTGCGGCACCGCCTGGTCAGGCTCAGGCCTCTTTCTAATCACAGACCACAAGAGTCCTGATCAAGAACAGGTACCATTTGCCCTTGGCTGGTTGGCTCAGTGATAGGGCATCGGCCCAGTGTGTGGATGTCCCGGGTTTGATCCCCAGTCAGGGCACACAGGACAGGCAACCATCTGCTTCTCCACCCCTCCAACCCTCGCTCAATTGGTTTGAGCACATCAGCCCTGGGTGCTGAGGATGGTTCCATGGAGCCTCCACCTCAGGTGCTAAAAATAGCTCAGTTGCAAGCATGGCCCCAGATGGGCAGAGCATTGACCCCAGGTGGGGGTTGTCAGGTGGATCCCAGACAGAGTGCTTGTAGGAGTCCGTCTCTCTATCTCTCCTCTTCTCACTTGGAAAAGAAAAAGAGAACAGGTACCATTTATTCAACGTGTGCCGTGGGCCAGAAACTGTGTTAAGTAACATACTTATAATCTGCTGGATTTCTACCACAACCCTCTAAGGTTAGATACTCGGTACCCCTTTTGGAGACGAGGCTCAGAGACAGGAGGTCCCCTGTCCCAGGGCAGCCAGCGCAGAGACAGCCAGGAACGGCACCCGGCTCCCAGCTGTGCTCCCGACCCCCAGCTCTCACGGGCTGGCTCCCTCCATCTCGCTTTCTTCTCTGTTTCCCAAGAGCGTGCGACCATGGCATTGACTTTGGCTGGCTTTGTTGTTGTTCTTAAGCTTCTTTCATCATTGGTATAATTTTACATAAACTTGGCTTTCCTTTAAATTTTTTTTTAAAAATATGTTCGCTTCTTAAATATCTCCCGAGGGAGAAAGGGGTTTCTGTTAATGATTTCGTTTTCTTCTTGACGTTGGACTTAATAAGGCTGAGTTACTGGATCTCCGTTCACAAGTCGGGTTGTTTGCTGGTTTATTTTCATTTTGGAAACTCCTCTCCATAGTGAACAGCACTTTTCTCCTCCTGAAAAAAAAAAAAAAAATCCCATGAGGAATTTTGATCAGATGCTGGGGCTGTCGGGGCAGATTCTCTGAAGGGTATCATGTTTCTAGAAGGCTCCTAGAAGGCACAAGCCTTGCAACCTGACTCTTAACTGACTTTTTACCTGTAGGACTGTCTCAAGGAGGGTGGGGGAGAGGACATAACCATGCTCCGTACGCAACCATGCTTTCTGCTTCCAAACAGGATGATGCGTTTTGTAAAGGAAGAAATATTTTTAAACCAAGAGTGGAAATTCACTTGACCCTATAAAAGGGAGACTTACGAGGGCGAGGGCTCCAGAATTCAATTACAAGGGTTTGAGTACCAGCTCTGCCATTTATCTGTGTGGATTAACCCCGGGCAAGTTAGTTCCCTGTGCCTTACTGTCCTCATCTGTAAAATGGCGATCACTGTCCCTCACCCTCATTTTGTAAAGATCAAATAGGGTCTGCTAGGACATTTCTGGGGTTTTCCGGAACTCTCAGGACTAAACCTGGGAAAGTCCCAGGCACACGGGATGGGTTGCTCAACTGAAGACGAAATGCAAGTAGACTTACAGACTTTAGGAACAGCCCCTGTACCTTCTACACTCCATACTATTTATCTTGTTATCTGTGACGGCCTCCACAAACAGTCTTATTCCTCATGATTTGTTGCCATGGTCTCTTGTCTCCGCATCATTCACTCTGCTGAGGCCCTTCCATGTCCCTTTTATTTCTTACTGTGCCATGGACAGGACACCCCCAAAGTCCCCACCACGTGTTTCCATCCATTCATGGGACAAGTATTAGGAGACTTTATCATATGCCCAGCATGTAGCTTTTAAATGAATCCCATAGTGTTTTTCTCTTTCTTCATCTTTCAGGTAACATCTTCCTTAAAAGTTAAAATGGGGACAATTCCATGAGACTTGAGTGACGCCTGGCAAACCTAGGAATGCCCATGGCGCGGGCAGCCCCCAGGAGCCAGGAGAGAGGGGCCTGCAGCGATTCCCCTCGGCTTCCAGAAGGAACCAGCCCTGCCAGCACCTGGATGTGGGACTTCTGGTTTCCAGAACTGTGAGAGAACACACGTCTATTGTTTTAAGCCTCCCGGTTTGTGGTCCTTTGTTACAACAGCCCTAGAAAATTAATACAGTTCCTTTACACAATCCAAGTCTAAAATGTCCTTGTCTTATATCCTGACAAATGCAGGGACCTCTTCGTGGGTTTTCCTGCCTGCAAGCTTTCTTTCCTCAAATCTATCACTGAACAACAGTTTTCGACTCCCAGGTCAGAAACCTGCATGATCTACCTACTTCAGCATTTCCCACACTTACTTGAGGGTAAGACTCTCCCAGATAATAGTTACAATGATAGGTTCCCTGCTCCTCATTCCAGACCTCCAGAAATGGGACCACAGAAGTGGGCCCGGAATATGCCTTTATTAAACAAGCACCCAAGGTGATTCTTATCAAGCATGTTTGGGATGCCCTGGCCTACAAGATAAAATCCAGAAGAGAAACCAAAGACCTTGGTTCAATGACCTTCATAGAATGGCACCAAGCTCCCTATTTCAAAGTCATCTCCTGAGCATTCTCAGGGTCTCGGACATCATCCCAGCCTGCCATGCCTCACTTTCTCTCCACCCGATCAACCTTTACTCAGAGAACGACTCAATACTTTGAGAAACACTTTTTTTTTTTTTAAACCATTTTATTTATTTATTTATTTATTTTTTACCGAGACAGGGAGAGAGTCAGAGATAGGGTTAGATAGGGACAGACAGACAGGAACGGAGAGAGATGAGAACCATCAATCGTTCGTTTGTCATTGCAACACCTTAGTTGTTCATTGATTGCTTTCTCATATATGCCTTGACCACGGGCCTTCAGCAGACCGAGTAACCCCTTGCTTGAGCCAGCGACCTTGGGTCCAAACTGGTGAGCTTTGCTCAAACCAGATGAACCCGCGCTCAAGCTCCGACCTCGGGGTCTCGAACCTGGGTCCTCCGCATCCCAGTCTGACGCTCTATCCACTGCGCCACCACCTGGTCAGGCATGAGAAACACTTTGATCTCACCATTTTCTTCCCTAGGACATCTTTTTCATTTCCTCCTTCTTATAGGTCTAGACTCAGAAGCCACAGACCTTAAAGTTATTTCTAATTTCTTGGGGATGGCTTTTCAGTGAACTAGGAATAAAACCCAAGCCCCTCCTGGCCTGCAGATCCTGCAAGACCTGGTCCCGCCCACTTCGCCCTTGGCCTCATCTGGAGCCCTTCTCCTCCTCCATCTGGGAGCTCCAAGCTTGGCCTTCCTCTTAATTCTTCAAATATACCAAGTCTTGCCCTTACTGGATCCATAGCAGTTGCAGTTAATTCTTCTCTCTCCCCACCACCACCTTATAAGATTTAAATATCATCTCCTCAGAGCTTTTTCCATCCTAAGTAGAACACACACACACACACACACACACACACAGTTACTCCACTTTTTCTGAGTCACTGCACTATTTGATCAGATATCATCATTTAAAAATCAGGAAGTTTCACATAAACATATCCAGCCTCTCTTAAAGAATCATAGTCCGCCACTATGAAGCCCATGTTCCCGCCCAGCCACACCAGCTGGCAGTGAGCCCTTTCCTTGGGCCGGAGCTCTTGCCTCTGCAGCCCCTCCCTGCCTCTTCACTCCTTCAAGGTACCTGCCTGCCTAGGCCACAATGCAGTCTTGTTTGTGACACTTCCCTGCCCTCACTCCCCAGTGGGTTCACTGGCATATCACCTGTCTATCTGATGGTCCCAGAGCGGCCCCAGCATCTAGCCTGTGCCTGGCCAATCGCTGGCCCTCGATAAAGGTGTGCTGAATGAATGAATAAATGAATGGATGGATGTCCTGCCTCCTCCCCAAGTCTCACGAGGCACAACACTCATTCTGCCATTTAATCACACCCTTCTCTGCAAGACTCATTAATTTGCTGTCCCCAGTGCCTCCTGGCTAGATCTTATGAAACATAAATCTGATCCTTTCATTGGCCAGTTTTAAAGATTTTTCTCCTAGCACCCACTAGAGAAAGCATCATCTCCTCCCCAAAGCCTTGGAGGCCCTTGTCATCTGGTTCCCACCTACTTCTCCAGCCCCCATCTCCAGAGGGGACCCCTCCCAGCACACACCCACGCCCTGCTCAGTGGCTCAGAGAACACAGCATGTTCTTCCCCTGCCCCCACAGCTCGGCTGGGAAGCTCCCTCTCTCTGGAATGCCTCCTCCCGGTCTCACCCCCCCCCCCATACCTCTAGCAAACTCCTACTCATTCTTCCACCCTCGCTCTAACCAAAAGTCACTGCACCCATGAAACACTCCAGACCTCCCTCTTTTCTGCTCCCACCCCCTTTTTCATACCCTGGCCTGGTACTAAGTAATGTCTCAAAATAGCAGCTGGTGTCTTCTGAGCCCTTGCTGTGTGCCAGGCACTGAGCGAGCTTTATCACCTCTAATCCTCACACCCCAGCAGAGCCCAGCTGGGAGGGCTCCCCCTCCAGCTGGGAGGGAGAGGTGTGGGGGAGGGGCAACCGGAAAAACAAGAGGCATCACGTTCTCATCCCCAGCTTTCCTCAGAGGCCCTCCCTGCCACCCATTTAAGTTCTTCTTTCTCCTTCCCTTCCTTGCCTTTCCTCTTCCGTACTTTATTTTTCTCCACAGCTCTTGGCACCAATGCACTATATATTTTAATTAAATAATTAGTGTATTCTGTCTTTCTCCCCTAGAATGTCACCTCCAGGAGGGTAGGGATTCTGTCACATCTTCTTCATCTTTTTTTTTTTAATTTTATTTATTCATTTTAGAGAGGAGAGAGAGAGGGAGACAGAGAGAGAGAGAAGAGAGAGACGGGGGAGGAGCAGGAAGCATCAACTCCCATATGTGCCTTGACCAGGCAAGCCCAGGGTTTCGAACCGGCGACCTCACCATTTCCAGGTCGACGCTTTATCAATGCGCCACCACAGGTCAGGCCCACATCTTCTTTACTACAGTATCTGTCTAGAATAGTACCTGGCTTTGGGCCCACCCAGGGACATCTTTAGAATAGTACCAGGCACATCACAGACACTTACTAAATATTTGTTCATTCAAAGAAAGTAGACACTATTACTATGTTCAGTTTACTCCTGGGGAAAATGGTCTTTAGAGAGGTTAAGACAGGTGCCTAGAGTTCCACAGCTGGTTGGTGGAAGAGCCAGATGGGATCTCTGGGTAGTCAACTCCAACATCCCCTACCACCACTACCCTTAACCACTATACCCACCACTTCCTGAAGACATCTCTCTGTGGGTCTGACTTCTCAGCTAGAGTTCCTTGGAGGCAAGAGCTCTATTGCATTCATATTTATGGTTTTTTTTGCCTGATCCTGTAAGAACTCAGGAGTGTTTGCTGAGCTGATCTATATGCGAAGTGCTAGATGGTGGGAATCATATTGTAATTCTCTTTAAAAAATTTTTGTTAATTTATTGATTGATTTTAAAGAGAGAGAGAGAGACATCAATTTGCTGTTCCATTTCATTTATGCATTCATTGGTTGATTCTTATATGTGCCCTGACTGGGCGGGAATTGAACCCGCAACCTTGGTGTATCAGAACAATGCTCTAACCAACTGAGCTATTTGGCCAGGGTTTCATTCTCTTTTATTACCCTTTATTTCCATGTCAAGCACAGTATTATATACACAGTTGGGGGTTATTAACTATTCATTACATTAATGAATTCTATTATGGCAGTAGGTAATAAAAATAATCAGACAGCAATAGTGACAATAAAAGGTAACATTTATGGAGTCCTGACTCTGTGCTGAGTCCTATCCTAAGTGCTTCGTACATGAATTAAGGCAGGTAATTCTCTTAGTATCTTCATTTTACAGATGTGGAAACCAAGGGTCAGAGAAGTAAAGAACTTGCCCAAGGTCATCCAGCTAGGAAATGGCAGAGGCAGGATTTGAGTTCTCAACATCTCCAGACTGACTCTTGGCCTATCTAAAAGATGTCCAGTAAAAGGTTCCTCTGAGCCCTGGCTGGAGAGCTCAGTTGGTTAGAGCATTATTATTTTTTTTAATTATTTTTATTTATTCATTCATTTTAGAGGAGAGAGAGAGAGAGAGAAAGAGAGACAAAGAGAGAGACAGGGAAAGAGAACGGGGGGGGGGGGGGAGCAGGAAGCATTAACTCCCAAATGTGCCTTGACCGGGCAAGCCCAGGGTTTTGAACCGGCAACCTCAGCATTCCAGGTCAACGCTTTATCCACTGCGCCACCACAGGTCAGGCTAGAGCATTATCTTGATACACCAAGGTTGCAGGTTTGATCCCTGGTCAGGGCACATACAAGAATCAACCAATGAATGCATCAATAAATGGAACAACAAATTGATGTTTCTCTCTCTCTATATATATATATCCCTTCCTCTCTCTCTAAAATCAATTAAAAAAAATAGATTGCCCTGTGTAAAAACAAAAGGAATAGCTTATTGCATATTTTCATTTTATTTCAGGGAATTTTTTCCAAAGACCTTCCTTGACAATATTATTTGCTAAACAATAACCACTAATAGCCTGACCTGTGGTGGCACAGTGGATAAACCCTGGTACATATGGGAGTTGATGCTTCCAGCTCCTCCCCCCTTTTCTCTCTTTCTGTCCCTCCTCTCTCTCCCTCTCTCTCTCTCTCTCTCTCTCTCCCTCTCCTCTCTAAAATGAATAAATAAAAAAATAAAAATAAACAAAAAAAAAACAATAACCACTAATATTCGTACCACACTTGGTGGTTTGCAGAGCTGTGTCATGGATAGTTTCTCATCTGATCCCAGCAACAATGGGATGAGGAGGGCACTGCTTTCTCCATTTATAGAGGAGGAATCTGAGGTTCCCAGCCATCAAGGAACAGAGGAGGGCTTAAATTAACATCTAGCATTAAAAAAAAAAAAATTAAGATCTGAATGCCTCCAAATACAAAGCTTTTTCATGCTGCTACTTAAACGTAAATACATAAGGTAATTCTTGGGAATGCTTTGCAAAGTTTCTGGCACCTGGTAGGACCCTCATAAGTGTTAGTTATCATCATCTTTACCAACACTTCTTAGGAACTGGGCTGTGTTAGCTGATGACTGCAGCCTGCCTGTTGACCCTAAAGGAAAGATTACCCTTGCCCTTCCGGTTTACCCCTGTTAATGTTGAAATCATGATCAATCTTCATTATCCCCGAGGTACCACAGAATGCTAAGAGCTGGAAGGGATTGCCGAGATGATCTCATTCTGGCGCCTGCATTTACAGATGGAGAAATCGAGTCTGAGACGGAAAAGGTCAGCTCCTCAAGGGCAGGGCTTGTGCGCAGTGCCTGGCACATACTGCCTCCCACGAAGGTGGGTTTTTACCCAGAAGGGCATCTAGCCTCTTAAAGGCTGCAGGAGATAATGCATCAATTTCTGGAGTTGTGAGCCCCCCACCCCACCCCCACATAAAGTACTCAAGTATAATAAGCTATTAACCAGAAAACAGATCATGTGACTTAATTCCCCCTCTGCTAAAAAGCTTAAAATGCTTTGGTGAGTAGTCTGAGATTCATAAATATACACTTCAACTCTTTCTCAAAGAATTATTAACCAGCTCCATCAAAATTGGAACTTGAGCAATCAAGGAGAAAAAGAGCTGGCAAGAGAAACTTCTTAAAAAACACACCTTACCACCCTTATGTATGACTTCTTGCTGCCTCTTTTTTTCCCAAGAGTTGGAGGAGGAAGGAAAGAAAAAAGTATCATTATGCATGACATGAATCAGTAAAACGAACCATGGAAAATTACAAACTCTTTTCACCAAACGAATACAATAGTGTGTTAAGTCCTTTAACTTATAAAGTTTTTAATAGGCTAAGGCAGAAATGTAACCCTTGCTAGCTCCTTTGGTGGGGGGTGGGGGATGTGGAGATGGGCTGGAGAGATCTGAGGGCATGTGGGTGTGATAATCAGCAGTAGCCAGCTTCCAGCTCATGATTTTGTGAACCTGTAATTTATAGAGTCCATGTCACACATTCAGCTTACTTATCTTCCTAATTCACAGAGTATTAATTCTCCCAGGCATGGAACTTGTTTTTCACTCTACATGTAGGTCTTGATCAGCTTTAGCTCGAGGATTTGGGGGTGGGGAGGGATGATGGAGAGAATGGAGATTAGGACAGTCTTCAAACCAAAGGATCAGGAATATAAACCCTTCTCTGCGCTTTTTTTTCTGGGGCCCATTCACGCTTCTCAAGAAAGGCTGAAATTCAGGCCCTGTGAACCAACTTGTGGCTGTAACAGCTCTCTGGGATAAGAGGGTTCCCCTCCTCCCCAGCACCTTTATCAATTTCAAACTATTTTCCACATTCCTTCTTTACGCAGCCCAGGCGCACTTGTAAAGCAGGCCTCAGAGTAAATTCTGTTTAGGAGATTCAGGAAGCTCTGGTCTGGCCCTCCCTTCTAGAAAGGAAAGTCCAAGTAGAGATGGATGCCACACCCTGGGGGAGGGGAGAGAGGATGTGACGACACCTCCAGGAATGCAGGGCCCACGCAGGTGTGTTTGGCACCCACAAACTTCCTTTTTAAAAGGGCCTGATAAATCAGTACCGATAACAGTAATAAAGTTCAAGCACCCAACAATCACTCGCACAGAACTGGGGCCCTTGCTCTCAGGGTGTGGCCCTGACAACAGGGGAGGGGAGGGTGACAGCTGAGAATGGAGATTCCCCAAAGGTTGTGACATGTTTTCTAGTCGGCGGTTCTCAAAGTGGGGTCCCTAAAACCGTGCTAGGAGATTCTCAAAGCCGAAACAATTTTCACAATACTGTGATGTCACTTGCTCTTCTTGCCCTCCTTGTCTCACAGGTATGCAATGGAGTTTTCTAGAAGGGACATGACATGTGATGATGATATCATCACTCTGATGACTACTAGAATGTGTGCTTGTGTATGAAACATTTCTCAGTTTTAATTCTAATAAGTACTGAAAGACAGAATACATATAAACAAAATACTTGGGGGCCTCCGTAATTTTTCAGAGTATTAAGGGGTCTGAAGACCAAATCACCCCATTGCTCCATCAGAGGACCTCGCTTATTTCCAGCTCAGCTTGAGTCACAAAGTAGGTACTTTTCTTTTTTTTTTTTTTTCTGAAGCTGGAAACAGGGAGAGACAGTCAGACAGACTCCCGCATGCGCCGGACCGGGATCCACCCGGCACGCCCACCATGGGGCGACGCTCTGCCCACCAGGGGGCGATGCTCTGCCCATCCTGGGTGTCGCCATGTTGTGACCAGAGCCACTCTAGCGCCTGAGGCAGAGGCCACAGAGCCATCCCCAGCGCCCGGGCCATCTTTGCTCCAATGGAGCCTTGGCTGCGGGAGGGGAAGAGAGAGACAGAGAGGAAAGCGCGGCAGAGGGGTGGAGAAGCAAATGGGCGCTTCTCCTGTGTGCCCTGGCCAGGAATCAAACCCGGGTCCTCCGCATGCTAGGCCGACGCTCTACCGCTGAGCCAACCGGCCAGGGCAAAGTAGGTACTTTTGAACAGGAGTGGAGAAGGCAGCCTTATCATTATTCAGCTTGGGATGGTATCCTTTCCACCTGTACTGCTGCCTAAAATAGCTAGAAAAACCTTATATTACCCCACAAGCATTTGGTGACCTGAACCCCTCAGGGGAAAAGATGGGTTTATCTTTGAAGCCAGGTGGAACAACATTAGCATGGAGAAACCACACTCCCTGAGCACCAGCACCCAGCAAAGACATACCTGAGTACCTGCCAGGAATCAGGTACCATGCTACATGCTCAACAGTGAACAAAGCTGATGTGGTCCCTGCCTTCCCACAGCTTTCATTCTAGAGCAGAGGTGGATTACTCCTCAAAACATGAGATAACTGAAACTCATATATCACAGGTGGTGGGAAGGAGGTGTGCAAGGTGTTAGAAAGAATTTGAGATGCAGGGAGGAAGGCCCTCAGGGCTCAGATGGAAGGAAGCACCCTAACCAGCTCTTGGCCATCTCCAGTTAGAAACTCCCGGCAGACTCAGGCCCAGCCCACAAGAGGGTTCAACAGCAGTCCCACCCAGAGCCCTTCTGCAGGTGGGTGGGGGGACTTGATGGTCTCCTTCTCACCTCCCTAACGTGGCTAATGCTAAATAGGGGCCCTGTGAGGAGAGCCCAGCTCAGGGGCATTTGGAGAAGAGTTAATCTTTTGTTACCAGGACACAGCTCCATCACAAGTGAACACAACCCATAGGCTGTCATTGGGGGAAAACAGCACATGGCCAAGAAATGGCTGGAGGACAGGAGAGGAAGACTTCAGAAATTAAAAAGAAAGAAAAAAGAGGAAAAAAATAAAGCCCTGGAGGGCCTGTCTAGGAGAAATTATGAGAGAGGCTAGACCCGAGAGAGGGGCTATCGAGGGCCTCAGCTCACCATTCCTCCCTCCAAACACTCAACTCAACCCCTTAGGCCCTGGTAGATTGCAGAAAGTGTCTCTAGGGACAAAACCAAACCAGAAAAGCCCTGAGGTTCTTTCTCCCCCAGAAACTGTTGCAGAAGCGGAAAAGCCTGAATTTTGCAACCAGAGTTGCAGCCTGACACCTAAAGGACACAAATGGTGATGGAGGGGCGTTGTTTCAGGTTGCGGCATCCCAAAATACTAGCGGGTGGGAAACGGTGAAATGCATTCACCCCACTGTGCCTGGGCTGCACACTCAGCTCGGTGCTGCATGCCCTAGTGGGGTGAGAGCTCTAGCCGGAACCCAGGCAACCGGCACGCGCTTGCGCGTGCGCAAAAGCTCCACCCAGCACAGCTCGTCTCCAGGTGCGCTCAAGCTTCCGTCCGTCCTTCCCAGGCGGAAACTCCAGAGCCGGTGCATGCGCTTTCCAGCTCTCTGGCTCGGTCAGAGGCCCACGACTTCAGGTGATCCCGCCCCTCCCTACTAGCGTAAGACCAATCGCGTTGCGGTGGGCGGGATTTTCGAGGTTGGCCCGCCCACGCGCGGCTCAGGCGTGTATCGATTGGTTGGTTCTGCGGGCGCAGGTGCGCGCTTCCTATTGGGTGTGGGCGGAGCGCGAGCCGCCGAGGCATCAACCGGGACTGCAGGTGTGCGCGCACACGCGCCGCGCGTCTTGCCCGACCCGGGCGCGCGCGCGCGGGCTCGCGGGGGAGGCGGCGGAGCGCGAAGCTGCAGAGCCTGTCGCCTCTGCTCCGCCCCCTCCTCCTCCTCCTCCGTCGCGGGTGCCGCTGAGGCCCGGAGGGAGGGAGTCGCGTCCCCGCCCGCCGCGCCGCCAGTCAGACCCTCGGTCTTCCCGCGTGAGGAACCAGCCGAGTGGAGCTCGCGCAGACCTGAGCCGCGGCCGCCCCTCCGCAGGTGCCTGCGAGGCGGCTCCCGGGCCGCAACCACGTCCAGAGCCCTCTAGCCGCGCACTCTCCTCGGCGCTCCCGGGGGGCGGCCCGGCTGGAAGAGGCCGCCGCGGGGCCCGGCCTCAGCATGAACCGCAGCCACCGGCACGGGGCGGGCAGCGGCTGCCTGGGCACCATGGAGGTGAAGAGCAAGGTGCGCGGGGCCCCGGCTGGGCGGAGCGGCCGGCCGGATGGGAGCGGGGGCCTGCGGGAGGCCAGGGCTGGCCCGGGACGGCCCGAGGAGCGGCCCCGGCGTCTGGGACTGTGCGGGGCGCGGTGGTGGGGTTTGGAGGCAGGCGATGGTGGATAAGAAACTTGGCGGAGAAGGGGAGGAGGGTGGGGCCTTGGGTCTGCTCCCGGCCCAGGTAGGTGGAAGACCAGCGGGACGCTTATTTCGTTCCTTGAATCTCGTGCTGCCCAAGGATGGGAGTGAGAGCCTAGATGCACCCCAGCCGTTTGAGCGCTGAGTGGTTTCAAAGGTTTGGGGGAATTCTGCCAACTGGCTTATGAGTAAGAGGTATTTGGGACAGCCGTGGTCACAAACTGTTCCCCCTGCTGTGGTCCAGGGGTGCATCGAGTGGTGAGGGAGCTGAAGAGCCCTTTGAAAGTTAGCCTTGCTTCCTGCTAGGGATTTTTTCTGGCATTAATATTGGTATGCCTTGAATCTATAAAATTAACACTTACCTCCTTTCGTTTGAGTGGCACTTTACAGTTTGAGTCTGGATGTTCTTGTCATTCCATCATGCTACCTTTTCACATCAAGTGTTTTCATTCTTGACCAACGGTATGCCAATTTGCTGATAATGACTTCGGTATCCACTGAATTCCTAAATTGCCAGGCTCCCCGAGCAAGGTAGTCTATAGGGATTAGGTAGGGAATGCCCTCCAAAGGAGGTTTTTGAGCTGGAATTTGAAGGTGATCTGCAGCCACAGGAACATTTTCAGCAAGTATTTCATGAATCAAAGAGCCAAAAACGAGCTTCGATAATCTAGTGCAATTCTCTGAGAAGACAGGGGCTTAGAAAGGTTATAACTTCGCCAAACTCTGCTTATGTGACAAAACCTCAAAGCCTTTTTACATTAACTTTTAGGCTTTCTAGAATGTGAAAGAGAGGACACTGGCTTGGCCCTGAGAACATGTGAAAAATAGAGTCAGGAAGACCAAAATACATAAAAGGATAGGAGAAAGTTAAAACATATCAACTTCAAAAAGAAGAAAACAAACACTGAATGTAAGGCTGTTAAGACTACTTAGAATGCAAGTGAGGTAGAGTAAGGAACGCTTCCTGGAGCCTGAGGGTGGAATGGTTTTTATTATCTAGAGTTGATAAACAAAGTTCTGTACGTTAACTGGGATCAGCACATCAAGAACATCTACATTCATTTTTAACATCATTTTACAATGTTATCTGCAACTTACTTATCATGTATCAAGGAGAAGTAAGCACTAGTTTCAGAAACAGCTCTGTGGAATAAGAATAGAAATGTAATTGGTGCAATTTAAGGAGTAGGGCTCTACCCTGTGTCCCCCATGGAATTGCCATAGCAAATCAGAATGACAGACATGAACTAAGAGTTAAGATGATTCAAAATATAGACAGCTTTTCCTCTAACAGTATAGTGGTGGTAGTGGTTGGTGCCCGAAGGTTGAATCTTCTAATGGCATTTCTGTTATAAATTTAGTTTGGTTTTGTGGGAGTTGAGGTTAAGAAAAGAAAAACATGGTATTGCATGATCTTTAAATTCGGTTTGTGGTCCTTATCTTGGTAGCAAGTCTTTAATTTTTTTGATCATAGGGAGAAAATGGGTAGGAATTGTAGGTACACTGATAAATACAACCAAATAGTAATTTATCTCTTGGACCAGGAAACCTTGAACACTTGGGGACTGGAATTTCAGGCTTTCTGCCCTTTTGTCAACTGATTTGTAAAATCTTTCCCATACTTATGTCTAACGTATATTATATATTTGACTTGCCATACTGCACTTTTAGTGAACCACATCTCTTAAATAGAATCAAGGCATTCTGAGAAGCTGCCGGGAATGAAGTGTCAGCCCACTGTTATTCTACTTGATAAATAGGCACAGTGTAGGTACTATTTATTCCTGCTGTGTCTGTAACACCTTGTGTTTCAAATGTATACGGTTGCTACCTTTATTTTTAATGGATTAAATAAAACACTTTACGATTTAGAAATATTTGGACAGATGTTCGAAACAGTATTTCCTTTTTCACTGCTTTCGTGATGGCACAGCTTTTTACAAAAGTGATCACTAAGAAGTGGGATTTGCACGATGAGGTGATGTGCAAATCCACATTTCAGGATCTATTTTTCTTCTGCATAGAAAGCAGTGTCAGTTATGTTACCTTTGCTCATGGAAGGGGAAATGATACAAATAGAGTAATGGATAATGCAAATATAACTACAGTATAGTTAAATTACCGGGCCCCATGTGACTTTTCTTTGGTAACTGATTTATCTTCCTGTTTCACCAGAGTTGGGAAAGTTCTTAATCAATAATCAAGGTGGTGTCCTTTAATAACCTTGGAGCAGCCTCTGAGCTGTACATTTCCTCACTATTATTCATGGATAAATAGAATATTAAAATTAAGTTTGCATTCCTAGAATGTACCAACAGATTCTAGGAAAAGGGTGTTGATTCACGTCCTGGGTGGTCAGGACCAACTAGACCAAGCTAAAAAAGTTGTAAATGGTTCACATAGTGTATAGTTGTTGCTTGGTCTTAATTTTATCTCTGTCTTAGTATTTTTCTTCATGTAGTAAAAAGTTTTCTTAATCCTATTGTTTTGATGCAAGAAGCATAACAATTTCTTTTTTTTCCTGCTAACATTTGCAAAAGAGCACATCTACTGTGAAGCCATACAGTTTTCCATTGTTTTTATCATAACATTAAGCAAGCAAAAAAATGTTGAGCAAAGAATTTTCATCTAAAAACTTGAGCAAAAACATTGAAGCCCTAAAAGGTTCATTTGTTAGATGTTACTCCCATTTATTTCTGTAAGAGGGGAAGTGATAAACCCTGGGATGAATCAGAAAGCACTAGGAACCTAATGTGATATCAGAATAAAGAAATGGAGGAGAAACTCTGACTTTTGATAACATCATAAGACTTAACTCTGATATGAAGGGTGTTCCCTAGTTTTTATTTACTCTGAGATGAGAAGGTGTGACTAAAGTTTTCAAGAGCCCTAGGTATGAGTCACCTTATTTTCTTGACAAGTGTTGTTAGTGTTTATGATTCAGGAATGCGTTTTGGAAACTTTTTTTTTTTTTTTTTTTTTTACAGAGACAGAGTCAGAGAGAGGGATAGATAGGGACAGACCGACAGGAATGGAGAGAGATGAGAAGCATCAATCATCAGTTTTTTGTTGCAACACCGTAGTTGTTCATTGATTACTTTCTCATATGTGCCTTGACTGTGGGGCCACAGCAGACCGAGTAACCCCTTGCTCAAGCCAGCAACCTTGGGTCCAAGCTGGTGAGCTTTGCTCAAAGCAGATGAGCCCGCGCTCAAGCTGGCGACCTCGGGGTCTCGAACCTGGGTTCTCTGCATCCCTGTCCGATGCTCTATCCACTGCACCACCTCCTGGTCAGGCGCATTTTGGAAATTTTTAATTATTAGAGGTAAGAGATAGTTTTAGTGAGTTTTAATGTAAAACGTGTGAATAGCATGGGTATAAGCATGGCAGATGAGCTTCATGAAGTAAGAGCAATGACTGCAGATACCTATAGGGTCCCTGGGAAAATGAATCGACACATTTGTAACCTTAAGTTATTCTGATAGAGACTTTATGTGTGTGATGCTTAAGGCTGTCTTAGTGGTGCATTAGTATTTCTTGCTAATAATAGCTGTTTAGAGGAAGAGTGAATTCAGTGGTCAAACACATTTGGCAAGCATTTGTTTTAAAAAAAATTTAATCAACCACAGGACTTAACTGAGCTTTTAATATCTGTTAAGTCATAGAGATCCTGTTTTTATTATTATTATTATTATTATTATTGATTTTAGAGAGAGGAGAAAGAGAAGGGGGAGGAGCAGGAAGCATCAGCTCATAGTGGTTGCTTCTTGTTGTGCCCTGACTGGGCAAGTCTGGGGTTTTGAACCGGCGACCTCAGCATTCCAGGTCGATACTTTATCCTCCTTGCCACCACAGGTCAGGCTAGATCCTGTTGTTTATGGACTAGATGAAGTGAGTCCTTAGTGTCAAATAGGGGCCATTACTGATTTGGCTTTGGAGAACAGAGATGTGATTCTAGAGTAGGGAAGCAGACGTGAGAATCAGAATTGTGAAGATAAATATTGGGCCTGGTGGAGGTGTCCTGTACTCCCTGTTGGTGTGATCCCTTAATACTCTCTGATGTAATTATTCTCTTTATCCACTAATTGCTGAGCTAGAGCCTTTCAATCTCTAGGGTCTAGCACTGTGCCAGGCATGTAAACATGTCATGTATTAAATTGGATAGTTGTGGGACAAATATTTGATGTATTAATAAAGCTTTTTTACAGTATTAACATAGGGAAGATGCCTATCTCTAGATCTGTTTCTTATATATCTCCATTTGTATCGTACCTTAAATGCCAAGAAGCTCAAAGTCCTTTTTGTACATGTTTCTGTTAATTCTTGCCACTTCCTGTGAAATCATAATTATTTTTATGGGGTAGGAAACTTAGATGCTTTTTGTTAACAAAAATAAAAGAGGCACATCTTCTTACTCCATGGCCTCAGTGAGGAGAGTACTGATGTCAGGATGTGGGCTTCAGACAGGGTTTGGATGAGTCACTATGCAGGACAGTCTCCACTGAGGCCTGGGTACCCCAGGGATTGAGTTGAGCCTGGATCTCTTGAAGGTAATGCCCTTCAGAGATGCAGCATCAAGACAGCACGTACATTCCTGTGCCATTCTTAGGCTGTGTTATCACCAGATAACGAGGTTTCTGACAATAGACTGTGTCACTGAACTGTCTTCTTTATTAAGGGAAATAATATGCCTGATAATTTTTCTATGGCATGCATTTTAAAATTCAGTCCTATTCCTTTTTTCAAATAATATGTTTATTATATTTCTAGTTTGGAGCTGAATTTCGTCGTTTTTCACTGGAAAGATCAAAACCGGGAAAATTTGAGGAGTTTTATGGATTACTGCAACATGTTCATAAGATCCCCAACGTTGACGTTCTGGTAGGCTATGCAGACATCCACGGAGACTTGCTGCCTATAAATAATGATGATAATTACCACAAAGCTGTTTCAACAGCCAATCCACTGCTTAGGATCTTTATACAAAAAAAGGGTAAGTACCACTGTTGACTGAACTTGTTTTAGAAGTAGAAGTAAGTTTCTTTTCTTCATTGATAGGATGCACAGACTTTGCCACAAACTTAATGAATAGATATTTTGTGTAAATCTTCTTACCATATTAAGTAGCAAGTGGGTTTAAAACATTTTTGATATTGTTGGTTTAATGATTATCTTTACACTTCACTAAGTGTGCTTTAGAAAATTTGCGTTTTTAATTAATTATAACCCTCTTAGAATTTTAAAAATAGAAACTAGGAATTTATTGTATCTTCACATCATCAAATGAAATTTTGTCACTTCAGAAAGAAGTAGTAGAAAGAGTATGACTTTGGAGTCAGAGAAACATTTTAGTGTTTTGGTGGCAACCAACTTTCAAGTATTGTGCTTACTACTTAATAGCTATAGCTATAAAGGAAAATTATTTACCCTTCCTGGGTCTCAATGTCTTTTCCTATAGAGTGAACATACCATCTCAGGGTTACTAGAAGAACAAAAGAGCTAAGCACAGTGCCCTGGAATGTAGTAGGCAGGCATCCAGAGAATGTTTTCTTTCCTTTCTCTTTTAGGATATTTTTCACAGAAATACAGTTAGTTAATTATCTGGAAAATTAGACAGTGATTCGTTATTTTGGAGGAATGTAAACATTGACATTAGTCTTGCAAAAGAGCATTTGAAATAACTTCTCCATATGGCAAGCATTTTCAAATGTATTTTGAGTCCTACCTAAACTTTTTTTTTTTTTTTTAACTTTGTGGCCTCCTTCATGTGTGTCTGTCTTTCTGCAAATGGCAGGGTGTGTACCATTATTCCTTTGTCTTTGGTAGATGAAAAGATTAAGAAAGCCAGCATGAGAGCAGCAGGCATTGGTGGGATAATTAAACCCTTGCTGTGTTTGTAAACCAACCCAGAAAGCTAGAGGATGGGTAGGGATTATTCTTGAAGATGATACTTTCTTTCCAATCAGTTGATAAGCATTGGACTACTCCTAGGGCTCTGAAATTCCACTGATTATGTATTTTAGCTTCTCTGGGTTTAGAGGAACTAAAATCCACCAACAGAATAAACAGCCCAGGATAACTTAACTATTTACAAAATACTAACAGGCCCACAATTTTCCCTAAGACCTACTGATAGCAGGGGTGTGGTACAATAGAGTATTACGTTAGGAGATTCACTTGCTGTGGGGATGGATGACTTGGAGTGAGCAGCAGAATATGGATGACGATTGATTTACTTGGAAAGCTGGTTTGGTTTTAGGACAGAACAGCATATCTGCCTGGTGAGTTTCAACCATGTTAATGTAGGAAATTAGAAATGGTAAATAAAGACCAAGGATAGATAGACCCTTGAAAGCTATGCATAGAATGTTAGAGAAGAAAGAGCTGCAGTAGAGGAGAGAAGGACAGAACAGTTGAGTGGAATGTGTCATTCTGAGCAGAATAATTTAAGTAATTATTGTTGAATAGTAGGCCTTTCTTGTTAGCAGTTGTAATTTCCATTAAAAATTCAGTTGCTCTTTGGAATGTGTATTCAAATGTAGAATGACTATTTTTAACATCCCATCTGACAAAATTATACCCTTCGTTAGGAAGATTATAAGAGTTGGATTATACCACCCACATGTTTTGTTACTGGAATTGTAACACTTAGGTGATCATGGGATTAATTAATCTTAACATCTTCTAAGGGTGGTTATCCTCTGTTTCTTTTTAACTGTTGCTATGTGAACAAGTTTTCTGTCATAGAGGTAAACGTCCAATATAATTAATAGCTTTCAGAGTTTGGCTTAGAAATAGGAGGTCCATTCAACAGCGAATTTTTTAAAAATATATAAATTTAATACAAACAGGATATAGGCAAAAAGCAAACATTAAGTTGGTTGATTTATTTCTGCTTAAAACCCTATTACAGGGACAGAGAGAGAGTCAGAGAGAGGGATAGATAGGGACAGGGATGAGAAGCATCAATCATCAGTTTTTTGTTGCGACACCTTAATTGTTCATTGATTGCTTTTTTGTATGTGCCTTGACTGTGGGGCTACAGCAGACTGAGTAACCCCTTGCTCGAGCCAGCGACCTTGGGTCCAAGCTGGTGAGCTTTGCTCAAACCAGATGAGCCCACGCTCAAGCTGGTGACCTCGGGGTCTCAAACTTGGGTCCTCCGCATCCCAGTCCAAGGCTCTAACCACTGCGCCACCGCCTGGTCAGGCTATACTGGCTTTTTCATTGCATCCAGAATAAACCCCCCAGGGTTGGCCTTCACGAGCTCATCACAGCCAACCATGCTGGCTTTCTGTCCCTCGGACTTGTTGGCTATCACTGTGTTTTCACTTGCTTTTTCATCTAAGACAGGTTTCCGGATGGGAGGGAGGGAGTTAGAGGAAGGGAGGCAAAGAGGGTATAAATAGGGACACGGGGGTGGGGGTGAGGGTGTTATATTCAGTGGGACACTTGAATCCATGTAAACACAATGAATTAAAATGAATAAAAATTTAAAAAGAATGGTTTCCTTCCAGCTATAACACTGGCTGCCTCCTCATCCTTCAGATTTTAGCTCAGCGGCCACCCCCCACCTTTAACAGATTACCCACCCTCTGAAGACCTAGAATTTAGAGTTTCTTTGAAATGAAAGCTCAAGATTGAATGCATAAGCTACTTAATAGGCTGAACTTGAAGACAGTGCTGAAAAGTTTTATATTTTGTAATAATTTGTTAGAAGAAAAACTATTTCTAGGGCTGTTCTCATGGAAGCAAAAACAAAACAAAAAACCTGATATCTTAAAAGTTATTTTCACAGAGAGGGTTCCCAGGTCTTTTGCCAGTTCCTACTTCCACTGGAGTTTAGAGTATCCTTATTTATTGGGGGGAGGGGAAAAGAAGGTATAAAGTTTTCCTTCTCTTGTTAGTGTACTATTGTGCGGCAAACAATATTAGAAGATATTCAAAGTTGTATCTTTTAAAAATACTCGGGTTATAACTGTAGGTTTGGAATATAGCCAGGGAAATGTATATTTTTTAAAAACTTCTCAGCCAGTCATGATGAACAGCCAAGCCTGGGGTCTGTTGAAATGCAGACGCCTTGCCCGGTCTGAGCTGGATGTGTGCTTCACAACTTCCTGTTGTATCACTGCCCGTTTTTGTATGACATTAGACAAAGAAGCTTACATCTTGGGTTTATTCAGAGGAGTTTGTTGGAAACACTAGAAGGGCCTTGCTTTAAACATCATCTCACTTAGGACATGGCGTTGTGGCTCAGACACCTGTGACTGGCATGCCCCTAAATCAGTGGTCCCCAACTCCCGGGCCACAGACCGGTGCGGTCTGTGGGCCATTTGGTACCAGTTCGCAGAGAAAGAATAAATAACTTTCATTATTTCCGTTTAATTTATATTTAAGTCTGAATGGTGGTTTTTGTTTTGTTTTGTTTTTGTATTTTTCTGAAGTTGGAAACGGGGAGGCAGTCAGACAGACTCCCACATGTGCCCAACCGGGATCCACCCGGCATGCCCACCAGGGGGCGATGCTCTGCCCATCGGGGCGTTGCTCTGTTGCATCCAGAGCCATTCTAGTGCCTGAGGCAGAGGCCACAGAGCCATCCTCAGCACCCAGGCCAACTTTGCTCCAATGGAGCCTTGGCTGCGGGAGGGGAAGAGAGAGACAGAGAGGAAGGAGAAGGGAAGGGGTGGAGAAGCAGATGGGTGCTTCTCCTGTGTGCCCTGGCCGGTAATCGAATCTGGGACTCCTGCACTCCAGGCCGATGCTCTACCACTGAGCCAACCAGCCAGGGCCACGATGGTTTATTTTTAAAAAATGACCAGATTTCCCTCTGTTACATCCGTCTCTCACTCTTTTTTTTTTTGTCTTTTTTTCGTCTCTCACTCTTGACGCTTGTCTCGTAAGTTCAACAATTATATTTTAAAATACCACAGTTTTTACGCCAGTTGCATAATTTTATTTTGTGCATTTATCCGTCCCACCCTAAAGGCCGGTCTGTGAAAATATTTTCTGACATTAAGCCAGTCCGTGGCCCAAAAAAGGTTGGGGACCACTGCCTTAAATGATCTCTTAGAACTTGACTGTGCAATGGATATTATTTTGTAGCTGTATCTTAAGATTATATTTTAATGATGAAGGTATAATTTACAATTGGTCTAAGGCAGGCGTCCCCAATCTACGGCCCGCGGACCGCATGCAGCCCCCTGAGGCCATTTATCTGGCCCCCCACCACACTTCCGGAAGGGCCACCTCTTTCATTGGTGGTCAGTGAGAGGAGCACTGTATGTGGCGGCCCTCCAACGGTCTGAGAGACAGTGAACTGGCCCTCTGTGTAAAAAGTTTGGGGACCCCTGGAAGGGATAGATACATTTTAAAAGTGAATTGTAAAAAATATACTGCTCACAAAAATTAGGGGATATTTCAAAATGAAGATGAAGTGATAAAAAAAGAGAAGCATTTGATTTTTTTTAATTGAGAACATCAGAAAAGCAAACAAGTCAAAGAAAGTTGTTTGAGTATGCAAATGAGATACAAAAACAACCTTTGTTTCATTGGTGAAAATGGACTATACAAAAGGCTGAAAGTGGCCCTGGCTGGTTGGCTCAGCGGTAGAGCGTCGGCCTGGCGTGCGGGGGACCCGGGTTCGATTCCCGGCCAGGGCACATAGGAGAAGCACCCATTTGCTTCTCCACCCCCCCCCCCTTCCTCTCTGTCTCTCTCTTCCCCTCCTGCAGCCAAGGCTCCATTGGAGCAAAGATGGCCTGGGCGCTGGGGATGGCTCTTTGGCCACTGCCCCAGGCGCTAGAGTGGCTCTGGTCGCGGCAGGTGACGCCCCGGAGGGGCAGAGCATCGCCCCCTGGTGGATAGAGCGTCGCCCCTGGTGGGCGTGCCGGGTGGATTCCGGTCGGGCGCATGCGGGAGTCTGTCTGACTGTCTCTCCCCGTTTCCAGCTTCAGAAAAATACAAAAGGCTGAAAGTGCCTGACCAGGCAATGGCACAATGGATAGAGCGTCGGACTGGGATGCGGAAGACCCAGGTTCGAGACCCCGAGGTCGCCAGCTTGAGTGAGGGCTCATCTAGTTGAGCCCAACGTCGCTGGCTCAAGCAAGGGGTTACTTGGTCTGCTGAAGGCCCGCGGTCAAGGCACATTAAAAAAAAAAAAAAAAAATCCAAAAGGTTGAAAGTACTGAAGTATCTGCATGTTCCCTGATCCCCTAATTTTTGTGAGCAGTGTAGCTTACAAAAGATAAAAGATAAAAAGAATTGTGGAGTAACATCTCAGAATATGACACCAGTTCTCATAATACAAACCTGGGAGCCACCTTTGACACACATCTACTTTCCAGTCACCAAGCCTTTTAAAACTGTTCTAGCCCCTGTTGGGTTAGCTCAGTCAGTTTGAGCATCCTCCTGAAAAGGCAAGGTTGTGGTTTGATCCCTGGTCAGGGCGTGGACAGGAACCAACCAATGAGTACACAGCTAAGCGGAATAACAAATGAATGCTTCCTTCTCTTTCTCTCCCCCTGCCTGTCTCTTTTTCTCTAAAATCAATCAATAATAATAATGTTCTTTGTAAAAAAAACATAAAGAAAAAAAAAACCCTGTGTTCTAATTATTTTCCAGAAGATCTCCCTATCTTTACTGCTTCTGCCCTGGGCCAGATACCATCCTAAATCACTCCCTAGCCTCCTGTCTTCCTTCAGGTCCATTCTCCAGCTTGAGGCCAGAGTGAGCTTTAGAGAAAAACTGAAATTCTTGGTTTCTTCCCATTGCCCTAAGGCTGAAGTCCATAATCCTTAACACTTCTCTGGAGGGCCTGTTGGTGGGCCTGGCCCCTGACTGCCTCTGCCTCCCTGCCCACCCTTTAACCTCACTACAGTCAGGGGCTGCATAATGAGGTTTCTGTCAACAAATCCACTCACATATATGGTGGTCCCATAGTATAACAGAGCTGAAAAATTAGTGACATTGTAGCTGTAGTAAGAGCATAGTGCCACCTGACCGGTGGTGGCACAGTGGATAAAGTGTCAGCCTGGAATGCCGAGGTCACTGGTTCGAAACCCCGGGCTTGCCCTGTCAAGGTACATATGGGAGTTGATGCTTCCTGCTCTTCCCCCTCCTCTCTCTCTCTCTCTCTCTCTCTCTCTCTTTCCCCTTTCTAAAATGAATAAATAAAAAAAATGTATAAAAGAGAAAGAAAAAAGGCCCTGGCCGTTGGCTTAGTGGTAGAGCGTTGGCCTGGCGTGCAGAAGTCCCGGGTTCGATTCCCGGCCAGGGCACACAGGAGAAGCACCCATCTGCTTCTCCACCCCTCCCCCTCTCCTTCCTCGCTGTCTCTCTCTTCCCCTCCCGCAGCCAAGGCTCCATTGGAGCGAAGATGGCCCGGGCGCTGGGGATGGCTCCTTGGCCTCTGCCCCAGGCACTAGAGTGGCTCTGGTCGCAACAGAGCGACGCCCCTGAGGGGCAGAGCATCGCCCCCTGGTGGGCAGAGCATCGCCCCCTGGTGGGCGTGCCGGGTGGATCCCAGTCGGGGACATGCGGGAGTCTGTCTGACTGTCTTTCCCCGTTTCTAGCTTCAGAAAAATACAAAAAAAAAATTAAAAAATAAATAAATAAAAAAATTTTTAAATAAAGTATATTACATTGCATTCCTCCTGTGATTGTGGTGAGATGGTTGTAAACAAACCTGCACACCACTCCTATAAAAAAAAGTACAGCACATGCAATTAAGAATAGTATTTAATACCTAATTATGATAATAAATGACTATGTTGCTGGTTTATGTATGTACTACACTATACTTTTTGTAGCTATTTTAGAGTTTATGCTTTCTACTTGATTAACATAAAAGCTTGTGCCTGACCAGGCGGTGCCGCAGTAGATAGAGCGTCCCCCAAGGATACTGAGGACCCAGGTTTGAAATGCTAAGGTCGCTAGGTTGAGTGTGGGCTCAACCAGCTTGAGCCTGGAATCATAGGCATGAATGACCCTATGGTCAATGGCTTGAGCCCAAGGTCCCTGGAGCTTCCAGTCAAGGCTTATATGAGAAAGCAATCAATGAACAACCAGTGTGATGCAATTATGAGTTGATGCTTCTCATCTCTACCTTCCTGTCTGTCTGTCCATCCCTGTCTGTTCCTCCTCTCTCTCTCGCACACTTGCAGTGAGCAGTGTGCCTTGTTAACACCAGCAGCCTCCTCATCTCATGTCTCTTGATTGCATCATTTTCTCTTGTGTTTGATTTAATCTTGTGTAGTTTTGTGCAGTAACCTGCTGTACAGGCTCTTGTAGCCTAGGAGCACCAGGCTAGACCACGTAGCCTAGGTATGCAGCAAGCTATACCGTCTAGGTTTGTGTAAGACTATGATGTTCATACAACGATGAAACCACTTAACGATGCATTTCTCAGAACATCTCCATGTTGTTAAGTGGGGTGTGACTATTCCTTGGACTCCTTCGTCTACCCCCATTCTTCTCCTCTCTTTGTTCATTGTGTTCTCTGTCTGGAGGGTTCTTCCTCCCTTCTACCTGATTAGATGCTTCTGTTCCAGTCTCAGTAGGATCCTCACTTGCCTGGCAAAGCCTTGCCTTACCTGTGAACCAGGCTAGGCTCCCATTTACATACTTGCACAGCACAGTGTGCATCACAGCTCTTGGCACCTTTGTCATAATTTAATTATTTGGAATTGTTACTTGCCGTTCCTCATTTGAACTAGAAGCACCATGAAAGCAAGCACCTCATCTGCTTTGTTCTCTGGGTCTACAGCACACAATGCCTGGCCACATAGAGGTGCTTCTTTAATATTTGGTGATCAATTTTTCTTATCAGGAAGTGAAGGGATATGCAAAATTGGGGTACTGCTCTAAGTGACATATAATCCTTGTAAAATTGCCAGATCTATTTCATTTAACCATTTTGGATTAGAACAAGGGTTGGCGAACTATGGTTCGCAGGCTGTTCTGTAAATAAAGTTTTCTTGGAACACAGCTCATTCCTAATGGATTGCCTATGACTGCTTTTGCAACAGAAGCTATGTGACCTGCAATACAGTACCAGAAGTATTTACTGTAACTCTTTACAGAAGGTCACCAACCCCTGGATTAGAACAGTTTCAAAAATTATTCTGTTCTTCCCTGTCTTCCTACTAAACTTCAAACAGGTCATAATCTTGAACTTTCATGATGCCTCTACCATGAACTGTTACTGTTTTGTTGCTGTCACTCACTATTGGACCCCTACCCCATACTCTGCATCTGTAACTTACAACTCTGTGAGCTAAGGAATGAGATAACCAGACTTTTCAGAATGAATGTTTGAAGAGTGGGAGGTTCAGAGGTAGGGCCTGCAGGGCTCCCCTGTAAGTCAAGCACGGGAGTGTTTTGTGTAGAAAGAAGAGAGGCATCCACTTGAGTCAGGTCTTGGCCTAGCAGACGGATCCTTGTCCATTCCTGTTAGCTGAGCTTGTCGGCTGAGCGGCGGACGCGGGCTAAGTGAGCTATTGCTGTATAAGCCTATGTCATGTACTGTTGTGTAAGCCTGGGTTATACAGGAAGGTTGCTATGAACCAAGTTTCCAAACTTCCCATCACATTCTGAGTTCAGTGCTTTGATATACATACTCAGGTAGAAAGTGAACTCCTATTCCCTGTGGACATTCACCTTTACACTTTAAACTAACACCCTGCACCCTGGCTTTCTGCCAAAATATTTTTTCCCAGTGGCTGGAAACTGATTAGCTAGATGGGAGAACAAAGGTGCCTTTGTACAGGAGCATATTGCTTTTGAGAATTTAGCAGAGAGCATTCAAACAGAGTCTAGATGCGATGCCAAATTATGCAGATTTGGGGATTTTTTGGTCAGGTTTCCCATGAATAGGTATGTAGGCAACTTAATTTTGTCCTCAGTTTGTATGGTCTGGAATTTCCTTATACTTATGATGTGGGCTTTCTTAATTGCTTTAAAATGAAAATACATCATTTTGAAAAAACACATTGAGAAGAGATGACTATTAGATTTTTGGCCACATTTTGCCACAAAGATTCTTGTGTCAGTGGATTTATTTCCAAAGCCAAATTATAAGTAAATTTCTGTTTCTGTAAGAACACAGTATAAATACTTTATCTGTAAATGAAGACAGAATTATTCCTGGGGGTGAATACCAAAAAGTAGAGTGCCCCTAGTGTTTGTTGTATGTTACTCTGAAACTAGCTTTTGAAAAATGTTCAAGTAGTTCTCTGTACTCTGACATACAATTGAACTTAACATGCATTGTGTGAATGTGTCGGGTATTGGCCTAAAAAGAAAACTTGGGTTCAGTCTTTTCTCTGTAACTTATCTTGTCCTCTTAATTTCCTGGTCTATAAATTAAAGATACTAGTGATCAATAAGGGGCATGTGGAAGTCACAGGAGAGGGTGCAAACCAAGCCCTGGACAGAGGGTGATGTCTGTTATTTGTAGCAGTGGTTGACACAAGGATTTTTAACTAGTTCTTGGAGGGTGGTATGGGGAGGCTTTTGTCTTTTTTTTAGTTTAGCCCTTTTCCAGTTATTTTTGAAACATGATTTCAACTTTTTTTGCCTGATGTTAATTTTATTTCCTTTTCTGCCCCTCCTTCTCTGATGAGATGTTTTGTTTCTAAGCCGTCTTCCTCAGAATATCTGCTTTAGGTACCCTCTTTTTACACAGTTTACATCCGAGATTATAATTGTTGGCTTGAAGAGTGGATTCAACTCCTGGATGTTACTTAGCTCAAATGGGATTTTGTTGTTGTTTAACTGGGTGCCAGTATTTAAAAACGGGAAGATTTTCTACCTTAAAAAAACATGACTCTCAAATTCCGACAGTACATGAAGAAAAACTGCCTGGGGTGAAGAACAGCTGTGCCGTTAAACGGGGCAAAATCCATCTTAGGAACTGTTTGGGAGTGTGTTTGCAAGGCCTGCCAGAATTCCACTTGCCATACTTAATGTTGTTGAATAGTTACTGAGCTTTATCAAATTTAACTTGAACATTGGGTAGTTTTATGATGTGTACCTGAGAGGGCCACCTAGTGGTTTTTTCTGATACAGCCTATCTTCTGCACTACATTTTGATCCGATTAGAATAAGCTAATATTTAACTAGTGTGTTTATGTACCAAATACATTTTAGTTGTCCTTTCTGTACAGATTCAACTGTAGATAAATGGGTGTTTCCACATTTCTATAATTATTTTATTTTATTTTTAAACAGAAGAAGCAGACTACAGTGCCTTTGGTACAGACACACTAATAAAGAAGAAGAACGTTTTAACCAATGTATTGCGTCCTGACAACCACAGAAAAAAGCCACATATAGTCATTAGTATGCCCCAAGATTTCAGACCTGTGTCTTCTATCATAGACGTGGACATTCTCCCAGAAACGCACCGTAGGGTTCGTCTTTACAAATACGGCACTGAGAAACCCCTGGGATTCTACATCCGGGATGGCTCCAGTGTCAGGGTCACACCGCATGGCTTAGAGAAGGTGCCAGGGATCTTTATATCCAGACTTGTCCCGGGAGGTCTGGCTCAAAGCACAGGACTGTTAGCTGTTAACGATGAAGTTTTAGAAGTTAATGGCATAGAAGTTTCAGGGAAGAGTCTGGATCAAGTAACAGACATGATGATTGCAAACAGCCGCAACCTCATCATAACTGTGAGACCAGCAAACCAGAGGAACAATATTGTTAGGAACAGTCGGACCTCTGGCAGCTCAGGCCAGTCTACTGATAACAGCCTCCTCGGCTATCCACAGCAGATTGAACCAAGCTTTGAGCCAGAGGATGAAGACAGTGATGAAGATGACATTGTTATTGAAGATAACGGAGTGCCACAGCAGATTCCTAAAGCTGTTCCCAACACAGAGAGCCTGGAATCGTTACCGCATATGGAACTCAAGATAGAGGCTGGACAGAATGGTTTTATTCCTTCTAGTGAAGTGAGCTTAGCACCCGTAGCAAGTGGCACAAACACTGAATTTGAAACACGTGTTCCAGATCAAAAACTCTTAGAAGAGGATGGAACAATCATAACACTATGAAACCATTGCTGGAATGTTTTCTGCGTGAGGGTGCCATGGGGACTGGTAGACTTGGCTAGTTTAAAGCATATATACCTCTGAACCAGTGACCTGGAATAGGCATGAGAAAAAATAATATTGCAAGTTTAAAATGTTATTAAAATAGAGTTTGATAAATGCTAATATAAACTGGTGGGTCAGAGGTGAATTTAAGTCTATAACAAGGGGGCCTTTGCTACTGCAATGATGTGCTTTTGCTATTTTGTCTGCAGAGAACTGGATGTAGGAGCACATTCTCAGAACTGTGTGAGGACTAGATCATTTCCGTTTGAAGTGGTTGCATATTTAACCTGCTGTGCAGAGCCCAGTTAATTTTTCCTTTATATTTTTAAGAATTTTAATGTGAAGAAGTCTCATTCTATCTTTTGGTACTTTGGGACCCCAGCTCCTCTGTTCCCTGTATTTTATTTTATTTTTTATTTTTTTACTGTTCCTCTGTTGCAAATTGTAACAAGTAATTTTTTCAAGAGCTTTTTCTTTTTTTCTAATTTCTAAGAAATCAAACCGATTGATTGTTTTTAGTAGTTGCTTCTTATGTTATAAAGCCTTGAAACTATGTTCCTGAATTAAGAAACTCTAAACAGGTATCCAGGTTTGTGCTTGTCCATCCTGGAGCTTTCATACTTACAAACTCATTCTGTATGGGCGTAACTGACATTGGAAAAGGCAATTCCATGGCTTGGGGCACATGGGAGACTCTCCCTTCACCTGAACCTCTTCTTGAACCTCTCCTCGTCTTCATTCCCAATCTCACTGGAAAGCATTCCTTTTGTTGTCTGTGTATGTGTTTTGTCAGTGTGCTTTTTTTATACTCTTCTAATGTATTTGAGTAGTGCGAATCATTTTGGATAAATGAAATGCACCCAAATTAAGAGATTTTTTTACACACAGGACAAACTTGTGCACTTTTTGTATGAACTATTTGGGTTTTCCTTAATGGGATTTCTAAAAACACTACCTACACTTTATGAAAATTATATAGTATTCACCTTTGACAGGTAGAGTTTATCACTATTAATTTTATGAGGCTATTTATTACTTTTCAATGCATCCATTTAGAACAAGTTAAGAGTAAGGCTGCTAACTTTCATTCCTTGCCAGATTTCACTGTATGATGTGCACAATCACTACAGTATGCTTGTATATAGGAACTAAGAATAGTACGAAGTCCGTAAGTTCCCTGTGGCTTATGGATAATACGCTCAGAGTTATTTATTGATTAATTTTATGGTAGAGCTAGTATGGATACCTTATAACAATTGTGTGCTATTAATGAAGAATCATGACTCCGTTTTGAAGGATATTTTCTCTATATGGTCAAAATATATGAAGTAAAATCTTGATTAAATGAAGACCACTTAACTCAGAATACTTATATTTTGTTCACATTACCACTAAACATATTATTACTTAACTATTAATTGCACAACACTATGTAATACAGTGTACTTATTGAATTCACAGAAGCTCTTACACTTACCACTGTTTTTAAATGGCATTCCAGCTTTAACAGTCTGTGAGTTTTAGAAATTTGACTCTTGAATGGCAAAACAAATGATAATATGTATAAGGTTAAATTTAATTTGTAAGTGGTGCAAGGGTTCAGCATTTTTAGTAAAAATACTTTCACACACTACCTCTCTCTCTCTCTCTCTCTCTCTCTTTTTAACAAAGTTTTAACATCAGAACTTTTCTCATGGGGGAAAAATACTTCAGGGCTTGACTTTTTGTACAAATTTTAACTGTAAAATACAGACTGTGTGTATTTGTGAAAATAGAAGTCAAAGCTGCTAGTGCATTTTATTTTAATTATCCTGCTAAGGGTATATGTCGGTGTTTTCAACTAGATCTTACTTAAATTATTGGTAAAATAATTGATTACTGGACATATTGTAAAACCAATAAATCTTGGTTATACAATAAAATGTTGATTCATTGGTAGGTAGTATGAATCAGTTATTTCAAGTGTATCATCATTAACAAAAATATCACTGGGTTCTGCATAAAATTTTCTAGTACTAAATGTCAAGCCTAACTGTGAATTTTGTCCTGTACCTTTAAGTAAATTTATGATAATGTTCTCATCATGCGCTATCAACAAATGTATGTACTTTTGTGAACTATGAATTTTCTAATTAAATTTGACATACAACAACATGATTTTTACATGGATGATACTTTGTTTAAACTGTCAAATGTCAGTATTTTACTACAATTTTATTATAAAATGTACATTATCATTAACTGAACTTTGATTTTAAAAATCAAATTAGCTTTAGTTGTATATTATTTTTTACAAATAAAGATAGACTTGTATAAAGGCTACTTTCTTGTTTGCAAATGTATGAAAAGTCACCCAACAATTATTTACCCATTGTATAAGTTATAGCAAGGTCCTGCCTTTTTTTAGCTTTTAGTTTTCAAAAAGTGAACGCCAAATTGTGTGTACATCCACTACTACTATGTATGCATGTAGGCTGGAAGGTAGCATTGAAAATGTAGTTAATTCTGATGAGGTGAGAAGTTTGTGCATGATAATCCATCCAGGGTTATTTAGGTGGTTTAAGATGATTTGAAACAAGACAGACAAAAGTAGTTGTAATGTGACAGTTTATCTTCTGAAACTCAAATTCCCTGGCTACCCTTATATGGATTGAATTCAGTTTATACTGAAAAATGTAAAAGGCCGGAGATAAAACACCATTTCTAATCCCAAATTAGTCACCCTGTCATTGGCTTAGTTGATCTCTGCACTGATTCTTCTGCTAAACCAGTGGGGGATCATTTTGATTCCTTCCCTCAATTAGAAACATTGAAAATGCTCTAAGTAAAAATTCAATGTCCTGTCCATAGACCTCTTCACAGCATGGGTCCGTTACACGTTGTGCTGCTTCCAACACAGTATTCATCTCGGTTTCAGGGTCCATGAAACAATGGTGTGGTGCTAAAACAGCCCTTTCACCCCCAAATGTGGCCCCAAGTGCTGTTTGTATCTCAAATCCCTGCTGCTTTCAAGTTTCTAATCTGGGAAAGAAATTTTTATTTTGAAGTCATAGAAGTTTACAAGGAAAAACTAGCCCCTCTGGTTGTGTACCTTAAGGTGTTCAAATGCATGCTTGGCAGCTGATTTTTGTTTGCTTTGAATTTGCTATCTTTAGACCGATGGGAGGTGTAATTGTGGGTAATGAACTTTAAGAGTGTGTATGTCAGTGAGTTTGGCAGGTGAGCTCACCTCAAGAGGTTTGGGAGGACCTTGCTTCTGAGGCCTGAAAAGTTTTGACTTGATCTGTGACAGTGTAGGATGTGGTGATGGTGGCTGTTAACCAGCAGAGTAAAGCACAAAGTAGTTGAACCTCTAGCTAACTAAGTTCACTGATACACTGCTTAAGTGCTGTAATTGGGTGGATGTCTGACTGGCTATTAGAAGGTAACTAGAAAGGAAATTAATCTGTTAGATTTCATAATTTAAAATCCCTTAGTAAATAGTGGTTCACCAAATTCTTCCCTAAAAACAAGACTTAGATAATATTTTAAAAGCTACTGCGTTTTTCCCTGTCGCTTTGCAGCATTTGATGTGTATTTTATAAATTAATACTAAAATTCAATGGAGTTTGTGTTTTCTTTACAAGCTGTAGGTAGGTGTTTCCTCATTTTAAATAGCTCTGTTTTGGAAATAGTTTTTATCCCAAAACCAGTATTCTTCATATAATAAAAAAAATCACTATTTCCTTGTTCATTGTAATTACCTACTTCATTATAATCCCAAGGGATGGGTAACAAAATTATTTAATACAGTATTAGTAAAGAAAACTTTAAAAATTTAATCATGCTCATAATATGTAAATTCATTCTTTCTTTTTTTTTTTTTTTGTAAATTCATTCTTTAAAGTGAAAATCTAAAGTCCTTTTTTGGCCACCAGGCATACTAATGCATATTGTACTTCATTATAAAAAGCAATTAAATTGGCTTGAACTAAGAGTGACTATAATTTATCATCTAAGTGAGAACACTTTTGAGAGAGAAGGGGTTTGCTATTATGCCATGACAGTAGGCACAAATGAGCTGTCTCAGGTAAACTGTAATGTGAGTCATCCTATTAAAGATACTGTAGTAGAATAGCTTTCAAACATTTTTTGAAACTAACCCACTGTACGAAATGCATTGAATATTGTGATCAAATACATAGGTATGTGTATGTCTGTATACGTATGTGTATATATTCACAACATATTGAAAACTTCACAAAGTAAATGTTAAATGTAAGTTTCACAAAGTAAATGAAAAATGCTCTGATTTTCTATAAATGTTCATTTTAAATGTTTATTGAGACATCCCCAATTTTAGGATGCACTATTGGAAAAAGTACTTTTTTTTTTTTTTTTTGTATTTTTCCTAAGCTGGAAACGAGGAGAGACAGTCAGACAGACTCCCACATGTGCCTGACCGGGATCCACCCGGCACGCCCACCAGGGGGCGACGCTCTGCTGCGACCAGAGCCACTCCAGCGCCTGGGGCAGAGGCCAAGGAGCCATCCCCAGCGCCCGGGCCATCTTTGCTCCAATGGAGCCTCGCTGCGGAAGAGGAAGAGAGAGACAGAGAGGAAGGAGAGGGGGAGGGGTGGAGAAGCAGATGGGTGCTTCTGTGTGCCCTGGCCGGGAATCGAACCCAGGACTTCTGCACTCTACCACTGAGCCAATCGGCCAGGGCCGAAAAAATACTTTTGAAGCACTTTGCTTTCCACTTGAGTGATTTGCCATGGGGAAATACTAGTATTTTTTCCCCTAGTGAGGGAAAAACACTATTGCTTGCTTTCTTTATTTTAAAATAAACCTAGAACAGAACTGCATGGAAAGTCCAGTTTAGACCCTTCACCCTGATCATATCCACATTTGCTTTGTGTCTATGTACTTGTTCCTGAAACTTTCAGGAATTGATTGCATACATCATAGCCCCTTAACCCCCTAAAGACAAGCATATATAATATTTCCTAAGGACAAGGGCATTCTCTTAACACATTCCCTTATACAACCACAGTTCTGCTATCAAATTCAAAAATTTTAACATATACAAGCTATACTAGAATTTCACCAATTGTCCCCATAATGTCCCTTTCACAAATGTTTCCCTTGATCCGGGATCCAATACAGAGTCACATATCACATTTTGGCATCTCGTCTCTTTGGTCTCCTTTAATCTGGAATAACTCCTCAGCTATTTTTTATCTTTCAAAACACTGTGTTGTAGGCTGCCCATCAATTTGGATTTGTTTCCTCGTTCAACTTAAGTTATGTGTTTTGAGCCAGAATAGTACGTTTATGATGTTATGTCCTCATTGTACCATGTCAGGAGGCACGTCACTTCAATCCTGTCACTATTTCTGCATTGTTGATGTTAAACACTTTTTGGATAGGGGGAAAAACTGTCTTGTATTCTTGTGTTGTCTATTATTCTAATTATTATGTTGACATCAGAATTTGTTCTACATCTTCAATTGGTTTCTAAAGAGACAACAGAAAATGTTGAAAGGGCTAAGTATTCTTGAATGTCATTTGCTTAACCGGACCCAGTGATTATTTTCTGGACCCAGTGATTATTTTCCCCAGCACTGAAGGAAAACACCCGGATGAAGTCTGATCGTGCACACGGTCACGTTCTTAGTGCTAATTGGAAGCTCCTGTCTCTGGGTTCTTGGGATTATGAATATACCCAACCCTGATTGCTCAAATAAAAAAGATTTATTGGCTTACATAGCTGCAGAGTCCAGGCTAAAACTTTGGCACAGATATTATCTAACAGGGCTGACTGGTAGAACTTTCTGTAATGACGGGAATGTCCGGAATTTGCTCAGTCCAAACAGTAGTTGCTAGCCCGCACGTGACTATTGCATATTTGACGTGTGGCTAATGCAGCTGAGACTAAATGGTTTAATTGTATGTGATTGTACTTTAAATAGCCACGCGAGGCTAATGGCTGCTTGTATTTTACAGCACAGGCTAGGTGCTCTCCACTTCTTGCCCTTCCTCCCTCTGCTCTTTTCTCAGGCAGGAGACCCCCTTGGGGTGGCACAGATGGCCTCCAGCAACTTCAGTGTACATTCAGTCATTTTAACAACTCACCCAGAAGGGAGCCTCGCCTCCCCACTGATCCCAGCTGAAGCCTCAGAGCTGACTCTCACAGGCCCCGTGTGGGTCATGGGCCTGCATTTGAACTGGGTCGGCGAGGGGCGGTTCCCCAAAGATGGATCAGGAAACCAGGGTGCTGTCAGTACACAGAAAGGAAGGACCCCAGGGAAGTCAACCCAGTGCTTATCACTTGCAGCTTTGTTTATGAAGTATTTGAGTAAACATTCTTTATAAAAGAGAGAGTTAAAAGCATAAAGTACATACTAGAAAAAAAAAAAGACAGCAGTCCTTTCTGAAAGGAAAGTGGTAAAGGTGGCAATGTTCTGAATTTGAGGGAAAAGTTTGAATCTCATAATAATATTTGGACCTGTGTTTTCAGGTATTGTTTTGATTTTATTGAATAACTAGATCTGATACAAATCTAATATATAAAGAATATATAAATCCAATAGAAACTTGAATCTGAAATGGCAGGAAAGTCAAATATTATTACTTTTGAAATACAGAGATGAGAGAATCATAGGTCTTAGAGCAGTGGGTAAATTCGAATTTTCCAAGGAGCCGGAGTAGGCAGTGTGGGCAGGACTGGTGAGCCAGAATCCCCTTCTCTCTCTCTCTCTCTCTCTCTCAGATACACACACACACACACACACACACATGTACACGCAGCAGGGCAGCCATATTCTATGGTTGCCATTTGGGTATGTGTTGTGAGCTCTGTGAGCCTTTCAGATGTTAGAAATCCAGAATTTCATATGATTTTTTAAAAAATGTTTAAAATATATTTTCAACTGCAGTTGGCATACTTTATTATATTAGTTTCAGGTATAGAGCATTGTGATTCAATGTTTACAAAGCTTACCAAGTGATCACCGCAATAATTGTCGTCATCGTCATCTGTCACTCTGCACAGTTACTGTTGACTGTTCCCTACGCTGTACTTTTCATCCCCGGGACTTACTGTGTAACTGAAGTCTGTATTTAATAGTCCCCTTCCCCTTTTCTGCCAGCTCCTCACCCCCACCCCTCTGGCCACCATCGGTTTGTTCTCTGTGTCTGTGAGTTTGTTTCTGTTTTGTTTTCCTTGTTCGTTTTGTTTTTTTAGATTCCACACAGAAGTGAAATCATATGGTGTTTGTCTTTTTCTGCCCTTCCTACTTCACTTAATGCTCTCTAGGTTTAAGGTGGTCACAAATGACAAGATTTTGTTCTTTCTTATGGCTGAGTAATATTCCATTGTATATATGTAGCTTCATCATCTTTACCCATTCATCTATCGATCGACACCAAGGTTGCCTCTTTATCTCGGCTATTATAAATAATGCTGCAATGAACATAGGGGTGCATATATCTTTTTGTATTATTGTTTTTTGTTTTTTTCTAAAGAAGACATACAGGTGGCCACCAGACACATGGAAGGATGCTTAATACCACTAATCATGAGGGAAATGCAAATCAAAATCACAGTGAGAGCCCTGGCCGGTTGGCTCAGCGGTAGAGCATCAGCCTGGCGTGTGGGGGACCCGGGTTCGATTCCCGGCCAGGGCACATAGGAGAAGCGCCCATTTGCTTCTCCACCCCCCCCTTCCTTCCTCTCTGTCTCTCTCTTCCCCTCCCGCAGCCAAGGCTCCATTGGAGCAAAGATGGTCCGGGCGCTGGGGATGGCTCCTTGGCCTCTGCCCCAGGCGCTAGAGTGGCTCTGGTCACAACAGAGCGATGCCCCAGAGGGGCAGAGCATCGCCCCCTGGTGGACAGAGCATCGCCCCTGGTGGGCGTGCCGGGTGGATCCCGGTCGGGCGCATGCGGGAGTCTGTCTGACTGTCTCTCCCCGTTTCCAGCTTCAGAAAAATACAAAAAAAAAAAAAAAAAAAAAAAAAATCACAGTGAGATACCACTTCAATATTCATTAGAATGACGAATATAAAAAAATCAACAAATAAGTGTCGGCAAGGATGTGGAGAAAAGGGGACCCTTGTGCACTCTTGGTGGCATTGTAAATTAATACAGCCACAGTGGAAAACAGTGTGGAGATTCCTCAAAAAAATTAAAAATAGAACTACCATATTCCTGGGTGTTTACCCAAATCTGTTGTCCCCAGTGCATTTTTAAATTAGATTATTTTTTTATGTTGAGTTGCATGAGTTCTTTATATATATTGAATATTAATTCCTTATTGGATGTCATTTGCAAATATTTTCTCCCGTTCAGTAAGTTGCCTTTTTGTCTTGTTGATGGTTTTCTTCACTGTGCAAAGCTTTTTAGTTTGATACTGTCCCATTTGTTTATTTTTACTTCTGTTGCCTTTGCCCAAGGAGACATAGGTCCAAAAAATTTTGCTAAGACCATTGTCAAAAGCTTACATTTCCTTCTAGGAGTTTGATGATTTCCGGTCATACGCTTAAGTTTTTAATTCACTTTGCATTTAGTTTTGTAGTATATGGTGTAAGAAAGTGGTCCAGTTTCATTTTTTTGTATATTACCTGTCCAGTTTTTCCGCCATTTATTGAAGAGACTTGTCTTTCCTCCATTGTATAATCTAACCTCCTTTGTCCTAGATTAATTGACCATATAAGCCTGGATGAACTATCCTAATTTTTAAAACAACTCATGAGACAGACTAAAGGAACCCTCCAGCCGCAGCTCACCGGCCGGCTGCCAGTTTGCCACCCCTGGTCTCAGAAGCTCAGGGACCACAGACTGCTAATGGCATGAGTTCTGCTGTGAAACTGGCCCTCAAAAGTGAGGATTACACGAGGTAATGTGTACAAAAGGTAGGGCAGTCCTGAGGTTAAGAAAAGCTCAGTGAATGTGAGCTGTTCTGTCCATTTCTCCAGGAGACGGCTGAGGCCCAAAGGGACTGTCCAAGGCAGTCTCCTAACTCCACGCGACTCCGAAGTGTCGTCCCCAGACTGCAGCACCTGGGTGGGTGGGTGCTAGAAGTGCAGATGGTCAGGCCTTGCCTCGGTTCCACTGAGCAGATTCTCTGCTGAAGGGATCCGGCATGGCACATTATCACAAGATCGCCCCAGGTGTTCAATGCCCGTGCAAGCTTGGGAGGTTCTCGAATCCAGCTCGCTTCTCTGTGTCTCTCCTTCACTCTCAGCAGAGCTGCTTTAATGAGCATGGCTTATGCCTTCTAGAATCTGCAAAGAGACATGAAAAGCCTCCATACATTCATCTGATTCATCCTGTACTGTCAACTCACTGGACCAAAGTGTCAGTCTCCAGCCCGCTGTGCGGATGGTCCCACCTCCTAAATCAGTAGAATCTGACCTTTACCAGAGTGGCACTTTGGATAGAATATGGTGACTCCCCCACCGTACCCCCTCCTGCCCGCCAAACCATTGTAGGTGTGCAGAAAATAAGCCTCTGAAAACTCCAGGCTGCATTTTTATGCTGGCTTCTCTGAAAAAAAAAAAAAAAAGAAGGAGAAAGGCTAGAATCAGACTAAGAGTACAACCCACAGATGGTATCAGTGTAGCATTCCTCTTCCATTCGTCTCCTAGCAGTGCATCAGACGACAAGGAAGTGGCATTCATGGCATTGTTTCTGATTAAGACCTGGAGCAGGTTACACTCCAATGAAACCGGCTCTGTGCTGATAGAACATCAGCACTCCGTTCCCAGGCTTTTGGCCCTGCCCGCGCGTGCTAGCCGTAAATCTATGGTAAGTAGTAAGTTGCATATCAGGTTTTCTCTAACATTCCCAGAGGCCCTCAGCTGCTGTCTCAGGTATGTACCCCAGGTGACTCAGGCAAAACTCTGTATGCTGAGTGACTCAGACACTAAATCATTAACTTGGTAAATTCCTGCGGAGCACGGGTAGAGGGAGCTTGAAGGAGTGGGTGTTAGAACGTGGGCCTCCAATAATGTCAGTGGCCAGGAAGGAGAGCAGCAGTCCTGAGCCATGCGTCTGCTCGGTGGACCAGTGACTCACCCTGCAACCCTCTGGAATCAGAAAACGTCTCCACAGTCAGTCACTCTCCGGAGAAACAATCCACAGGGGGTAACTTACAAAGATTTCATTTCTTTGCATCTCTATCTGATAAAGCAGAAAATGCGGGAAAGGCTTCTTGGCTTAAAAACACACATACACACAGCTTTTAACTAACTGACTTTAAATGGGGTCCATGCATTCACACACACAGACACACAAATCTGGTGAAGTCAGAGTTCTTGTGTACACATATGCAAAATGCCAGACAATACCTGAAAAGTAATTCCAAGCAAATCTCCCTAAAGAGAAAAAAAAAAGGCCATCATCATAATTTTTCAGCCCCACCCTTCCCCCCACCAAGGCCACAGTAAGACCCTTGCCATAAAACCCTCCCGATTCAATTGCGGCACAAGGGCTTTTCCAGTGAGCTGCCCTCCCTCCACCCCCGGGGCGCCTTGGCTGGTGTTCACAGGGCCTGTGCCCAGTGGGGCTGGCATGTGCCTCCGATAGCCAAGCAGACAGGGCCAGGGGAGAGCGAGGAAATAAATGGTAAAGGGAGGAGAGCCAGGAGAGGAGGCTGAGTGGCTGGGAAGGTGGCCAGATGGCTCAAGGCTGAATGGGCCACATCAGCTCCTGACAGCTCCTCAAATATCCTTGCTGTCCTCTCCCACTTGCTGCGTGGATACCAGGGGAACACAAACTCCGCTGCCCGGACGTCACCGAGAATTTATAAATGTTCTTTTTTAAAACAGCACATTAAGTAGAGCAAAATGTTCATGATTTTGAGGGATGACAATTTTGATACTGATGTTGAGATCACCTTGCTCTTTTTTTCTTTTTTCTTTTTTTTTAATCAAAGTGTGAAGTCTAAGTTCAGCTTGCCAAGTCGATTCCTTATTTTCAACATGGTTAGTATTTCCTCTTTAGAAAGGTTTGTGTTTGAATGTTGTGGTCATGCTAGGGTGAAGTTTTGAAAAATGACAAGGCCGATAATACTTATGACATGGGTATATTCTTTCTGGCCTCTTTTAGCTATGTGAAGACAAATAATGGTTAAGGATGGATAAAATATTTAACAGTGGCCATACATAATTGATTCCTGAGCCGATGCCCATTTCCAGCCCAATGGTTTGCTCACAATTAGAGCTCAGAACATTGAACCACTGTGTCTCCTTGGCAAACTGACATTGTGCTTATTTTGACTCTTTTCTCCTAAGGCTAATTGTTTCTATATTTTCCCGTGGAAGTACTCCTTTGATGTCTTCATCAGCAGGCAACAAAAGTAACAATTGTAGGCAAGTAGGTGTGTGTTGGCGCGTGTGTGTATACACACAGACACAGGCGCACACACACATGTATGTATGTATATATTAGTTATTAGTTTCTGGGCCTTGGGTTTTACTCTGAGCTTCAGAGACATACTTGGGAAGAAGAAAAATATTTGTGTATATATATATAAATGTTGCTTATGAAAAATAGACTGAACCTGGCCCAATAGCTTAATTGGTTAGAGCATCTTCCAGACACACCAAGGTTGTGGATTCAATTCCCGGTCTGGGCACATACCAGAATCAACTAAAGAATGCATAAGTTGCCTGACCTGTGGTGGTGCAGTGGATAAAGCGTCGACCTGGAACCCTGAGGTTACCAGTTCAAAACCCTGGGCTTGCCTGGTCAAGGCACATATGGAGTTGATGCTTCCAGCTCCTTCCCCCTTCTCTCTCTCTGTCTCTCTCTCCTCTCTCTCCCTCTCTCTCTCTCTCCTCTCTCTCCTCTCTAAAAATGAATAAATAAAAATAAAATAAAATATTTAAGAAAATGAATAAATAAAATCTTTCAAAAAAATGCATAAGTGGAACAATGAATCAATGTTTCTCTTTTTCTTTTTTCTGTCTCTCTCCCTTCCTCTCTCTCTCTCTCTCTCTCTCTCTCTAAAATCAATACATTTTTTAAAAAGAATAATAGACAAAGTAATATATGATTTCAGGATATGCTTTAGGGAAAAAAAAGTATAAAAAAGAAAAAGGAGCCTGACCAGGTGGTGGCGCAGTGAATAGAGAGTCAGACTGGGACGTGGAGGACCCAGGTTTGAAACCCCGAGGTTGCCAGCTTGAATGTGGGCTCATCTTTAAACCAGTTTGAGCCCAAGGTCACTGGCTCAAGCAAGGGTTACGCAGTTTGCTGTAGCCCCCCCCCCCCATCAAGGCACATATGAGAAAGCAATCAAGGAACAACTAAGGTGCAATGAAGAATTGATGCTTCTACATCTCTCTCTCCCTTCCTGTCTGTCTGTCCCTATCTATCCCTCTCTCTGACTCTCTCTGTCTCTGTCACAAAAAAATAAATAAATAAAAATAAAAAAAGAAAAAGAATGCCTGACGAGGCGGTGGTGCAGTGGATAGAGTGTCAGCCTGAGATGCAGAGGTTCGAACCCCCGAGGTCACCCGCTGGAGCACGGGCTCATCCAGCTTGTGCACAGCTCACCAGCTTGAGTGTGGGGTCGCTGGCTTGAGCCCATAGGTCACTGACTTGAAGTCTAAGGTCACTGGCTTGACCCCAAGGTTGCTGGCTTGAGTAAGGGGTCAGTGGCTTGGCTGGAGTCCCCCAGTCAAGGCACATATGAGAAAGCAATCAATGAACAACTAAGGTGCTGCAACTAAGAATTGATGCTTCTCATCTCTTACTTCCTGTCTGTCCCTATCTGTCCCCCTCTCTGTCTCTCTTGCTAAAAAAAAATAATAAGTGGCCACCCCACCCCCAAATCACTGTTCAGAGATAACTACTCTTAGTTTGTGGTTCATGTGCATATCAATATATATTACTTAATTTGTACAAAAACGATCATAGCATCCATGTAAATTATTCTGTAGTTTGCTTTCTTCAGAGGACAGTCTTGTGGACGTCTTTTCTCTGCATCATTTGTCATGGCTTCATCGCATCGTTGTAGAGACGAAGCAGCGTTTTGTCACACCCATTCCCTCTTGTTAGCTGGTTTCATTTTTCTCATGGTTATAAACAGTGCTGTGGTGAACAGCTTTATAAATACATCCTTTTATACTTTGCCCAATTACTTCCTTAGGAGACATTCCTAGAAGAGGAATCATTAGGTCACAGCATTTTTTTTTTAAAGGAAGGGACTTAGCTCATGAATAGCTTCTATTTCCTTCTGGAAAGGCTCTAATTTACATCCTTACCACGGGTATGTGTGAGTCATTTTCCCCTCCAAACCATCAAATTTTATACTTTTGTACTTTGCCTATTTAGCAGGGGGAAAAGGTATGTCATTACTTTGCGTATCTTTATTAGCTTGAAAGTTTTTTATTTGTTGTATATCCTCTTTCACAAACTTCTCATTTTGAGTCCTTTGTACAACATTTTAAAAATTAAGGTATCAGCCTGACAGGTGGTGGCGCAGTGGATAGAGCATCGGACTGGGATGCCGAGGACCCAGGTTCCAGACCCCGAAGTCGCCAGCTTGAGCGCGGGCTCATCTGGTTTGAGCAAAAACTCACCAGCTTGGCTGGACCCAAGGTCGCTGGCTCAAGCAAGGTGTTATTCGGTCTACTGAAGGCCCGCTGTCAAGGCACATATGAGAAAGCAATCAATGAACAACTAAGGTATCTCAATGCACAATGAAAAACTAATGATTGATGCTTCTCATCTCTCCGACCCTGTCTATCCCTCTCTCTGTCTCTGTAAAAAAAAAAAAAAAATTAAGGTATCGGTCTTTTCTTAATACACAGAGGTGCTTTATATATTAAGGAAGTCAACCCTGTGGCTGTCACCTTTTCCTAATTAGTCATTAGTTTCTTACTATGTTTATCATTGTCTATTCTATTGATTGTGTAGGAATTTATTTCCTACAGTAAAATCCTTTATTTTCTGTAACAGTTTCCCTCTCAAAATTATATAAATATTGACCCAGATTTGACCCTAATTATTATACTTTTATGATTTCTTTACATTTAAATATTTAATTCATCTGAAAATTACTGGCCTCAGGTGAAAATAAGAGGTCTGATTTTCTTTTAATATTCCATTAATTGTTTTAATTCAATGGTTCTCAAAGTGTGTGCCAGGGCGCACTGGTGCGCCCTAGAAGATTTCCAGGTGTGCCCTATGGTATTCCAGAAAAATATGTGCCTGTTGGGGACCAAAAAAACCAACAGGGTTTTTGGAGTTTAGATTTTTGGGGGACAGAGGTGTGGGGAATTTGCTGTAAGCTGACAGTCTGCCCAACCCCACACCTCACTTGCCTGATTAGGTTGCAAAAGGCTGTTAAGCTGTGGTGCTGGATTGTTTACACTACCCCCATGTTCCCCAAAAAGACTGGAGGCAAGTTTCTTCTATCCTTTGTTTGGTGTAAAGTTAAGATGATATGTATGGTGGGGGTTTTCTGCACTCACCACAATTAAGAGTAAAAAGAGGAATTCTTCAATGTATTGACAAGGAAATAAGAGTTTGCCTTTCAAATATAAGCCTAAACATTGAAGAAATCGCTGGGACATATCAGGCTCATGTTTCTCATAAACACAAGAATGAAAAAACTTAACACATTCGCACCAGGACCTGTGGAATTTACTAAATCTTACTAAGAATGTATCTATATATATATAAAAAGATAACCTTTTTGTCATTTTTTATTTTTTATTTTTTTTTGGTTTTTGTTTTTTGTTTTTTGTTTTTTTGTATTTTTCTGAAGCTGGAAACGGGGAGAGACAGTCAGACAGACTCCCGCATGCGCCCGACCGGGATCCACCCGGCACACCCACCAGGGGCGATGCTCTGCCCACCAGGGGGCGATGCTCTGCCCCTCCGGGGCGTCGCTCTGTCAGGACCAAAGCCACTCTAGCGCCTGGGGCAGAGGCCAAGGAGCCATCCCCAGCGCCCGGGCCATCTTTGCTCCAATGGAGCCTCGGCTGCGGGAGGGGAAGAGAGAGACAGAGAGGAAGGAGGGGGGCAGGGGTGGAGAAGCAGATGGGCGCTTCTCCTATGTGCCCTGGCCGGGAATCGAATCTGGGTCCCCCACACGCCAGGCCAATGCTCTACCACTGAGCCAACCGGCCAGGGCTCATTTTTAAATTTTTAACCCCTCTTTTTTACGAATTCTAAAAAGCATAACTCAAAAAATGTAACATAAAAATGTTTTTTAATGTCAGAATAAATTTAATTTTGTTGTATTTATTTCATTTAATTACCATAAAAGCATGCTTGGACTTTATATATTTTTTCTTTAATACTTGACTTAATTATTATAACATATTTCTCAGAAATTTGTGCATAGTGTCCTACAATGATTTGTAGGATTTTAGATGTGCCCCGACTGCAGAAAGTTTGAGAACCACTGTTCTGAGGTGATGTATTGAATAGGGGCTACTTTCTCATTAAACTGACATTTCACCTTTGTCACTAAGTTTGTAGACGTTCTTAGGTTTGTTTTGGCCAAATCATTATGATTTGTTGATCTATTTGTCTACAAAGATATTTGTAGACAGATTTGTTCTAGGAATTAGTTATTCAAATGATAAATAAATTCACGTGGCTCAGACAAGAAAAGTTTTTAAAAGTATACAGTGATAACACTTTTTTTGTTCCCAGCACACCCACCTGTCATTCCCTTCCAGTGGGTGACAATTATGATTAGTTTCTTGTGTATCTCTCCATCGATTTTTTAAAAAATATATAAATAAGACAGTATGGAAATACATGATTTTTCCCTTATTATTATATAAAAATAGCAGCATTATTCTTCTCTTTGCTTCTCTGATTTAATATATTTTGGTAATTTGTCCATATCATTAGATAAAATTCTTCCTCCATTATTTCCTTTTTTTTAATTTTTATTTATTTATTTTTTACACAGAGAGTGAGTCAGAGAGAGGGATAGACAGGGACAGACAGGAACAGAGATAGATGAGAAGCATCAATCATTAGTTTTTCGTTGCGCGTTGCAACACCTTAGTTGTTCACTGATTGCTTTCTCATATGTGCCTTGACCGCGGGCCTTCAGCAGACCGAGGAACCCCTTGCTGGAGCCAGAGACCTTGGGTCCAAGCTGGTGAGCTTTGCTCAAACCAGATGAGCCCACGCTCAAGCTGGCAACCTCGGGATCTCGAACCTGGGTCCTCTGCATCCCAGTCCGACGCTCTATCTACTGCACCACCACCTGGTCAGGCATATTTCCCTTTTTTTTTAATATAAACTTTTAATTTGGGGATTAGTTTGGATTTACGGGAAGTTGCTCAGTACAGTATCACCCACTTCCCTCTGATGTTGACATCATATAAAACCATGGTACCTTTGTCAAAACTTAAGAAATTAACATTGGCCCATGTCTGCTCAGGCCTCCATAACAAAATGCTACAGATTGGGCATTTTCTTACAATTCTGGAGGTTGGAAGTCCAAGATCCAGGTGTTGGCATGGTCGGTTTCCGGTGAGGCCTCTTCCTGGCTTGTAGACGGTCGCTTCCTCCCTGTGCCCGCACAGGGCCTCTCGGAGAAAGAGAGGGTGAGAGAGAGCAAACTCTTTTTTTCTTTTATCCCCCTATACCCAACCTCCTCCCCTCCTCCCCGACCCCCTGGCCTCTGATATCTTTTCTTAAAAGGAGACTAACGACACTAATCTTATGGGACCATGGCCCCACCCTGAGGACCTCATATAACCTTAATTACTTCCTTGGTGTCCCAAATACAGCCACACTAGAGGTTAGAGCTACAACACATAAATTTTTACAGGACACAAATATTTAGTCCATAACAATATATTACTATTGACTAAACTTAAGGCTTTATTTGGATGTCCCCAGTTTTCCACTGTCTTTTTTTCTGTACCAGGTTCCAATCCAGGATACCACGTTGCATTTAATTCCCATTCACTTTTGCAGCCCCTCCATATGTAACCAGTTTATATAGTATACAATCCCCTGTTGATGGACCTTAGTTTTTTGTGGTTTTTTTTTAATTTTTCTTATTTTATTTTTTTGTATTTTTCCGAAGTTGGAAACGGGGAGGCAGTCAGACAGATTCCCGCATGCGCCCGACCAGGATCCACCCGGCATGCCCACCAGGGGGCAATGCTCTGACCATCGGGGCATCGCTCTGCCACAATCAGAGCCATTTTAGCACCTGAGGCAGAGGCCACAGAGCTATCCTCAGCACCTGGGCAAACTTTGCTCCAATGGAGCCTTGGCTGCAGGAGGGGAAGAGAGAGACAGAGAGGAAGGAGAGGGGGAGGGGTGGAGAAGCAGATGGGCGCTTCTCCTGTGTGCCCTGGCTGGGAATCGAACCTGGGACTCCTGCACGCCAGGCCAATGCTCTACCACTGAGCCAACCGGCCAGGGCTGATGGACCTTAGTTTGTATCGATTCTTTTGCCATAATAGCTATGTGCAATCAATAATCGTACTCATAAATCACTTTGCACAGGTGGAAATATATCTGTAAGGCAAACTCCTAGAAGAGGAATTACTGAGGCAAAACAGCATATGCATTTGTAATTTTGATAGATACTGCTGGTTTGTCTCCTTGGAGAGCTGTCAGTTTATACTCTAGGCCAGTGGTCCCCAACCCCGGGGCCGCGGACCGGTACTGGTCCGTGGGCCATTTGGTACCGGTCCGCAGAGAAAGAATAAATAACTTACATTATTTCTGTTTTATTTATATTTAAGTCTGAATGATGTTTTATTTTTTAAAAATGACCAGATTCCCTCTGTTACATCCGTCTAAGACTCACTCTTCACGCTTGTCTCGGTCACGTGATACATTTATCCGTCCCACCTTAAAGGCCGGTCCGTGAAAATATTTTCTGATGTTAAACTGGTCCGTGGCCCAAAAAAGGTTGGGGACCACTGTTCTAGGCAACAAAGGGTGGGAATACCTCTTTCCCCACAGCCTGTCAATCCTGTGACTTTTCATCAGTCTGGTGGTTGAAGAATGAAACTTATTATGAGTAAGATTGAACACTTTTCATATGATTATGATCTACTTTTCAGATAGTTTGCTCATTTGACGTTCCCTTATCAATTTCCAGAAGCCCTTGCTATGTGAAGATTACCCTTTGACATATATGTTGACAAATATTTTTTCCCAGTCTGTCATATTACTTTTCCTAATAATCAGCTTTACTGAGGTATAATTTGTTTCAACAAAATGTACTTTGTACAGTTCAATGAATTTTGACAAATATACTAAATCCATGTAACCAAGGCTAGATATAAAACATTTCTGTGACCCTTATATGTTATTTTAGAATATGCTTAGTAATTCACTCTGTGAATATACTTTGATGGTTTGACGGCTGCACCATTCTCTAAATATATTTTACCACTGAATTAATTACGCACTGTAAATAGTTGAATTATATGCTATATGAATTACATCTAAATGCTACCTACAAGTCAACCTTTTTTTTTTAAATTTATTGATTTTTGGGGGGGGGGGGGAGAGAGAGAGAAAGGGGAGGAGCAGGAAGCATCAACTGCCATATGTGCCTTATGCCTTGACCTGGCAAGCCCAAGGTTTCGAACGGGCAACCTCAGTGTTCCAGGTCGACGCTTTATCCCACTGCGCCACCACAGGTCAGGCCAAGTCAGCCTTTTATCCAAAGCGGAAACCCTGCCTGTACTTACTCCCTTGTCAACCTTCCCAAAGCAGAAAACCATCTTTAATATCCGCATGTGCTAGGGACAGTCTGGGAGGTGGCAGTGTGATTCTGCTTGAATTGTCCCAGAGATGGGGACTCACTACCTGGAGAGCCTGTCTGGTCACTTATGTACATCTCACCCTCAGAAACTGTTCCCGTCATTTTGAGGTGAAGCATGCTCACCTGTAGCGATACCCCTGTACAGGTACTTGCTTTTTACTCTATAAAAAATCCCCACAAGTGCTGAGGCTTAAACCCACACACATTTGTTCTCTCACTGTCCGTGGGGCAGGAGTCTGGGTATAGTTACCGGGTCCTTGGCTCGGGGTTTCTTTTCTCCCCAGTGAACTCAGCAGAAATTCATTGCTGGGGTAAAACCTGAGCTGAACTGCTATCAGGTGTAGTTAAGGCTCTTATTCTACAGTGTGTCTGTAAAGTCATGGTGCACCTTTGACTGGTCACAGGAAAGCAACAAAAGATGTTAGAAATATGAAATCTGCACCAAATAAAAGGAAAACCCTCCCAGTTTCTGTAGGATGATGTGGCAGCATGTGTGCATGCGCAGATGATGATGTAACACTGTGTATACAGCAGAGCAGCCCTCAACCATGCTAGTCGAGATGTGGACGGTACAGAGGAAAGTTCAGTGTGTTCTGTGGCTCGCTAAATTCAAATCCGTGACCAAAGTGCAACGTGAATATTGGCACATTTATAATGAAGTGCCACCACATAGGAATAGCATTACTCGGTGGGATAAGCAGATGAAGGAAACCAGCAGTTTGGTGGAGAAACCCTGTTCTGGTAGGCCATCAGTCAGTGATGAGAGTCTGTAGAGGCTATACGGGATAGCTACCTAAGGAGCCCTAAAAAATCTGTGCGTGAGCCCACATCGAACTGCACTGAATAGCTATGAAACTGGGAGAGTTTACACACAGGTGTTGGCTGGGTTGCGACTCCACTTCCAGGTGTATTCAGGTGGTTGGCAGGATTTAGTGTCTGCGGTTGTAGGGCTGAGGCCCTGGGCTGCTTAGAGCCCTGCAGCCCCTGCCCTGTGGCCTCATGGCCCCACAGGCCTTGCCACACCAGGTGAGTATCTCTGACTTCTCCCCTCTCTGACCTCTAAACCCTCCTTAAAGGCATGTCTGATTAAGTCAGGCTCGCCCAAGATAATCTCCCTTTTGATGAAATCAAAGTCAACTAATCAGTAACCTAATCATCGGAATGCTGTCCTGTCCCATCCTATCTCCTGGTCCCATCCACACTTGGGGATCACACAGTGCACCCCAGCAGGCAAGAATCTTGGGGGCTGCGTTCAAATTCGGCTGCCCTCAGCACAACACCAGGGAGCGCCTTTCCCACCGTGCCCATGTGGGGGGTGTTCCAGAGTTGCACAGGCTGCAGGCAGGGTTTGTCTGCTTGTTGTCTCTCTGGCTCAGTTGTAGGTCTCTTCTCAGCAGCCCATGGGTGTCACTGACTCCTTCCTCGTGATCTCCCGTTAGATAATCCCGTCTTTCCCCAAGCAAAGCAGCTCCAGCTGCAAACTGTCATCACATGACAAGCCTTTCTAGTCAGTTTGTCTCAGCAGACATTTAGTGAATGCCTACTTGGTGACAAATGCCTTGCCTGGAAGTTTCATCGGTTATATTGCTTATCTGGCCATCTTATCTACCCTCCCTTGCAAACACTCTAGTTTGTTGGTATTCCACCTATAACGTAACATGTATTTTTGAGCACTTACTCTCTGCCAGACACCATTGAAAGCACTTTACATAGATTATCTCATTGACTCTTTTCAAAAACCTGTGAAGTTGTTTCATGCCATTTTACTGATGAGGAAACTCAGGCCCAGAGAAGTTAGGTAACTTTGTAAGGGTCACACAGCTTTTAGGTGGGGACCTAGATTTCAAACCCAGACACTTTGACTCTAGAGTGTGTAGTTAGCTGCTGTGCATTGCTCCCTCCCAAAGCTACCCTCTGTGCCCAGCAGGGGCCATCCAGGGGCCAGAGGACATTTCACTTGTACTGATCTGTCCCGAATTTTGTATTTTTTAGTTAAAGCATCCTCATGCTCATTTGCTTTTTAGCAGGTGTATTATTTCATCGCCTTAAGTTGGACTCAAAGTCGATTTAAAAATTTGTGTTTGTCAAGTGAACCGCTGAAGCCAAGGTTTCTCACATCCTCACTAAGATATGTGCTTTTTTTTTCCTTTTGCTAAATTTCATTGTGTTTGCTTTTGGCCATTGTTAAAACCAGAGGCCTTTCTAAGCATTCTGTTTACTGCTGCTGTGACGGCAGGTGTCACTTAAAGCAGTATGTCCTTTATGGAGTACCTACTGTATACACAGTGCCGAACCGTGTCCTCCAGGGACAAGAAAGGGCCTGTGAACCCTGATGAACAGAGGTACAGTTTCCTGAAGCAAGAAAGCAAATACATAGATTCAAGTGTCCCAAACCGTCTAAGGACACTGTTTTCACTAGGGCACACACTTACTTTCTAACATCTCCTGACATATTCTGATCGATCTCGGTGTGATAGAAGAGGAGTCCGTGCATTCAAAGCTCAACTCTAACTTAACAGTTACACACGTGAGCCTGAGCCACGTGCTCAGTCATCTGGAGCCTCAGTTTCCCCAACTGTGAAGTAGGGAAACAAGTCCCACAATTCCTCTCTTGTAATTTGAAATCCGGGAAACTGAAAACCACTAGCTTTTTCTCCCCCACCAATTCAGCAGAAATTCATTGGCGGGGCAAAACTTGCGCCAGATGGACGGGAGGTCAGTTGAAGGCCTGTATTCAGCTCATGTAAGGTGAACAGTCATACATTTTGCTGAGAAACACTCAGTTTGCTGACGGAACGCTGCCCCAGCCCACCCTAGAGGTGTTAGCCTTCTATCACCCAGAGTTCTCATTCTCAAACACGTCTGTCCCCAACGGTTTTGCATTAACGCATGATGGGCCAGTAGTGCTCAGGGGGGCTGTGAGTGCTGATGAGAACTGACAGAAAGCACTAGGCTCAGACCTCCATAACCCGAGTCCTGTCCCTCAGACCTCCTTTCCCAGCCAGCATCTGCTGAGACAGAGACAGAGAAAACAGCGCGAGGCCCACATTTCAGTAGCCGAAAGGGGTGAAAACTCCTCCCTCCTCTAGAGCCCTGACTCCTCTCTCACTTCTCAAGACCAAAGCTAAACGTTGACCCTTGGCCTCTAGCCTCCGAAGCTCCAGGCCCTTTCTGTAGCTCCGGTGGAGGGGGAGGAGTGGGGAAACACTGATCAAATGACCTAGGAGAATTCCAAGCTTTCTTCACAGGGAGAGGACGGCAAGAGCTGCCGCCGCCGTCCCCTCCGCTGTAGAGTGGTCAGCTCAAACTGTGACAGAAACATGCTTTTAAAACCTGGTTTTTCACCTGACCTGTGGTGGCGCAGTGGATAAAGCATTGACCTGAAACGCTGAGGTCACCGGTTTGAAACCCTGGGCTTGCCTGGTCAAGGCACATATGGGAATTGATGCTTCCTGCTCCTCCCCCCTTCTCTCTCTCTCTTTCTCTCTCTAAAAATGAATAAAACCTAAAAAAAAAAATGATTTAAAAAAAACCCTGATTTCACTGTGCTTCTCTGAAGATGGGCTGTGTTCTCAACTATTTGGCTATTTGGGGAAATGGATGCTAAGGACTTCAAATTTTATAAAGATAGGAGTGTTTGGAGGACTTCCTCTCCGCAAAGGCAGCCTGCTGGACTCCTATATCAGTCTCCCCCAAAAGTGCACAAGACATTCTCTATGTCCTCCTGGAAGTGTCTGGTGATGAAATTACAACTTAGCAGAAGGCAGAAGTCATCAGGCGAACAAAGGGTGTATCTGTTTGGGGGTCAGAAAGGGCTGCTGAGAGAACTAGAAGGCTGGTGGCAGGCAGGCAGGCAGTCAGCTCAGGGGCAGCGTGGACACCCCAGATGAGAAACATTGGACGTAGATGTGCAGCCCTGGGCATATTTGGGGACCACGGGGTCAGAAACTGGGATATCTTCAGGGACCAACAGGTCTGTGAGACTGGGCGGGAGTGGTGGGGAAGACGGGCAGTTCCCTGACTGGCCTCGTATGACCAGGCCACAGCGTAGCCCCTCAGCCTCCTGACCCTTCCTTTTCAAGAGAAGCCACAAGTCTGAATGTCGCCTGCGTGGCTTAAAACAACAGGCATTTTTTGAGAACTGCTCCCTGGTTGCAGACAGCCAACTTGTCACTATGCCCTCAGGTGGTGGAAGGGACAAGGGACCGATCTTGGAGCCTCTTATATAAGGGCCCTAATACTATTCATAAGGGCTCCACTTTCATGACCTAATCACCTCCCAAAGGCCCCATCACCTTGGGGGTTAGGTTCAACATATTAATTTGAGGAGGAGGCAAACATTCAAACCATAGCATCAGGCTACACTGGCAGGGCCAGGACTTGGGAGAGACAAGCAGGAGCTCAGGGCACTTACTGCAAGGAGACCCTCAGTCCGGGTGCCAAGGACCCTGAGAGTTAGGCCCCTCACAGTCTGTACTCTAAGTGACTCTCTTCCTGGGCTCCCATTTGCAACTTAGGGTTAAAAAACAAGAGCATGAGAAACATATTGGCAAGGTAAGGCCAGATCTTAGAACATCACTTGGTGGGCACTGGGGAGCCACTGAAGAATTATGAGCAAGAGGCCCTGGCCGGTTGGCTCAGTGGTAGAGCATCGGCCTGGCGTGCAGGAGTCCCGGGTTCGATTCCCGGCCAGGGCACACAGGAGAAGCGCCCATCTGCTTCTCCATCCCTCCCCCTCTCCTTCCTCTCTGTCTCTCTCTTCCCCTCCCACAGCCAAGGCTCCTTTGGAGCAAAGTTGGCCCGGGCGCTGAGGATGGCTCTGTGGCCTCTGCCTCAGGTGCTAGAATGGCTCTGGTTACAACAGAGCAATGCCCCAGATGGTCAGAGCATCGCCCCCTGGTGGGCATGCCAGGTGGATCCCTGTCGGGCACATGTGGGAGTCTGTCTGACTGCCTCCCCGTTTCCAACCTCAGAAAAATAAAAAATAAAAAAAGAATAAAAAAAACATTAAAAAAAAAAGAATTATGAGCAAGAAAGAAGATGATCAAAATTTGCTTTGGGCCTGGCCTGTGGTGGTGCAGTGGATACAGCGCCAACCTGGAACACTGGGGCCACTGGTTTGAAATCCTGGGCTTGCCCTGTCAAGGCAAATACAAGTAAACAATAAACAGCTACAGTGAAGCAACTACTTCCTGCCCCCCCACCCTTCTCTCTCTGTAGAATCAATAAATAAAATCTAAAAAAAGAAAATTGCTTTGAGAAGACAGTGAAAAGGGTGGGCTGGTAAGGGCTGTCCGAATAGGGCAGGCTGGAGTTAGGGAGGCGGCCACAGGAACCCCCCGGGGAGTTCTTGTAGGAGGCAGTTTGGTGTGAGCAGCAGATAAGGATATCAGTTCTGGAATCAGATTGTCTGAGTGTAAATGCTGACTTCTTCACTGACTAGTTATCCTGGACAAGCAATTTAAACGTTTGGTGTGTCAGTTTCTTTCTTTCTTTCTTTTTTTTTTTTTTTTGGTATTTTTCTGAAGTGAGAAGCAGAAGGCAGAGAGACAGACTCCCACATGCGCCAAACCGGGATCCACCCAGAATGCCCACTAGGGGTCGATGCTCTGCCCCTCTGGGGTGTTGCGGAGGCCATGGAGCCATTCTCAGTGCCCACCCGGGCCAACTTTGCTCCAGTGGAGCCTTGGCTGCAGGAGGGGAAGAGAGAGATAGAGAAAAAGGAGAGGGGGGGAGGGTGGAGAAGCAGATGGGCGCTTCTGTGTGCCCTGGCTGGGAATCAAACCCGGGACTTCCACATGCTGCTGGGCTGACACTTTACCACCGAGGCAACTGGCCATCTCAGTTTCTGTATCTCTAAAATGGGCATCATAGCAAGGTGTGGTGGAGTTTCAATGAGGCCATCTACGTGAAGGGTTGAGAACAGTGCCCGGTGGGTAGTAAGCGCTCAGGACACATTAGCAATGAGGACCAGTGTAGAGACCAAGGACCATGGGCTCCCTAGGCCCCCAGAGCTAAGCAAGAACTGAAACAGTGCAGATCAGAAGCACCTGCAGGATCTTTTCAACCTCCCCGAACCAAAGCCACACCCCAGACCAATTAAATAAGTCTTTGGGCATCATTCTTCTCTGGAAGTTTCCCAGCAATTTCCAATGTGCAGCTGAGCTGGGGAATCATTGTGTGCTAATCTAGACTCTTGTGTGCCTGAGGCCTGAGCCAGGAGAACTGACCTTGAAAAGACACAGGCAACCATTTTGCAGCAGGCGTTGAAGCCAGGTGGAGTGGGGTGGAAAGGTGTGTGACTTCGGGGTCCCACTGGCGGGTACTGGGGCTCTTGGAGGGCTTGAAGGCTGGACTGTCACCAGCACCCCCCACCCCAGGCTGGGAGGGAGGCTGCTGCTTGCACCATGGGAGGACTCCGGAACAGAGGGCTGGAGCAGCAGCTCTAAGCTGGGCTTGGGCGCCAGGGGGAGCTCGTGGGGATGCACCACAGCTCTATCCCCACAGCTGGTTCAAACTGGTTTGGGCAGGGTGCGGCCGGGCCGGCTGCATTCCAGGCCTCAGACTTGCTGCCTGCCCCACGGTCTCCCAAGGTCTGGGGACCCCAGGCAGGGGTCCAGCACACTTAGAGGCTGGGAGATTTTTTAAAATTCGGTCCTCTTTGTTTGAAGTCACTGATTTGGCCCCCCACGGGGGTCCCTAACGCCAGCAGCAAGAGGGAGCCGCCCATGTCGGGGTTACTCTCAGACTTTGTTGTGCATGGGACTCAACTGCAGAGTTTTGAAAATGCAGGTGTCCAGCCCCCCAAAGATGCTGGTGCAGAACGTTGGGATAGGGCTCTGGGCATCTGTATTCTTAGCAAACCGTTTCTAAGGCATAATCACACATTTAGGGGGGAAAAAGACGAGAAACAAAGTGACTGTTGGCTAGCCAACTAGGCCCAGGGTATGGATCGCTGAGATGCTTGGGAAGAGCCCAGAACCCTAGGCACCCTATCTCCAGGGACAGGGGGTCTGAGCAGTCAGCACTTTTAGCTAATGTCTCAGGCTTTTTGTTTTTTGATGAGTCACGTTGGGCAATCAAAAAGTTTAAACATTATAACCAGTATTAGCAGAATAAAACGTTAACAGTTATAATTGAACGCCCTTTCGTATCCTTCCCCAATTTCCTGCCCCTCCCCCCAGAACCCACCTGCCTAACTGTGGCACCTCATTCTTGGGCACAGCCTTAGCCTCTTACTCCATATGTCTGTAACCATAAACAGCGGTTCTGCAGGGGTAGGTCTGAGCTCCATTCCTGGGTGTGTGTGTCATGGGTGGAAGGGCTCTGAGCATCAGGAAGGTCCCCACAGTAATAAATGGCCAAGTGCGGGTTTCGTGAGTTCGTATCAGTTCCTTTCCAAAGCACCTGGGGACCAAGTCTCTGCCAAGAATTTTCCAGAAAATGACTCTGGTCTGAGGACCTGAAGGCCTGAAGGTTTGGGCAGGGATGAGGAGAAATTAGCAGTGGGCAGATGTGGAAGTGGAAATTGTGCAGTGAGCGATTTCCCAGAAGGCAGACCAAGCACTTGCGACACCCCCTACCTAGGGTCATCAGATAAAATACAAATTCATACTTAATGGGGGGGAGGGGGGGAGGATCCTGCATATTTACTAGCAATCCTAAACCCAACCCAATTTTTAAAAACGAGTTTAATTTTAAAAGAAAAACCATTATATGAAAAATACGAATTCCAGACTTCCCCTACACCTATTTCTCTTCATTAATTAGCATTGCTTTGGGGGATGACCCCCACCCTCTCTAGCCCCTTAGTGTTATAGGTCCAGACAAGCCTCCTATGGGATTGGGGGTCAAATTCAGTGCGCTAGAGACTTCTCCGGGGAACTTATTTTAAAAGCTGTCCCAGGGAGGAAGACCAAGGCCAAGCTCGCCTTCCCTAATTTGCAGGGCTCCCCGCCTGGCGCCAACCCGGTGCTGGTGTAAGGCGGGCCTTGGGGGCGGGGGCTTTGGTCTTTAAATGAAAAGATCCTTTGAGATAGCCGTTCTCTATCTTGGCTGCAGTCTGGATCACCTGCGGAGCTTTTAAAACCTCCGAAACCCAAGCCCCACCCCCAGGGTTTCTAGCTGAATCCATTCAAGGTGAGACCAGGCTTCCGGGCTTCTAAAAGGTCCGCAGGGCCTTCCAAAGCGCTGCGGGGCTGCTCTCCCGCCTTCCAATGAAAAGGGCCCGTTTACACCGATGGTTCTCGAACTCGTACATATGTTGAAATCACTTGGCCAACTTCAAAAATACTGATGCCTAGGTACCAGCCCGAGACTGAGTGTGGCCCGAACTTTGGAAGTTTTATAAAAGCTCCAGGAGATGGCAATCTGCAGAAGTTTGAGAATCGCTTGTTTACCAGGTGGTGCGAGGGCCGGGTGCAGTGAGCAACGCGCGCCACTGGGCGGCGCTGCCCACTCGGCCCGACGCTTCGGGAGGCGTGGGCTGCAGCCTCCGGACGCGCACCTGACCCGCCTCCACCAGGCGGGCCGCGGGGCATGCAGCCGGCCGAGGGCGGGGTTCCGAGGCCCCGGCGCGGTGACTGACTCCAGGGCAACCTTGGCCAGCTGGACCCTGCCGCGCTCCTGATGCTGCTAGTTGACGCCGACCAGCCGGAGCCCGTGCGCCTGGGGGTGCGCGAACTCGCGCTCTTCCTGACCCCCGAGCCAGGGGCCGAGGTAGGGGACGCGGGATGGAGGTGAGAGAGGCGGGTCTCGGGGTTGGGGGTCCCCCACGGCGCTCGAGCCCCGACCCGAACCCCCGACTTCCCCGCAGCATCCTCTCGCACCCGGCGCAGGAGCTCTGAGCCGGGGGTAGGGTCATGAGGGTCCCCTTTCTTTCGGATCGGTGACTTCCTGGCGCTGCCTAGAGATGCGCTGCCTGTCGCGCCGGCTTCCTTTTCCAGCCGACACCGCTCCCGGGAACCCAGACTCAGCTCGCATCTCCACGCAAGGCCCCCAGCTTCGGCCGGGACGCCGGAGCCAGGCGCGCTGGGATCTGCCCTTTGCCAGGCCGGGCCCTGCGGGAGGCCGCCCTCTGCCAGGACTTTAGTCCTGTCCGCTTGGAGCTGTTTGCCAGGCGCGGGAGGAGGCGGGCAGGCTGCGTCTGTGCGGGGACGCACCCGGCCTCGGTCCAGTCTGTTGCTAGGAGGGAAAATACCTCGTCTCTGTCTGTGCTTTCTATTTTAAACTCAGAATAAAATGTAGATCTAAAACTAGACCCGTCTTCCAGCGGAAGCCAATCTGTTGACAGTACCCTGAGAAAAGTTACTTACCCAAGTCCACCAGGAGTTATTTAGGTAGGGCTAGAAATTCAACTCTAGTTATTTAGGTAGGGCTAGAAATTCGTTCATCCTCTTTTTAAATCTCAAAAGCACTACAGAAGTACAGAAAATAAAGGGTGAGCACCGCTCCCTTCTCTCACCCACCTGCACCTTCGTTCCCTGAGATCAGTAAGAGTTTGATGTACAACATTGCAAACATTTTAAGGATGCATTTGCAAATGGGGGTATGCATATAAAATAATATATATTTATTTTTATAAAACTCTACTTGATTCTGTAATACTGTTCTGCAACTTGTTTTTTTTTACTCAAAACAGCATGAACAAATGGGTGGCCACTAATGATAAGGTACAGAGCTTCTTCTCAGGGTGATGAAAATGTTCTGGAAATCAGTGGTGATGGTTACACAACTTTGAGAATATCCCGAAAACCACTGAATGGTACTTTTTTTAAAAGGGTGAATTTTATGGTATGTGGGTCTCAATTTTTAAAAATAGCATGCCTATTAGAAATCTGAGCCACAAATGTGAGCCATTCATGTAATTTTAAGAGTTCTAGGAGCCACATAATAAGGGGAAAAGAAACAGGTACAATTAGTTTCAGTTATTTATTATAACTGTGTCCAGTATACATTTCAACATGCCATCAGTGTGAAACAGATGTACTGAGATTTTTCACTGTTTTCTCCGTACTAAGTTTTTGGAGTCAGGTTTTTAATACTGAACTTACGACACATCTCAGTTGGAACCGGCCACATTTTAAGTGTTCATTAGTCACCTGAGGCTGGTGGCTTCCGCAGGGGAGAGTGTAGGTCCACATCATTCTTTGGCTTCCTAGTATCCCATGGTTAAATAACAATTATTCCTATTTCCTGGGCATATTCTCGGTGCCACTGTGTGCTGAACTCTACTTGCAGGTTATGGCATTGCATAAGGGACGTCCTATGGGTATACTGTAACCCATGGCCCCCAGGATGGGCATTTAAGTTGTCTACAGATTTGTACTGGTTTAAGTAACCTGAGTGTCATCTTTGTCCTTTCTGTCCCTTGCTCTCGGCAGTGAGATGTCCCTGTGCCCAGTAGCTCAACCTCAGCTTCGCTTAGTCTCTATTAGGGACAGCCTTCAAGAGAAGCTGCATGTATTAAATTCATTTAAGAGAAGCTGCATGTATTAAATTCATTTTCTCACTCAGGGCTCTCTTTAACTCAGACACCGGTGGGCTCATGCTCATTTGTACGGGCTGTAATGAAGAGCCCAGCTCCCTGTAGCTCCATGCGGCAATAAACCCACTTAGAGCATTTGCTGGAGTTTATTCACTGAAAGAAGCAGAAACTAGCAGAGTCGAGGCATCTGCAGCCTCTAAAAACTTAATTCATTAGCAGCTCCCTAAGCTGAGGCTGTTTGCAGATGGGCAGATGACCAGGAGAAGGGAGGTCTGGTTTGGGAACAGGCCTGGGCAGCAGCTTCGTTCTCCACTAGCCCTTCTCCTAAGACCACTTTTGGCTTTTAAATGGAGCAGTAGGAGTCTCAGACCAGCCCACTCCAGTCCTAGGGGTGTCCTGTGGTTCCTGGTGAAGGGGACCTGCTTCATTGAATATTTCACACCCCTACTATGTGCCAGGTGCTGAGGATAGCACAACAGTGAAACACACAAGGGTCCTGCTCTCTTGGGACAATAAACAGGGAACACATAAAACCTCTCAACTGTGATGAATGCCATGGAGAATGGTCCATGGGGTGATGTGATAGTAGGTATCTGTGTATCTGGGAGACAAGCGGCAGCACAGGCCTCTCCCAGAAAGTGAAGACCCAGTGGTAACCGCAGAGGAATGTGCAAGGAAGAGGAAGAACAGAGATCCAGGAGGATGAATAGCAGAGGGACCCTGACCTTGTCTGGGTGAGGTCATGGAGGGCTTCCCTGAGGCAGCGTCATTTCAGGCTGAACCCTGAAGCATGAATAGGAGTTGGCTGAGAGGGAGAAGAAAAATATTCCAGCAGAGGGACTAGAATTTGCAAAGGACCTGGGTAGAACGAAGCAGGTGATCAGGATAGAAGAGCAGCAGGTGGAAAGGGAGCAGTGGGCGAGGTGGCTGGTGAGGAGGGAGGAAGCTGTGCCCAGGACTTGGCACTGTTTCATAGGACCCAGGAGCTGCGGAAGGGCAGCCTGTTGAGATGGACTGGCAGGTGAGCATGTTACTATTTCCAGTGCCCTTGGGGTTTTCTGTCCAACCATCTTTTTTGTGTTTTAAGCTCTTTCTGGTTTGAACTTCCTCTTTGGGGGGGAGTTTTAGGGGGGTCCGGAAGGTGGCAAGGAGAGAGAGATGTTTGCCTGTTGGGTGCCCTGCAGCTTACAAGGGAGGGGAGCTCAGGGCCCTTCCAAATGGCTGAGCACTGATACCCCCACCACCACCTACGGGTGAATTTTGGAACAGGGTCTTCCAGAATTCCATCTGGGTCCTGTGCTGGGACATAGGACAGGTATGGCCCACAGATGGGGTTAACGGCCTAGACTGAAGGAAATGAAGGAAGCCGGCACTTGCTCACACACGAGGTGAGTGGGCAGAGGATGAGGGCGGAGAAAGCACCTGGGCCTTTTAACCGCACGTGGCTTAGATTAGGGATTGCAAACCGCACGTGGCTTAGATTAGGGACTGCAAACTGGTGGATTAGATTAGGGATTGCAAACTGGTGGTCCGGAGGCTGAATCCAGACTTTGACATGATTGGTTCAATCCGGAGAGCGTTTTAAAAATGGAGAATTTCCGTTAAAAATATAATTATAATAAAAAAAGTAAACAAACCTGAGCCTGACCAGACTGTGGTGCAGTGGATAGAGCATCGACCGGTGGAACTGAGGATCCAGGTTCGAAACCTCAGGGTCGCTGGCTTGTGCGCGGGTTCAACCAACTCGAGCACAGGCTCACCAACTTGAGCACGGGGTCACTGGCTTGAGTGCGGGATCATAGACATGAGCCCATGGTTGCTGGCTTGAGCCCAAAGGTCACTGTCTGGATCATAGACATGACCCCATGGTCGCTGGCTTGAGCCCAAAGGTCACTGTCTGGATCATAGACATCACCCCATGGTCGCTGGCTTGAGCTCAAAGGTTACTGGCTTGAAGCCCAAGGTCACTCACTGGCTTGAGCAAGAGGTCACTGGCTTGTCTGGAACCCCTGGTCAAGGCTTGTAACTGTTCAATCAATGAACAACTAAAGTGCTGCGACTACAAGTTGATGCGTCTCACCTCTCTCCCTTCCTGTTTCTCTGAGTTTCTTGCTTACTTAAAATAATGAGCAGTCTGGTAGTCCTGGGTCTGTGTGTCATAGTTGCAGCTCCTGTTCGCCGCAGTCCCCACTTCTCCTTATTGTTTTCCCCAGACAGAAGCTAGTGTCCGTTACCATTTTCCCCTGGGCTTGAACTTTTGATTTTTCTGTAGTTATAAGAGGAAAAGGAATATTTTTCCAAACTATGTATCTGGACTAAAGTAGGAAAACATAAAGCAGCCAAAGATGCTCTTGAGTTTTAAGAAAAATGTAGAAGAGGCCGTTGCTTTGTGGAAGCAAAGACTATTCTATTGAGTCCAGCCTACAAACACCGTGTGCCTGTGGGCACTGCCTTGCCCCACATGCGTCTCATCCTTGGGACTTGCTGGTCCCCTTTCAGCATTCAGGTTCAGACAGTCAGGTTAGAGGCCTGGGGGCAAAGCCAGGGAGCCGTCTGCCCTGTCTCACGCTGTAGTTCTGCGCGTTAGTTTGTTCCTCGGGTCTTTGTAGCAGAGCTGCTCTGTGCTGGGCACTGTGCTGCGTACAGAGGAGAGGCCACTGAGACAGGTGCCGGGCCTGCTCTGGGGCTGGTGTGGCGGTCGGTGAGTGGAGCAGACTATGATCAGAGTAACTAGATTGGGGCAGGGGGATCAAGGCCCTGAAGGAGGCAGCTGAGGGGCTGGGACAGAGACACGGGGAGGGTTGGGGGGAACTACTGGGTAACAGTCTGGACAGGTGAGGAGCTGCCTGAGCGGGTGGACCTCAGTGGTCAGGGGGTGGGGGAGGGCAGGCCACACCAGGGACTGGAGCCATGCAGGGGAGACTGGATCCAATTCTGGGGCCATAGATAGAGGCCCTGAGCAGGGGCCAGCAGGGTGTGTGCAAGGAAAGACGTGATCAAATTTAGGGACTTACAGCTACAGTCTGGATGTGCTGGGGGCGCCGAGCGGCAGCTGGAAGACCACTGATGCGCCTGTCAGGTGGACGTGGACCCTGTTGGCCACACCCTCTGAATCGGAACCTTCAGGAGTGTGAGGAGACAAGGCCAAGGTGGGTGCTTGGACAGGGGCAGCCTCGGTCCGTGGGAAGTTCCTGTCTTTCTCCCTGCTGTGGAAGGAGCCATCCCGGCCCTGAGCAGCCTCTCATAACAGGGTGGCCGTGTTGGGGGTGGAGGCGCCAGCCCAGAACCGTGGCCAAAGGTTCCCAGTCTGGCTGACCCTCAGCACCAACTGAGACTGGTTCCCAATAAGTGGAAATGACCCCAGGGCCCCTCGGCACGGGCTGGTCGTGTCTGCCCGGTGGCCGGCTGTCTGCAGCCTGCGTCCGCGCTGAATGAATTCTTCTCCGCCAACTGCACTGCACAGCATCGAGGGGGAAAGGCAAGATGCACGGAAATGTGCGTGGTGTGAGTAAAAACATCAAAAAGTGCAAATGTCTATTTCACACATCTACAAATAGGAGGTAGTTAAATCAGTCTCTAGGGGTGGGCATGGGTATAACCAAGGTCAAGAACACTGACCTACAGCATGGTTCCCAGAATGCCAATGTTGGAGTCATCGAAGGATCCTCAAAAAAATATACTGATGCCTGGCTCCCAGCCCTGGACACTCGGGTTTCACTGGTGTGGATGCCGCCTGGGTCCTGGGATTCCAGCCGCTCTCCAGCAGGGTTTCCAACCTGGAGAGACCTAGTCTGATTGGCCTGTTGGAAAATCATTGTGGCTGCTGGTGGAGAACTGAGAGGGAGGCCCAGAGCTGGGGATCTGTGCTGCAACCCCCCCTGATGATTCTGGCCTTTGTGGGGTCCCCCTGGCCTGGCCTGGCCTGCCCCAATTCTGTGAATGCCCCGATTCCAGTGGCTGCAGTTGGGGTCCTTTGGCTGGCACAGTGATTTGATTTTAAAAATACTAAGTACTTGAGAATTACTATAAAGTGGAAGTTTCACATAAAAATCCAAATGTCTGGCCTCTCCGAAAATATTGCAACAAAAGATACAGGACTTCAGTTCAGTGGCCCTGGCCCTGGTCCTGGCCTGGGCTGAATGGACCTCATACTTCCTAGGAGGATTCGTGTGTGTGTGTGTGTGTGTGTGTGTGTGTGTGTGTGTGTGTGTCTATGTGTCTGTGTGTCTGTGTGTGTGCGCGCGCATGCACGCCTGTGCGTGTGTGTTTACAGCATTACTATGATATTATTCATATACCATGCAATTCACCTGTTTGAAGTATACAGTTTAATGTGGAGTTTTTTTTATATTCACAGAGTCACACAACCATCAGTCACAATCAATTTTAGAACAATTTTATTATCCCCCAAAGAAACTCTCTTCCCCTTAGCTGTCACTCTCCCTAGGCTCCCACTAATTTACTTTCTGTCTCTATAAATTTGTTTTGTCCGGACATTTTATATATATTTGTGTGTTGTTTTTTTGTTGTTTTTTAATACAGGGACAGAGAGAGAGTCAGAGAGAGGGATAGATAGGGACAGACAGACAGGAACAGAGAGAGATGAGAAGCATCAATAATCAGTTTTTTGTTTTTGACACCTTAGTTGTTCATTGATTGCTTTCTCATATGTGCCTTGACCACAGGCCTTCAGCAGACCAAGTAACCCCTTGCTCGAGCCAGTGACCTTAGGTCCAAGCTGGTGAGCTTTTGCTCAAGCCAGATGAGCCCGCGCTCAAGCTGGTGACCTCAGGGTCTCGAACCTGGGTCCTTGGCATCCTAGTCCGACACTCTATTCACTGTGCCACCGCCTGGTCAGGCTATGTTTGTGTTTTAAAGGCATCAGTAAACCAGATGTTTGAAGGCCCCGTTTGGCTTGTAGATGGGTTTATTTGGCTGTCATAGTTTTTTTTTACATTTTTAGGTTTATTTTGACCATTGTTGAGTGGGGACAATTTTCATAAATATCTAGAGACCATTGTTTTTCTGGAATAAAACAGCTTGGCACAATTCCCACTTGGAACAATCTGCTAGAGCCAAGTAGCAGCCACCCTTGTTAGATGGAGCAATGGGTCTGTTTGCCACAGTCCCCACCCCTCCCTACTGTCTTCCTGTCCGGAGTGTCAGCTGCCATTTATTATCCTGCTGGAGCTGCTTGAGCTGCTGTGTTTCTCAGAAAAAAGTAAAAGGTCTTGGTCAAAAGTAGGGAACTGAAAACAGCAGTGTGCTGAAAATAACCCTTACACCTGGCCCCCCTACTCTGTGTTCATTTCCTGCTTGGTTTCTGAGTCCCTCGGAGTTTGGACATTCGAGTTGGGTACAGGTTACAATCATCTCTTTTATCAGTATAGCATCTTGCTGAGAGTAACCCATAGAAATTACTTAGTTGACCAGATTCCACCTCAAGACAGAGTCTGAGGATTATTTCCTTCCAGTTTCCAAATGGGGAAACCAAGGCACAGAGATGGTTAGAGATGTAGTGAAGAAGTGAGAAGTGGGGAGTCAGCAAGGCAGACTCCCCCATGCACCCTGACTGGGATCTACCCAGCAAGTCCCCTACTGGCGATGCTCTGCCCATCTGGGGCCGCTGCTCAGCAACTGAGCTATTTTAGCACCTGAGATGAGGCCATGGAGCCATCCTCAGCACTTAGGGCCAACTTGGACCAACTTGCTCCATGGCTGTGGGAGGGAGGGAGGGAGAGAGAGAGAGAGAGAGAGAGAGAGAGAAGGGAGAAGGGAGAGGGGGAGGGATGGAGAAGCTGATGTTCACTTATCCTGTGTGCTCTGACTAGGAATCGAACCCAGGACATCCACATGCCAGTCTGATGCTCTACCACTGAGCAAACCAGCCAGGGCCAGGAGACTGCATTTCTTCTTCCCCCTTTCCTTGCTCATTTTTCTTTCCTTTCTTCCTCCTTCCTTTCTTTCCTGCAATGAATATTTGTTGAGCCCTCTATCAGTAACCAACTGTCAGGAAGCAAACTACCCCAAACCTCGATGGCTGAAAGCAGCTGCCGTTTTATGGTGCATGACTTTGCAGGGTGGTGGGCTCATCCGAGCAGTTCCTCTGCTGCCCTGGCGTCAGCTGAGCCTCTTCACGGGGCTGCATTCGTGGAGGCTTGGCCACACTAGAAGGTCACTGAGATGGTGGGCAGATGGTGTTGTCAGCTGGGGCAGCTCAGCTCCCCTCCACATGGCCTCCGTAGCAGACTTGCCTGGCCTTTTTCACATGGCCATTGTCTTCCAAGAGGGTGACTCAGATGCTACAGTCTGTTGAGGCCTAGACCCAGAAGTCACCATATTCTGTTGGTCAAAGCAAGTCATGGGCCCAGCCAGATGCAGAGGTGGGGAGGAACGGAGCCCACCTCTTCTTGGCAAAGTCCTGTTGCACAAAGATATGCAAGACGGGGGAGTAGGAGGGCCAGCCTTAGAAACTCAAGCACCCACTATTTACCAGGCATTGTTCTAGGCCCTGGGTATACAAAGGGGAATGAAAGAGACTGAAACCCTTGCCCCCCAGAAGCTTTTATTCTGGTGGGGGGGAAATGATAGGAAACAAGTAAAATACATAGTACGATGGCCTCACCAAAGAGAGACATTTAAGCAAAGGAAGCGTGGGACAAGCTTTACCAGTAAGGGCACAGCAGATGCAAAGGCCCTGGGGTGAGGATATAGCTGTAGGGTTGGTGGGGAGTGAGCAGAAGGTGATGAGGATGGAGAGGAGGTGAAGGGTCCACATGGTATAGGGAAGGGGAGACTAGCATTTCCTGAGTGAGGTGGAGAACAGGAGAGGATTTTTTTTAAATTAAGATATAATTCATCTAACATAAAATTGACCATTTTCAAGTATATAATTTAGTGCTTTTTGGTGTATTCACTGTGTTGTGCAAACATCACCGTGACCCATTTCCAGAACATTTCCATCACCCGCAAAAGAAACCCCGTAGCCATTAGCAGTTGTTCTCTGTTGCCCCTTGCTCTCATTCCTCGAGGAGAGAGGACCGCTAATACACTCTCTGTCTCTGTGGGTTTGCCTGCTCTGGGCACTCACATCAAAAGAATCGTGTGATACGTGGCTTTTGTGTCTGGCTTCTTTCACTCAGTGTGTTTTTGAGGTTGATCTACGTTGTGGCGTGTATCAGGACCTCATTCCTCTTTACTGCTAAATAATATTCCACCGTGTGGATAGACCGCATTTTGTTTTTCCATCCATCAGTTGACGGACACGAGTTATTTCCGCTTTTTAACTATTATGCTGTACGAGTTTTTCTAACGACGTATGTTTCAGATATGTTTGGATACCCTTTTGGATCTAATGTTGGATCATAGGGTAACTCTATGTTTCACCTTTTGAAGAACTGCCAGACTGGTTTTCCAAAGCTGCTCTGCACAATGTCATATTCCTGCCAGCAGCGGGTGAGGGTTTCAGTTGCTCCACATCCTCACCAACATTTGTCGTTCTCCATTTTTGTGGTTGTGGCCATCCTGGTGGCTGCAGAGTGGGCTAGTGGAAGACCTGTAGCTGAGGAACGCGTGGTTTTAACAGGATCTTTCAGAGGAGTCGATTGAAAGGGAGCAAAAGCAGGGCACCAGTGAGCAGGCTACTGCACTAGTCCCAGCAAGAGAGGACAGTGCCTTGTGCCAGGGTGGAGGCGAGGGAGGTGAGGAGCAGTGGTGGGACTTGGGATATATTTTTAAGGCAGAACCGAGAAGATTGATATACAGATCGGATGGGACGAAGGGTGAGAAAGAACGCCTCAGGGATGCTCCCAGGTATCTGGCCCGAGCAGCTGGACAATAGCTAGCGTTTCTATTTGTTGAGTTGGAAAAGACCATGGCTGGAGGGTCTTTTTGTGTTTTCCCGTGCTAGTCACCCGGCGGGCAGGGACCCTTTCCTTTTGCCAGCCCAGCTGGGAAGTTTCGATTGGGACTTTGGGAGGGGGGTGTGTGTGGAAGAGGAGAGCAAATACCATGATTCACACATGTTTTAAAAAAAAAGTCCACTGGCCGTGCCCTGAACTTTACTTAAAGTGAGCCATTTGTGTCCTTCCCCTCGGAAGGGACAATTTGTGCCCGGGGAGTTACAAAGGATGGTGAAGGCATTCATTTTGATTAAAAGGGTGTGTGGGCTGCAGCCTGCAGGACTCTGGGTTCTGAGGCCACTTAGGGGATTATCTGGAGAGAAAATTGTCCCGTGAATGATTTGTGGGCCTGGCGGGTGGCTAATCTGAGCTCCTTGCTATTGGTTGGGAACGTCTTGGGGCCTGTTCCTCCTTTAGCTGACCAGTCAGCCAGCAAATCCTTGCTGGGCTCTCTCCTGCTTTGGGGCACTACCCTAGGTACCAGGAGGTGGGGCCGGGAGAGGCTATAGCTGACAGGTAGCAATAAAAGACACACATTTGCCTCCTCCCCCAAGAATATCTTGGTGGTTACAGACTTCCTGAGAAAGCTCAGGGTCAAATTTGGCTTCCGTATTAATGAGCTGTGTGACCTTGAGCAAGTGACTTAAACTTTCTGGTCTTTTGTTTCTCAGTCCATAAGAGGGGGAAATTCCAGCACCTTTTATATAGAGTTCTCCTGAGAGTCAAGGGAGATAATCCATATCTAGTGATTAGCCATTGTTTTTATGACCCAGTGAGAAAGATACCGCTTATGTACCTACCATGTGTCAGCATGCGATTAAATTATTTAGCCACATTTATTATGTCAGGCTAACCTCGGAACTGCCCTGCCCAGTGGTGCTTCCCATCACAGGTGAGCCAACCAAAATGCAGAAATTAAACCCCTGCGTTAAGGTCACATGGCTGGCAAAAGAAAAGACAAGATTTGAACCCAGGACTGACTAACTTTCTTTCTGCACATGCCAGCAAAGGTTGAGACGTGCTTCCTGTGAGCAGTGAACTTCAGGCACATTTTGGGAAGGAGGCAGCCCGTCCAGCTGGCGTGAGGGTCTTGGTTGTCTACACCTGTGCTCCGCAGGGGTTCTCTGGTACCCAGCTGTGCCCGTCTCCCATCTTGTATTCTCTGCATCAGGAGCAACCAACCCTCTCCCACCTTCCTTCTCCCTTAGTGCATTAAAGACTTTTTTTTTTTTTTTGTATTTTTTTGAAGTAAGAAGCAGGGAAGCAGAGAGACAGACTCCTGCATGCGTCCGACCGGGATCCAGCCGGCATGCCCACTAGGGGGCGATGCTCTGCCTATCTGGGTCGTTGCTCAGATGCAGCCAGAGCCATTCTAGCGCCTGAGGCAGAGGCCATGGAGCCATCCTCAGCGCCTGGGTCAACTTTGCTCCAATGGAGCCTCGGCTGCGGGAGGGGAAGAGAGAGACAGAGAGGAAGGAGAGGGGGAGAGGTGGAGAAGCAGATGGGTGTTTCTCCTGTGTGCCCTGCCCGGGAATCGAACCTGTGACTTCTACACGTGGGCCTGATGCTCTACCACTGAGCCAACCAGCCAGGGCCTCAAAGACATTTTTTTAACCATGATTTGACTTTGAGGGAGAACTTCCTGTGTGTCTCGCAGGCCTCCCTCCGCTTAGGTTGCCTTCCCGTCAAGCCTCCCCCGTTCAGGCACGGAAATAGTCCCAGCTGTGAGACGAAGGTTCCAGAGTTTAAAATTGCAACTGGGTACTATTTATACTCCAGCTGGAAAGATGATTTTTTTTTTTTTTGCACAGTCGTTTATTTTGTTGTGGTGGCGACAGCTCACGCTGCAAGCTGCCGGCTCTGGCACTGTGTAAACATTTCTTGGGGACAAGTGGGTGGTGAGGGAGCCTTCAGGTGTGGAGGGCGGTGCCAGGCCTGCCCGGAAATGTCTGGTGTCCTTTGGCCTGGTAAGCCAGAGAAAGAGGTTCATGGTCTGGGTGAAGTTTCTTCTTAGATGCCTGGTAATTAACAAACGAACAAACCAGGTATTTTATAAGCCATGAAAGTTGTACATACTTGGGGGAGAAGGTTCAATCTAATTTTTACACAAGTGAAGAAAGCAGGGATTGTAAACAACCCTTTCACATTCGTGTTTAGCTTAGCCAGCCCATGGAGTGTTAAAAAAAATTAATTCTTTTTAAAATTTGCGCCATTATTTAAAAATTTGGACATGTCCCGTGAAATGAGAAATTCTGGCCTTTCTTTAAAAAAATGGAAGGGCCTGGTCCCCCCAGGCCTATCCCCTGGCGGCTGGCGGGGGGGGGGGCGCTGGCTGCTTAGGCCCTTCTAGATCACCTCGAGACACAATGGCCTGCTTCACCACGCCACTGCCCGGCCCCCGTAGCTTGAGTTTTGGACCCTTCAACTAACCTAAAACCTTGAAGTCACCCTTGTCAGACTCCCTAGTCCCCACTTTCCAGGACTAAGTAAGCTCTAGGAATGGGGTTTCCAAAGAAACTACAGAACGCCCAGTTAAAGTTTGAATTTCAGATGGACAACGCATCATATTTTAGTGTAAGTATGTCCCCCAGTTCCCAGGTTGGTGGAGATCATGGCCAGCCTTTGTCTATTGACCACGCACACACCTTGGTGTTGTTACAAGGTCAGATTTATATTCTGAATCTTCTACTCCTCGAGTTTCCTCTCCGGGGTGTTTCTAAGGAGGTGTTTCTCAGGGTATATAAGAGCAGACTTTGAGGCTGTGGATTCAGATCTACTTGAGAGAATCCCAGCCCCACCCCAGGCTGGCTGTGTGACCTCGAGCAGGTTACCTCACCTCTCTGAGCCTCGGTTTCCTCATCTGAACAATGGGAGTGCTATGGGCATCTCTGTTATTTCCTGTTGATATTAATTTGCTCTCTTTCGAAAGCTGCATAGAGTGGACAGTCCAATATGGCTTGCACCAGTTAGTTAGTAGGCGGCAGGAGTGCCTCCGGCTTATTGCTGCTCTTTCGAATGAGACTATGAGAGGTTTTGAAAAGGGAATTGGGCAGATAATCCTAAAATTTAGGGGCTTTTTGTTATTATTATTTTTTTCTAATGAAGGGCATTTGTCTCCCTGGAAACCACTTGCTAATCTCCAGACTGTTGTCTCTCCCCAGGCAAAGGCGGTGTAGGAGACCAGGCAAGGGATGCTCCTGAGGCTGGGGGAGTTCTGCAGCCTGACTGACACGGTGAGTGTCTGCCTGGGGGGAGTGCTTTCAGACCCAGGCCTGGCGCCAGGCCCTTCCTGGAGCTTTCTGGGGAAGCCATGTGGGTGGGGATGGAGCCACCAGAGGCACTGGGGCAGCCGCCAGCCAGCGGGAGAGCAAAACCACAGGCACACGCTCGCCCTCGCTTCCTCACACTCTCAACACCAAGGCGTCCTGAGGCGGCCATTTTGACAACGTCCTTCCCCCATGAGATGACTTTTATTCCACCAAGGAGCCCGGAGTGGGCCACCAGGTGGCACTCTCGGGCACCGATGCGGGGAGCCGTTCAGCGGGGATGCTAGGACTATATTTAACTTCCCTGGGCTCTGCGCAGTTCGCCAGGCAAACATGGAGGCAGCCAGGAAATGGCTTCAGGCCTGCGAGGCCCTAGGAGGAGCCTCCTGCCCAGGCCGGGGCCGTGGCGGGGCTGGGCATCGGGGTCCTGCCTGGATCCTCTAGCTCCCTCCACTTTCACCTCCTACCCTGTATTTGTTTTTGATCAGATCCCTTTGGCTGGGTGGGGAAGAACATGGAAGATGGTGCCTCAAGCCCGGAAGACAAGATCTAAATTCTCTAGAAATCTCCTCTAGACCCTTGTGTCCCCAGGCCCGCTGCCAGCTAAGTGGGAGGCCCCAGGGCGCGGTGATAGAACTGTATGGACATTCCCAAGCTTGTTGAAGGGACATCAGTGACTAGAGGTAGAGGCTTGTGCCTGGAAGCCCGCAGGGTAGAGTTCCATGGGGTGACCAGGCCCTGCCACCACCACCCCCAGGTGGGGAAGCCCTGCTGGGCCCAGTGGCACAGTTGGTGCCCCTGAGAAGCCAGGTGAGAGCCCATGGGAGTCACACCAACCGCAGCCCCAGATGGTTCCAGAGTATCTGCTTTGCGCCGGGCACCCTATCGTGGGCGTTTCCCATGTCATCTCCTCTCTGCTAGAATCACCCCAATATGATGGGCACCGTGTCATCCCCGTTCGTTCGGCAGACCTACCTTGTGCCAGCCTTGAGCAGACAGAAACGTTCCCACAAGGACCTGTGGGCGTTTTTCTCGAGACCCAATTTTTTTAGTTCTGGTGACAGCTGGGTCATGAGGCAGAGTTTGAACCTGGGGCGTCCTTTCTTCATACCAAACACAGGGCACCTTCTCTGACTGGGTCCTGTGTGAGTCAGAGGGGCCAGAGCGTCGGACCGGGCTCTGTTCCCCGCAGCCCGCAGCTGGCGGTGCCCGATCTGTGTTCCAGGCGCTGTCGGTCAGTGTAGAAATGCTTCCATGATGGTGTACTCCGGGCAAAGGGAGGCGGCAAGATTTTGAAAAGGGAAAGAAGGTCTAGACTCTAGAAGGAACGAGGTGCATAATCCTAAGATTTAGTTTGCTTTAAAAAGAAAATAATAAAAGAGCGGAGGCATTAAATTCTGCCTGGGAAATAGGGAAGGCTTCATAGACAGATGGTGGTTAATTTGGGGGTTGAAGGAGCGACAGAAAGAATTCAGCCGCTGGGGAGGGCGAGCGCCCAGGCAGAGGCACTGGCCTGTGGGTGTGGCTTGTCGGACGCAGTGTGGACAGTGAGGGCTCACAGGTAGCAGGCGGATTTAGAAGATGGCATGGACTGGTGACCTGGGGACATCTTTGTTGACAAGTCCTAGCCCATCCTCCTCCCTGTGAAAGGAGACCCACTGTCCCTCCAGGTGGACAGCTCGGGGTGGAAGTCAGCTTGGACAGGTAGGGAGGGGCCCCGGCCACGCTCGCCTTGAAAACCGCCAAGGCTCCTTGTGTTGGGAAGTCAGTGTTTGTGTCGCCAGGAGGCCCCAAGGTCACAGGCTACATTGAGAATGTCGTGGCAGAACTCAGAACCTGGGGGTGCATTTATGTAAAGATTTTAATACCGAAGTCATGCCCAGGTGACCCACGGGCCCAATCCCATCTGCAGGTATGTTGGATGTTTCTGGGGGGAAATAAGGAATTTGCTGCTGACATTTATAAATGTTGTACAGACAGACTGGATTTCTGACTTCTTAGAAAAAGAAAGACCTGCCCCCCCCCCGCCCCGCCCCTGGGTGCTTGTTCCCACCTGGCCAGCATCAGCCAGAGTTGCATAGTGACAGTCCCCTGGGCAGCTCACCACCGTCCCCAGTGCCCCCGTGGGAGTCTCCCTGACTCCACGCCACCCGCTAGGTACACCCATCATCTGTTCATGTGTGTTAAGGTAAAGTGTGTTTCTCTGTACTTGGGCCCTACTGAATGTGAGCAAATAAAACCCAACCAAGAGGGCCTCATGTTTTCAGGAAATGGAAGAGAGCGCCCTTCCCGTGGACAGGAAAACGATTTCAGTGTGTTTATGTGCAGACGGGCCTGCCTACATGGATAGAAGGCGCCCGTTATGCATTTCGTGGCCCCTGGAGGTGTTTTGAGTTTGTAGCCCCTGCATCGGTGCTCTGTGCTGATGCTGTTTAGATTTGGGGTCCTCTGGGCCCCACCAACTGATGCTTAGCTTACCTGGTGTGTCTGCATCCAGGTGTTGTGAGCCCCATGGCACAGAGAGAAGTGTCCAGCTATCAGCCCTGGCTCAGACCTTCATTTCTCTCTTGATCTAAGCAAGGGATGAATGGGGACCTCTGGCAGGGGTTGGGGAGCTAGACATGTCATACCATGGGCCACACTGTCTGGGTCCCTGCCTTGACTTTTAGAAACACTGATGAAGTTAGAGGTTTGAGAGAGACCAGGCTCCCTGGAATATGGTCCAGAGAGAAGCCATTTCATTCCTGATAAAATCAGGCTGGTAGACATGAGAATCCAGCTTCCTGTCTGATGTATTGAATCTGCCCGCCTGTCCTCAAGCACTCTGTGACTGGAATTCACTACCCTGTGCCTGTGACCTGTTTTGACCTTGGATATAATGCCAGTTGCTGCCACTTCAAGCTGTAAGTCTTCCCACAACGGGGCCTTGGGCACAGCACATCACCTCTCTGTACCTTTATTTTCTCTGTATATGGAAATAATGGTTCTGACAATCTACTGCTACATTGAACTACCCCAGAACTTAGTGGTGGAAGACAACAACCCATTTATGCTGTGGGCCAGAGGCAGAGCACAGAGGGGACAGTTGTGAGCCCCATGGTACCTGCTAGGCTGGGGATGTCCAAGGTGGCTCACTTCTGTCCATTTTTATTTGCTTGTTTTGTTTTGTCAAAGCAGCCACATAGCTCACCCAGATCCAAGGGGAGAGGACAGAGACTCCACCTCTTCGTGGAAGGAGCGTAGAGAACTTGTGGGATTTTTAGCCCACTACCAGTGGTATCCATCTCCAGAGAGTTAGTGTGAGGAATAGACGGGGCAGGGATGTACGCTTTCCATCCACTTGAGTGGCCAGAATGGAAAGCACAGACAATAGCAAGTGTGGACGAGGATGCAGAGCATTCATATTTGCTGGGGAAATACAAAAAGGGACAGCCACTTTGGAAGATAGTTTGGTGGCTTCTTATGAAGTCAAATACAGTGTGTCTGTAAAGTCATGGTGCACTTTTGACCGATCATAGGAAATCAACAAAAGACGATAGAAATGTGAAATCTGCACCAAATAAAAGGAAAACTCTCCCAGTTTCTGTAGCATGATGTGGCAGCATGTGCGCATGCGCAGATGATGACGTAACGTCGTGTATACAGTGGAGCAGCCCACGGCCATGCCAGTCGAGATGTAGACGGTACAGAGGAAAGTTCAGTGTGTTCTGTGGCTCGCTAAATTCGAATCCGTGACCAAAGTGCAACGTGAATATTGGCGCGTTTATAATGAAGCACCACTACATAGGAATAACATTACTCGGTGGGATAAGCAGTTGAAGGAGAAACCGGCAGTTTGGTGGAGAAACCCCGTTCTGGTAGGCCACCAGTCAGTGATGAGTCTGTAGAGGCTATACGGGATAGCTACCTAAGGAGCCCTAAAAAATCTGTGCGTGAGCCCACATCGAACTGCACTGAATAGCTATGAAACTGGGAGAGTTTTCCTTTTATTTGGTGCAGATTTCACATTTCTATCGTCTTTTGTTGCTTTCCTGTGACCGGTCAAAAGTACACCATGACTTTACAGACACACTGTATATAGTTACCCTACATTCCAGCAATTCTGCCCTGGGTAATTACCGAAGAGAAATGAAAACAAGTGTCCACAAAGACTTGAACGCAAGTGTTCATAGCAGATTTTTTCACGATGCCCCATAACTAGAAACAACCCAAATGTCCATCGGCAGTGGAAGAATGGGAGAATAAACTGTTGTTTACTCACACGCAGCAACGGGAAAGTACGAACTACTGTGCACAACAGCATGATGACTCTCACAAACGCAGTGTTGAGGGTAAGAAGCCAGACACGAGAACACACTGTGTGCGATTCCCTTAGTAGGAAGTTCAGAAACAGGCAGCACTAATTTATGGTGATGGAAGTCAGAGCGTGGTCAGCTTTGGGAGGGGGTCATGCCTGGGAAGAGGCCAGATAGAGCCTCAGAGGGTGATGGGGTGTTCTGCACACTGGGCGGGTGGTGGTTACACGGATGTAAACACACACACATTGATCGACCTGTCCACTTAAGGCCTGGATACTTTGTGTTATTTGTGCTCGATTAAAAATAATTGCTTAGCATGGTGCCTGCTATATACCAAGTGACCCATACACAGTAGCTACCGGGGTTATCGTCATCAATATGAAAGCACCCATGGGTTGTGACACTGACAAGGTTATATACAGAAACGATTTGTAAAGCTTTCCAGCTCAGTGCCCTCTGGACTTTGAGTCCAGCCCTCTGAAACCCCAGTGGCCTCGGGCCCACCTTCTGGCATGGAGCAGACTCTTACTTCGCTCACATAAATGGAGAAAATTTCCTGTTGGCCTCAGCCCAGCAGTTGCATTTGGCACTGGTGTGTTTTCTTAGGTCAAGTGCATTTGGCCCTCCTACCAGGGGGCCCTGAATCATTCTGGACAGCCATCATTGCTCTGTGACAACCCCCACTTCCACTGCCCTGACTTCTGGGCTCCCGAGACCAGCTCTGGGGAGGTGGAGAGCAGGCTGGGGAAGGGAAGGTTCTACCAGGCCCCCAGCTCAATAAACCTGTTCAATATCCAAAGCATTCTTTAGAAAGAAGCACCGGTATGAACCCATTTTACAGGTAAGAAAACTGAGGCACAGGGAGGTCAAGGCAGAGACAAGGGCCAGGCAGCCTGAACCAATGCTGCCCTCTCAGTATAATCTTCAACCTCATGGAGTCAGGGCCAGGGGAGGGAGTATATGCCGGACTGTGGGCCTGGAGCTGGGCGCCCGGGGAGATGGCAGTGCTGTGTGTGACCAGAGGAGGGGAGCCCGGGAGAGGAGTGTGCTTTTAGACATGCAGAGCCACGGGGAAGCTTCCAAGAAACCCAGGGCACAGCGGGAGATGGCATCCCGAGAGTGGTGGGAACGGAATTTAAGGAGAACCACAGAAGTCTCGTGTACCTAGGCAGAAAGAGGAGGAAACAGAGGTACAGTTTTTAAAAACTTTTCAAATTAAAATTTTGTCCTGCGTTGTCACCTTGGGTTACTTATCTATTGCTGCATAACAGATCATCCCAAACTTAGTGACTTTAACAATTCTTTTTTATTTGATAGTGTCTGTGAGTCAGGGGTCTGGGTACAGCCTATGGGTCCTATTGTTCAGTCTCACAGCCTGTCGTCAAGGTATTGTCCGGGGCCATGGTCATCTTAGGGCTCAAGTGGGGCAGGACGACTTCCAGGCAAAGTCAGTAGTTCTGGACAGAAGCCAGTTCCTCGCTGGCGGTTGGCTTGAGGCCCTCTGTTCCTGGCCACGTGGGCCTCCGAAGCATGGCGACATACTTCTTCAAAGCTAGCAACCAAGAGAGCAAGTGAGAAGGAAGAGGGGAGAAAGATCGTGCATGAACAAGCCGGCAACAGAGAGAGGCCTCTAGCAAGGTGGACCGAGGGTCTTCTGTAAACTAGTCTCAGGAGGGGCACTGCTCATGGTGGCTGACCCCTCTTCACTGGACTTGAGTCTCTAGGTCCGGCCCATGGACAAGGGGCGGGGATTACGCGAGGGCATGAATACGGGGAGGCAGGCGGGGACCACTGAGGACCATGTCAGAGGCTGCTTGCACACACCGCACCAAACACTGCTAAACGTTCTGTCCTCAGCGTTCCAGGGGAGCGCGGGCCCTCATTGCTTCCCTGTTCAGGCAAGCAAAGGAGGGCTCAGAGAGGTGCAGCGACTTGCCGAGGGTCATACAGCTCCTAGTGGGCGGAGCTAAATTCAAAACTCTGGTCTGAGTCCTGAGTCCAGCTCCTAGCGTGGTATTTCTCTGGCTGTCCCCAGACCCCCACTCCCACATAGCCTTGGAGCCTGGCTGAAAACACAGATTGCCAGCCAACCCCAGGCGAAATAGGCCAGACTCTGAGGCACCTAGGAATCAGCATCTGACTGGCTTCCCGCAGGGGATTCAGATGCTCCCTAGAGTCTGAGAGCAGTGTGTGTGCACTGCCTCTTTGCACGGTAAGGACGTTATAACAGGAAAATGGAATTTCTCTCACACACTGAAGGGTTGGGCTTGGTTGGCTCTGAAGGAAAACAGGCTTAAGTATCCAATTTCAGTGACCAAGGGAAGGTGGTAGCTTCATGAAGTTCACAGTCACTTTTGGGGTCCTTCCAAGCAGGAGAAATGGAATATTAAATAAGATGCATGGTGCACGGGAAACGCTCGGCTCAGTGTGGGAAGTGCCCCGATAAGCTGTGTTTTTCATTAACATTGTTACCGTTAATGATGGTTATTAATTCATTAGTAGTATTAATTCCAGGACAGTGAAACCTCGACTCACCTCCCTGTAGTTTAGAGATTTGGATTCTTTTCCTTTGCTCCATTTAGTAGTTTAGAAAATGAAGATGTTTGGGACTGATGGTGGTGGTGGTGGTGGTGGATTGGGGACAAGGGGACAGTTCATTTGCAGTTCAGTAAATAATACCTGGGCAGGTGTGGGTCCCGGGAGGCGGTGGTGGTATAGTCCCCACCTGGGACTCTGGGTTGACCCTGGGCAGGACACCACTCTGTATGTCCCAATCGGCCATCAGCAAGGTCTCTGCTGGCAGGAGGACATGGCGACAGAGCAGAGGGCCTGACAAGCTGTTTTGTTCCTTACAGATCAGGAGCGACACTTCACGGATCTTGGAGGAAAACATCCCTCTCCTAAAATCCAAGGTGACAGAAATGCAGGGCATCTACAGCAAAGTGGACCAACTGGAGGTGAGAGAGGAAGACTCCTTCAGGTCTTCCGTCCTATCTTCTAAGACAGTGGTCCCCAACTTTTTTTGGGCCACGGATCGGTTTAATGTCAGAAAATATTTATATTTTCACGGACCGGCCTTTAGGGTGGGACGGATAAATGTATCACATGACCGAGACAAGCATCAAGAGTGAGTCTTAGACAGATGTAACAGAGAGAATCTGGTCATTTTTAAAAAATAAAACATCATTCAGACTTAAATATAAATAAAACGGAAATAATGTAAGTTATTTATTCTTTCTCTGCGGACCGGTACCAAATGGCCCACAGACTGGTACCGGTACCGGTCCGCGGCCCGGGGGTTGGGGACCACTGTTCTAAGATACTAATCTGGCCTTGAGAGTGTCAGGCATTTGACCTGGTGTGAGGCGGGGTGGGGGTTGGGGGTTGGGCCTACACTCACATGGTGTTTAAAAAGATATGACAAACATGAAATTCATTTAAAAATTTGGGCACTTTATATAAAAATCCAAATGTTAACCATCTTTGGAAATTCAGAAACTTTGCTAACCCTGGGCCCACATTTAAAAAAAATTGTTTTTATTAATTGATTTTAGAGAGAGAGAGAGGGAGAGAGAGAGAAACATCAATTTGTTGCTCAACTTATTTACACATTCATAGGTTGATTCCCGTAGGTGCCCTGACTGGGGATTGAACCTGCAACCTTGGCGTATTGGGATGATTCTCTACCCAACTGAGCTATCTAGCCAGGGCTGGGCCCACATTCCTTTAAATACTTTTATCTACTTCTTGCTCAAGGTATAAAAATATAAAGTGCACACATCTAAGTGTGCAGTTCAGTGAATTTTTTACACATTTAAACTCCCACATGACCCAAATTGAGAAATGGAGCATTTTCAGCCCCGGGGCTGCATTGTAGAGCTGAGGCAGCTGCCGGTTATATGGGGCATGTACTCTCTAGTTTGCCACAGTCCCCACCGTGCCCTGTAGCCTCACTGCTGCCTCCACGCCCCCATCTGCTGTTTGTGTGGGCTGAGCTGCTGGCATCTCACTCCCCTCCTTGCTGTCCTGTGGGTTGGTACCCTCCCTGCCTCACCTCCCAGAGGAGCAGAGCTCCGAGAGGTAAGCCATGTTTACCCAGAGTCACACAGCTCATTCCATGAAGTTGGGGCTCAACTTCCATCCACTTAGGGGCCTAAGCTCCTTTCCCCCCCTTTTTTATTGAATTTATTGGGGTGACACTGGTTAACAAAAGTGTACAGGTTTCAGGTGCACAATTCTACAACACGTCTTTTATACATTGCCTTGTGTGTTCACCATCCCAGTCAAGACTCCTTCCATCACCGTTTATCCCCCGTACCCTCCTCCACGTCCCCCCACTTCTGAGCCTAAGCTCTTAATTGAACTGCAGCTTGAGATCTTGGCTCCTTGCACAGAGAAGGGCCGGGAGGAGATTGCAATTTAATAGTGGTCACCTGGACAGAGGGGACGTGGGCCCTTCCGAGCTGCAGAGGAAGGCAGCATGGCAGTCAGTGCTGGAATGGGCTGAGAATTAACATTCTTGTCAGCAAAGAGGCAGGAATATAATTAAAACTTTGCCCTTGGAATAGCTGATTCATTTGAATTTTATTCCACATGTTGGAAGCGGGGGGGGGGGGGGGGGGAGCCCGTGAAGATTTGCAGCCCTGGTTCTTGCCTCGATGGGGTCAGCCCAGCTCTCAAGCCTGATCCTTTCCTTAGCATTCAGTTCACTGACACTTATTGTGGGCCTACTATGTGCCTCTCATAGTGAGGAAGACAAATCCAGTCCCCGGCCATAGTTTAGCAAGGCGAGTCGGGACGACAAAGCATCACCTTTGTGGCTTCCTATTGCCACTGTAACAAATTACCACAGGTTAGTGGCTTAAAACGTGAATATATTGTCTTGAAACAGCTCCTGAGGTCAGATGCCCAAAATGTGCCTTGCAGGTTAAAACTGAGGTGTCAGCAGGGTTCTTTCTGGAGGCCCTGGGGGGAGAATCTGGGTCTTTGCCTTTCCCAGAGTCTAGAAGCCACCTGTGGGTCTCAGCTCATGACCTGTCCCTCTGTCCCAGAGCCCACGGCCTAGTGTCTTCCAGTCCCTCTCTTACTCTGACCCCCTGCTTCCCTCTTCTAAGGAGCCTGTGGTTCCATCAGCCACCTGGATAAGCCCATCTCATGGCCCCCTTTCAAGATCCTTAGTCACATCTGCAAAGTCTCTTTTGCTGTGTAAGGCGACATTCACAGGTTCCGGGGATGAGGACACGGGCGTCTTTTGGGGCCCATTATTCTGCTGACCACCGTTGCCAAGGGTGATTTAGAGCGGTACAAGTGCTGTGGGGGAAGTAGTGACTGAGGAGGGGACCCCGCAGGCCCTGGAGGAGGCGTGGAAGGAGCAGTGGCGGGTGGGAGGTGCGGGCAGGGGCACAGCTCAGGTGGAGGCTCTGAAGCGGGAGGGAGAGGGCGACACCAGAAGGACCCTGGGATGTCCAGAGCGCAGGGACAGGACCAAAGCAGGGCTGAAGAGATTGGGCAGCAGAACCCCTGTTGTCTAGGCTTTTCAGTCAAAAGTCAGGATTTGGGCCTTTATCCCGAGGAATAGGTGGCCACTGAAAAGACAGGATTGCCTAGTGGTTAGGAGTGCAAGCTCTAGCCAGCCCAGCTTCAGTGCTATTAGTACTTTGGGCCTGAAATTCTCTGTAGGGGGCTGTCCTGAGCATCACCCACAGCCTCCCATGAGAAGCTTGTAGCATCTCCCCCGCCCCCTGCCCCCTGCCTCCCACCCCCATTGTGACTATCAAAATGTCTCTCGATGGTACCAAATGGCTCTTGGCTGGGAACCTCTGCCCGAGACTCCCACCCCCAAGTCAGAGCCTGAGCCTGTCTCCCTTTGGTGTGGACCCCAGCGAACTCTGAGCCTCCGTTTCCCTATGACGTGGGTAACAGCAGTAAGGTTCTTGAACCCAAACTGTATCAATATTTATTCAACAAACATTTGTTGAACGCTCACCACCCCAGGCTACCCTGAGGTGGGTGCAGGGAACGAGGCTCCCAGTCCCCTGCTAGTGGCCTGTGGGGGGCGCTGGCTGCGACAGGCCGCCGGTGCGAGCGCTTGCAGAAGGGTGCCTGCCCGAGAGACAGCTCCCCAGGGTGTGTGACCTTCCTGCCGAGGCCTGAAAGATGGAGGAGTGGACCTGGTGAGGGAGCAGCTTAGGCAAATGCCCGGGGCCTAGAGGGAGAAAAGCCTCTCAGGCCATTGAGGGTAGGTATAGAGCTCAAGGTCAAGGGTGAGGCTGGGGTGGTGGGCACGAGCTGACCGTGGAGGGCCCAGTCTTGGAGTTTGGACCCTGTTTTGAGAATGATAGGACTTATCAGAGAGATTATACTTGCTACACTTTTTTCTCTCTCTCTGAGAAAGCCCAAAATAGTTATTTTTAAAGTATTCCATTCAGAGGTTCTTGGTATATTTACAGGGCTGTACAGTCATCACCATTATCTAATTCTAGAACGTTTTCATCACCCCTAAAGGAAGCTCTGTACCCACTAGTGATTGTTCCCCACCCCAGCCCCGGCAACCGCTCATCTGCTCTCTGTATCTCTGGATCGGCCCGTTCCAGACAGCTGGAATAATGGAATCACACAGTCGGTGGGCTGCCATGTCCGGCTTCTTTCACACAGCACGATGTTTTCAAGGTTCATCCATGTTGTAGCGTGCGTCAGAACTTCACCCCTTTTTACGGAGGAATAATATTTCCTTGTATGGATGGGCCGCGGTCTGGCCTTCATCAGTTGATGAACACTTGGACTGTTTCCACCTTTGGGCAATTATGAATAGTGCTGCTTAAATTTTTAAGTGGGTATGTTTTTATTTCTCCTGGGTAAAGACCCAGGGGTGGAATTGATGGGTCCCACAGTAACTCATGTTAGGAACCGCCTAACTGTTCTCCAAGGCCACCACGCCGTGTTGCACTCCCCCGCCCTTACTGTAAGTGTTAGATGGAGATTGCAAACCCAGATGTCAGTAGGGTCCAGGACTGTGCCTGGCAGATCAACTCCAAAGCCCCCTCCTTCATTAACTTTCCAACAGCTGCTCTGAGAAGCAACTGTCCCCTTCTGTGGGGTAGGATTCTCTAGGCTGCCACAGTCCCCGCTCTGCCCTAGAGTGTCTCCATCGTTTCAGCTGAGTGGTATTTGCCTTGTATCACCCCCTCACCTTTGGGCTGTTGCTTTCCTTAGAGTAGAGAGATTATTTCTCTGAACCTGCATCTCTGTTAAAAGGAGGAAGAACTCTGCTAGTCCAAGAGGGTCATGGATTTTGAGGCCAATGGGAGAGTAGGTATTTCCCACGATGTGGTGTGTGACGTCCAAACAGTAAAACTTAGGACCCTGTGGGAACCTGACGTTGTACCGGGGCCAATGGGTTTTCCCCTTGGCTAACTCTCTCCTCCTCTTAGAGTCAGCTTCCTTCTCTGCAAATTGGGGACAAGCTGTTTGTCCCTCACCAGTTGTCATTAAGTCAGCACCTGGCACATGTAGGTACTCGGTGAGGTCATGGTGGTTGCGGCCCCCAGGCTGAGAGGCTGAATCTGTGTGGGATGGTACTTGCCACTCTGCCTAGCCGGCCCTGGGAGCCCAAGACCACCCTGCTCTCAGATCAGTGCACCCCACTGGGGGAGGGGGGAGCTCAGGAACTATGAGCTGACCTCTCAGGCCAGAACTTGGCCCTTTATCAGTTTTAATGATAAAAATCAACATTTATTGAGCACCTGCTATGAGTCAGGGACTCTTACTTAGTGCTTTACTCATGAGAATTCACTTTACTCTTGCAGCAGCCCCAGGAAGAAGGTCTGGCTCTTAGTCCCATTTTATAGAGAAAGCTGTTGAGGCACAGAGAAGTGAAGTGATTTGCCCAAGGTCACATAGCTAGGAAGTAGTGGAGCTGGCATTGCAGAAGTCTCTGCTTCTGCCTCCTCAGTGCTGAATGTTGGCACTTTCTGGGCAGGGACCTGCTCTGAAGCTGGGGCCTTTGCCAGAAGTGTTTTAAATCATTAGAACTTACAAATATTTTTTAAAATAATGGTCCTTCCTTCCTTCCTTCCTTCCCTCCTTCCCTCTCCCCTTCTCTCCCTTCTGATAATAAAAATAATAAATTTTCATTGTACAGAAAAATATGTAGAAGTCACCAATACTCCATAACCCAGGAGTATAACCAGGGTGGTCCGCTGTCACCCTCTTTCTGTCACCCAACCCCTGTCTGTGTGGATGCATGCGTGTCTCCCCCAGTTGGCTGCAGGCGGGTGGCCCAGGTTTGGCCTCTCTAGGCCCCGCTGGGCTGGGCTGCCCTCACTGGCAGGCATTTTGGAGGCGGGTCAGACCTCATGAGTGTGCATTCCTGAGCGTGGCCTCACTCCCCATGGACTGGTATTAGCCCAGGGAGCGTAAAATTGGAATCGGCTGGAGGAAGGGACTGCAGGACTTTCTTCTGTTTCACAACCAGATGTGCTGGCCGAGCGAGGCCTCCAAGCTCGAGGGCTGAAGCCCCGGTCAGGGGAAGCTTCTGGCCTGTGGCCCCTTGTCCCCGCAACTGTGTGCGTGCATGTGCACGCACGCACACACACACACATATCTGCTGTGGCTTATTCAGCCTTTCAACTCTGTCCCTGTTGGAACCCCAGGGTGGAAGCAGCACCATCTTGGGCTCATCCCTGTCTTCTTGCTAAGGATGTGTTGATTCGCTCATTCACACGTGCATGCGTGCATTCATTCATGCGTGCAGGCGTTCTTGCCTTCCCCATCCAGCTGTGCCCCTTCTAGCTGACCAGGCTCTGGTCTTGGCCTGTGAGCAGCGCTGACTCAGCACCTGCTCTTTCAGCGCTCACATTCTAGAGGAAGGTGATCTGCAAGTAGGCAGACAACAAAGACGTTCAGAGGGCAAGGAGGCTCGGAAGACAGGTGGCTCCACAGGGATTCGGGGCTTGTGTTAGATCAGGTGGTCAGGGGAGGCCTCTCGGTGGAGGGGCAGTCAGTCCAGAGCTAGAAAGATGAGCAGCATTTATCCCGCCAGGAGCAGAGGGAAGGGCTCTGTGGCAGGCATGGAGAGAGCTACTGCGAAGGTCCTGTGGAGAGCGAGGCCTGGAGAGAGCTGTGCGCCTTTGGGCAGGTGACCCAGTCTCTCTGAGCCTTGGTTTCCCTCTTCTGTAAAACAGAAGCTAAAAGTAGGGTCCCCATGGGGAGAATATGGGAGTACACAAGTCAGGGTTTGGCCAGGCCTGGTTAGCCATGGGAGCTGTTCCTGTTATTGTCAGGGTTCTGGCGGGTGACCTCCCAGCTAACAGGCCTGACCTCTCCAGGAGCCCGCTGGTGACAGTGATGGAGGGTCTGGCCTCTTCGCTGGCCCGGGGAGAGCAGCCAGGAATGTGCTCCAGTCCGAGGCTGCTGTGGCATCCCCTCTGTCCCCTCTCTCTGTCTCTTTGTCAAGATGGTGGGACGCCAGGTCTCCTTCCTGGAAGACCACGTGCTCCGGGCTGAGCAGGACCACGGGGCCTTCTCACGGGCCCTGCGGAGGTGGAGGTAGCTGGGCTCCAGGGGGCTCCCCTCCTTCAAGAACGGGAGTATCTCCTCACCTCCCTCCTCCTCCCAGACCCTGGAGTGGGAGAGGGGCTCAGGAAATGGGAGGTCAAAGGGCATGTCTCGTTTCTGCAGACAGGAAATAGTGTCTGGCTGGCTCAGGGGAGGCTGGCCCAGGTGGCTGGGGGTCTCAGTCCCTCCCTCAGGTTCCTCTTCTTGTGCTGAGCTTTGAGCTTCCTTTCTGTGGCCGCTTGCTTATTCACCCACCATTTAGGGAGCGCCTGCTGTTTGTTGAGCATGGTGGTTCATCTGGGCTTACCACAGGGAGCAGAAACTGACCCAGCCCTCTTACCCCATCCTTACAAACAAAGGGCGGGCTCAAAGCAACACCCAGAATTCAGGCAGGGCCCCCCTTCCCAAGGCACAACTTGGCCTTCAGCTGACCAGAGGGGCTGGGGACCACAGAAGCGTGTCCAGCCTGTGTGTGGCCTTGGTGACTTGTAAAGGCCTTTCCCAACATCTCTGCTTTCCTGGGATCCTCCCGGCGACCCCGTAAGAAAGGAAGGATCATTGTGTCCCTTTTACTGATAGAAAAACAGGCCAGACTCATCCTGCCATTGAGACCTTCAGTGTTTAAGATACCTCCACCTTTTCAGCTTACCATGTGCTGATACACTCATCCAGGGGACGCCGGGCAATGTCTACAGACATTTTAGTTGTCAACTGGCGGTGAGGGGTGCTACCGGCATCTAATGGGTAGGAAGCAGGGATGCTGTTAAACAGCCCACAAAGCCCCCCACAACAGAGGATTATTATCTAGTTCTAAATGTCAGTAACGCTGAGTGCGAGAAACCCCGCCCTCCGCTGGACTGGTAATTATAATAATGGCTCTGTCAGGTCTGTTCTGGTGCTCTGTGCGCTGATTCAGATGGCATCTCCTCACGGCAGTCTTTGGAAGAAGGTACTTTTACCAGCACGCCCACTTCATAAATGAGATTGAGGCTCAGGGAAGGGAAGGGACTTGCCCGAGGCCACGCAGCCTGGCGTGACAATGCGGGATCGGAGCCCTGGGTGAAATGTCTGGGGCCTTGCCAGCGGCCTGTGCTGCCCTCGGTGGGGTCCCTCCCTGCTTCCCTGTTCCCCTGTCCCTCCTGGCTGCCCCCGCGTCCCTACTTTGTGTTATCACAAAGCTCATGTTTTGAGTGTGGACAGGGTCCCAGGCTCTGCAGTGGGCGTTTCATATGCGTTGACTCATTACCTTTAGCAATCATCATGCACGTTGGCTGTCAACCTTATTCCCATTTGATAGAGAAAAAAACGGGAGTGTGGAAAGTTGCAGGGGTTACAGTCTGCAGCCCGTGGACAGAATCGGGCCCATATGAATTCATGTTGTTTGGCCAGGCCATGTGACTTAAGCAGTGTGTCCCTGGATGCCCGATGAACCATTCACTCTCTAGTCCAGGAGTCCCCAAACTACAGCCCATGGGCCGCATGTGGCCCCCTGAGGCCACTTATCCGGCTCCCGCCGCACTTCCGGAAGGGGCACCTCTTTCATTGGTGGTCAGTGAGAGGAGCACATTGACTATCTCATTAGCCAAAAGCAGGCCCATAGTTCCCATTGAAATACTGGTCAGTTTGTTGATTTAAATTTACTTGTTCTTTATTTTAAATATTGTATTTGTTCCCGTTTTGTTTTTTTACTTTAAAATAAGATATGTGCAGTGTGCATAGGGATTTGTTCATAGGTTTTTTTATAGTCCGGCCCTCCAACAGTCTGAGGGACAGTGAACTGGCCCCTGTGTAAAAAGTTTGGGGACCCCTGAGCTAGACAGTGGCCTCACAGATCTCATGGTCTAGAAACTTCTATTCACAACCCAAGGTAATGCTACTTCTTCTGAGAAGCCCTCCAGGATTTCCCCTTCTCCAAACAAATGCCATTATTTTGCCTTCCAGCAACAATCATAAGCTGTGTCCTTTGCCCTCCTCTCCCTGAGGTTTGAGTAGTTCTTCCTGTGTGACCATGAACACCTGCCTCACACAGCGCTCTGCTCATTGATGGCTTCAGAAGCACATAGAAGGAGGAAGGTCAGAGGCCCTTGGTCTCTGCACTGCAGAGTCCTTTTCTGTAATCCATACAGTTGTCCCCCTGTGGTTGGCACTGGTGTCCCCATAGGAGGTGGAGACCAGGAGCTGGAGCGGGAGAGACAGGCATCTGAGGTCAGTGCTGGCATGGAGTCTCAGGCCTGGGAGGCTCTGAGCAGGGGACCTCCTGCCCACTCCTGCAGCGGGGTCCCACCGGCTGTGGCCGGGCCTGCCAGGACCTGCGCCTCCTCATCTCTGCCCGGCGCGGGGCCCCCAGGCCTACCAGTGGTGACTTGTTCCAGGAAACTTGTCACAGCCAAGGGGTGGTGAGTCATTCTGCACCCCCAGCATGTTGATCTTGGTCCCAGGAGAACTTTATCTGGGGCTGGCAGTGCAGGTGAGCAGGGCGCGCGCACACACACACACACACACACACACACACACAACCACACACACATGCCAGCCCGAGAGTTTCTAGGGCTGCACCTTCCCCCAGGGTGCAAGTTAAGGGGCTTTTCTAGAATAATGGTCATCAGGGCTTGTGATAGGGGGCCTGACTTTGCAAGGACCTCATATCCCACCCTGTAAGGTAGGTCTGGTCATTGTCCCTGTGTTTCAGATAGGGAAACTCAGGTGCCAAAGGGTGGAATCGCTTGCCTGCACAGAAGTGGCAGAGCTGGGATTCATACCTGTGAAGCCTGGACCCAGGACAGCTCTCTGCACGGCTGGGCTCTGCCAGGTCTTTCTGAGCCCAGTTCTGACCACTGGAACTGTCATCTAGGGGGGGTGGGGTCCTCACCGCTCTGCCTTAGCACCAGGGACTCGTGTGCCTGCGACCTGGGCTGGCCCCAGGATGCCACGGGGGAGGAGGAGCCTGGGAATATGGTATGCCACCTCCTACGGCCTCCTCCTGAAGCCCAGGCCCTGTACCTTGAGCTGAGCTGCCTGAGAGGTCTACGGTCAGTCCTCAGACCAAAGGCCACCTGGCACCCTGGGCCCTCAGCACCCAGGACCAGAAATGTTCATGTTTTCATGCCACAGGATATGTGTTTTTATTATACAAAAAGCCTGTATTTTCATGCTGCACTGCAGAAAGGAATAGTTGTTGATTATACTTTCACATTGATCCTTTGACTGTTCTGAGATTTTAGCCAAGAGCTTTACTTCTCTTCCCCTGTGGCATTTTTTAGCTGTGTGACTGTGGGTAGGTGGCGGAGCCCCTGGAAACCTCAGATAGCTTACCCGTCGGTTAGCTGACGTGGGCACGGTCATCCGCTCGCTGGAAAACTGGTTTGGATTTGAGGCAGAGTGACCTGGGCCTCCACAGAAGTGGTGGGAATTAAAAGGAAGAGAAATAATCCAGGAGTCTCTGGAGGAGGGTTCTGAGCTTGGTGGGTCTGAAAAGCCAGCTCTCCTTCAGAGCAGGTTGCTTCATCCCTCAGTGCTGAGTGGGTGTCATGGTGGCAGCGACGCAGAGCCAGCCCTGCAGATCCGGGCACTGCTCTCAACTCGGTGCCCACGGGGGAGGCACTGTTTACCTCCCCATTCTACAGGTGAGCCAACTGAGGCACAGAGCAGCGACCCAGGGCCATACAGCCGGGCCTGGGCATAGGAACCCACATTCTTAACGGTATCCCGGATTGCCCAAGTGTGTGTGTCTAGTGCACGGGTCTCAAACTCAACTCAGCATGTGGGCCGCAGAGCAAGATCACAGCCGTTAGGCGGGCCGCACTAGGTCTACAAAAGGCAACTGTTACGCAACACTTTTCTCACTGCAGTTGAAAACAAAAAAAAATCAGTACAACAAGCACAATCGTACATGCAGTTTACTCAGTGTCACAAAACGACCAGAAACTGTAGTTCGCATCACAACTGCTGTTAACTAAGCTAATATCTAGCTAGGATGCTAGAGAAATGAAAAATACAAGTAGGCCCCTAGGCTTACTTAATTTTATCCAAAATATTTTGAACTTCGTGGATTAGTCTGCGGGCCGCACAAAATTGTTCGGCGGGCCGCGAGTTTAAGACCCCTGGTCTAGTGGGTGAATATTGACAATGACCAACTCCTAAGTAAATTCAGTAGATAGTTGTTTCTAAACAGGGCCCTGACTTATTCCGAGGCAGGGATCGAGATGGCCTTGGGAGGAAGGGCCATGTCACCGGAGACTGGGATCAGGAGGAGGAGTCAGTCTGAGGTCAGAGCGGTGCACCCAGCAGCAGAACCCGCAGGCACAGGGCTCTGGGGTGGATCTCAGCCTGCTACTGGAGGGGGAGCAGGAAGCTGGCTGGGCTGGGTGGGTTGAGCAGGGGGAGAGGGGAGGGAGACAGGTCAGAGCCTCAGGCCACACAAAGGAACTAAAAACTGTTCTAAGGGCAATGGGGAGCCATGGAAGGGTTCATAGGAAAGGGGGTGGCTTAGTCAGATTTCCATTACCTGAAGAAGTTTCCAGGCCTCCTCTGCTCTAAGCTGAAGCTGACATCCGGGGTCCGCGATGTCTTGTTGGAACTTGAACAGGAGAGCTGAGCAGGACGCGTGGGTAGCCTCCAGGTTTTCGAGTTCAGTTGTTAGGAGTTAGGAGTGCATTTCCTCAGCCTCCAAAGTACCCTGTGCCCTGAGCTCTCTGCAGTCCTCACAGCATGGGGGCTCAGCCTCCTGTGCAGTTGGGAGAGAAGAAAGGCTTCAGGTGAGAGACTCAGGTCTCCTACCCCTGCCTAAGGAGGGGCTGTCAGCAGGCGCCTGTCACAGAGGGCGCAGCATCTGGGGATCGTTTGGAGAAGTGAAAGTGTTGGATGGAGCTAGAGTCATGCTGGCCGCAGGTGTATGTGTCACCGTGTCCTCTGGGCCTTGGCCCAGTCATGGCTTAGTGGCCACCAAGGCTGTGCTGCTCACTGTGCCTGGCCCTCTGCTGGGCGTGTGTGCCCAGGGGCACAGAGCAGCCTTGCTAATTTGTTGTAAACCACTGTTTGTTTTCTGCCAGCCAAAACATCTTGTTCACGAGGTGTCATTTTGATTAATTTTCCAATGGATAAGAGTGTGGTGCTTTCCAAGGAAGGCTCTTTGGCTCATAGCAAAACGACCTGGGGCCAAGTCCTGACACCCACACAGAGCCAGGCTGACTGGGGGTGTATTCCTGGCCTGGCCTGGGGCCTGCCTGTTCACCCCGCAGAGACCTGCAGAGCGATCTGGTCACAGATATGCGCATGTGTCTGCGTCTGCTTGGTGTGACCGCGGTGAGTGCAGAGCCCAGTCTCGTCTAGAGGGTCGGACCTGGACCAGCGGCGGCCTGACAGAAATGGGAGAGGGGAGCCAGATTTTCCTATTTTGGGGAAAAAGCTATACATCTGTTTTTTGGGGGGGTTTTCCCTCTAAATGTGAAATGCTGTGGGAAAAAGTTGCACCTGTATGTCACACCCAGCACTCTCCTAGATCTGAATTGTAGGCTGATGGTCAGTACCCCGTGGCCCCTCCCTTTCAGAGGCATCTGGGGCCAGGGGAGAGTGGAAAGGCAGCCCCTTCACTTCTCTGCCCCCACCCCACCCAGCCCCAGCAGGAGGAGCTTTTGGTTTTTAGCAGCAGCATGACTAACAGCCCACAATTTTATTGAGCATCTACTGTTGCCCCAACTACTGTTGTTATATTGAGCAGGTATATGAAGGGCTTTCTGTGCCTTGCCTCAGTTTCCTTGAACCACCCCAGAGGTATAATTATTCCAGTCCATGAGGAAAAGAGCTGAGGCTCAGAGAGGTCTATTCACTTGCCCAGGGTCACACAGCATAAGTGGCAGAGCCAGGCTTTGATCCAGCTTTGACCTTGTTCAGTCTGTCTCCTCCCTCTGTGATCTTTCCAAAGGCAGGAACTATAGCCCAAGTGGCCAAGGTTGCAAACTGGAGATCTTTGGGGAAATCTACCCCATTAAAATATATTCTTTGGCCAGCTTGGTGTATGTATACACTTAATTTGAATTCGTTGCCAGCGTTTAAAACAAGTTTTACATAAGAATTTGCACTTTTGGCTTTTCTTGAAGAAGCAGAGGTCTCAGTCCCTGGGCAGCATTTCTGCCAAGCCACCATCTGGCCCAAGTCACCCACTCTCAATTCCTGTCTATAGGCATTTAGAGTTTCCTACCTGGGTTGAGCACATAGTAGGTGTGCAGTAAATATGAATCAGTGGATTCATTTATGGCTTCCATGGCCCTTGATGGCCTCCCCAGTTTTTCTAAGCAATGGAGAGCTGGGGTGGCGCGTCCACACCTTCCTCTCTCCCTGAGGCTTGGGGCTGCCACATGGGCTTTCATAGAGGTAATGGAGGCTGTGGGCGGAGCTGCCCTGCCCAGGCCGGCCTGCAGGAGTCGTCAGAGGGGTTGGATGTCTCCTCCCCTCCTCCTGTTGCCTCCCCCCCCCCCCCCAGCTCCCTCACCACCCCGCCCAGCCTAGCAGAGAGGGAGGAAGGGAGGCTCACAGCCCCGCTGGGCAGCCTGCCCCTCCCTCTGCCCAGTCCCCCTGGAGGGTGGCTCCCGGAAGGAGGCAGGCTTGGCTGGGGCTTTATCTGCTGGTGGAGGCCAGGAAGGCGCAACACAAAGAAGGCAGACGAGGTTCTATGGCGCCTCCTCCTCCTTCTGCCCCCATCATCCCTCGCGGTAAAAAGGCAACGTGAGCAGATGGCAAATATTAGTGGGACAATGGATGGCCAAGTGGTGTAGGTCCCCAGCAACCCCCCTGCAGCCCCCACCGAACTGTCCCCCAGTGTCACTGGGCACTCACAGGCTCATGGGTCTCTTTGGATATCTGATGTTGTACACGCTGGGGAGGGACCAAGGGCGCCTGGCAGGCTGGTTTGGGAAACATTTTTTTTTAAAAAAAACATTGCATTCTTGTTGAGGTTTCGAGGGTGTGTGGGGACGAAATTCCTTTTGACAAGGAGGGTTTTTTTATTTTGGGGGGGCTGTTTGTTGAGGCCTACATGGGAACATACCAGCTTCTCCCTGGTTCATGGGACACACGACTCAGCGTGTACCCTTGTCCAAACACCATCACCATTGGGGGCATCACTGTGACCTCACAGCGTCCTCAGGCTGGGCTCTGCCACCCGTGGGGCTCTTGACGCTGTGGCCACAGCACCTCTGGGAGTCACTGTGTTTTCACGTGTTGTCTCCCCCAGACCTACGGTTTTTCAGGAGTAGGTACAGGGACTGTCTTATCCCTGACTTAGTAGTTAAGATGATGCTAGCAGCCAGTTTTCTGGGTTTTTCTTTGGGCCGGCAGAAGCTAGCACTTGACTTGCCCTTCATGGTCTTCATGGTACATAGGTGTTGCCTGTTACCATTCCCACTTTACAGATGAGGAAACTGAGGCTCACAAAAGTTCAAACATTTTAACTTAGCCATTTAGGCATTGACATGTTCGAGTCCAGAGCCCCATGCTCTCCACGTCTCAGGCATCAAAATTCCAGAACTCACCAGGATCAGCTAGGGCTCTGAGAGAGACAAAGGGGCTGGGTGGGGACTGTGGCCAACAGAAGAGGCAGGTACCCTCAACTCCAGCCAGGAATAAAGGCTAAGAATGGCCTGAACTTGCCTTGCTTTATAAGGAAGAGGTTGAGGATGTAGATTTTTTTTATGTGTAAGCAGTTGATTTTGAAGACAAATCTGAGAGGCTCATAGAAATGTCAGGGGGCCTGTCAGCTCACAAGCCATGGTCTCTGCCTTGGCAAAGATCTGTGGTGCATTCATGCCTCGCATGGTGCCTGGTCCTAGTTAGTGAGTGTGGGAGAGAGGGAGGGGAGGAGAGAGATGCTCTCATAGTAGTGGGGCTCGGCCTTGAGAACTCGGGCGAGATGGCGGCGCTGTGCTGAGCAGGCAGGGTTGGACTCGGAACGGTGGGTCCTGGCCACTCCAGTCCTGTGCATGGCTGTGTGTCTAGGTCCCCTACCCAGCCTTCACTCCCAGCCCCCTGGCGTCTCAGCAGCTGCTCTGTGCCCACTAGGTTTGGTTGGGAAGTGGCCCTGTGACCCCAAGTGGCTCAGTTAGCTCACTCTGGCCAGATGGGTCCCATGCATCTGGTGGCCACTGGGCTGACCTCTGTCCTCATTTCCTCAGTGGTGAGGTTCTACCACCACTGGCCCCATTTTGTACAAGAGCCGCTGAGGCAGACGGAGGTGGAGGAGGGGAGAGGAGCAGCCGGTGCCCCTGGCTGTCTGGCCCTGAGCTTGGCCAGGGCGCCACACGGCTCAGACGGCCCTGCTGCACCCAGCAGGTGCTCAGTGTGTTGGCTGCTGGGGTCAGTTTGTAGAAATCTCCCTTTTGAGGAGGGGCTGACGATTCTACTACTGCCCCCATGGGCTTGTGCAGAGCCAACACCCAGCCCACCGGTGGGAGCTGGATCGGGCAGCTCGTTCCTCCCTTAGCCTCCCCTGCTGCTCACAGTAGGACCACCACCGCTAGCTTGGCTGAGGGGGTCACTCAGGAGAGGGCCCCTCAACAGAGGCTCTGCCCAGCGACCCATCCCAGGTGATGCTGGGTCTTCAGGGAACAGGTCCCCGGAGTGTCGTGGGTCCCTCTCCAATCGACCTCTTCCACGTCCTCCCCATCATGGACCCTGTGTTCACTGGACACCCTGGGGTCCCCCGAGGGGCTCTGGCCCCTGCCGGTCTCTGTCTCTCTGACATCGTGTGTCAGGGTCCCCGTTTCTGTGTCTTTCGTCTGCCTGTCTCCACTTCTGTCCACGTGTCTCTAGTGTCTGTGCCTCTCTCTGCCTTCCTGTGTCATACACGGTCACAAAGCCTCCTGGACCCCTCCACCTTTCATCCCTCCCCCGCATCTCTTCTGTTCCCCTCAGGGGTCTTACCAGGTCTCCTCAGGTGGAGAGAGAAAAGCTGGGGGCCCTAGTGGGCACCCACCTGGGTGAAGTGGAGGGGCGGTCAGGTCTGAGTCCGGTCTGTGACCACTGGCCAGGCGACACCGTGGGCACCCGTTGCCCTTCGCAGAGCCCTGGTGTCCTTGATGGACACGCAGAGGAGGCCCCCAGTGACGTGCCAAGTGTGCAGTGGGAGCTGTGGATTGGGCACCAAAGGAGGAAGACATGGTAACGCTGGGTCCCTGCCCGCTACCCGCAGAAGGTGCTTCTGACTTCTGCACATGACGGAAAGCAGAGAAGGGAGGTCAGGGGAAGTTGCTGACATAAGCAAGGAGAGGACTGTGGGAGGGCGCATATGGCCCGAGGCGTGGCGCCCGCTGGACACGAGGTTACAGCGTGGAGCGTGGGCTGGGCAGAGGGCGGGCAGTCTCAGCCAGCCTCCGCAGGTGTGGGGGACGTAATGAGCAGAAGTGGGTCCTCTCTTAGTGCAGACATCTAGGGGACGCCTACAGCTGGGGTTGGGGCGTCTGGAGAGAGTGCAATCCCTCTGATGCCCCAGGATCCTGGAATGCTCTCCAACTTGGTTCTGTCCATGGTCACCTTTCCTCTGGGGAAATGAACCACATCTCATTAAGCAGTAAATTCGTCCGGGTGCCCGTCCTGGCTATTATCATCACACCTTGTCACATGGCCAGACCTGAGGCCAAGGCCAGAGTTCCTGTTACTCAGTGGGAACCCAGTGGCAGAGGGGTACTGCGGCTTTAAATGGGCTGAGGAGCTGGAGCAGGGGCGGGGGCGGCTGCTTCACAGCTGGACATTGCCCGGCACTGGTTGGGAGGTGCCCACTGTGACCTAGGTTGGGGATCTCAGCATTGTGACCCTGGGTCCACCCTTTCCTCTCTCATGCCTGGCAGCTCTTTACTGGCCTGGACCTGGCTCCAGCAGCCTTGGGCAATGGCCTGAGAGTGCTGTGTGTGGGGGAGGGGAGGTAGCCAGGAGGGGCTCAGATGGAGGCAGCCATTGCTGGGAGAGAGATGGGAGACTGCAGTCTGCTCAACAGCCTCCAGCACTCTGTTACTGTCTGGCCAGCGGGCATTTATTGAGCACCTACTGTGAGCGAGGTATCCTGGCACTTAACTGCGCTTGAGGCTCCTTGTAAATTAAACATTAAAACAGTACTAGAAGTGGCTCCCGCAATTGGGATTTTGTTTAAATGCTCATGTATTGAAACTGGATGCATTTAATACTAAAAACTAAAATTGTACGCTTGGGCTGTCTGCAAGCTCATGGTGGCATATGAGAAGAATATGAATTCAGGGGGAATAATAATAATGGAATTAGCCAGCATTCATTGAGCGCTGACTGTTTCCTAAGGAGGCGTATGGGCAGACACCCTGACCCCGTTAACAAGTGAGAAAACCAAGGCACAGAGAGGCGAAGTGGGCCGAGATCTCGCAGCTAGGAAGGGGGACTCTTGCCACCAGAGGGATTTGTCAGCGGGATACAATTTACTGTGCTGGCTGCTCCGTGGGGGGGTGAGGGGGGGCGTCACAAGTCCAGATGCGAGGGCCCTCTGCGACCCTCACCGCTCCTCCTGCCCTCCTTCACAAAGCAGCGTGGGCCACAAGTTAGGGGGTGTTGTGGGTAGGCAGGTGGTGGAAAGCCCCTAAGCTTTGGCCCCTGGGCCCCCAGGGGGCCCCAGAAAGTGAGCTAGGCCTCCATCCCAACCTGTTCCTGGTTTTCTTAAGCGTGTGTGGGGTGCAGGTGGGGGAGGCAGCAGGGCTTGGCCTGCGGGGTACTGTCCTGGGCCTCTTTCTCCTTGCACCTCGGGCTTTTGCTGCTGGAAACCTGGAGATCTTGTGCCTGGAGACAGCCCTGCCTGTCCCCTTCTGTGCACACACTACCTCTCCCTGTCCCCATGTTCTCCTGTAAGTTCTCCTTGTCTATTCCGGTCGCTGCCACATGTGTGACCCCGGCACTTGACCTCTTCCTGCCCCAAACCCTGGGCTCAACTTAACTCCTTTGATGCCAAATAGCCATCCACCTCCCTTCTTTCCTTTCATTCATGCATCTATTCATTCATTCAACAAATAGCCACTCATCTGTATGAACTGGGCTCTATTTCATCTTGGAACCCAGGGAGGGCAGAGAATGTTCCTGCCCTCTGGCGGGCGACAGTACAGTGTGATAATACATCATGTGCCCCAGGGGAGAGAGAAAAGTGGGGAGAGGTGTATCTGGGGCAGGAGTGGGGGTCAGGGAAGGCCGTGCACAGCGGCACATGGGGCTGGTGCCCTGGAGGGCGGAGAGGATACAGATGTCGGGGCAGCAGAGGGAGTGGGGAGGCCTGAGCGGGTGGCGTGTTGGAGCCGGATGTGAAGGTCATGGGGTCAGTGCAAGGACTTGGCCCTGGAAGGTTTGGGGAGGTGATCTGCCCTGCGTTTGGGCCACGTGCGGGAAGATGCTGGGTGCCTAAGGGTGGAGGTTAGGAGGTTAGAGCTGCTGGGATGGTCCGGGCAGAGGTGCTGGTAGCCTGGACAGCGGTGGCCAGGCTGGAGGTGGGGAAACACGGTCTGTTCTCAGTTCTCTGTGTGTGCCGTGTGCGAGCGCGTGTAATTAGCATTCTTTATTGAGATGATTTGTACATTCACATGCAGCTGGAAGACATAGCACAGAGAGCCCTTGTATGCTTTGCCCAGTTGCCCCGGTGGTAACAGTTTGCAGGACTGTAGGACAGCATTATGGCCAGGATATGGACGTCGATACAATGCTCTTGTTCTTCCTCAGCTCTCTCCACTTTTGCACACACTTGTTTGTGTGCTCCTTAAGTTCTGTACAACCATATCAGGTCTATACAATTTTATTTTATTTTTTATTTTATTTTATTTAGGCTGTCTTCCGATCAAGCCCTGGCTACCGCTAATCTGCCCTCCATTTCTAAAATCGAGCTATTTCAAAAATGTTCTATAAATGGAATCATACAATACAGCGTGTAACCTTTGGGGACTGGGTTTTCTCGTGCAGCAGAACTCCCGGGAGGTTCCTCCCAGCTGCTGTGTGAATGGAGCGACTGGGTCCGGCTGCCTCTGCAGGTGGAGGGTCCAGGGCAGGGTCCCTGGCTGGAGGCCTGAGGCTGAAGGCGAACCCCCAGGGAGACAGAGGGCTCTGGGTCAATGACCCAGTGTGCACTGATTAGGCGTCTACTGTATACCAGGTGCCATTCATGGGGATACGGCTGTGTCCTTGACAGATGAGGCCCCCGCTGGAGATGTGGGCTGACCTGGGGCTAGAGGCCTGGAGACTGCATGCTCAGCCTGGTCTTCCCCCTCGGTCCTCTCTGCGGCTGCAGAGGGCTGGGACCCTGTGGAGGCCTGCAGCTAGGCCTTGCGGTGGAGGTTTAGACCAGAGGTTTCCAGGACTCCTGAATAAAATGAGGAAAGAGTGAAGGGTTGCCCCTAAGGCAAGATGGAGTCCATTCAACAGGCTGATCTGGCTTCTCAGGTGGCCTTTGTCCTTTAAAATATGATTTCCTTGACAAAGGGATGTGGTTGGCATATGGTGGAGGGGGGCGGGGTTGGTTTTGCGCATCCTTGCCAGGCACAGTGACTTGGCTTGGGTTTGGAGAGGCCCTGACCCAGGGACTGACTCCCCCAGCACCATCAGTCCCCTCCCCTCTGTCTCTCTGTCCCCAGCCTTGCCCCCCAACCCCCTGCCACCTCCTGCCTGGCCCACCTCAGGGCCACCCAGCCCCTCCCCCTTCTCTCTTATTTCCTCACTGCCCCCTCCCCATCCCTCCATTTCCACTCCCCCTCTCCTCCCCATTCCCCTCCTTATTTCCATGTTTCCTCTTTCTAAATGCCCCCTTACCTGTTCTCTTTCTCTCTCATGTTTTCCTCCTCTAGTTTGGTTTTCTGTCTGCTCCCATCTCCCCTCTGTTTGTCTGTCCCACCCCCCTCTGATTCCCTTCACAGCCCCTCCCCCACCCCATCCCCAGCATGCTCTCTCTGTCTCTCCCTTCCAGTCTTAGTTCCCAGACCCTGGAAACCATCCCTTTTCCTGCTCAGGGGCCCGTGGGACACACAGGGGGTTCTTGTGAAGGACCTCTGAGAGTGGCACCCGGGGCCTCTGGTGGAGGACAAGGCTGTGGGGATGGAACCAGTGCAGTGACAGTGACCGTGGTCACTGCGGGAGGCTCACGGGCCAGTGTGCAGGTCACCGGCTGAAGGACAGACCTGGCTGATTGGTGGGCACAAAGGATGGATTGAGAAGAGGCCCTCAGGGCCGCTTGGATGCCTGGAACAGGTAGCAGTGGGCCTCCCCTAGGAAGCAGGTTCCTTCCGCTGTTGGGAGGTGGCCGCTCAGCCCTGGGGAAGAGCGCAGTCAGGCTGGGGGCTCCTTACCACCGCTGGGTTCTGGTGGGTGCCTCAGCCCTGGGGAAGAGCACACTCAGGCTGGGGGCTCCTTACCACCGCTGGGTTCTGGTGGGTGCTCAGCCCTGGGGAAGAGCGCACTCAGGCTGGGGGCTCCTCACCACCGCTGGGTTCTGGTGGGTGCTCAGCCCTGGGGAAGAGTGCACTCAGGCTGGGGGGCTGGGTTCTGGTGGGTGCTCAGCCCTGGGGAAGAGTGCACTCAGGCTGGGGGGCTGGGTTCTGGTGGGTGCCTCAGCCCTGGGGAAGAGTGCACTCAGGCTGGGGGCTCCTTACCACCGCTGGGTTCTGGTGGGTGCTCAGCCCTGGGGAAGAGTGCACTCAGGCTGGGGGCTCCTTACCACTGCTGGGTTCTGGTGGGCGCCTCTGGCCTGCTTACTGAATGAAGAAAATTGCCCACTTAGGGACCCTGACAAAAGGGTCAGTGGAGTCTCTGTGTGTGTCCTCTGCTTCCCAGCGCTAATTGGTGCTATTTTCTATTCTTTTCTTTTCTCTTTCTTTCTTTCTTTCTTTCTTTCTTTCTTTCTTTCTTTCCTTTCTCTCTCTCTTTTTCTCTTCTCTCTCTTTCTTTCTTTTTTTTGACAGAGACAGTCAGAGAGAGGGACAGACAGGAAGGGAGAGAGATGAGAAGCATCAATTCTTCGTTGCAGCACCTTAGCTGTTCATTAACTGCCTTCTCATATGTGCCTTGACGGGGGGGGGGGGGGCTATAGCAGAGTCAGTGACCCCTTGCTCAAACCAGCGACCATGAGGTCATGTCTATGACCCCACGCTCAAGCCAGCGACCCTGCACTCAAGCTGGTGAGACCACACTTAAGCTGGATGAGCCTGCTCTCAAGCCAGCAACCTTGGGGTTTTGAACCTGGGTCCTCTGTGTCCCAATCTGACACTCTGTTCACTATACTACTGCCTGCTCAGGCAATTGGTGCTATTTTCAACATTCTTTCATGGAGCCTACAACCCTCGAGGCCAGCCAACAGAGCCTCTGAGGAGTTCTTGGTAACCAGCACGATCAGGGTGAACAGTGTCCAGCTACGTACAATGTGACAATAGCCATCTGCTGGGCCTTAGCCCGCTGTTGGTGTGGACACTGGTGGCGGGGGCCTGGGCCGAACGCCTTGCGTGGGGAGGTAGAGAATCACAGTTTGACAGGGAGGCTGCTGAACTGAGCCAGCCACTGGGCGTGGGTGGCTGGTGGTTCTCTCCTCTAGGACACAATCGTCCCTTCCTTGCTCTAGGCTAATCCATCTGCTGATGTCCCCCCAGATTCCACCCCTGCTTGTGCTGCCGCCCTTTGCCCCTTGCTGTTTTCTCAGCCAGGAGTGCTGGCCCCGTGCTGGCCGCGAGTGACCTTTCTGCGGGACAGCGTGGAGCACGCCCACCCTGGGGCACTCAGGGCCCAGTCGGAGATCCAGCTCCGTCTCCATGACCGGCTGCAGACTCGTGGGGCCCCTTTTAAAGCCTATGGAGAATTTCAAGACAGTGACCGCAGTGTATCAGACCCAGCGTGGGGCCTGTGTGACTACGCAGGTGGCACACCCAGGGGCCAGCCCTGTCCATCAACTTGCAAGTGTCATGCTTTGAGTGAGTCCCTAAGCCTTCGTCTCCACACCTGTAAAATGGAGTTTAAGTCATATCCTCTGTGTAGGACTATCGTGAGCAGTAATTGAGGTCGTGTAAGGTTTCACTGCTATTATTACCTTTGGTGACATTGATATTATCACTGTGCTGTCCCCTCGGCGCTTTGCCTATGCTGTGCGAATGACCTTTTTGTTGTGCATCATTTCAGATTTGCAGAAAACTGATAAAGACAATACAGAATGCTCCCATGTGCTCTGTGCTCTGTTCCCCTGGTTGTCATCCATGTCACCATGCACAGTCATCAAAGCCCAGACCCCAGCTTTGGTCCCATACAGTCATTAGACTCCAGGCTTGTTTGGATTTCATCCGTTTTCTTTCATGCCCAAGTTCTGTTCCAGGGCCCCATCCAGGGAAGAGCATTGCTTTTAGCGAGTGCTTTCTTTTTAATGTGACCTCTTGTGTCCAGTAGTGGGTCACAGACCTGGCCAGGGTAGGGACACCAGTGTTGAACCACCCAATGACCCCAGAACAGGCCCCTGCCAATGTCCGTGTCTGGAGACACTGTCATCATTGGTCTTGGGCTGCTGGGCCTGACTTGGCGAGAGGCCAGTCTAAGCCCTTCCTGTCTGCATCAGCGGTTGACACATTCCAGTCCACCCATTTCTTAGGGCCTGAATGTCCCCTGTGCGCCAGGCTCAGGTTGCTGCTGGAGCTGGCCCTGAGCGCCGACGTGGTCCCTGCCCCCAGGGAACTCAGCTTGGTGGGGAAACAGATAGTAACCAAGGAAAAGGTGAACAGAACACCCCACGGAGCTGCAGTGAAGGAGGGAGGGGGACACGTGATTGGGGACCCCCCTAGGAAGGTCTGAAGGAAGGAAGACCTGGCAGAAATGCCTAGAGGGGGGGATAGCAGGTGCAAAGGTCCCAGGTCATGACAGTCCCCAGTGCGGTCCAGGCCCCAGGCTGGAGGGTCTCGAGTGATGGAGGACCAAGTTTACAAGTCAGGTCAGATCACGTCTGTCTGGGGTCAGAAACCCCCAACTCTAAGGGGTCAGGCAGGTGGCAGAAATGAGTCACACGGCTGGGGACTACGAGGCGAGAGCACATGTCCCCTCAGTCGAGACAGTCACTGCTCAGCGCCAACTCGTCACTCTGCCATGTGCCGGGGCTTCTGATTTTTAAAGAGAAGCTTGAACTCTGCTTTTAGAGAGATGGCATTCCGTACAAAACTGTGAGGACAAAACAAACAAATAGAAGCAACCCAGCTGGTAGGGAAGTCCAGGCCAGCGGAGGCCCTCTGGGCCACGCCTGGGGTCTGGCTCTGGCCTGCCCGTCGGTGGCCGTGGTGGTGGCCTGGTGATCATGTCTAGGAGTCAGATGTGGTTCTCAGTACAATGAGGGACGTAGTGGAGGATCAGGTTGGTTTCTTAGGACAGTCGCTCAGGCTGCCCTGTGGAGAAGGGAGGGGGGGGGAGCAGACAGGTGGCAGTGGCCATGGGGACAGGGATTGGGGAGAATTTTCAGACGGGATTGAGGGTGAGTCGGATATTGCATTGGGTGGGGGTCAAGGGTGACCCCCAGGTGTCCGGTTGGGACAACCTGGGTAGACAGAGGTTCTAGTTAGCAGTTGGGCCCACACTAAGTTACTCAACCCCTGAATGCCTCAGTTTCCTCGTTTGTGAAGGGCTTGCGACACCTGCCTGTGCAGATATGGGTCTCTGGGCTACACAGGTGCTCTGTTAATACTCATATATGTGCGTTTATACCTTGTCTGTAATCAGACAGTTGCAACCAGTGCCATGATGAGAGGCAAAGCCCAGGTGCCTCGGTGTTCAGACGCGATAACTGCAGAGCAAACCATCAACTGAAGGAGGGGAGTCAGGTCCCCCTCCCGGAGGTGGGGTGCAAAGGCAGCTGGCAGGGAGGAGGGGCCGAGGCAGGGGCTCTGGGTTAGCAGCTGGGGCCCCAGAGGGACTGGCTCCAGAAGGCCCATGACTTGCCTCCCCCTCCTGGCTGTCCTGTCTCCTCTCGGCGGGTGTGTCAGTTTGGATGGGGAAGCCTGCATCTTGGCAGAACTTCTGAGGGCTCCTCCTCTGCTCGTTTCCATGCTAACGCTTTTCCTCCAGCTAAAAGCAGAATCCTTGGGGATCCAGGAACTTTCTAGAGCTGCTCCTAGGGTCAGCGTTACCTATAACGAGATTGCACCAGTTTGTCCCTGCTGCTGGGGTCCTCCTGGGCAGGGGCTTCTCACTCCGGGAGCCCCCGGCCCTGTTCCTCTGTCACCAGGGCCTCAGCTTCCCATGGCCGCCAGCTGCTGCGGTCACCAGGCTGGTCGAGGCCGGGGCGGGGGGCCTGGCTGTGCAGGAGGGTTCTGAGGGCAGGGGGTTCATCTGTGTGACCTGTGCAGGCACTGTGAAGCTGGCCGGCCCAGTCCTGCAGGCAGGATGGGACACGCAGGGGCTGCTTACAGAAATGGGAGGGCTGTGCTCACAGCCGGCAGAGCATTCTGGGAGTTTGACACCCACCCCGGCAGACACAGCAGAGCCAGGCACTGACTGGGAGGTGGGGACCAAGGGGGAAGGTCATGCCAGGGTCTCAGAAGAGCCGGTTTGAGACCCAGCTCTTTTACCAGCTGTGCGGCCCTAGGTACAACCTTCCCTGTCTTCTCTGAGCCTTCTTTCTGCTCTATGAAATGGGCCCCATCACAGAACCTGCCTCTCAGGCTCTGTGAGCACCCGAGGACCCGTCTGTGGGTACAGCAGCCCACGGAGACTCATCTGAGCCGAGTGATGTGAGCCTGGAGCCACCATCAGCTCAGATGCCTGCAGGCGGAGTGGACGAGGGAGTCAGGCCGGTGGAGGCGGTGGCAAACCGGACAGCACGCGCTCTGTCTAGAGGGGCCAGCTCGCTGCGCCTGCAGGAATGGGGGCCCAGTGTGGCCGGAGAACTCTGTTGTTCAAGAGAAATAGGAACTCAGTATTTGTTTGAAACATCCCAGTTCTTACATGTTGGCAGCTAACTCATTTTTAAATTTGCATGAGCCAAACCCATCATGTCTGTGGGCCAGATGCTAACCAAAGGCCACCCGTTGACGATCTCTGAGGATGCTGAAATAGGGGACTCCTGAGGGTCCCAGGTTGGAAAGCTGGTGCTGAAGGGACATCCTGGGTCCTGGACGAGAGCTCAGCCCCGGGGCCACCTTGTCCTGGCTCAATGCTGGGGCAGCGCAGATCCTGGAGCACAGTGGGCCTGGCCTCAAATTCAGCTCTGCCAGTTCCCAGCTGGGCGACCTTGGGCAAGTGCCTCTCTGAGCCTCAGTTTCCTTTTCCGCAAAACGGGGTTGTGGCCACCTGCACCTCTCGGTGGCTGTGAGGATGAAGGGGCCATGGCCTGCCGGGTCCATCACGGGCTGGGCGCCCAGGAAGTGCTCACTCCTCATTGTCATGGTGGTCGAATTGGGAGTGGTGGGGTGTGGCCTGTGCAGGCAGCTGGGGCTGCCACTTCTGTTTGCTTTTCTTCCCTCCAAATGTTCTTATTTTAGAATTAGAGACGAGTAGTTATGATAGCACAGAGAGGTCCCATATACCCAGCTTCCCCGTTGACATCTCATTTTACTGTTCACTGCAAACCTGGATACATTGTTATTAACTCCACCACGGATTCAGATTCCACTGGTTTTTCTCTAACATCCTTTTCTGTTTCAGACTGGATTCAGCATACCAACCGTAGTAAATCTAGTCACCCTGTCTCCTGCCACCTCTGGTCTCTGACAGCGTCTCAGACTTTCCTTGGTTCGGATGACCGTGACAGTTTTGAGGAATATTGGTTAGGTGTTTTATGCAGTGTACCTCAGTTAGGGCTGATCTGATGTTTTTCTCACGGTTGGACTGGGGCTGTAGGTTTTCAGGAGGAGGAAGAGCATAGAGGTCAAGTGCCCTTCTCATCCCATCATGTCCAGGGGACATGCTGTCCACCCGACATTGCGTTGGTGAAACCTTGACCACCCAGCTGGTCTCCCCTGGGCGGTGGCTTCTCCCCACCGCCCTCCCATACCCTGTGCTTTGGAAGCAAGTCACCAAGCGCAGCCCCCATTCACGGGGTGGGGTAGGGGGGGCAGTTAGTTAAAATTCAGCTCTTGGAGGGGGTAATACACATACACTATTTGGAATTATTTTGAGATTTGTGTCTTCTGTCTGCTTGCTTTTATATGTAGTAGTTTTCACTTTCTTTGGTGAGCATTCCGTTTCATTATCTAAACCTGAGTTTGAGTCCTGGCTCCACCCATTTACCATCTGTGTGACCACGGGCAGCTTGCTCTGAACTGGAGTGAGGATGAGAGGAGTAGCAGCACCTGACGGTCGGTCTGTATGCATCGGGGTGACAAAAACAAGACTGAAGTAGTTTGACCAAACCGGCTTTGTGTTTTTCCTCATGTGACAGGAAGTCCTGAGGCGGCCAGTTGAGCTCATGGACCTTCTCCAGGAAGTGGACAGGGGCTCAGGCTTCGCCTGACTGCTGCTCTGCCATTCTTAGCATGTGGCCTCTGTCCTCATGGTTCCAAAGAGGCTGCAGTGCCTCCAGCATCACTGCTGTGTTCCAGGCAGGACTCCGTGACATTGCTAGTCTTATCCCCATTTTACAAAGGGGAAAGTGAAGGTCAAGAGGATGAGAAACCCCAGTCTGAAGGGAGTGAGCGCTGTGAGGGTTGAGACCGTGTATGTAACCTGAGGCCACAGGAGGTGTAGCTCTTTTTTCGGAGGTGCCTGGTGACCTGGGATGAGGATGGGGCCTCTGGGCACTGGAGCTCCTGCACGTGGTTGGCCTGGGGCCTCAGACCCCCTGGGGCCACCCTGTGGGACCTCAGAACTGGCCCGTGAGTGGGACAGCAGTGTGGCCTGCTTCCTTAAAGAAAGGTCAAGGATGCTGTTTGAGCCAGGACAGGCTGGAGCGGCAGTGATGGCCCAATACCACTCAGGCCTGGGGACAGTCAGCAAGGCAGGCCTGGCCCCGAGTCCTGCAGCCTATGTCTGCTCACCTGTCACTCAGTGCCCAGTTATGTGAGAGGTACAGGGAAGAGTTTGTTGTTCTTGTTGTATTTAGGAAGACATTTAATTCAGGGGCAAACTACTGCCTGAGGCCTAGTCTGGCCTGCCACCGTCTTTGTCAGTAAAGTTTTATAGGCACACAGTTATGCCCATTCGTTTACATATTGTCTGTGGCTGCTTTTGTGCTACATGGGCAGAGTTGAGTAGTTGTGACAGAGACTGCAGGGCTTGCAAAGCTTGAAATACTTACTATCTGGCCCTTCACAGAACTAGTTTGCTGACCTTGACCTGAACAGATAGCAGCCAAGATCAGGGCTGTGCAATTGGGGTTTCCTGGGAGGGAGATACAGGGGCCAGGGCTTACAAGGGGCTGTGGGGGATTTCTGGAAAAACATGCTGCACCAGCCAGAAAAGGAGCTGCTTGCGGGTGCAGATTGCAGGGGGCACCAAGTGAGGCATCGGCCAGAAGCAGCAGGCTGTGGCAATGGTGAGGTGGTCCTGTGGGGCCTGTGGCCCTCAGGACAGCTCTGCTCGGCTCGGCTACCTGGGGCCCCAATGGACTGCAGGCCCTGAGTGACCAGGTCATCTGATTTTCCAAGAGAAGCTGGCAGTCTGGTTTCCTGGGAAATGTTTGCAGTTAATTCCATTTTAAATAACCATGAGCACATGTGCCTCTGGTGTGTGGGCTGCGTGTTTGGGAACCCCGGGCGCCCAGGGTGGAAGTGAGGAAGATGGGGGTGTGGGCCAGGTCCCGCGCCCCAGAGGTCCCTGTTGCTAAGGATGACAGTGGGCTCTGAGCTGGGGGAGGGGACTAAGGGTGACTGGGAGGTAGGGGGCGTGGCTGAGCCCTGGACCTGCTGCATTGTCAGGTTTCCAGGCCTCTGGGCTCAGGTCTCATCCCAGGCTGGCAGAACATTCCTGCCTGCGGGCTGGGCGTGAACCCCAGCTGGGCGACCCTTGTTTACCTGGCCGCCCCTAGAAGGGACTTTAGGAGCAGCTGTAGATTGAGGGTAGGAGGTGGAGATTTCTGAAGTCCCCTGAGGGGCTCTCAAGGGTTCAGGTTTGCTGCTCTGTCCTCAGGCAGTGGAGTCAGTGGCAAGAGCCCTATGGGGTGATGTGCCTGAGTGGACCCCGGCCCCGTGGTCCCCGGGTGCCTGTGGCCTCTGAGATGGGGAGGGGCCCGTTCATTGCAGGTTGCTGGGAGGAAAATGGGTGTGATGGCTGGGTTTCCACAGCATCTGGGTTTCTGTGCTGGGGCCTGGCCTGCGGGGAATGGCCTGTTCTCCCACAGCATCTGGGGTGTCGGGCTATTTTCAGCCTCACAGATGGGCCCTCACCTGCTGATTCAATAACTGGTTTCCAGGCGCTCGCTGGCACTACTGTGGGTTTATTACTTGTTTTAAGCAGAACCCTTGGTTGCAAGTGACAACAACCCAGGTCGGCTTGGCTTTCGCAAGGAGAATCCCGTGGCTCAGGAACAGGAACAGTCGGGGGGGGGGGGGGGCACTCTAGCCTCAGGCAGAATTGGATTCCGGTGCTCAAATTATATTATCAGATCTCTGTGTTGCTCTGTCTCCCAACTCTGCTTCCCTGTGTTGGGATCCTTATCAGGGAGGTCCCCTAGTGTGATGGCAGAAGTGGTCCTCAGGCTTATGACCCACCCTTACAGCAACCTGGGTGGAGGTGGGAACATCCCCATCCCAATAGCAGAAGTCCCAAAGCTGCTTCTCATTGGCCCAGCTTGGGTCACATGCTCACCCCTGGACCAACCACTGCTGGGGGGGGGGGAGTCAGGCCTCTCACCCCTCCTTTTGCTGTAGGGTGGGCTGGGGCACTGGTGCAAGTGATCCCCAGGAAAATCAGGATGCCCATACCAGAACCGGAAGTGGAGGCTGGACAGGCAGAAAGAGCACATACCCACCCACGCCCTAGAGCTGCGTTTGGGGCTGAAGAGGCCACATTCCAGGCCCCTGGCTCATCATGGGCCATCCCTTCCTGGTGGATATCCGTCCAGTTCTCCAGCCAGCGTGAGTCACTCTCCCACTCTTCTGCACGCTGTGGAGATGGTGTCGGGGGCGTGCTCCAGGGCCGGGGTGGAGCCACCAGCCCTCACAGCCTTTCTTCCCGCCGCCCTGGCTTGTTCTGCGAGCTCCTGTGGGTTCCTCGGGAGAACTTCCTTTCTGAGTGTACACGCGGCAGCTCTCTCGTGACCCACGGTGCCCTTGGCTGGGCTCACTCTTCCTGTATCTGCTTTCCCTGCTTTCTGAATACAGCCATGATGTTCCCCTCCACCATGAGGAAGATGTCACCCTTTCTTGTATCAGATCTCGCTGGATCTCAACACACCATTCTATCTAAATCTGCTAAAAGTCTCTTCTGACCAGTTCTTCTTGATTCCTTCACAATTAGGTTGATTTTCCTCCTTTTTTTGGAAGTCTGTCCTCCTGAGGGAGGAGGCAAAAGCCCCGTCTTTGTTGGTAGAACCATTTCAAGAAGAACGGGATCCGGATGAGGCCTGGCAGCCCCAGGAGAGGCCACTCAGCCAGGCCGGGACACTGGCTCTGGCCTGGCCTGGTCACCGGCCTTTGGGGACCCACATGGGCCCCTCCCCTTGCCTGGGCCCTACACTCGTCTTTTCAGCATCACAGATGCTCTTTGGCCCCCAACCCATGTGTCAGGACGAGTGAGCTGGTCTTTGAACTGACATTATTCACTTGAATGTTGTGTTTTCTGTATGACACTGGCCGGTGTGCCACTTCTCAGGAGAAACGGGGTGAGGAGATTGTAAAGCTGCGGGTTACCCCCCATCGCTTCCCCCAGGCCGTGAGACGTATGCCGTGGCTATTTCCCAGTGGCTATTGGAGGACTTGTGTCCAATCTGTGGGGGTAGGGCACAGCCCAGGAAGGCGCCGGGAGAGAAGGGGACGGGGTGGCAAAGGCTGGGGTCCCCAACATCCTCCAGGTGGGCTGAGTGGGGACTGAGTGGGTGGGCTGCTGCGCCCGGCTCCTGGGGACACTGCAGAGCTTCCTGTGCCCAGGTGCGCGGTGTCAGGGCCCTTCCCTCACGTGCTGCGCTGGCTTTAGCTCTCCCAGGCAGAGCTGCCAAAGCACCATGGAGTCTTGGGTCCTGAAACAAGTGGAGTCACATGGCTGATAGGGCGTCCCATTTCTGTCGTTCCAGAAACTGTCTACGCCGGCGCCCCCGACGTTCGAGCTGCCCACGTTGTACAGGACCGCGGACTATTTCCCTGCGGACGCCGGGGCGGCAGCGGCCCAGACCCTCGGCTGCCGTCACCGTCTGTGAGCATCACGGTCCTGCCACTGGGAACACTGGGAAGTGAACCTCTCTCTCTGTGTACAGTCACTTGGGTTTCTTCTGTTTTTATTGCTATTGATGATCTGTTTGCTGAATTTCCTCCCTCGCTTCCTGTGACACCATGGAGTATGGAGGAGTGGTGGAACGTGTCTGTGGCAGTGCGTCAGGGAGGAGCTGAACAAGGCATTTTCCATCAGTGGCTGGTGGTCAGTTCTGATGAGCCACCATGCCTAAGGGACAGCAGGGACTCTCTGTGTGCAGGGCTTTGCCCAGGTATCACGGGGGACCGACGCAGTCCCAGCGGGCTGTGTGGTTCCAGGTCCGGCACTGTTGTTGGTTTGGCTGCAAACTCCACTGGTGTGGGAATCATGTCAATAAAGGTGTCAAGAGGTCACATGTAGTCTGGGTGTGGGAATGGGGTCAAGGGAAGGGTAATCAGTTTCCTTTTACCCTGTAAATGTTTCCTCTAAGGCGGCCCCTGTCACTTGGGCAAGCCTGCCCCTGAAATCCCCTGAAAAAGCCCTTGGCCTGCACCTGCCAGGGGTGCAGCTCGGGCCTTCAGATCGATTGCAGGGCCCTGGCCGGATGGCCCAGTTGGTTAGAGCATCGTCCATATACCAAGGTTGCAGGTTCAATTGCTGGTCAGGGCACTTACAAGAATCAACCAATGAATGCATAAATAAGTGGAACAACAAATCAATGTTTCTCTCTCTCAAATCAATAATAAAAAAAATTTTAAATAAAGAAGATCCCCAGCAGACATGACATGCAGAGGTCTTTAGTACTTCCCTGATCTTCAAAGGTGTGTTTGCATTAATTTCTCGTCATACAGGTGAGTTCCCTGCTATTATCTTGAAAGTCCTGATTCCACACTTTAGTAATGAATATTTCTAGTTTTTCTGGAATCCCTCACAGAACCAAGAGAACACACACACACACACACACACAAACACACACACACACACGTACACACACACGTACACACACACACAAACACACACACACACATACACACACACACGTACATGTGTCTGAACTGCAGACCCGCACTAGAATTTCAAGAAAATCTAACTTAATGAATCAGGCAAGATAGCAGCAAAGGAAAAAATTTAGTCTTGCCAATTTTAGGATAATTTTTGGGATTAAAAGATAAAGGTGGACCCCTTGGCTTAAGAAGAGCTGATATTTTTTTGTGGAGATGACTTTTGTAAACTTGTATAATTTTTTTTTTTTTTGAGAAAGAGAGAGAGAGAGAGAGAGAGAGAAAGGGAGATGAGAAGCATCAACCAGTAGTTGCCTCACTGTAGTTGTTCATTGATTGCTTTGACCCAGGGGCTCCAGCCAAGCCTGTGACACCTTGCTCAAGCCAGCAATCTTTGAGCTTAAGCCAGCGACCATGGGGTCTTGTCTATGATCCCACGCTCAATCCGGTGACCCTGCACTCAAGCTGGAGACCTCAGGTTTTGACTCTGGGACCTCAGTGTACCAGATCAACAGTCTATCCATTGCACCACCACCGGTCAGGCTAACTTGTATAATTTTTAATTAAACATTTTATGAATTAATTTAAATTATAGCAGTCTAATTTACATACAGAAAGGTACACTGATGTGTATGGTTCACTGAGGCTTCACAAACCGAACGCATCTGTTGACCCGTCCCAGATGCAGTAACAAACGTGGTCAGCATGAGAAGCCCCTAGTGCTCCCTGCCCCTGGGCCCCTGGCCTGACAGCTAACAGTGCAGACGGTGTTGCAGGCTCCTGGCCCCCATGGGCGGGAGGGCAACTGGAGAGTGGATATAGTGGTTGTCTCTGCGTCTGGCTCCCCAGCTGGCACTGTGCCTGGGGGGTGTCCCTGAGTAGGTGCGGATCGTTAATTCTCACGGCTGGATCGTATTGATCGGGACTGTTTTTAATGAAGGAAGCTTAGCTACTCACTGTTCCCCAGTCTGCTCAGAAAGACAATGGATTCGATGGGAAGTTAATTTTTTAGACAAGCAGTGAGGACACCAGTCTCTAGATGGCCAAGTATATGTTGATTGCTGCAGAGGCCGAGGCTCCTCTCTTCTTCCAGAGCCTGAACCACGGGCCAGGAAGGGGTGAAAGGCAGTGTCATGTGATCAAGCCTCAGCAACTTGAGTGCCCTAAAATAGAGACCCACAGGACTGAGGCTAAGAGCTTATAGGCTCTGAGGTCAGCCATCATCCCCTGCCTGCCTCAGCTGTGTGACCCTAGACTAGTTGCCTACCCTCTCTGAGCCCAGCTTCCTCCTCAGTAAAATGCAGTGAGTAATGGCACCTGCAGGTGGGGGCAGGGCTGTGTGCTGTGTTTCTTGGTTGCACCAGTGGCAATCGAGGGCCTCAACAGCAGTGACTCAGGAACAGCCCTTACATTTCAGAGGAAGAGCAAGTCACGAGTGACAGCTGCCAGAAGTCCAGCTAGCTCTCTCCAGGTTTTGCTGTCCCTGGATTCTTTTTTTTTATTATTTTTATTTTATTTATTCATTTCAGAGAAGAGAGAGAGAGAAGAGGGTGAGGAACAGGAAGCATCAACTCCCATATGTGCCTTGACTAGGCAAGCCCAGGGTTTCAAACCAGCAACCTCAGCGTTCCAGGTCGAGGCTTTATCCACTGCGCCACCACAGGTCAGGCTGTCCCTGGATTCTTTTACGCCCCCTTCCAAGTCAGTGAGGTTGAATGAGGACAGCTATGAGAAAATGGTGGCTAATGAACTGGGATCAGCCATTCCCAAGTTCCCTGGGGGTTGCAGTGCCAAACAACGAACTGCTAGGGACACTTGGGGACACGTGGGGGATGGAAGGCCAGACACAGCCTACCAGGAATCCCCAACCTCGGTTCCTTCAAGCTACTAGAATTCTGGAGGCCCTGTCCTTGTGCCAGGTGACCTGACAGGCGTCCCCTTCAACACAAGTGCCCAACTTCCTCCTGTCAAGTAAATGAAAGCTTCAAGTACTGACTTGAGCAGGTCCCCAAGCCCGTTGCAAGGGTCACTTTGCAGCCTAGGAAAGGGCGATCTTTTACTTTCTGTTGCGGCTCTTGTTAGACAGGGACGCCGGGAGAAAGGCCTTCAGCCTGTCACCTCCCCACAGCATTGCATGTCTGTCAAAGCAAGAGGTTTCAAGATGGTGGCCCCCGGGATTGACAGAAATGTGTGCTTTGCCCTGAACCGTTTTTAAATTGTTTTCATGTTGAAACAACTGGGGCCTGACCTGTGGTGGCGCAGTGGATAAAGCGTCGACCTGGAAATGCTGAGGTCGCCGGTTCAAAACCCTGGGCTTGCCTGGTCAAGGCACCTATGGGAGTTGATGCTTCCAGCTCCTCCCCCCTTCTCTCTCTCTGTCTCTCTCTCCTCTCTCTCCCTCTCTGTCTCTCTCCTCTCTAAAAATAAATAAATAAAGTAAAAAAAAAAAATATTTAAAAAAAAAAAAAAAAAAAAAAAAAAAAAAAAAAGAAACAACTGGGTAACCATCTGGTGAAAAAGTGAGTTTCATACCTCACTCTTTATGCCAGGAACAGTTCCAAAATTCCAAGTGGATTAAAGAGGAGCTAAATGTATAAAAATTAATTTATGAGGAGGCAGAAACATTCACAGAATAATACAAAATCCAGAAGGCATTAAAAGCTAGATGAAATTGCATATGTATCTATCCTCTGAATGGCAAAAAATAAACAGAAAACTCAACTGAAAAAAGAAATCCTAGCCCTGGCCAGATAGCTCAGTTGGTTAGAGCATTGTCCCAATGTGCCAAGGCAGTAAGTTCAATCCCCAGTCAGGGCACATACAAGAATCAACCAATGAATGTATAAATAAGTGGAACATCAAATTCATGTTTCTCCCTCTCTCTCTCTCCCTCCTTCCCTCCTTCCCCCTTTCATCTCTCTCTAAAATCAATAAATTTTTTAAAAACCACAAGCCTGACCTGTGGTGGCACAGTGGATAAAGCGTCAACATAGAATACTGAGGTCACTGATTCTAAACCCTGGGCTTGCCCAGTCAAGGCACATAGGAGAAGAATCAACTACTACGAGTTGATGCTTCCTGCTCCCCCCCGCCCACCACCTTCTCTTTCCTTTCTCTAAAATCAGTAAGTAAAACCTTTTTTAAAAATAACAAGCCTGCTGACCTTTGGTGGCGCAGTAGATGGAACATCTACCTGGAACACTGAGGTCACCTGTTCAAAACCCTGGGCTTGCCTGGTCAAGGCACATATGGGAGTTGATGCTTCCTGCTCCTCCCCCCTTTCTCTCTCTCTCTCTCTCTCCCCTCTGAAACGAATAAATAAAAAATAATAATTTAAAAAAAGAAAAAAATAAATAACAAGCCTGGCCTGTGGTGGTGCAGTGGATGGAACATCTACCTGGAACACTGAGGTCACTGGTTCAAGACCCTGGACTTGCCCAGTCAAGGCACATATGACAAGCAATCAATGAACAAATAAAGTAAAGCAACTATGAGTTGATACTTCTCAGTCCCCACCTCCCTTTCTTCTCTCTGTAAATTCAATAAATATTTTTTTTAAATCATAAAACAAAATTCTAAGCAAATTCAAAAGACAAATGACAAACAGGGAAAATATATTTGCAGCTCATAGAGAGCTCATCTCCCTAATATATAAACAGCTCCTACAGATAAACAAGAGGAAAAAATAGAACAATGGGCAAAGGAGATGCACAGGCATTTTGCAGAAAATGTGAAGGGCTTTTATTTATTTATTTTATTTTTTTCTGTATTTTTCTGAAGCCGGAAACGGGGAGAGACAGTCAGACAGACAGACTCCCACATGCGCCCGACCGGAATCCACCCGGCACGCCCACCAGGGGCGATGCTCTGCCCACCAGGGGGTGATGCTCTGCCCCTCCGGGCGTCGCTCTGCTGCGACCAGAGCCACTCTAGTGCCTGGGGCAGAGGCCAAGGAGCCATCCCCAGCGCCTGGACCATCTTTGCTCCAATGGAGCCTTGGCTGCGGGAGGGGAAGAGAGAGACAGAGAGGAAGGAGGGGGTGGGGGTGGAGAAGCAAATGGGTAATTCTCCTATGTGCCCTGGCCGGGAATCGAACCCAGGCCCCCCACACACCAGGCCGACGCTCTACTGCTGAGCCAACCGGCCAGGGCCTGTGAAGGGCTTTTAAACACTTGAAAAGCTAGTCAGCCACCCTCTGTACCAATATATATAAAAGAAGATTGAAATTACTCAGTTTTTACTCATCAGGCTGACAAAATGAAATATTTTTTGAAGACACCATCAATGAAATTTTGAAGAAACATCCATTCTCCTGTATTGTTAGGGAAACCACTCTCATGGAGGTTCGTGGACTGTACTGTCAACATCAGAAATGTGTACCACCGTGAACTACTAGGTCCACCCTTAGGGATCTAGCCTCCCAACATACACACAAGAGAAACAATGAATGGAACATGGGACTCGCCACGCAATTGAAATAGCAAGACTGGGAAGCGCGTCAGTGTCTGTTACTCGGATTGGTTTAGGTATGTAGCACGCCCGTGCATACATGGATAGATGGGAGCCCCCGAACTTGTAAAAATGAACTAGGAATTCTTTATGAATCGGCATAGAAATATCACCAAGCTAAGAAAGCCAAAGTGCATAAAAATATCCGTGATATGCCACCATCTGTGTGCAGAAGGAAGCCATCGAAGTTCTCTGGGAGAAGTAATTTGAGAACAATGAGTAATCTATCTGTTTTGGGTAAGAAGTGGACTTTTCTCTTGTACTTTTGTGTATTTTTTTTAAATTTGGTGTTTAACTATTCAAAGCATTTAGTTAAAATCAGTGGTCAGCAGGTGAACATTTGGACAGTGCCAATAAAGAACTGGATTTTCCGTTCCTCTTTGAATGTGGGCACCATCGGGCAGTGCTGGGCTCCTGTCCTCACAGGGCAGCAGGGAGCTACAGCTGAGTGCCTTCGGAGGGGCCCTGCACTTTCTAGGTTTCTCTTTGTCTCCAAATGATTTTACTAATTGATTTCACCTGCCTGGCCCCTGTGGGCATTTGCATGTGAGAGCCTAGGAACTATGGAGAATTGACTCCCAGAATTCGGGGAATGAGAAGAAATGCGCACGGGCAGCTGCATGGTCCTTGCAGTTCAAGCAACTCTGTGCCCCAGTTTCAGATTCCAGGGGGACGGGGCGGGGTGGTCTCATTATAGAAATGTGTGCTTTCCACGCTCTCCTTTTGGGAGTGACTGATACCAAGTCAGACAAAGCTATCATAAGAAAACTACAGACCAAATCCCTTGTGAACATACAGTGTGTCCGTAAAGTCATGGTGCACTTTTGACTGGTCACAGGAAAGCAACAAAAAATGATAGAAATGTGAAATCTGCACCAAATAAAAGGAAAACTCTCCCAGTTTCATAGCTATTCAGTGCAGTTCGATGTGGGCTCACACACAGATTTTTTAGGGCTCCTTAGGTAGCTATCCCGTATAGCCTCTACACACTCGTCACTGACTGATGGCCTACCAGAACGGGATTTCTCCACCAAACTGCGGGTTTCCTTCAACTGCTTATCCCACCCAGTAATGTTATTCCTATGTGGTGGCACTTCATTATAAACGCGCCGATATTCACGTTGCACTTAGGTCACAGATTCGAATTTAGCGAGCCACAGAACACACTGAACTTTCCTCTGTACCGTCCACAACTCAACTGGCATGGCTGTGGGCTGCTCCGCTGTATACACGGTATTACGTCATCATCTGCACATGCGCACATACTGCCACATCATCCTACAGAAACTGGGAAGGTTTTCCTTTTATTTGGTGCAGATTTCACATTTCTATCGTCTTTTGTTGCTTTCCTGTGACCGGTCAAAAGTGCACCATGACTTTACGGACACACTGTAGATGCAAAGGTCCTCAACAAAATATTAGCGGACTGGATTCAGCAACCTATGAAGAGGATTACATACCGTGACTAGGTGGGGTCTCCTAGAAATGCAAGGTTAGTTTATCTGAAAATCAATGTAACATGTGCTGTATTAATAAAGGTAAAAAAAACCCATGCAATCACCTCAGTAGGTGCAGAAAAAGCATTTGACAAAACCCAGTGTCCAGTGACTAAAGCTCCAGCTCCTGGTGGATTGGGGAGTCATCAGAGAAGAGGGTTGGAGGACTTGTTGACCCGGGCAGCTGGAGGCATCAAGGCGTTTCCCCCCCCCCCCCCCCATCTTAAAGCAAAATCCCACTTTGTCTTACGGTCAAGAGCACAACCATCTTGGAGTTTGTAAAGGTTCAGAGCAACCCTGACTCCAAACAGCTCTCAGTGAGTCCTCCGGGTTCACTGTGGGTTTAAAAGCCTCAAAGTTCTTATAAGTGGCCGCACTAGATGCATTGCAGGCTTGCAAGGCCCTGGGGATGCATGGGGTCAAAAGTTGGCCTCTGCCCTCTTCACTGGGACTCCTGGTGGGTCTGCTTTGCTGGCTACACACGATGCGAGTTTGAGGAAGGAGTTGAGCAGAGGCAGCAGGCAGATGTATTTGGTCGAAATAAATGTCTGGTTCCCTTAAAGGACCAAACCAACCCAGCCTGAAGGCTGGGGGCAAGCCCCTTCACCCGGAAGGACTTTCTCAAAGGGTCTGCCAGGTATAAATACAGCAGCGTGTCAGTAGCACCCCTCTTCTGGGAGAGCCGGCCCGAGGCGGGGGCGAGGGAGGAGACCGGCAGGAGCACCCCAAGAACAAGGTATGTGCTTTCCTTCTGTTGGTGTGTCTGGTATGGCCGCTGTGGGGCTGGAGCCAGGGTGAGTTTTCTGTGGCCAGGCCCGAGGTCTTGTTGCCTTGGGGAACGGTGGAGCCTTGGGGACATTAGCTTGCATGTAGGCTTGTTGTTCCACTTATTTATGCATTTGTTGGTTGAGTCTTTTATGTGCCCTGACTGGGGATTGAACCTGCAACCTTGGCGTATTGTGATGATGCTCTAACCAACTGAGCTACCCAGCCAGGGCCAGTTGTATCTTCAAGTGTAGAGATGGGTTTTTTGGCTGTCCCACGGGTGTTTGTTGAGGAGTGGGGAGATAGAAAAAAACGGTCTTCCAGGAAACCACTAGCAGCAAATCTGTTAACCAGGGGAAGGCTCGTGCTGTAGCCCTGGTTCACTGGTGGGTCTTTAAAACAGTGGGTCTCAGTCTTGGCTGCACATTGGAATCAGCTGGGCCACCCTGTAGACCAGTTACATCAGAGTCTGGGGGAGGGGCCTCAGCATGGCCAGGTTTTGTGACTTCAGTATGCATTAGGCCTGGGGATTAGTGCTTTTAAAGAAAAGCAGTCAAGATTTTTTTAGAGGAGGATTTGCTATCTCTTCTCTGTTGTAACAATTGCACTTTCCTGCTGTTTTCCATATTTGACGAAGTTTTGTGTGAAATGTGTAATGGCCTCCCCGTCCCTCTCATACCTTCCTGAGTTTGGTATGGAACTGGTTTGAGCTGGTTTCTCATTCGGGTTGAATTGATTCCACCCCAGGACCAGAGAGGGGGGCTGACTGATCTCAGCCAATCAGGGTAATACTAGCTCAGCAACTCACCAGCGTAGCTCTGGCCTGAGCCATTGGCCGCAGAAACTTGCTCTGGAATGGGCCAATTGGCTCTGAGCTTAAGAGTCTTGTTCAACAGTGGGGGAGGGGAACCCTCTCCGGGAAGGTGAACAGAAGTGCCTCATGAACACCAGGGTGCCCGGGATGAAGGTGGCCCTGTGGGTGTCGGGATGAAAGGACAGAGGACCTGGGCACTTGCTGATGTCACCGAGCAGCCTGCCCCACTCGGGGAGAGCGTGTTACCTGCATGTCCTTTTTTTCCATTGAAAAATAGACTTTACTTTTTAGAGCAGTTTTAAGTTCACAGCAATTGAGGAGACAGTAGCGTTCCCAGATAGCCCGTCCCCACCCGTGCATAGCCACCCGCAACTGTCAACATCCTCTTCCGCACACACAGTCATCCATGGACACGCTCTACCATTCGTCTGGTTTAAGGTGGTTTTTAATTTTTTCCCACTGTCATCTCGTCCTGCCCTGTCCCCCACAGGCGGCCTCTTAATACGTTTGCCGTGTGTCCTTTCAGTCTACCTGCCGTACAGGTACTTACCTCTGTGTAGATCCTTGAAAAGATGCAGAAGTGATTTGTGTGCTTTATTTTATACAAATTTCAGTATGAGTCTCAAAGCCACACTTTTTCATAAGAAATAGGCACACTTCCATAGGAAACTACACTGCTTCTTGCACACTCTTCCTGTGTTCTCTGACTTGGGTTCAGTGAGAGCTCTTTCATAATCCCATAAATGGCAGGTAATTGATAGACACACAAATTGTCTTTCTTCTCCTGGGAGGGACAAAAAAAACCCCAAACTGGTTTGTCTCCCCCTGCAATTCATGTCAATGTTTCTTTACTCCATTGTAAAACGTTTTTTATCCCTATCAATAAAAAGTTAAATTTATAATGAGGAACTCTGAGAGCTTTGTTAGCCGACCAGTTAACATTGAAACAGAAATCTAGAAAGCCATGCCATTGGACAGAAATTTTGTCCAGCGCACCAGCCACCAGCCATGCGCATGGTTGTGGAGCATGTGACATGTGGTAAGTGTGACTAATTTTTCATTTGATTTTAATTAACTGTAATTGGGATATTCCAAAATGAATATGAAGTGATAAAATATCTCCTAATTTTTGTGAGCAGAATTAGGGGACATTTCAAAATGAATATGAAGCGATAAAATATCCCCTAATTTGTGAGCAGTGAATAATGTGAACAGGCACATGTGGTTAATAGATAGACTATTAGATAACACAGCTCCAGATGACTGACATGAACTTTAATAATACCCCTCTCGCTCCTAGGGAGATTTATTGTTTTTTCTCATTAATTGAATTTATTGGGTTATATTGGTTCTCAAAATCATATAGGTTTCAAGTGAAAAACGCAATAAAAATGCCATTTGTACACCTCATCGTGCGCCCTTTGCTCTAAGTCAAGTCTCTTTGCGCCCCTCCCCCCCCTTTGCCACCTCCACCCTGCCCCGCCCCCTCCCCTCTGGCCGTTGCCACAGTTGTCTGCATCTGTGTGGTGCGTGTATATGTTTTGTGGCTGATCCCTACACCTTCTTTCATCCAGTCCCCAGACCTCCCTTCCCTCTGACAGCTGTCCATCTGTCCCACGTGTCATGCCTCTGTTTCTGTTTTGTTCATCAGTTTATTGTGTTCATTAGATCCCACATATGGGGGACATCATATGGGATCGTCTTTCTCTGACTGGCTTATTTTACTTAGCAGAATAATCTCCAGGTCCATCCACACTGCCACAAAAGGTAGGATTTCCTTCTTGTCACAGCCATGTACTGTTCCGCTGTATAAATGTACCACAGCTTTTTTATCCACTTGTCCACTGATAGGCACTTGGGCTATTCCAGATCTTGGTTATTGTAAATAATGCTACAGTGAACATAGGGGTGCATATATTCTTTTGAACTAGTGTTCTGAGATTCTTAGGATAGATATGTATCTGTATCCAAAGCATGTCCCCTTCATTAAGCCCAGTCTTAGTTGGAGTTCCTATTATCTGCCAGTGAGACTCTTATTTCATAAAAAAGCAGCCTAAAGCCAGGAGAGTTAGGTAGTCACAAAGACTTCCCTGGGAGCACTCTGAGCCAGAGCTCTCTTGACTTGTCATCTGGTGCCACCAGCATGCAACAGGTAACAGATCCATGCTAGGTGGACATAGGCTCATCCAATTCGTTGTCTTGCCTGGGCCGATGCTCTAACCAACTGAGCTACCTGGTCAAGAGTGATTTTCCTTTTTAACAAACAGAGCAAGTGTCAGGCTCACAGATTTCAACAAGCAATTACAGGTGAGAAAATTTTAGTATATTGTTTTGTCTGTCTTGTATTTATTTTCATGAATGAAGGTTTTTATTAAATGGCAAATTATGTTGGTTGTCTTTATTTTGTTTTGTAGAGTTTTCTGTTTTTAAAAGGGGAGTTGAAATGTCCTAAGTCCATCAAGCAGTTCTTAGGCAGATGTGGCAAATATGATGAAGGCGGCTACAAATGTGTCATTTGGAAACGTCGTGTCAGGGCAAGTATGTGTTGGTTTAGAGACTGGGGCTCACGTCTTTGTGTTCACAGCAGAGATAGCCTTTCTTATGAGGTTCGTCTTTCGCCAAGGCCAAGGCTGCATGGTATGGCTGGGAATCCCAGCGATCAGATTCAGCTTGGGTCCAAGCCCCATCTCCCCAATGCTAGCTGGGATCTTGGGATGTTAGCGTCTCTGAACCTTCTGGTCCTGAAACATGGCACTAATACTTCCTTTACAGGACTTTTAATACCTTACATCAAGCATTTTAAGATTTTTTTTTTCTTTACAGGGACAGAGAGAGTCAGAGAGAGGGATAGATAGGGACAGACAGGAACGGAGAGAGATGAGAAGCATCAATCAACAGTTTTTCGTTGTGACACCTTAGTTGTTCATTGATTGCTTTCTCATATGTGCCTTGACCGCGGGCCCTCAGCAGACCGAGTAACCCCTTGCTTGAGCCAGCAACCTTGGGTCTAAGCTGGTGAGCATTTTTTTTTATTTTGCTCAAGCCAGATGAGCCCGCGCTCAAGCTGGCAACCTCGGGGTCTCGAACCTGGGTCCTCGGAATCCCAGTCCAACGCTCTATCCACTGTGCCACCGCCTGGTCAGACTAGCATTTTAAGATTTTATTTATTCATTTTAGAGGGGGGGGGGAGAGAGAGAGAGAAAGGTGGGGAGGAGCAGGAAGCATCAACTCCCATATGTGCCTTGACCAAGCAAGCCCAGGGCTTTGAACCAGCAACTTCAGCATTCCAGGTTGACGCTTTATCCACTGTGCCACCACAGGTCAGGCCTACAGGACTTTTATTTGGGGCTGGGACAGGGCTGTTTTGAGGACTCAAATTACCTTGGAAGCTGGTGCCCATGGCTAGTCCCAGGAGTGCTCACTTAAGTACTCAGGATGAACACTGACCTCCAGGTGCTATTAAGGAATAATAATGTCACACTCCTAAGCAAGGTATAGTCACCTGCCTGTCCACTCCTTAGAGGATAGGGCTCTGAGTTTCAGCTTCTTGGCTTCCTCTTCCCAGAGAAGTCCATATAGCTGTAATGGCAGATGTGGCCACCAGCGAGCTATGCAGAGGTCCCCAAGGCAGGTTTTTTTCTTATTCCTAGACTAGATGGAAGCCAATACAACACTTCCATCAAGTACACTGGAAAAGCTATTTCTAGGCTTTTATCGATTTCTAAAAGGTGAACAATTTGCTTAAGATTATTCATTTTGCTTCATTTAGTAATGACATAATAAAGGTACAGCAAGACTTTTGTTGCAAAAACCAGTTAGGTTAAAATACCTGTAAATCTAAGACCTGACGGTGTACTAGGGAGCAGGGGGAGGACTTGGTTTGGATCACAGATGCACATTGTATTCTGAAAACCACACACACCTGGAAGAACTCAGAGCCAGTCTGCCCTTTATTCCATTCAGAGAAACTGTCCTGGAAATGACTATGGACCTTCCTTCCTATGTTCTCTGTTGGAGCACTTGGAAATCATGACTTGGGGATTTTCATGATATAAAAATTTCACCTTATATGCTGATTTTGAAAACAGCCCCCACTAGATTCACATTACAGTGAATGTTAAGAGTGGAATAAATTGATGGGCAGTAGCAGGATGAAAAGAATGAACAAATGGTGACCCTCCTCTGGTGCAAGTTTATATCTATTTTCAAGCTAACCTTCAGATAGTAGCTGGTAGGAAACACCATTTTTATTTTCTAACTTGACTCACTGTTGAGTTTCTCTGAGCTAAGTCTTTTTCTACACCTTACGAGGGCCAATCAATGGATAGTTGGAATACCATTACAGAACGATGGGAGCTGCCTCTTCCTTACTTCCAGTAAAAGGATCACAAGATGTTTTCACATGACACTTTGGTGAAACATGCCTACAGTTGGTGCTAACCCAATGAGCGAACAAGGGAAGTTAGAAATGAGGGTCACAGTGGGTAAATGGTAAAGACCACTGCTGCAGGGGAAGGCTCCATGCTGTGAAACCCAATACTCAATGTCCTACTGAGCTTTGTTAGTGAAAATACTTTGTCACTCAAGCTTTAGTGGCACAATCACCTAGAGATGATTTTGGGGCCCCATCTGGAGGGTCCAGTGCTGGTAGCCTACAGTGAAGGTAGGGGAAACCCCTTTAGGTGGAAAAGGCCACTTTAATGGCTTCAAGTGTTTCAGATGGGGCACTCCCCTCTTTGCTAGATGGTTTCCAGATCCAGGTGTTCATTTGTTCTCTTCTGAAAAAGTGTGCATTTTTACAAACGGGCAGGCACTTGGACCAGAGAAACACGACTAGAGATAAATGACACAGACACTTTAGAACATGGATCTCAAGAGGGGACAAAGAGCTGTTTGATAGAGACCCTGCAACTGTACAAGGACAGGGAACCCAAGATGGGAGAGATAATGCTTTGATTGATGTGCTGAAAAGGTAGACACAGTGCTAGTCAGTTTGACTTTGGAACTCATGGCCGCCAAGAAATTTGAAAGGCATCGTGTTCTGTGGATTTCTTTTCCCTTGTTAAGAAAATCTCTGTAATTGTTCAACTTCCAGTTATATTTGCTAATTAGGTAGCAGTTTGCCACAGCTTTTATTTCCAGATTATTCCAAAAGCAAACAGTAGCAACAACGTTCCTTTAAAATGGCTTTTATTGAGACACTTTTAGGGCTTCTGCAACAGTCAGTTGGTCCACTTCCACCACCTTGGCAAGGAAGCATCCTCATCCGTCTCTGTCAAATGCCCCACCAGGAACCCCCGACCTGGGCCATTTTGCACAAGTCTCTCATGAGCATTCCACATAGGACTAATAAGCGCAGGCCAGAGTTCTCCCACTTGTTAATTAGGCAGAATAATTTCAAAACAAATGTGAGATGGCTTAAGTTCAGCTGGTATTACTATCCTCAAACAACAAGACCTCTCAATGCTGTTTTATACCCCGATTCGGTTATTTGGGGATGTCCTGTCCTAAATAGCTGGTACCCACAGGATTTATAACCTAACTGTATAAAAGAATTAAATTATCTCCATGGCTAACCCCATAAAATTCTATTTTTATGCTTTCACCTGTATTGAGTAGCACAACCTAACATTTTAGGGGGAGATCGGTCAAATTTCTACTTGGGTAACCAAAAAAGCAGTAAGATGAATCTTTTGCAAAATCATAAATTATATAAACCAGCCACTTCAGAACTCTGAGAGGTGACCAATCAGCCTCTACCCTCTGCATGCAGCAGAGGACCCCATCACTTTAATATAACTGCTGGAAATGATGCCGAATTCTCCCTCCACGTACTTCCCATTCTTTAGTATGAGTTGCTCTTGGGAATCTTTGCATAGTAAATATACCAGCTCCTTCCATCTTGAAAACCCTCCAAATGTGTGATCTCCAAAGCCTTTCTCTTAATAGCAAGATGGTCAAGAGTTATAACAAGAGAATAGTTACCTGTTCAGTACAACTGTTCCCCTTATAATGTGAAAACTAACAATTACTTCATTTAGAACACCAGGGCATTAAGATCCCACTTGCAAATTAATGCCAATTTATGTTCATATTCTTTTATCATTGAGACATTTACATATATAAGCAGTCTCTGCTCCTTAACAAAAGGTGAACCGGAAAAACTCAAGGATGTTTCACTTAGCAATTAAAAAGAAAAAAAAAGACAAAAAACCCCCAGAAGAATTTAACAGGTGCCTTGAAAGCATTCTTTATGCCAATGGCAGATCTTGGTCTTCCAAAAGTTTCCTCAGTGGCTGTGGCTTCCATTTCTGATGAAAGAGCCATGGCCTCAACTGGCACGAAGCATAACAGACACACAAGGGCTGTAATGCGTAATAAAGCAAATATTTACATTAAGCACAATACAGCAATTTATTTAGATGCTTAAAATGAATACAAAGGGAAATAAAGATCACAAAATTATACATACTACAACAGTGTGTCATATATTAGATGGTATAAATGAATACACCAGGTGGTGTTTAACTAAAGATAAAACTAAATATCCAAAATGCAACACTCATTGGTTTGCTGCTTCAACACAACACACTTTCATACAGATCTAAAAGGTGTCAAAATTAGTACCTGCAAAGTCAATTCTTGCATGTGATTTTAGCTTAAAACATTTCAGAAAACATCTGAAATACCAGTTTTTGTTTGTCAGCTGTAATGTCATGGATATTCAGAACAAGAAAACTTCTATAATACAAGAAGAGTCCAGATATATATATATCTTACGTGGCTGGCCTCTGTTGCAAGATTGTACAAGGTTATGTGCAAAAACTAAGTCTGTTCAAAAGTTCATACTAGCGTAGTTTCAAGCTTTTGCTAGATAAACTAGATACAGCGTTTATTACACAGCAAGGGCAACACTAAAAAAAGAAACAGCTCTCTATGATGGGTACACAGCAACAATATCAGAAGCATCACTTGAATAGGTCTAAAAGACTGTACAAATATACATTTCAACTATTCAGAATGAATACATGAAAAAAAAAATCAGTTTTCCCCAAAGTCTACTATACACATCGGACTGGTAGCTTGTATGTTGGCCCTATGCTACCATGTGAATCAGGATAACACTTCTTAAGAACATCCAACCAAACATCGTACAGAGGGAAAGAAATGTTGAGAAGGCAGATAAAATAAACCTCTGCTTTTCCTTGTGTGCATTCGTGAGCCACCAGCTTATTGGTTTTTCACATTTAGTTACCGTGTCTGGCACAATAAGTTCTGAAGCAAGATCAGCCAATCATGTGTCACAGAAATAACCATCCGGACTGCAGTGGCCACATGTCCTTACAGCCTGATGAGCCCGCACTCAGAAGGCAGTACCAGTTAGAATACAGTTTTGCAGTCACACAAGAGTTCCAGGCTGCAGCATGTCACTGATGCCAGAGAACCTGGCTCTTACGCCTGCTGGCTGCTCAGTTTAACTCCGGTTAAGCTGCCATGCATCGGCTCAGCTACTCCATCAGTCATATTCTCAAACTGTTCCCCGTCCTCACTGTCAATTGTGCTATTCTGCCACTCAATCTGTGGGTTGGATAAGCGCTCATCATTTTCAGATGCATTCTTCCACTGTGACTGGTCCTTGGACCAAAACCCTTCAACTTTTCCATAGGAACTATTCTTCCATTTCAACTGCTCTCTGTCATCTTGCATGGTAGCCTTTTTTTTGGCAGCTGGCTTACTGCTCCTTGCATCTTCGCTCTGGGAAGACTCATCAGACCAGGTTCCTGGTTTCATTTCACATGTGTTGTCCTCAAAGTCTGACACTTGTTGGGAACCAGGGCCACTCTCAGAGGGAGAAGCACCATCTTTCCACTCAACAACATCATCTTGGTCAACCTCACTATCAGAAACGTCATGCACTAGTTTGGTTGGTTCCTCAGTCAAATGAATAGTTTCATATTTTGAACCATCCTCTTTTTGGTCTAGCTTCTCTTCAGATCCTAGAGCATCTTCAGAAATCACCTTCGGTATGTGCTCCTCTGGATTATCATTAGGGATTTTAGGGTCCACTTCAAAAACAGGGTCAAAAGGACTACCGCTTCCATTGGATTCTTCTTCCAAATTTTCAAAACTGTCTGAGGAACTGTCATCTTCCTTCCCAAGGTTGAGCTTTTTGTCAGCAGTTTTACTAGCATTAACTCTGGAATCCTTCTCATCGTGATTTTCAAATAGCCACTCAGCATCAAAATCCATCTCATGCTTCACTCTGTTTAATTCTTTCATGTTGAAGCCCAGTAACACACCAGGCTTATACTTCTCACAGTCTCGGACACACTTCTTCCTCTTGTTACTAAAATGGGAAGCAATGTCACTCTTCCACAACCATAAACTGGCTGCCAGCTTCTCAATTTCTCTTCTGGTGGGATAGGGCTGTTTGTTGAAATACTTTGTTAGGAAGCTTTTCCTGGCTTCGTAGGAGTCATCTTCATGACCCTTGGGGTCTAAAGCTAGAACAACAGGTTCCTCAGGCTTCTCTTCAAAGAAGCTGGGCGAATCACTATCCTCCTCTAACTTTCGCTTTTTCAGCAATGGAAATTCCACTTGCTCATAAGTGCGCTTCACAGGTGCCAGGCCTGGTGACTGATTCAGCCGAGAGGGGGCATTTGTCTTATCCTGGCCATTCTGGGTCTTTCCAACACCCCTACAGTGAACTAGATGCAGAGTGATGGTGGAGGCGGTCATGTTGCTGGTGTACACACCAAGGCAATGGATACATTTGTAGGTGAGCTTTTTCTCCACTGGATGAACCGTCTGAATAACTTGGTGCCTCTCTCGTAAGTGATGTGCAAGTGCATCAGATATGGGTCCTTTCAGGATTGAAAAGCAAAGAGGACAAAGGGTTTTGCCGACATCTTTTTTATAGGGCACTGCAGCTTGAGGTGAACTTTTAACAGGGATGTCTGCCTTTTCCTGAACTTTTGGCTGTGGCTTTGGAGGAACTGGAGGGTTATTTTGGGCATGGTAAGCAACAGATTCAGCTGGGGCATCCCTCAGGTTGTATGTGGTTACAAGGAGATGAATGTTAGTGTGACTACCCTGTTGCAATGTCAAATCAAAACTCAAGGTAGAATCTGTTTTAGGTCCCATCTCTTCATCAATGTGAACCATCCTCATGTGTGCTGCCATCTTTTCCACATCATTGAATGTTGAACGGCAATATGGACAAGACAGACCATGAATTAACATATGGTTAAGCAGGGTATCGGTGGGCAAATAGCGATTACAGTAGAGGCATTTGCTAGTAAAATTGTGTATTTTCATGATGTAGTTGGCTACTGCTGGGACTTTCTCAGCTTTATGTTCTTTTTCAAAGTGTACACTATAGACATTTTCAGGAAAAAGCTCGTTACAGATTGTACATATTTTCCACTTTTGGGTTGAGGAAGTATTGGCTGAGGGAGGGCCTGTGGCAGCTACCGGAGGTTTGGAACTGGACTGACCTAACACTCTGGATGCCTGGGACTGGGCGAGGGAAGGAGCCTTTAACTGGCCTGATGAGAGAGAAGAGGCATTAGCAGACTGCAAGGAGTATCGTGCTGGTGCCTGGGATCTCTGCTCTGACCCAAGCCCGTAAGATCTTCCATTTCCACTTGGAAGTAACTGCTTCACAGACTGAGACTGCTGAGGGATGGAGACGGGTGCATTGCCAGCCAGACCCAGTCTCATCGACTGACCAACGCCATAGCTCTGGCCTACAGATTTGACCCCATAGTTGTTCTGCTGTAGGTGAACATTGGACATCATGTTGACTCCTGTAGAATTTAAATTAGGCTTTGGTATTGAGAGTCGATTCACCATCTGCTGTGAAGGTAAAGACCGGATATTTCCAGAAGCAAGGGAACCAATTCTTGATTGGATTCCCATGCCCTTCTTCTCTTGAGGTTTGGGAGCAATTAGCATCAGAGGTTTGGACCTGGGAACTACCACATTTGTGTGCCCAATCATGGCAGTGACCTGATAGCCTATGCGTTCATGGTCTTCGATGACATGTTGTACCAAAGCTTCATAGGACTTTGGCATGAAAAGGCATCGCTTGCAGTGAATACTACACTCTTCCCGGGCATTTGAGCCTAAGGGGACAGCACCATTGAGGGATTTTTCGCCTGCCTTTGCTATGTAAGGTGCTGCCACATGCTGAAAATGTTCCCTGTAAATGTGCTTCCTAACTATTTCATAAAGAGGGTCTCGGTAAGTGCACTTCTTACAGTAATAAACAGCTTGCTCTACACTGTCAGCCTGCTTAGGTTTAAGGCCATCGTTTTTGCTTTTATCTTTGAAAGTGCTGAGGCTGCTACTTGGTGCGCTGGCGTTTGGAGCATGAAATATTTTAATGTGTGTTTCCAAAGTCTTTTTGTCTGCATTGAAGGTACAGTAAGGGCAATTAAGGAGAATCCTATTTTCAAAGTCTTCACTATGGACATTCCGGAAATGACTTTTGTAGGCAGAGAAGAATTTTGAAGAAAATGGACAAGCGCTGCAGCAAAAAGGTTTTGTCCGATAGTCCTACAGAAAAGACAAAAACTGGAATCAGAATGCCACTTCAGAGAAGCATCAACAGGTTTTAGGTTTTTGTTCACACGTTTTCTAGTCTTAATAGACATGCTATTTTTAGAACTAAAACTCTATAAAGCATTTTTTCTTTGCAAAAAAACTTATGAACTATAAACTCAGATGTGAAAGCTGTTTTAAACTAAGTACTTTTGAGTCTCACAGTGTAAAAAAACCCTTCAATTCTAAGTTCTTTCTCAATGCTTAGAAATGACCAGTCACATTTGTTGATTGGTTTTTAGAAAAACCACACAAATGGCTTCAAGATAAACATTCTAGCTAGAAATGACAATAATAAACTATGCATAATCACTTTCACTCTGTGAATGAGTAAGGTTTCAGATGTACTATATAGAAGAGTCCAGAGTGCTGTAGTACAATTAGGCAATAAAATATAAAGATACAACTTTTATCCTAACCATCATGGAAAAATTTTCATCTAAAAAAAATCTTCAAAAATCTCAAACATTTTTTTCTCTGAAGTCCAGTCTAGTATTTAGTTTTCATTGCTAATCAAAAAACTGATTTGAAAAGTAGGCTTTCTTCTACAAGCCATGCTGTTCTTTAAGAAAGAGCAGCTTCAAAAGCAGTAATGAAGAGACAATTTCTTTGATTCAAATCAAAGTTAAATTAAAAACATCCTACATACTGTGAGGAGCCCATAGTGTTACAAAAAGCCAGAAGCACTGGTATCAAAGAGCAACTTCCAGAATTATGCTCATTAATACTTGTGTAATTGGTCCTTTGATGAGGACAGGTGAAACACAAGGTTGGCCAGAGATGATACCTCTCTCTAAAAATCTACTGTTTTAGATTCTGGTTTGAATAAAATATTCTGCTTTTCCTTAAATCTCAACCCTTCTTTAGTGTTAAGACTTTGGGATTCATAAAACTGTGTCCCACTTGGAAGCTTTCATAATCTAAGACTGCTGGTTTATGCCTTTTCCTGGGGATTAATAAGAAAGAACCAGATTAACTACACTATCAAGTTTCTGAGGAAGAATTTAAAATAGTAATTCCGTGCCAAGTTATGTACTTGATAGACGAACAGATCAATAATCCAGAATTACAACTGCTACTGAAACAGGTCAAGTTTGAACTTTTCCCTGTGGGAAAGGAAATACTTAACTACCTCTATCTTTGTCATACTTTCACTTAATGATACCTGTTGGTATCTCTGGTGCTCCACACTATCTCATATTGTTTTTAACTCCAATTTGTAAAAATTTGTTCTACTTCTCTGTCACTGCTATCCTACACAGCTGCCAACTCCTCCCTCATGTGCTGGCTCTGGCCCCCCATAAAGGTGGGTGACATCAACATAAAGGAATAAGAAAACTTAAAGCATCTGGTCCTTCGCTCTCTAGAAAACACAAGGACTGCAATATAGACATAGAAAACCATGGATAATCTAGATGAGCAGAATGTTCGAAGAAATATTTTAGAAATAGTAGTTCTTTTGGGGGGAAGAGGGAGAGAAACGCTGGTATATAATGGGCTTCAGAACTTTTAAGTTTAACAAAATTTCTAAGTTTTACACTTTGTGAAGTCTTACTGTAATCACAAAAAAGACAATGTTATTCCTAGTTTCCCCCACTACTTAAGAAAATAAGAAACACAGCATTAGGTGATTCACTGTTGTGCAAACATCCCAGATTTAGATGGTACAGCCTACTGCATTATCTAGCTATATGGTACACCTTTTGCTAGGCTACAAACCTGTACAACATGTTACTACAGTGAATACTCTAGGCCAGGGGTCCCCAAACTTTTTACACAGGGGGCCAGTTCACTGTCCCTCAGACCGTTGGAGGGCCGGACTAAAAAAACTATGAACAAATCCCTATGCACACTGCACATATCTTATTTTAAAGTAAAAAAACAAAACGGGAAGAAATACAATATTTAAAATAACAAACGAGTAAATTTAAATCAACAAACTGACCAGTATTTCAATGGGAACTATGCTCCTCCACTGACCACCTATGAAAGAGGTGCCCTTTCCAGAAGTGCGGCGGGGGCCGGATAAATGGCCTCAGGGGGCCGCATGTAGCCCGCGGGCTGTAGTTTGGGGACCCCTGCTCTAGGCAATTGTAATACAATAGTAAAGTTCTGTGTACCTCACCATAGAAAAGGTACAGTAAAAATACGGTATAAAAGAAATGTTACACCTGTGTAGAGAGAGCACTTACCATGAATGGAGGCTGCAGGACTGGAAGTTGCTCTGCTATATCAGTGAGTGAATGTGAAGGCCCAGGATATTATTATACAGTACTGTGGACCTTGTAGGCACTGTGCATGTAGACTACAGTAGACTAATTTAAAATTCTTTTCTTTCATCAAGTTAACTTTACCTTACTATAACTTCAGTTTATAAACTTAAATTTTGAACTTTTGGACTCTATATAAATAACAGCTTAAAGCATAAACACATTCTATAGTGTAAAACATTTTTTCTTCATATCCTTATTCCATAAACTTCTCTATTTTAAAAAACTTTAAATGAGTACATAACTAAGCAGCACAGAACAGTGTGTTGACGCTTCTCTCCCTCTCTCATTCCTCTCTCTCAAAACTCATTCGAGGGGGAAAAAAAAAAGCTATGGTGGAATGGGACACGCTTGACTGCCATGCAATAACCATCACTGGTTTCCACCTTCATAGTCCTTACCACTCGTAATTTTATTCCCAGTTCAATCACTCAGTGTGGCCTCTCACTGTCAACATTAGCAGTGGATTTTGTATGCTTAGGGGTCATGATGAACAAAACAAATAAGATTAAATCAAGCGCAAGAGAAATGATGCAATCAAGAGAGTGGTAAACAGATATACGGAGCTGCTTCTGGTAACCCAGCACACTGTTTCACAGCTCTCTCAGTCCCAATAAAAAGCGCAAATGGCAAATACAAACCAGTAACAGTTTATCACCATCAAATAGTATGTACATACATAACTGTGTATGCTATACTTTTATACACCGGTACCACTGACACATGAGTAATGCGTTACACTACTACCTTATGACTTCACATTACTCAGAGATACAAATTCTTTATCATAAATAATCTTATAGGACCACCTTTATAGTATATCCTTTCCATTACAGACAAAAATGTCATTATGCAACACATGACTGATTAATTTTGACACTTTCCTTTTTTTTTTTTGACAGTGAGACAGAGAGAGGGACAGATAAGAAGGGAGAAAGATGAGAAGCATCAATTCTTTGCGGCTCCTTAGTTGATCATTGATTGCTTTCCCATATGTACCTTGACCAGGGGGCTACAGCAGAGTGAGTGATCCCTTGCTTAAGCTAGCAACCTCTGGGCTCAAGCCAGCGACCCCAAGCTCAGGCAGGGACCTTTGTGTTTCAAACCTGTGTCCTCTGAGTCTCAGTCCGATGCTCTATCCACTGCGCCACTGCCTGGTAAGGCTTCCCTTTTTAAAATTATTATTGGTTTAAGATTTTATTTATTTATTTTAGAGAGAAGGGGAGGGCAGGAAGCATCAACTCCCATATGTGCTTTGACCAGGCAAGCCCAGGGTTTTAAGAACCAGTTCAAAACTGGTGACCTCAGCATTCTAGGTTGATGCTTTATCTACTGCACCATCACAGGTCAGGCAACATTTTCCACTTTAAGTTAGTTGCCTACAAACAATTCATCACCATGAAAAACCTAGAGCTGAAAAGGGAGTATACCTGTCCCACTTACCTGGTTTTTTGTAAGTGAAGGGTCCCATAGTCCTACATCCTCCCATGTAGTGTTTTTCAAATAAAAGTCATTAGGTTCAAACTGTTTAAAATCCTAGAAAACAGTGAAAGAAGTTTATAAAAACATAGTGGTATCAACTCTAGCCCAACCTTACCTATATATCCTTTCTCTTAACTAGGGTTGGAGTGATGAACTGAAAAATCAACCCCATCAAGAACTAAACTAGGAGCCATAGGCTCTTAGGAAATACTAAAAGCCATATGGAAGTTGCACTCAACATTTTATGTCAACCAAACATTCCCTAATGGTCTGCCGGGTTTCCAAGGAAAATGCTGAAAGTTCCAATAAAAAATTTAGCCACATATTAATATCAAAGTACCCTTCATTAGAGTTTTGTAACTCATCAGTTGTATTAGAATGGAGTGTAATGTTCACTTATACTATTACAATGGGATACTCTAGTTCTGTGCAATAAGTGCTAAGTAAATAAATAAAATTTAAGGGTGAGGTTGGGGGAATTGGACTGGGAAGAAAACTCAAAATTTCTGAACCCCAAAAGAAAGAAAGCTATTCAAAGAAAAACAGTATTATGTTTGTAAAAATTTAATGGCCTGCTTCCCCCAAACTAGGAAGATATAAAGTATAATTCCCCTTGTACCCAAAAGGTCCACAGTTCAGTGTGGGAAAATCAAGGTCATATAAATTCCAGGATTCATAATGGTATTAATGGGAGGGGAAAAAATGCAGGATAGAAAAGGTACTTTATTTGCATTATTCATTCTTTATGATGATTACCCCACTGAGTAGGGTGTGAATGGACTGTTTCATCAGGCAGATCTACCTGAACTTGAGGGGTTGGAGAGGGAGTGATCTTTCATGCTGGGGACAATGTAACTAGAGAAGCTTCAGTCTACATGACAAATCCCTAGACTATTATTAGTGGAATGAGGAAAAGAAAACCTGTTGAATAAAGGAAATTACTTTTTTTACTTTCAATTCCATCCAAATATTGACTGAGTGCCTATTTTCTGCCCAGCACTATGCTAAGTGCTGGGGATAGACAGATACATGGATGGACAAGGTAGTTCCGGTCCCTGATCAGCTGGAACTTAAAGGCTAGTGGGGAAAATGCTTTAAATGTTTCTTTTCAACCAGAGGCTTTGTTGACCAACTAACCAGAAGACCTGGAGCAATGAGATCTGGAAAAGGAGGAACCAATGCACTGGCTGTCCCACAGGGCTGTTATAAATAAAGCTCATAGAATCAAAAGCTAGAAAACAGTTTGTCAAGGCCAAACTGTTACTCAAGGGGAAGATAATAGTCTATGATGGGTCAAAACATACTCAAATCCTATGGAAAGAGACAACAAGCACTCAAACCACCATGCCTCAACAATCAGAAGGTCAACCAGAACATTCAGGTATATCAGAATGGGAACAGGCTCTAGAGTCCCAAAGACAGGCCCTGCCACATGCTTAGTTGTGAGGTGGACCTACTTCCTTACAGTTTCTTCATCTGTAAATTGGAGGTAAGAATTTCTACATCACTCCTGGGTTGTTTTAAGGATTTGAATTTAGAGACAATTTTAGAGCACCTAGGTAAATGTCTGACATATGTACGTCCTCAATGGTAACTGCTTTTGCTTCAGGATGCAAAGATGAAAAGGCCCATTTTAGGAAGAAGGGAACAAATTAGGCTGAGAAAGCTCTGGCGAAGCTAATGCTGAGAGGTTGGTTCAAAATCAGAATCACACCTAAAAGTTCACCATCCTGGCTGCTGACACAAAGTAATGGATCAGAAGCTGAGTCATGTTAAAATTAAAAAATGGCATGCTACTTACTTCTATGTGTTCTTTACAGTATTCCAACCCAATGTCACTAAGTATTTTTTTCACAGTTTTCCGGGCTTTTCTTAAACTGCCAAGATTGTTGACAGGAAGTTGGAACATAGTTTCTATTGGGAAAAAAAATTTAAGTCAAGTCAAAACATGTACAACTTGTAATATTTACTAATTTCACCGATGGTAGGATCAAAAACCCTGGCCCAGTCTGACAAAAAGAGGTGAGTGGACACCCTTGTCTAGTATGCTCTGAATACGTAAAGCAGGCAGGCAAGATAAGAACTATATGATCTTTCCTATTTTTTAACAAGACATTATATGGTACAGATTGAGTCTAACCTGGCACAATTCTGACTAAACTTTTGGTGATGGACTTGTAAAGTTGAAATTTAGGTTAATAATACAAATGGATTATTTTAAAATCAAGTGTGAGTGCTTTTCTCCTTGTGATGTCGAACCTCTGAAAATAGAAAAGGCTCGCCACTTCAGCGTTATTATCATATATTTTTGAGTGCCAGGGAAAAGCAGCTTTTCTTATCTGGGAATTGTCCTGCACAGTGTTACGGTATTATTAAGGAAACAGTCTTAAAAGTTTCTGTATACTACTGAAGCTAAAGGCACCAATAATTGCGTCACTAGCCCCTCGGCCAGTGCCATACCTGGACAAAGGCACTCAGTCATGGAATAAATGCTGAGACGGGGAAAACTGGACACTCAGCATCAGAGCAGATAATGGTAACTATTATATGACTTTAGGGGATTCTTTTAAAAAAAGAAAAAGCCTGTATGTGTACAAGGAAATTGAAAAATTATTTAAACAACATATAAGAAAATTTAGATCCACTTTCCCAAGTTCCTTAAAGACAAAGGTTAAGAAAATAAAATTAGTAAAACTTGGGTAGTTGAGAATTTGTATGGCTTCCAATGAGACCATAAATGTTTCTAATAAAGTATGGTTACATTTTTTCACTAATTTAAATCAATTTTGCAGGATATAAAGTAGTTCGAAAAACAAAAACAAAGGCAAAAAACAAAAGCCAAAGCATCAAGAATTAAAACTTAATACATGCAAACCAACTTTCTGAATAATAAAGGCTGTTACTCTATAATACCACTACCATTTGTAAACCACAATCATAAAGTCAGCTAATCTAAATGTCATATCATGTTACCTCATTATTATTTTAATCCAAAAATCAGTATTAACTATGAAAAATAGAACAAAAAAGGGTATGTGTGTGAAACCTACCAAAACAAATTTCTAGAAATTCTGTATCTGGATATGTTACCAAAACTTAGAAGTCTCAAAATATTCTATACGAAGAACTGAAGTTAAGGCCAACTGAGAAATGCATTTCACTGATAAAAACTTATCAGCATTCTCACCTTCTAGATGGAAATCCTCCTACTACTTATGAAGCATGACTATGGTATTCTTTGCACACGCTACAACCTAATAAGCTGTATAATATACTGCTCACAAAAATTAGGGAATATTTTATAGCTTCATATTCATTTTGAAATATCTCCTAATTTTTATGAGCAGTATATTTAGCCAAGATCAGACTTAAAAATCACTTCTGATACAATTTAATATGCATTCAAGGCCAAAACTATACCTTATGGAAATGTGATTGCTAAAGAGACATCTTGTTTTAAAGTCATTTCATAAATTCTCTGTGGGGCAAAACCCAACAGTTATTTTGGAACCTCCCAAGTTAACCCTGCTTCACTTCAGAGCAGAGAGATGTGCCCAGAAGGCAGCCATTGCTGGTTTCTTCTGCCACCTGGATGAGCAAGCTCAACATCCCAGCAAAAAAACCATACAAAGATTTGAAAATGTTCCCACCACTGAAGCCATCAACCAGTTTAAACAGGAAATACCCAAAGGAGTCAAACTACAGTTCAGGATATAGGAAAACCCAATTCTCCTATGGAAAATACCAGACATTCTAAGTGCCCACCCATAGCTAACAAAGTTGTTGAAAGACATCCAAATGAAGACCTCACTGCATGTGGGTACCCAATTTATGCACCTACAGTTCTGAAAAAGTGAGTGTGCTCGTAAAGGAGCTTCATTACAAAAAGCATGTAATTCATAAAAAGGGACATTTCTGCCAAAGAGTAACAGGATTATAAAAAAAAATAGCAACATTGCATATTAGAAAATGCTGAATAGCCCTGGCCGGTTGGCTCAGCGGGAGAGCGTCGGCCTAGCGTGCGGAGGACCCGGGTTCGATTCCCGGCCAGGGCACACAGAAGCGCCCATTTGCTTCTCCACCCCTCCGCCGCGCTTTCCTCTCTGTCTCTCTCTTCCCCTCCCGCAGCCAAGGCTCCATTGGAGCAAAGATGGCCCGGGCGCTGGGGAAGGCTCCTTGGCCTCTGCCCCAGGCGCTAGAGTGGCTCTGGTCGCAATATGGCGACGCCCAGGATGGGCAGAGCGTCGCCCCTGGTGGGCGTGCCGGGTGGATCCCGGTCGGGCGCATGCGGGAGTCTGTCTGACTGTCTCTCCCTGTTTCCAGCTTCAGAAAAATGAAAAAAAAAAAAAAAAAAAAAAAGAAAATGCTGAACAAACACGGTTCTTGATGATTAGCAGCTAGGAGGGACCCAAGTTCAAGTTTACACTGAAAGATGTAGAATATTCTGAGTTAAGATTATAAAACGTCTTTCTTCATGACATTTCTAATAGTCTTGGAAATTCCATCTGCCCTTTTCCCCAGATAGAGGTATCCTCTATGTACTTTGCTTACAGAGGCCATTTTCCAAGATTTTGTTCCTCTGGGAACATTCATATGTGTTAATATCCTCATAAGCATTTACAAAGATTCTTCTATTTCTAAAAACACTTTTCTCAGTATACAAAACAGGCACACAGTACAGGGTCATAAACAAAGAAGGCTCCCCCTACGCCTGTTCTCCAGCCACGCAGCTCCCCTTTCCAGAAGGGGCCACTGTTATCATTTCTTGTGTGTACTTTTTGAGCTTTCCTATGCCTGTAACAAGCCAAAAGTTCCTTGAAAGAAAGCCTCCAACAAACTATTGGTTAATGTCAATTATTGTGGGTGATAAAAAGAATTCAAGGACCCGATATATTTCTTTTATGCCTACTGCTTGCTATTAAGAGAATACTGCAAATCAACGATTGGCTCCAGGGTTGTTTATAGTTTTTTTTTAATAGAGACAGAGATAGATAGGGACAGACAGGAATGGAGAGATGAGAAGCATCAATCATCAGTTTTTCAATGCGCATTAGTTGTTCATTGATTGCTTTCTCATATGTGCCTTGACCACGGGCCTTCAGCAGACCAAGTAACCCCTTGCTCGAGCCAGCGACCTAGGGTCCAAGCTGGTGAGCTTTTGCTCAAACCAGATGAGCCCACGCTCAAGCTGGCGACCTCGGGGTCTCGAACTTGGGTCCTCAGCATCCCAGTCCAACGCTCTATCCACTGCGCCACCGCCTGGTCAGGCTCCGGGGTTCATTAATGTTTTCTATTTGATTCTTGTTTAAATATTTTCACTAGAATTATCCCTGGCCTCCTCCTCACCTCACAAAAGCCCTCTGAATTAAAAATCTGGACAAGGTACCCATTCTGTAAGTGACTGAAGGGTAGGAAGAGAGTAAAAGGTAATTCACTGCCTAAGATTAAGGACAATTTACTCACTTTTGAATAGAAAGAGGGCTAAAACAAAATATTTATCGTCATTACTCTGAGGGAGGAAGGCATTTTACAATGATGTCAAAAGTTGTATAGAGATGGGCTCTGAAAGGAATGCAGAGGGATGTACTCACTTTCCCTCCATATTTGTCCCCCAGTGGCCAATCCTTTCTCTTGAGCTGCCTTGACTATCAGGATAACCAATTTCACAGGTCAACACCATTATCCCAAAACCAAGGAGAGCTCCCTCCAGACAAACCACAAACCTATGAGCTTATGGCATGTAAAAGGGAAAACATCCAATTTAATAGAGGGGTATCATGTTCATCTGTTCATCAATCATTTTTCGGAGCACCTTCACTTTGCCAACATACCAGGAATAGAGAGATTAATAGGACACAGTTCTTACCCTTCAACAGTCCATTGATTCTAGGGAATGGATCTAGAGCAAGCACACAGTAGGCAGGAGGTCACTGAGTAAAGATGATACTTTGCTTTGCCTCCCCAACTTCCTCTTGGAACCACTCCTGTTGCTACTGATGTGTGGTCAGTTAGGAGGCCCTTCATCCTTTAAAGCAGAGTGTACAACTCAAGTCAACTAATTAGTCTATCCCTGTAGACAATGATTAGTATGAAATTGGACATGTGCCTCAAACAGGGCCAACAGTGATGCTGAAAAGCAGTGTCAGAACCTGGCACTACATGCAGAAAGCAGAGGGAAGGAAAGATTTCTGCTGACACTGCTCAGGGTCCTCAATCTACCTGTGCCTGAAAGCCAGCCTGCCCTCCACCCCACTCAGAAACAAGAGCAAACAAACACGTTATTTCTGCTTAAGCTTTGGCTCGTGTCACTTGTAGCCAAGTTTTGGTAGTCCTGCAGTGGGACACAGAAAGAGAAAGAAGATGGGGAATTTTGTGCAAAATAATACTTGAGAACTGAGTCTATAGGCAGAACAGGAGTGTGTCAGGAAGATTTAGTTTTTTATTTTAAATTTATTTTATTGAATGATTTAAGAGAGAGAGAAAGAGAGAGAAACAGAAACATGGATCTATTCATGTGCCCTGACTGGGGATCGAACATGCAACTTTTGCAAATCAGGACAATGCTCTACCCAACTAGCCATCCAGCCAGGGTGATATAGTTATTCTAAAAGATGCTTCGACCCTGGTCCCATTAATCAAAAACACTACATGGAAAGAGTAAAACATTTTCTAAATTCTAAGAATTTGGGGAAAGCTCAATGACCTATTAATAACAGTTAACATCTGAAAGTGTTTTATTAACAACTGAAGATAAGTGGCTTTTGGGTAAGCACATAACACCTGTTGAACTAGAATTAACGATTTAAATTTACTGTTGAGCAAATGATTCAGCCAAACTTCTTTATCCTAGTGATCTTTGCAAATTATACCTTCACCTACTGAGTAGGGCCAAAACACTGATGTTTACTAATCCTCCGCCTAACTGCTACTCACATGCTTTTGTCAGATGATCAAAATAGAAATCTAGTATCTGTAGCCCTAGGCCAGGGGTCCCCAAACTTTTTACACAGGGGGCCAGTTCACTGTCACTCAGACCATTGGAGGGCCGGACTATAAAAAAAACTATGAACAAATACCTATGCACACTGCACATATCTTATTTTAAAGTAAAAAAACAAAATGGGAACAAATACAATATTTAAAATAAAGAACAAGTAAATTTAAATCAACAAATTGACCAGTATTTCAATTGGGACTATGCTCCTCTCACTGACCACCAATGAAAGAGGTGCCCCTTCCGGAAGTGCGGTGGGGGCCAGATAAATGGCCCCAGGGGGCCGTAGTTTGGGGACCCCTGCCCTAGGCTATGGATAAATAAAAACTTATAAATTATATTTAAGACTGATCCAATGCATGCACTTCTTTGCCCTCAAAGCAAAAGTATTCCTTTACTCCAAGTATTAAGAGGGTAAATAAAGGCAGAGAGAGCTTGCCTTAGGGGGAAATATTGATAGGCTGATTCTGTATGGGAAAAGAATGATGATAACAACATTAGTGACTGTGAACTTCACTGAAGCCAAAAGGCCATTAACCGGGAGACATAATTATCACTTATAAAAATGACCTAACCTGTGGTGGCTCAGTAAATAAAGTGTCAACCTGGAATGCTGAGGTCACTGGTTCAAAACCCAAGGCTTGCCCAGTCAAGGCAATATAAGAAGCAATTACTATGAGTTGATGCTTCCTGCTCCTCGCCGCCGCCACCTCTCTCCTCTCTAAAATCAATAAATAAAATCTTAAAATGTAGCTCTGCCAAAAGGTGTGGATCTAGTGAGGTGTACCCAGGATCTTCTTGGTCTGGAAGATGAGGGGAAATCCAACAGATGACAGTACTAGGTTAGCAGGCTAAAGGCAAGGCCTGTAGGACCGGACACACTAAGAGTCAATGGGGCTTGTCTATGTAGGGCAGTCCCTCTGAAAACCGCCAGATCAAAGATGACATAATTCAGTCCGTTTTTAGGGGTAGAAAACAAAACAAAACAAAACCCGCAGGTAAGCATTTATAACTGTGCTATCAGAAAGTAAAACAAAACCAAAACAAAGTACCATAAAACCCAACCTTAAACCTTTGACTAGGCACAAATAATCAAGCCAGGAGGAAACAAGCCACCAAATTAAATCTTTCCAGATCATATTTTAAGCCACAAGTGTAGATCTAGAGTAGCATTTTTCACTATATAATTCTTCATATTTAATATTCATTCTTATATATTTCCCAAGCTCCTAATAAACACATGTTAATTTAACATGCCAGAAAAGACAGAAGTAAATAATAGTCATGTGTCCTAGTTTCTAATACAGGAGTGGGCAAAAGGTTTACAGCTACAATACAAATAAATAATACAGTAATAATGTAAGAATAAACTTTCATGTACTCACAACTGTAAACCTACTTTTGCCTAACATTGTATTTAGGAACTGAAATCTGAACATATACCAGAGTGACAACTCATCAGTTATATTTGCAAACGCAACTCAACAATTTCCATACGAAAAACATTTCTTTTACAATTTATTTATTTTTTACATTTTATTTATTCATTTTTTTTAGAGAGAGGAGACATACAGAGAGAAAGAGACAGAGAGAAGAAAGAGAGAACAAAGGGAGGAGCAGGAAGCATCAACTCCCATAGTGCCTTGACCAGGCAAGCCCAGGGTTTTGAACCGGCGACCTCAGCATTCCAGGTTGATGCTTTTACCCACTGCGCCACCGTAGATCAGGCTGGAAAACATTTCTAACACTGCACTTAAAGCCAAAAATGGTTACACTTCTTTCAGGTAACACCTAAGCATGAGCCCCTCAGGTTAAACCAGTGTCCCGTCCCACCCTCTAAAGGGGTAAAACCCTTATTTCTAAAGAAATCTTAGCAGAAAATCTGGGATTTAGTGGGCAATCAACCAAAGCAGTAAGTTTGATGGCTACAGCAGAATTCCACTAGTTTAGTGAAAATATCCCCCAAATTAGTGGTTTTCACCCTTCATACACTTGGGTAACAGTGACCCAGTCAAATGAAAACACCCAACGAATAAAGTTTTATCTAACTGTGTACAAGAGAGCAACATGGTACAAGCTAGTGCTTGATTTCTGAACTCAACATATACGATGCCTTGAATACTACATAAATGTGTTCTAGTGCACATGATTTGCAAGTGCTCTGCATGGTGCAAAAGGTTGTTCAAACACAGCCCACAAGTTCCAAAGATATCTAAGACAAACTTGGTATTTTCATTGATGATACAAGCTGATAAGTGGCAATCACCATGAGCATAAATGAATTCGACTAAGATTGCTGGGTCTCTAATCTTCACAGACCATCAGGGTGGTTAACTCTCTTTCCCGAACCAGCATGAAATTTCTGGTGAACAAGCACTGGTCTGTGGACTGGAGGTTGAAAAACACACTGTCTTAACTATAAAATTAGTCTGATCAGAATATGGTTATAGGAAGCCCACAGTAAACCTAAGGATTAGAACACAGCTTACACTTTGATGTGTCCTTAAAACATTTCACAGTAAAGCTGTAAAGATAAATACAGTCTCTCTGGAAATATCTTTACCTAGGGGAGAGGGGGAACAACAAAGATCAGAAATGATCCCATTACTACTGAAGAAAATGGCTGCCGTAGTTTCTAAGTTAATAAAAATTAGGAAGACATTCAAGCTACTATAATATAAACAATCTCAGTTTTGGTAGTATTATCAACCCAAATGAACATTTAAGAAATTCAGACCCTTGATACTTAAAACAAAGTTCAGTTAGTTGGCCCTTGCACAACATGGGAGTTAGGGGCAACAAACCCCTGTGCAGTTGAAGATACGAGTGTAACTTCGGACTCCTCAAAACTTTACTACTTATTGACTGGAAGACTTACCAGTAACACAGAGTTGATTAACACATATTTTGTTTGTTAATATGTATTATATACTATATTCTTATAAAAATCTAGAGAAAATATTAAGAACATTGCAACAGAAAATACATTTATAATACTGTATGTATTTACTGAAAAAAATCTGTATTGAAGTGTAGGCCCATGCAGTCAACCATCTATACTCCAATTAATGGTGATGAATGTATATAATGACTTTAGTCAAATATCTGAAGTTTCTTTAAACAACTGAAAAATGTTAAGTTATGCCCTGGCTTGTGATGGCAAACTGGATAGAATTCCAACCTGGAAGCGCTGAGGTCGCTGGTTTGAAACCCTGGGCTTGCCGATATAAGACACATATGACAAGCAACCAATGAACAGCTTAGAGTGAAGCAACTGCTTCTCATTCCCTTACCCTCTGTAAACTAATAAATAAAACCTTAAAAAAATTGTTAAATTATTCTATTTTCTATGAAACTAATAAGCATTTAAAGAAGATTCTCACGAACACAGTTAAAGCACCAGTTACTTCACTGCTACTCATGATGGTACTTAAAAACAAAAAACAGATTTAGGCTCTGGTTAAGACAAATATTTAGGCAGAAAGAAAAGCTCATTTCTGTATTTATGCACTCTTCTTTTTCTCCCGCCTCCCCTCTCAGGACATATTTAATACCTGACAACATCACTCATTCAGTAAAATTGTGGTCATCGTAAACCACTTTCTTTTTATAAGCAATATGCACTTATCTTTCCTGACTATTCTGGACTCTGAAGTGAACACAGACACATTATTTGCTTTTAAGGGTGTCACTAAGTCCTATATTTAAATTACATCAGTTGTGAAAAGGTTACATATTTGTATTTTTAGAAATGAACCTTGTAAAGCCATGCTAGCACAACACTCCAATAAGTGAGCACACTTTGAGACCAGAGCCTACATTCAGTCTGGAAGTAATCATCCTACTCAATCTTTTCTAAAACACAATCCCGAACAGAAGCAGCTGATCTTTCAATTTCCTATAAACTTGGGCAAAAGACCTTCCAGATGCCAGAAGCTCTTCATAGAAAGGCAGCTCTGTGGTCTTCTCTTTCTCAAGCTCCCCAAAATACCACAGAACAAGTAACTGCCTGACTATTCCAGGGGGCAGAATGCTCTTCTGGATTAGCAGATAAACTTAGCATGACAGAGCTAAGAAAAAAAAGTTTCATCTCCTCTTTCAATGTACAGCTATGTTGAGGCTATAAAGGGGGGGAAGTGAGGAGGGGTGGAATAATTGGAAAGCCCTGGGGAATTAGAAAGAGAAACTACTTTGCAAATGAAGTTTTGGTACACACTTGTACCAAAAGCTAAATCTGAATAATGAACATCACTTATATTGATTGCTCAGGATAATCATATTGGGAACACTACTAATACAGACAAGAAGCAGGCAGGAAATGTAACCAATTTCTGTTTTCTTTTATTATGAACCACTGACTGTATCGACTTTTACTAGTCTGTTTGATAATGGGGGGAAAAAACCCAAGTGAGTAAAATATCCAATACAAAATTGCTGCCACTTCAAGAAAAAAACACCTTTGAATTTCTTCAATTTTTAACCAGATCATTAAATTCCATATAATTAAGTTTTCATAACTACTTCTTTGGTAGGTAGACTATATTCATGAAGGCAAAGTGAGTACATTTACCTATATAGGCATTCTGTACGAAAACGTTTGGTCACAGGATTACTTTTGGCCACTTTTTATAAACAATGTGTGAACCCCTTCCACAAACAGCCCTGCTCTAAGAGACTCTCTCTGACTGATCACCTCAAGTGAGGGAAGCACAAACCCCACCAGGCAGCTCATTACTCACTAGATAGCTCTGATCACAAATTTACTCTTCACAGGGTTTTGTATCCTGCCCACAACTCTCAGCTCAGCTACAGCTGTCTAATCACTTTGCTGCTTAACAGCCTTTTAAGACACTTCCTTCATCCACCCCAAGTTCCCCCCTTCCTTCTGTTATCACATAAGCCAATCACCAATGGATGGGTTCCAGTTTGTCAATCTCTTTGATGCACTGAGTAAACTGTTACTCCAGATATGACAAAATCAGAATGTCAAGTGGGACAACACTTCTCTAATTCTGGATATTTTTACTTATTTTCTTAATAGGTTTTCTTAAAAAAAAAAAAAAAAAAGATTTCCGAGAGAAAGAAGCAGTAGGGAGGGGTAAGAGAGAGTAGGAGGAAGAGAAACATCAGCCTGCTGCTCCACTTATTATGCACTTATTGGTCGATGCTGTATGTGCTCTGACCCAGGATCAAACCTACAATAACCTTGGCATACTGGAACAATGCTCTAACCAACTAAACTCAGCCAGGGTGCTAGATAGTATTTTTAAATCAATAATCCTGACAAGTAAACCTGTATCGGTGGCAGCCACTTCATACATATGATCCCTTTTTTATTTTTTGGTATGTGCTGCCCTTTCCAGCATTAGCTGGTTCAGCTGGTGGAAAAAAAAGATATTCTATATTGAATCCATGTCTGGTTAGATAGAAGGGAAGTAACATCAGCTGTCTTTAAGTTATCTTCTTAATTAAAGGGCATGAGCATTCTGATTCCAAAATGGAAAAGAACAAATGTCCAGTACAGGCCTTAGGAAAGATAAGAGATTTGAGATTCATATCCCAAATCACAGTATCAACTGCGATGTTACAGAAAAGCAGTCACTGAAAGAACCTATGGGTTGCCTAATCCAGTGTTTTTCAATCCAGTTAACCTCCCTGATGCTGTATGAAGACTATAGACCCAATGATCTTAGTTGAATTCGCTTATGCTCAGGTGATTGCCACTTATCAGCTTGTATCATTGTTGAAAATACTAAGTTTCCTGACCAGGCAGTGGCGCAGTGGATAGAGCGTTGAACTGGGATGCAGGTGACCCAGGTTCGAAACCCCAAGGTCACTGACTTGAGCACAGGCTCACCAGCTTGAGCAAGGGGTCGCTGGCTTGAGCGTGGGATCATAGATGACCAAACCATCGTTGCTGGTTTGAAGCCCAAGGCCGCTGGCTTGAGCAAGGGGTCACTCACTCTGCTGTAGCCCCCTGGTCAAGGCACATGAGAAAGCATTCACTGAACAACTAAGGAGCTGCAACGAAGAATTGATGCTTCTCATCTCTCTCCCTTCCTGTTGCCCCTATCTGTCCCTCTCTCTGACTCTGTCAAGAAAATACTACTGAGTTTGTCTTAGATATCTTTGGAACTTGTAGGCTTGTTCAAACAACCTTTTGCACCATGCAGAGCATTTACAATCATGCACAATTGATAGAAAGCATTCGGACAAACTTATGTAGTGTTCAAGGCATTGCACATGTGGAGTATGGTAGTCAAGCAGTAGTTTGTACCGCGTTGCTCTGTTATTTTAAGATAAAACTTTATTAGTTGCATATTTCTGCTTCTGGCCAGCTAGGTTACTAGTCCCCAAGTGTAAAAAGGTTGAAAACCACTGGCCTAATCTGAACTCTTCTCATTTTACAGATCAGCAAACAAGGTGAAGCAACTGGTCTAAGGATGATCAGCTTGTCAGTGACAGAGCTGGACCTCAGTTTTTTCCAGATCTAGGATGCTGTGCCCCTCCCATTACACACACAGATAAAGCTCTGATTTCTGACATTAAAGTAAACAATAGCATATCATACTCGTGTGTGTGTGTGTGTATATATATGTATGTATGTATGTATGTATATATGCACATTCAAAAGTGCCAGAACTTCAAACCTCAGGACGAAATGACCTTACAAAAATTCAGCCAAACTTGCTCAAGTGGAGAATATGGAAATTAAGAAGATACTCTTATCTCAGGTCAGAGTCCCATCACATCCAAAGAACTGAAACAAGAACTCAGCTCTGAGACTATTTGCCCTGAAGTCCTCTTTACCATCACTGTGGATAGCCAACATTCACTGGATAGTCACAGCTGAAAGATATCTTTCTATTCAAATTGTAATGATAGTATCTTGTAAAAACAAACAAAACAAAACAACCTTGGTATCCTGAAATAAAAATTAGCTTTTTGAAAAAGAAAAGAAAAAAAAGGGTATGCTATGTACTGGAAGGAAGGAAGCTATTATTCAGCTCTTAACTGCCTTTTCAGCCCCTTTTCCCAAATAAAGTTCATTCTTTTCTTTTATACAATTGGGAAATGAAAATATACATCCACACAGATACACAAAAAACTTATACACTAATGTTCTCAGCAGTGTTCATAATATCCAAGGAGAAATAATCTAAATCTTCAATGTATAAACAAAATGTGGTATTATCCATATAATAAAATATGATTCAGCCATTAAAAGGAATGAAGTACTGATACATGCTCCAACATAATGAACCCTGAAAACATTATGCCCAGTCACTCACAAAAGTCCACTTATGATATGATTCCATTTACATGAAATGTCCAGAAAAGACAAATCTATAGAGAGAAGATTAAGGCTTTCTAGGGGTTGGGAATTCAGAAGGGAAAATAGAAGGTGGCTGCTATTGAGTACTGGGTTCCTTGTGGGGTGATCAGATATTCTGTGATTCTGGTGATAACTGCACAACTCTGGATATACTAAAAAATTGTACATGTTATTTTTCTTTTAAAAGAAACGATCTATGTATTTCAGCATTTATACATGCAAAGAAACCAATGTTGCTTGAAAATTTTGTATATTTTTAAGAACTGTATTTTCCAATAAGGTAGACACTAGCCACAAATGGCTATTAAGCTTAAAATGTGGTTAGGCTGAACTAACCTGAAATAAGCTTAAAAATTATTTTATTTATATTGTGGTAAAATATACATAACAAAAATGGTTAAGATAGTAAATTTTATAAGTGTACATGTCAGTGGTATTAAATAATCATAATATTGTATTATCACTACCATCATCCATTGCCAGAACTCCTTTTATCTTGTACACTGAAACCCTATACCCACTGAACAATAACTCCCTCCCCCTCTGCATCTAGCAAACACCATTCTACTTTGTCTCTGTGATTCTGACTACTCTAAGTACTTCATATAAATGGAATAATAAAGTATGTCTTTTTTGTGACTGGATTTTACACCAGAGTTTATCCATATTACAGCATATGCCAGAATTTCCTTCCTTTTCAAAGCTGAATAATACTACACATATACATTTTGCCTCTTCATTCATCTGTTGACACCTGGGTTGCTTCCACCTTTTACTGAGAATGATACTACTATGCACATGGCTGTACAAGTATCTCCTCCAGGTCCTGTTGTCCTATCACATAATTCTCTGCAGTTCTTCCATAGCAGTTCTATCTTTACATTCTACCAACACTACAGAAGGATTCCAATTTCTCCCCATCTTCATCAACACTTGGTTTATCTTTTAATAGTAACCATCTTAATGAGGGTAAGGTATTGCACTGTAGTTTTGATTGGCATTTCTCTAATGATCAGGATGCCAAACTTCTTTTCATATGCTTATTGGCCAGTGTGTACCTTTTTTGCAGAAGTATCTATTTGAGTGCTTTGCTCATGAGATATACTTTTAAGTATAAAACATATTCAGAATATTCAAGGGTTAGTATAAAATATGCCAAATATAAATATCTTTACAAAATATTGATGTTAAAAAGGAAAATACTTTGGGTTAAAATACAATTAAAATTAATTTTACTTTTTATTCTTTTAAATGGAAACATAGATGAACTTTCAAAGACATGCTAAACAAAAGAAGCTAGTCACAAAAGAATACTGTATGATTATACTCCTATGAGATATTAAGAGTAGTGAAATTTATAGAGACAGAAAATAGAAGGGTAGCTGCCAAAAGCTGGGGGAGGGGAGAAGGGGGATTACTTTAATTCTCAGTTTCAGTTTTGCAAGCAAAAAACATTCTAGAGATGGATGCTGGTAATGGCTGCGCAAGTGTACGTAATGTCATAGAACTAACACTTAAAAGTGGTTTAAATAATATTATGTAGTTTATAATTAAAAGTAAATTTTATTTTTATTTATTTTTTTTTTTTATTTGTTCATTTTAGAGAGAGAGAGAGAGAGAAGGGGGAGGAGCTGGAAGCATCAACTCCCATATGTGCCTTGACCAGGCAAGCCCAGGGTTTCGAACCGGCGACCTCAGCATTTCCAGGTCGACGCTTTATCCACTGCGCCACCACAGGTCAGGCTAAAAGTAAATTTTAAAGAACTTAATGTGGCTACTGGAAAATTTAAGGCAACAGTAGTGAATATGGAAGCAGATAAGATATATCAGCAAGGTAGTCTGGGATCAAAATTAGAGATAATTGATGGGTCTCTTTGCCAAAACTATGACTATTAAGACTCTGTTTAGATTCCTTTGAACAGGACAGATCTTCTAGAACAGTGTTTTTTAACTGCTGGTCAGCACACGGTGCCAGTCCTGTCTGAGTTAACTACCCTGATGTTGCATGAAAATTGTGGTTAACTATTTTGTGGACAGGCTGTTGAAAAACACTGCTCTAGATCAAGTGTTGGATTCAACAGAAACTTTAAAGGCCTTTATAAATTTCCTAATCATTTTGGACAATATTAAACGAGTGACTCTATGTACTATATTAACGGTCCCCAAACTTTAGTAGTTAAGGAGGGCAGAAACAGTGGAATGTAGTAAGTCCTCACTTAAAGTCATCCTTGAGGTTCTTGGAGCTGCAATGACATAACATACAATGAAAACAATTTAACCATAGGTTAACTGATATAAACAAGAGTTAAGTTCCTAAGACATTGACATCTCTTCAAAAACCATGCTGAACATGCTGAGCCTGACCAGGCAGTGGAGTGGATAGAGCATCAGACTGGGAAAGCATCACATGCAAAAGGTCACTCAAGACTGCTGTAGCCCCCACCCCCTTCAAGGGACGTACAAGAAAGCAATCAATGAACAACTAAGGAGCTGCAACAAAGAACTGATGTTTCTCATCTCTCACCCTTCCTGTCTGTCCCTATCTGTCCCTCTCTCTGTCACATACAAAAACAAAACAAAAATTATCTGAGAATCTGCTATATATCACTGTCACTGTCAAAGGCTCCAATTAGCTCTGCCTTAAATAACATATTTAAGTCAGCTGGGTTACTTTAACAAAAAGTTCAACTATTTTTTAGTTTTGCAAAACTGAAATGATTTTAGAGTATACAGCAGTACAGAAAAAGGACCCTATTCCAAGGGTAAAGCCTATAGCCTACTTCAAAATGTCTGCTTTTCAATAAGACTATATTGTTTTTATGGACAAAAATTTAGCTGGCCTATCAGTCACATGTAAAAATTTTTACGTAACTAAACTTCTGGAACAAGTAGTAAGGTGACAAGCACAGTATAGCTATACTCTGCTAGGAAAGATGGTATGATACAGTGACTAAGGATAAGCCCTAGACTTGAACAGCCACTTACTATCTTTGTGAACCTAAAACTGTCAACCTCTGGAGGTCTGTTTCTTTATAGTATAACCAGAAAGGCACTACAGTTTAAATCTCAGAAGGATGAAATGAGATGCCAGTTAATGCTGAAAAGCAATTATCATTATTACCTTAAACCAGACCAGATAGTGGAATAATCAGTTTGTTCTCATATACTTTATAATGTGCATTCAAGCTTATACATTCAGTAGTATTTTTATACATTTATGTGAACCATTCATGGCAGCACAAGCATATTCTTAACTTTACAAGTTCTGTGGCACTTAAACTGCTTCTGCAATAGAACATTTGCAAATACCCAAAATAAACATACGTGACTTAGTTATGTAGAAACATATAAGAATGATCTAGATTTTGCAATTTAAAAAAATGTGAGTCACTCTTAAGACTTTCAGACTAAAAGACTAGTAGAAAATATTATTTTATTTCTGCTTATCCTGTTCCTTAAGAGATTTCAGACAAGAATCCTGGGTACAAGCAACAGAATTTCTAGAACACCAATGGACCCAATAGTTTTCAGGCTGTACTTCTGAATGTGCTGAGAGACCAAAAGATATAAATACAAATGGAGGGGAAGACAATGCCTGAGGGACAAGATGAAAGCTGAGCAACTGCAACAGGAGGTGTGGCCCCTACCTAATCAATTTTATATATTAGAGTTCTATACACAAAGTTTATCTGAAAGGGGAAATGATGCCTCACTGCTTAATAAGAAAAAAAGACTGAGAATATTTCCAACATCCCAATCTAGCTTTAGAAAGTGTGTGTGTGGGGGGCATTTCTCAATTTACTACTTTAGTCATTTCCAGCAAAGCAGGACACAGTATAGGAACTGATTCTACCAGTTTGCTGTCTACATTAAGAACTCCACAGGCTTAGAGTAGCTCAATGTCAGTACAGGTGGAAAACCTGGCTTCAGAGAAATGTGAAAAAAGGAAACCAATTCACAAGCAGGCCTAAGAGGACATCCAGATATGTCCTCTGGAATCCTTCCAGAAGCATGCGGCTGGTCTTTGCATCTAAATGGCATAAGACAAAAGTAGGTTATTTTCAACCCCTTAAAAAAAAAATTTCCACTCTCAATCGAAACTACTCAGAAATATTTTCCCATAACAATGAGAAATGTAGTTTTCTCACCATTCTTGGAAAATAAAATATAAATCATCAAGTTTTTCTAACTATCTCCTAGTTTCAAGGGAAAGCATTCCCTGTAGTAAAAGCATTATTGTTATAGCAGGTTTTGACATTTAATGGTCAACTCCTACATTTTCTGCAGCGAAGTTTTATTTTTAAGTTCAACTTGATCATGAACTGCGATTCTGAGCACTTCTTGCATTAGGACACTCCAAGTTCAATTCATCTTCCACAAGAGCAAGAATTTTAACTGTTGACTTAAACTGACAGTTCCAATTTAAAATTTTAATACATTCTGCCCTAGTTCCACTAGATAGAAGTTTCTTCAGATAGATACATCAGGTTTCAAAAGACACTCATACCAGTTCTCAACTGCTGCCAGCTTTTGCCAGAAAAGGAAAGCTTTACAGATTTTCAAGGGAAGCACGTTTCCGTGAGCTCTTAAATGGCGTATAAAGGGTTCAGAAAGACAGAAATGGCAGAAGGGCAAAAGCCAGCAATTATCTGTCTAAGCAAAAATAACTGATCACAGGGAAGAAGGAACCAGACTGCCCTAAACCAAAATATTGGGAAAAAGCAACAGGACCATAACCAAAGTTTCTTTTTTAATCATACACAGGTAACTTCAAACCAACCACTACCATCACAATTTGCATCTATACTGTCCTGGTGGGGTTGTGGCTAAGATCTTTTAACTGTGAAGCCCAATTGGGATCATTGGGTGCTAGCTGACACAGAAGCACAGAACGTCACTATGAAGCACTCATTTGAGCACTCATTAACCAAACAGCTCACAGGAGCATTATAAAAGCCTGTGTTCCAAGCACAGGCCTGGGAACCATTCAGACATTCTGAGGCTCACTTTATCATTGTACATGGTAGTGCCTTGATTTCCCTACTTATGAAACAAGGACAGTCCTGAGAGAATTGAGAATGGTTTATAAAGTACTTGGAAGATAAAATAGGCACACTATCAATATTACTTTAGAATACCATAAAGACCAGCAAGGGGGCCTCTACACTTAAACAGCTTGTCCTTATTAAAGGCATCAACTAAATCATATGAGAAATGTCACATAAACAGAAATAACCTAAAGTTAAGCAACTCAATTACAAATCTACCTATCTTTACTGAAAAAGGATATGGGCTGGTCAAACAACATCTGAGTCTTACAGATGATGTGCATGTTTTTGAGTTAAATCTTAAACTGCAACGTACACTCAGTGTCGTCTTCCCTTAGTAACCTTACCAAAAATCTTTCATGCTCTCCTTTATTTCTGAACACAGCTGAAATTCTTAAGACTTTAGGATTTCTTTAGCTGCTGTCTTGGAAGTATGCTACGGATCAATAAAAGAAAGCCTATACACCTCAAAGAACTCCTAAAAGGCAGAGGACAGTGAATACATAAATGGAGATGAGGGAACACATTAACAGAAATAGTGTTAAGAATTTTACATTTTACACTGATTAGAATAAAAATGTACCCTCCCATCTGACTGGTGGTGGCACAGTGGATAGAGCATTGACCTGGGATGCTGAGGCCCCACATTCAAAACCCTGAGGTCACCAGCTTGAATAAGGAGTCATTGGCTGGGCTGGAGCCCCCAGATCAAGGCACAAATGAGAAGCAATCAAGGAACAACAAAGAACAACTAAAGTGACACAACTACGAGTTAATGCTTCTCAACCCTCTCCCTTCCTGTCTCTCACACACACAAAAAGTACACTCCCAATTAAAACTGGCACTTTAAATAGTTTGCTCCCATTTTATCTGTGACTTCATACACATACAGCTCCTTATAACCAGGTTGATATATGTATCCCAATTTGAGAAGCCTGATAACATGTGAGGGAAACCTTCTTCCAGTGAAACAGAATATGATTCTTATTTAAGCAGACCCCTAAGCTGACATATCAAAGATAGGTCATGACCAAAACACAAGTATAAGGAACACTAAGACAATGAAAGACTGAGGGAGCACCACTATCCTTCCTATCACTTTCTAATTAACAAGGTTAGGAAAACAAACAATAAAAAACCATGAAGTCATGATGGAACCATGGCCATTCATGCTGGGCAAAACATGGATGACTTCTCTTAAGTGGTATCTCAACAATCAAGGTGGAAAGTGCCAATGTATAACAAGAAACAGCTAGCTTTTACATTTAAAATATCGACTCAGTTACGTGGGCTTTTTTAGTTCTTAAGTTTCAAATGCCAAGTCTCCAAACTAGTAACATAAAATATATAACTGACAGCGGTGCACATCAGCAAAATATGGCATTTGCTCCAGATTTAATACAAGTTCTTACAAAACTAAAAGAGGAAAAACTACGTTTATGTGATGCTAATAAAATGTCAACCTCTGTTAATTTAACAATTAAAATTTACATAGGGGAGCAATATTTTTCTTAATCCTCATGCCTTTTTAGGCAAGTAAATCAAAGTTAAAACTCTCATGGAAAGTATTTTACCTTCTGGAAGACATAACTAGGTTTATGACATTCTCTTAAAGTGAAAGTCCTTTGGAAGTTGAAGTTTTAACAAGTAGCTTACTACACAGTAATACCAGGCGCATCTTTATGTAAACTACAAATTAGCTTCTAATCTTATAAAAATTCCATTTTTTGTACTTTCACATCATTTTTAAAGTTTATTTCATTAAGACTTAAACAAGTTATCTTAAAAAAAATCTACAATGTTTAGTTCTGATGTTTTCTCTGCACTTACATTTTAAACTCTAAAACAGCAAACTATTTTATGTGCCTATACACATACACACATGTATTAATGGAATTAATCTGCCAATATCTATTACAATTTATGCAATTCTGTTATGTATGTTTCTCAAAAGAAAAAAAATGCACTTAAATTACGAAGGTTCTTTTATCTTTTCTCTATTATTCCTACTTGCTTTTATAACCAGCTTCCTTATTAAACTGTAATTTTCAATTAAGTGTGTTGCCAGAATGTGTACATCTTAAATGTACCAAACATACTGCTGTATATAAATTTTCTAAATACTAAAAATTATTTTAATAATTTTTCAAAATTTATAAGCATTTATAATGAAAGAAGTTAACTCATAGGGTGCCTTATATAATTATGCTTTTAGTAACAAATATAAATAAGAAATAAATGTATGCGTGTATGTTATAATGAAAATCAAAAGTCAAAAGAACTTTAATAGTCAATCTAACTACTGCTAGATTAACTTGATAAAACCCTATTTATTGGTTGGTTATTTGGTAGCAAGTACACATTCATGGAAAGGCCTGTTTGAATCAGAGAATCTTTACAAAGCTTTTAGAAGCTTAGCAACTCTCAACATTCAGTCATCAAAATAAAGAGTAATTGCGAACTTACTTAACACTTAATCTGTCCAATATGGTGATGTTTTATTTCAATACAAATAGTTTTAGTACTTTTCCTGTACTCTGGTTTTAAGGAAGAGAAAATTTAGGTAAAACAGATTAACAGTGGGTATGTCTAAAAGCAGTGACTTCCAGATAGGTAGGCGAAGAGGGATCTTTAGAGATTCATAACCCAATTACCTATTCTTTCTAGAGACTGTAAGAACCCAAATCAAAGATTTAGTTTGTTTAATGTATAGCAATCTAAATTTTCAACCAGGGAAAAGATAAAGAAGGAATTTCTACTTAAAGTGCAATTAAACAGGATATCCATAACCCACCTTCCTCTAGTTAATTGAGGCTTTTTACAATACTTTAAAGAATCCTCACAATTTACCTAAATTCCAGCCTAGTTGTTTCATCTTTTTATTTTTTTTGAGTGTAAAAACCAGGAAACTTTGCTTGAAAACCACAGAATACACGCTTTCCTAAGAGCTCACAGCAACTTTTCCTATAGGGAAAAATGACTGTTACCACTAAGGACATCTGTAACTTATGTATAATTTGCTAAATCAAAAGAATCTTCAAAACCTCCATCTCAAACATACCCTCAAATAAAAAACTGTCTATAAATGACTAATTTAAAACTCATATAACTTATATATCAAAGACCAAATACAGGTCAAAACTGTATGTTTAACAAATACTAAACAATATTTAAAACTTATAAATAATATCTACTTAAATATCTGATTCTTGTAATTACTGAATAATTGTAAAAGCAAGATAGGTAAGTCTAATGGAATACCTGAACCAACTGTCCCCACTTCACTCACCAAAATGTTACTTGGTAGCAAATGTCCAATGAAAGTCTCCCTTAAGAACCAAGTGGTTAATTGTGTATAAAATAACATACCCATTCATCTTCCCATAAATTTATCTTGGTGAATCTATAGGAAAATACTTGTAACAAAATCCTAAAAGTACCCTTAAGTTATCAACAATAATCACTGCCACTCTTTGGTACCAAGTACCTACATGTTAATGCAAAAGCCTGTTCTGATCAGAGAATCTAAGTTTCTTAGAAGCTTAACAATTCTTGAGATTAGGTCATCAAAATAGCATAATTGAGAACTTAACATATTAATGTACAAGAGTGCAAAAATGCAAATGCTTAAACAGTATTAACAACTTAAAATTTTTCTCTTAAATGAGTCATTTCTCTGTTCAGAGCCCATGACTACAACCAGCTCTAACCAGTTCCTTGAGGAATGTAGCTAGGCTGAAATTTTGGAAGTGTTGGCTTTGGTGGTGACCAAGGAGGAAGAAGTCTTTGGCTTTCCTGTTGCTGCAGTTCCGACCCTCCAAAATGAATATACCCACCGGTGTGAACTGATAATGTGGTCCAAAGAGCAAAGCAGGAACAAGGCCACATCCTCAAAATGGTAGTACAGGGCATAACCACTAGGCCTCACATCAGTTCAGTACAAAAAGTACAACCCTGTGCATCATGGTGCAAAAGCTGGGGCCTAGGTTTCGCATTGTGCATCTCACACCTATGGAAATAAGAGTAAAATCTATAGAAATCAACACACCCTAAGGTGGCTGTCCTAAGACGTGTCAACATTTTTGCAAAGGTGGTTGGCTACTAAGATAATGAATAGCAATTACAATTCCAAAGTTGGAAGAAACCAAAATTTTACAATCAACTGTCCAGCTTCATAATGAACTCAACATGGGCTTGATGTTTACCAACAAGGCTTTGCAAATCGCGACACTCATCTACATGCTTATGAAAATGACTGTCCCACTAACATCTACCATCCCTCAAGAGTAAGATTAACTCTAAAAGAGTTGGAAAGATTTGGGCCATGAAGAAGCAAGGTAATCAGCAATACCCCAACTCACGTAAGCTTTTCCCTTTACCATCTGACCTTGGAAAGACATGTTGACACATTCAAAGTACAAGGTGGAAGAATTCCAGAGAAGAGGGAATCTGGATACCAAGGATGTGCCAGGGCGATCCATCAAGAACAAAAGTAGATTGTTTGAGGGTCAATATTTTTGAAAAGTAAAATGACAGAACTTCTAATATGCAGGGTGCATTCTTTAAAAGACATAAAATCACTGCTCTTGACTCACTTAATCCTTCGCCATGTTGCTGTCAGCTCACCAAGTGCAGTGTGTCTTGCTGGGCCCATTTTCCCATGGTCTGTAGAAGGCGCTGTGACACACATCCTGTTCTAGCTCTGGGGCCCTTCCCCCCTCTGCAGCCTTACCCAGTGCAGGGAATGCGCCCCCTACTGACTCCAACACTCATCGCCTTTAGCCGACTTGGCTGCGGTGCATTTTGGGTGGGGGCTGGTATTTTCTTCATGGCCATAAACCAGAAGCAACAATGCAGATTTATAAAGAAGCTGTATCAGGCACCCCAGGAGATTTTTTTTCCATTTCGAAGGTTCAAGGCACTGGCACGAGATGCATCAGGAATATAGAAATGGGGTGTGTAGGGATGGACAACGTTAAGATGGCAAACAGGAAACAGTTTGGTTCTTTTTTCCCTCCTAAGCCTTTGTCTGAGAAATGGGGTTATGGCAAGAACTATCCAGAGGAATTGGTGGATGCAAGAACATCAAGAAGACTTAGTGTGGGTGTGTGTGTGGCTAAAAAGGACATTAGATACTCGCGCCCGATCTTGAGCAGAAGAGGAAGAGAAGCAATCGCGCCTTTTCCAGCAGATAGGCATCCAGGTTGGGGGCGGGGAAGGGAAGTCGGGCAGGCAGGCAGCCCAGAGGAAAGAAGAGGTGAAAAAAAGGTGCCCTAAGAACTACTCCCCATTCATTGCATTAAAAAAAAACACCTATTTGCAGCTTTAGACTTCCATTCTCTACCATCGTACAGCAAAGTTGGGGCTCCGAATGGTCCTAAGAGCTCGTGCTGAGCAGGCTCTGCGACTGAGTGAGGAGGGTGGCGGTGGAGTCCGTGGTCAGGACAGGAGGGGAGCGGGCCCGGCGGGGAGGAAGGGCTGCACGGGAGAGGCAGACTTTCACTCCGTGCCCCGCGCGCTCCCCGCCCCCCGTCTGCTCCCCCTCCCCAACGAGGGTGGGGAGCCCGGGCAGGAGGCTCGTCCCCGGCTCTGGGGGTGTGCGCGGGGGCTCGCGGAGCGGGGGAGCGGGCGAGGGCCGAGCGCCTGGGCCGGGAGCCGCTCGGTCCGCGCTGGGGGCGGGGTGGAGGAAGCTGCCCCGAGCGGCGGCCGGCCTCCGCGGCTCCCGAGGCGGGGGCCGGGGCCGGGCTGCAGGGGGAAGCGCCTAGCCCCCGGGCGGAGCCGGGCAGCCGGCGGCCCGGGAGCGGGCGAAGGGGCGCGTGCGGCTGGAGGGCCGGCGGGCTACACAACAATGCGCCCCGGCGCCGGCTCGGCGGGAGCCGCGCGGACCGAGGGTCGGGCGCGGGGCCGGACCGGGCCGCGGGGCCGCGCGCGGCTTACCTTGACTCGGCCTCGAGGCGCGCGCGGGGCCGGCGTGCTCCGGGGCCGGGCGGTAGCAGCGACGGGCGGATGGCGGCGGCACGGCGGTGGCCGCGGCGAGGGCGCGCCCGGGGCCTCGTCGCGTTCCGGCTCGGTGGTCTCGGCGGACTCCGGCTCGCGCCGCGGCCGCGGCTGCTGCCGGGGGGCGCGGCGGGCGCAGCAGAGCGGCGGGCGGCGCGAGCGGCTCCCTCCAGTCCCCGCGCGGGCGGCGGCGGCGGCAGCGTCGTCGAGCGGTGCAGACAAAGGAGGGGCGGAGGGAGGAGACGGAGGGTGTGGGAGAGGCCGCTTCACCGGCGCGGGCAGGCGAGCGGCGGCGGCCGCGCTCCTCTCGCTCCTCAGCTGCGGGGACCGAGAGAGGGAGCTGTGCCTGAGGAGACGCCAGAATCCCCCTTAGCGCTGCCCGCGGGAGGGGGAGGGGGGCACAAGATGGCGGCGGCCGAGGGGGGGGCGGGAGTTCAGCTCATGGATCTCGGCGGGCGGCGGAGGGGAGACCGGGCTGGCGGAGGCTGCGGCGGCAACGGGCGGGGGAGGGGGCTGATCCCGCGTCTCCCCTCAGCAGACAATACAAGCGCCTCAGAGCGAGTCCCCGAACCTGCCCTAGCCAAAATGGCGGCTGAGAAAGAGCGGAAGTGACGTAATGCTCATTAGCATAAGAGGACTCATTGTCCAGTTAAGTGGGGGGGGGCGAAGTACCCCTTCCCCACATGTGCCCCAGGGACAACGCTGCTACTCCCTTTTATGTTTGCTCCTAACTTTTTCTGTGGGAGGGTGACACCAGCACCCTCCCACCCTAAGGAAAATTATATAATCCCCACTGAAGGGGAGTTCTCGCGAGAACCGGTATTTGCCATTGACCCACTAGGAGGCGCCGCGGATAATGGCCGCAGTGCGCTTCCAGGGCCCGTGTGCATGGCGGGCGCCTTCCAGTGGTCGCAGCGCCGGCGGCGGAGGCATAAGCAGAAAGCCGCAGTACCTCCTGCACTCAGTCAGGTGGCCGTGCTGGGGATCCCTACGCGGGCCCAGCTGGGCCTGGACTACATCTGGAGGGAGGGGGCGTGTGGGCAGACTGGCGGCTCCACGTGCTGAGAGGCCGCGCTCTCACTGGCTGGGGTAGCAGCGGGAAGGGCAGGCACACCTGGCCGGCTGTGCCTGAGGCCTTCAGCCTTAAATGAGGTGTGAGGGCCTCGTGCTTCACACACCCGCTTCAGATGAGACACAACCATGGATGATGCCTCCTCCCTGGTGGAGTGAGTTATGCAGTGGACAGGGGCTGTTTTACAAAGGCTTAGCTATTGCCCTTGGATTTGACATTCTTCCAAGGCAGTGAGGACTCTTCTCTTTGGCCTGAAGAAAACAAATCGGATTCCTCAAGTTTTGAGTCCACTGGACTGGTGAAGCCTAAGGATGAGAAATGTGTTTCCAATGGACCTCAAGATCTTAAAAACTAAACTTTGATTGTAGTTTCAGGGACAGTCACTCTTAGTGCTCCTACAATCTGATAGCATAAAGAGACCGCACACAGACAGTTTACCTTTGTAAATTTGGGTCAACCCCAACTAACACGTTATCTCTCAACATTTTTGAGCCCAGCTTTAATGGCAGAATGCATCTGAGGGTATATCATTGGCCACACATACTGAAAAGTAGTAAATGTCAATTGTGATGGATTAACCAAGCCTTTTCTTAAAACGTATTCTGTAAATACACTTAGGTTTTGCTGTTACTCTAAATTTCAAGGTAACAGGTTCAAACAATACTTAACATCCCAAAAGAATCTTACCTTAATTGAGAACAGTACAAATTGCGGTTACATGCAGCTAAATGTAACCTTCAGTTAGAAGATTTTAACAAGGTGTTTCATCCAACAGAATTTCATTAATTTCTGAAATTGTGATAAAATACATCCTTTAAAGGCCAAATCAGTATTTTAGAGGAATACCATAGCTAGAAAAAGCAAAAGAAAAAGGGGGTGGGAGGTGCAAATCATTCAGTTTCAAGACAAAGATGACTCAATTACATGTTGCAAAAGACAGGCAAAAGCTAATATGAAATAAGCAAAATAATTTTATCTTAAGTTTAGCTTTCCTTAGATATACTTAGACTTCACACAGTGATAATACAAAGGGAGAACATCTGGATTTCATCCTTGGCCTCATTTACAAAGTAAAGAGGGATGCTGGATTCATATGTAAATGATTTTAGTGTTTAAGTCACTGTGTCTATTACAAAAATGCATCTAAATAGTCCAGATTCTTTTCTAAATAACTTCCAAATGATGAAAGTCTTCACTCACAATATTTTCTCTACCGTCAACTCCAATAGTGGTACTGTTGTAATGACTGAATAAGAACTGAAAAGATTAAAATGCAAAAGGTCTCTACTCTAGAGGAGGTCTGAGAAGGCAAAACTTCTAGTGGGTTCTCTGAGGTAGTTACTTCATCTCTGCTTCTGAAAATGAAAACTGAATTTTGGGTTTAGATAAAAAGGAATAGAATCTAAGCACTGTTTAAAAAGGTTATTATATTTCTATTGTGTTAGCTTAAAACTAATTTTACATCAAACAGTGATGAATTTTCTAGTTGTTAATGAGAGAAGTCACCTCCCTGATAGGCCATTGCACAGCTCTGTGTAAAAGGGAAATACAATAGTAGAGGCCCTTATTGTAATGAGTCCTATGGATTCAACTACGGGAAGACAATAGTCAAAATGACATCAAAGGTTTAATACTCTAGTAGTATTCATTTCTGGTAGGATCTGTTAGAAATAGAAATGGAAAAATCAGTTTAAATTTCTTGACTTGTGCTGTCAAAAGAAATGTAATTAGGAATACTGTTCACTAAATGTTTATTAAATATCTTAGAAACCTCTTCCTTTTATTTGCAAAGGAAAGTCAACTTGATCTTAAGCTTGTATGCTCACAGTATGTCTTACCCAAAATTTTAAGATACTGCATGATCCAAAAGCTATGTTATAATTAGAAATTGACTGTTTTGAAACTACTTGAAAAATTTGCTCTGCCTTGACTGAACAACTTAACCTGCATTTTAACTATCAGAACACCTTCCTGAACAGAGAGAAAAGCTATGGGAAAGGAATTTTTGTTTTATTAGTAAAGATGTATGCTTTGTTGAGGGTCCTGAAAGTATATGAAAAATAATTTGAGAAAAAAAATCTTTATATAGTTTGTAAGATGTTTAAAAACTATAGCAGCTAAATTTATGCTTTATGCCATCAATCTTTTTCTTTACTGATAGAAGCTATTGCTAGTAAGAGAAAAAAGCAGCTATGCTATCACTGTTGTCAAGTTGTTTCCAATTCAAATATATATTTTAAATAGACTTTCTTTGACAGATAAATTGCTTCATCAATTCAACAACTGCAAAAAACCAAACTCTAAAATTGTGTTCTAAATGTATTGTTTTATCTGATTTCAGAAATTGGAGATACATTTTCAAAGAAAGAGCAAAGGTGTGTGTTTTTCAATTCAAACAGTTAACAGTCATACATATTTCATGAATTAGCATTCCTCTTCCAACATCTATTAGGTACAAAAAACTATGAAACCAGTTTTTATAGAGAATATTTCAAAATCTTTCCCATGTAAGGAATTCTGCATTCGCATACTCGAATAAAAGCAGCAATATTTTATGCAAATAAACCCAATATGCCTTTATTCATAGGTCTTAATACAGCAAAATGTTAAAAGAAAATTGAGAACACTGCTCATTTTTCTAATTTAATTTGACATATAAAATTTTCTTCAGAAAAAAGGATTTGCATGAAATTTACCTTACCTATGATTTATGCTCTAATAGTACATTTTATAAAAATCAGCAACCAGGCTTCCTTTATGTTTAAGTTGAAATGAACATGATAAATATAAATGAAATATTTTCTTTTATGTAGTAGCAAAAAGTGTCAATAATCCTTTCAAGAAAGAGACTATTTCATTTCCTCCCAATTTGGATTCACCATAAACACGATCCACAAATGATATTGGAACCTAGTTAAAAAAATATACGTTAAGTCAGATTTCAAAAATATCAGAAAGGAAATGTAGCAGGCATACAAAAATTACTAATACAGCAGAAACAAGAGTAGTTTTGTGATAGCAATTCATTTAAATGGAAGCAATTCCTTCTATTCTTACAGCAACTGTGTTAACCTCCAGGTCTTTACAATTAAACAGGCACTGTATTATCTAAAAGTAAGCTATATATAGACTGACCTGGAACGCTGAGGTTGCCCGTTTGAAACCCCAGGCTTGCCTGGTCAAGACACGTGCAAAAAGCAACTATGAGTTGATGCTTCCCACTCCTCTCCCCACATCTTTTTTTCTGTCTCTCTCTCCTCTCTCTAAAATCAATAAATAAAATCTTAAAAATAAAAAAATAAAAATAAAAAAGTAAGCTATATAAACCAAATTGCCAACTCTTTGGAAAAGCATTAACATCCTGCATATTAAGTTTGTTTGCTCAAGTTTCAGACTGCATTTCAAGGAAAAGTCATACTGCAAAACTAAAATGGCCTTTCACTTAATCTTTTCATTAGTCCAATTTAACTCAGTGTACGAGAGATGGCATATTAGTTGCTATTTCTTGCTCTGAATAAGAGTCTTTGTGTTAAACAAGGAGTCTTCCCTAAGAGTACACTAGCTAGCTGCAAGTATTACATAATTCTTGTGCTGTTCATTTACTCCTAGAAAATGGGCAATGGGATTCATCCTTCATTCTAAAGTTGGGTGGGTATGGGCTATAACAAGAGGAAAAGCAACAAATAGACTCATCCCAGAATGCTTTGTGGTCAGGAGAAAGGGCAAAGATGGAGAAGATAACAGAAACTTTTAATTATTTAAAAAGGAATGCTGCCTTCTGTTAATGTTTTAAATCTTGGTAGGTCAAAGTATTAACGTGAAAGGGATATAAATTTTCACCTGTTAGTGATGGGCATTCTAATACTAAGCAGCTGGAAGCCTGTCACATTTAATTTGTATTTATGAAAATTCAACTTTTTATCATAAAAAGTCTAAAACTTATTATTTCTTTATGAGAAGTACAATATACTATTTACCATCAGTTGCGTACCTCGCCAATAGTATAATTCAGTTGTCTTGCCCGGATAATCATTTCCATCTGGAAGACATAGCCTTTAGAAACACATTTTTCTATTAATTTCTGGAGAACTTCTTTCCGGTATAACCTGTATAAATTAAAATATATATAAACACCTGGGTAAATACACTTGCCAACATGTATCCTGACCTTTCAAAAAGTTCACTGGTATTTCTAACACCTAAAATTTTCACTAGCTATTTGTACTCACAGTTGATATTATGATACATTTGTCCTGAACCAGAAAGTCATGAAATATTTTGTAAATAATTTAGAAAATGAATTTTTAGTGTCTTTTAGAGAATTATTTTCCTACTATACTAGAAATTATAAACATATTTTAAAGTGAATTATTCAAAGCAGAACTGCTTATTTTTACTCTTTAAATGTTCTTAAAATTTATCTTTAAAGTTGGAAGAGTAGAAACTGTTCCAAATATTGGACCAATAGAGTTGGTAGACGATGAATCAACAATATAAGCTAGATGCCAAGAGAGAACCTCGTTATTAACACGTTTCCTTATAGATGTTTATGAAGAGCTTCTATTTCTGGAGATCCACTAAATTCCCTAGAATACACTAGTCTCTCCAGGATGAGCTTTGGTTTAGTTAGGTTAAGACAGGAACTAGGCCTGCCCCTCGACATATAACTCGGTTAAGAGTGTCGGCTGTGCCCGACCAGGCGGTGGCACAGTGGATAGAGCATCGGACTGGGATGCAGAGGACCCAGGTTGGAGACCCCGAGGTCGCCAGCTTGAGCACGGGCTCATCTGGTTTGAGCAAAAGCCCACCAGCTTGAATGCAAGGTCGCTGGCTCCAGCAAGGGGTTATTCGGTCTGCTGAAGGCCCGCGGTCAAGGCACATATGAGAAAGCAATCAATGAACAACTAAGGTGTTGCAACGTGCAATGAAAAACTAATGATTGATGCTTCTCATCTCTCTCTGTTCCTGTCTGTCTGTCCCTGTCTATCCCTCTCTCTGACTCACTCTCTGTCTCTGTAAAAAAAAAAAAAAAAAGTGTTGGCTGTGTATAAAAGTTGCTGGTTTGATTCCTGGTCAGGGCACATACCAGAACAGCTCATTGTTCCTGATTTTTTCTATCTCTCTTTCTCCTTCCTCTTTCTCTCAAATCAATAAATCTGGTGTGAATTGCAAAAAAAAAAAAAAAGGAACTAGGGTCTGACCACGCAGTGGCACACTGGATAGAGCTTGGCCTGAGACACAGAGGACCCAGGTTCAAAACCCCGAGGTCCTAGGCTTGAGCACGGGCTCACCAGCTTGAGCATGGGGCCGCTGGCTTGAGTGTGGGATCATAGACAAGACCCCATGGTCGCTGGCTTGAGCAAGGAGTCACTGCTCAGCTGTAGACCCCCCCCCCCCCCATCAAGGCACATATGAGAAAGCAATCAGTGAACACCTAAGGTGTTGCAACAAGGAATTGATGCTTCTCATCTCTCTCCCTTCCTATCTGTCTGCCCCCCCTCTCCCTTCCTCCCTCCCTTGCATGTGCGTGCTAAAAAAATAAATGACAGGAACTAGACATCACAAGGTTGACATTCCTGGTGGGACACAGCTATCACCAACTGATGTCAGTTAGATACTTATAGTGGGCAAATGAATGTACAGTTTAACTTTAGATGGACTATAAGCCAAACACAGAGCTCAACAGATTTACAAAGTAAGACAGGAATTGGAAAGTCCTGTGAGCAAACCCACTGGCCTTAAGGAGATCCCTATTTTCAGTCACTGACGTGAATAAATATCCCCCTCCTCCCCCAAAAAAGTTTCAGTGAGTAGGAAGGCAGCAATTTCTCTCTCTTTGGAGCAAGTTAGAACAGGCAGCTTGGTGTAACTTTGTTCTCTTCCCAGTTAAAGGCCACCCGGATTTACGACGCCCAAGGGCTTTACCTGGAACCCACATTCGTCTCTCAGGCTTCCTATAAGGCGGCCCTATCTTTTGGTTTTTCAAGCTTTTAAGTGGATATCAGGTGACAGCACAGTCCTTAGAGAAACCTGAGAAGGACCAGTGTGTGTACTCTTTTATCCTCACAGGTTCCAAAAGAACTCAAAAGGATAAATTTGGAATAAATCTTAAGTGAGGGGAATCTGATGGCAGCTAATACAGTTGTATTCAGGAATAAATATTTACTAAGCAACCTACTGTGTTAAAGGCACCTTTAATGTTTTGGGTTTTAGCAGTAGAAACTAAAAAGGTATGTCAAATACAATAGGGGAAGAGAACTGGGATAACGGGAAGGACTGATTATGGTGGGATGTTTAAGCAGAACCTTTAAAACTGGATTTTGGGCCCTGGCCGGTTGGCTCAGTGGTAGAGCGTCGGCCTGGCGTGCAGAGGTCCCAGGTTCGATTCCCGGCCAGGGCACACAGGAGAAGCGCCCATCTGCTTCTCCACCCCCCCCCTCTCCTTCCTCTCTGTCTCTCTCTTCCCCTCCCCGCAGCCGAGGCTCCATTGGAGCAAAGATGGCCCGGGCGCTGGGGATGGCTCCTTGGCCACTGCCCCAGGTGCTAGAGTGGCTCTGGTCGTAACAGAGCGACGCCCGGAGGGGCAGAGCGTCAACCCCTGGTGGGCAGAGCGTCGCCCCCTGGTGGGCATGCCGGGTGGATCCCGGTCGGGCGCATGCGAGAGTCTGTCTGTTTCTCCCTGTTTCCAGCTTCAGAAAAATACAAAAAAACCCCAAAAAACAACAACAAAAAAACCCCCCTGGATTTTGGCTATGAATGCTGTCCCTTTACGGGTAATTTTATTCCTCATAAGAGTTACTTTGTAAGATATTTGTTTCTCTTTATTGCCATCCCTTCTCCCCCACCACAATATCTTTAAAGCTAATGATGTATTATTGCATACATAAAGCCATGAGCCAATAAATAGGATAATTAGGGTCCAAGTGGTCTTTGCTATTAAATGGCTTTACATCAGACTGCAGTCTTTTTGGGTTTCCTTTTATTTTATAAAAGGCACATGCCTCCTAAAGACTAGGGATCTAATGACAGTGAATGGCCTTTATTTAATGAGAAGTTGAACTTTAATAAGGCTGTATTTAATAAACCACCACTCTTAAGAAGAGACAATTAGTTTTAACTATTTACAAGTAGTGGAATCAACAGGCTCACTTTTGTGTGTATGTGTGTGGCTGCTCTGATATTTGCACAGAATACTCCCAATCACTGCTCTCTCTAAAAGACATCCAGAACTCCAGGCCATCCTTCTCTGTCCCTACATAGTTCGGTGGCAATGAAGCACCACCACCCAGTACTCTGCTGTGTTTTTCTCCATTCCTGAGTCCCCATGTGATGCTGCACCTAATTCTTTATAAGAATAAGTCTCATGTCATTAGAATGTGTAAACTCCATGACAGGGACTTTGACTCTTGTCCAATGCTTGACAAGCAATATTTGCTGGATTTAAAATCACCTTTTAGCTTTTCTGAAAGCACCTACAGAGCTTGCAATAGAGGAACTAGACCTATAACTGAAGTCTCTATCTCCACAGCCCATGGAGCCACCCTGGGTCTTCATTCTAAGTTGTCATACCTATGGCCTGTAAAGTCCACACTGGACATTCCATCTGCACAGATATTTTGCAAGTGCTACTACTCTTTGCATTGTTGCTACACAGCAATCAGTGATATTAATCAGACAATACATTGTTCCTTTGCCTTGAAGTGTAACACAAAAGGGATACATTTATAGGCCAATCTGTTTTTTTGGGGGGTTTTTTTTGTATTTTTTCTGAAGTTGGAAAAGGGGAGGCAGTCAGACAGACTCCCGCATGCGCCCGACCGGGATCCACCTGGCACACCCACCAGGGGGCGATGCTCTGCCCATCAGGGGCATCGCTCTGTTGAAACCAGAGCCATTCTAGCACCTGAGGCAGAGGCCATAGAGCCATCCCCAGCGCCCGGGCCAACTTTGCTCCAATGGAGCCCTGGCTGCGGGTAGCAAAGAGAGAGACAGAGAGGAAGGAGAGGGGGTGGAGTGGAGAAGCAGATGGGTGCTTCTCCTGTGTGCCCTGGACAGGAATCAAACCCAGGACTCCTGCATGCCAGGCTGATGCTCTACTACTGAGACAACCAGCCAGGGCCCGATCTGTCTTTTATATACCAAACTCTGCTTTCATTTATATTTTATTTTGATTTCATCTAGGCTTAATTTTCATTATTTGACCTCTAATTTGTGATGGCTCCTCTTCACTTTTCTGGGATGGGGGTTGGGATGGGGCAGTTGCCTTTGGCTCATAAGTATATTTATTTTACCAAATAAGGTCATTAAAAAAAGATTTCTTTCACTTTTGATCGCTTCAGTCTCGCTATCTCTGAACTGCTATTCAAAAGACTTGCAGTTAATACTATTGTTGAAGGTACTAGTTACCTTCAACAGCCAGCTCCTAATTTGTGTGTGTGAATTCTAATGAAGGATCAAAAATCAACATTTAATGAGAAAAGTTAAGTATCAAGTAATATAAATTATTAACTAATAAATAGGGTTTGGGCTTTAAAGAAAATAAACAGGCATTTTATAGTTTCAGAGATTTAAAAAAATCTGGCAAGCTTTAATCATTTGGCATGGTCAAATAAAACAGTTCATCTACTGTAGCAAGTCTCAAATTAAACCCATACACACCAACAACCCCCGAGAATAAACAAAAATAAAAAACCCCAGGGACCTAGCAGGTGGCTTTGCACCAATTAAATAAGAGGGTTTTTTTAAATAAAAAACATATGGAGAACAAGGTAACCAAAAGGCTCTACCATAAATATTAAAGATTTTAAACTATTCTGTGGGCAATGCTATAAATATTCATATAAACTGCAGAAAATTCCTGGAAGAGGTGCTGTTCTTTGGAGCACATTACCAGTGACAGCAATGTTCAGAGGCCCCTGAGGGCCCCCCTAAGGGCTGAACGATAACACTAATGCTAACAAGTACACTAACCTGCGCCCTGCCTTCCATGCTCTTTAGAAAGCACAGGATTGTTCTTAGGATGCTTAGGATTCATGAGCAGCTTCTAAGGAACTCCAGCCTGCCTCTTTTTAGTAATCCAGGACAAAAACAGAATAGAAACGAAGAGCATTTCTTTAAAATAAGCCATTGTAGCCTGACCAGGCGGTGGTACAGTGGATAGAGCGTTGGACTGGGATGCCAAGGACCCAAGTTCGAGAACCCAAGGTTGCCGGCTGGAGCGTAGGCTCATCTGGCTTGAGCAAAAATAAAAATAAAAAATGCTCACCAGCTTGGACCCAACCAAGGTCACTGGCTCAAGCAGGGGGGTTACTCGGTCTGCTGAAGGCCCACGGTCAAGGCACATATGGGAAAGCAATCAATGAACAACTAAGGTGTCGCAACGAAAAACTGATGATTGATGCTTCTCATCTCTCTCCGTTCCTGTCTGTCTGTCCCTATCTATCCCTCTCTCTGACTCTCTCTCTCTGTCCCTGTAAAGAAAAAAAAAAAAAGCCAATGCAAAGCAAAAAACTTAGGCAATCAGTTATAAATAGTAGAAATGTAAAATTACAGGTTTTCACTATACCTGAAACTTCCTGTTAAATCAGATGCTCCTGGTCTCAGCAAAATCTGAGTTATAAAATTGGCCCCACGGCTGTCAAATAAAACAATCAGATTTTCTTTATAAAAATGTTAGACAAGAGAAACACATCCAAGAGCAGAGTACTAAAAATGCACTAATTCATAAATAAATGCAGCACTATTCACAAAAATATTCATTTTATACAACAAAGAAATTTCTAGTCAGTGAAAGGAGATGGGATGTTTCTCATTTTTCAGAAAATAGAGATTTTTATTCTTTGAATGTGACATTTAGAGGAAACCTATAAAGTAATCATTCTTTCAAACTTTATATATGAGTAAAGATTTTTAACTCAACTTGTGTATTTTCCAACAGCCATTACTAGAATTCCAAATATCTGTCAGCCAGCAACAAGAGATCAGGGACCTGGAGTTTCCCTTTCAGGTTCTAATAAGCACAAAAGAGTAGTGATTTCAACTAGGTAATAGGTCAGAGAGAGAAAGGGAGGGAGAGAGAGGGCATAGATAAGAGAGATGGAGAGGAAGAGAGAGGGAAGGAGAGAGAGAGGGAGAAAGAGATGAAGGGAGAAAGAGATAAAGGGAGAAGAGAGAGGAGAGAGGGAGAGAGATGGAGGAGGGAGAGAGATGGAGGGAGGGAGAGAGAGATGGAGAGAGGGAGAGAGATGAAGAGAGGGAAAGATGGAGGGAGAGAGAGAGAGATGGAGGAGGGAGAGAGATGGAGGGAGGGAGAAGCATCAATCTCATTGTTCCACTTAGTGGTTCTACAGTGTGTCTGTAAAGTCATGGTGCACTTTTGACCAGTCATAGGAAAGCAACAAAAGATGATAGAAATGTGAAATCTGCACCAAATAAAAAAGAAAACTCTCCCAGTTTCATATCTATTCAGTGCAGTTCGATGAGGGCTCACGCAGAGATTTTTTAGGGCTCCTTAGGTAGCTATCCTGTATAACCTCTACAGACTCGTCACTGACTGATGGCCTACCAGAACGGGGTTTCTCCACCAAACTGCCGGTTTCCTTCGACTGCTTATCCCACCGAGTAATGTTATTCCTATGTGATGGCGCTTTGTTATAAACGTGCCGATATTCACGTTGCACTTTGGTCATGGATTCGAATTTAGCGAGCCACAGAACACACTGAACTTTCCTCTGTACTGTCCACATCTCGACTGGCATGGCCGTGGGCTGCTCCGCTGTATACACAGTGTTACCTCATCATCTGCGCATGCGCACATGCTGCTACATCATCCTACAGAAACTGGGAGGGTTTTCCTTTTATTTGGTGCAGATTTCACATTTTGTCTTTTGTTGCTTTCCTATGACCAGTCAAAAGTGCACCATGACTTTACGGACACACTGTATTTAGTTGTGTACTCATTATTTAGTTATGTGACCTCTGACACACTGAGTCAATGCTTGATCCACTGAACCACCCACCCAGGGCCTATCAGGTAATGTATTTTTAAACTGGGGTCTTTTAATTAAAATGTGGCAAGAGTCAGACAGACATGGGTTCAAATTCTGCTTCTGAACCATATAAATGAGACCTTGTGTAAGTGATAACGATCTTTCTTGGGAGTTTATACTTTAAGTCAGCTCAGATATTAACAACTAATGACAGACACAACTACATGATCCAACTAGAAGTTGTAAACTGTCTCTGATTGGGACTCCCTAATTTTAAATAACAGCTGTAATGAGAAATGAAGAGAGGCCTGAGAGACCACTGTTGGTCTCTACCTTGGTTGCAGTATAGAATCATCTAGGGCCCTGGCCATTTGGCTCAGTGGTAGAGCACCGGCCAGGCGTGTGAATGTCCCGGGTTTAATTCCCAGTCAGGGCACAAAGGAGAAGCACCCATCTGCTTCTCCACCCCTTCCCTTCTCTCTCTCTCTTCCCCTTCCTGCAGCCATGGCTCAACTGGAACAAGTTGGCTGCGGACACTGAGGATGGCTCCATGGCCTCTGCCTCAGGCGCTAGGAAGAGCTTGGTTGTTGAGCAAAAGAGCAATGCCCCAGATGGGCAGAGCATCGCCCCCTAGTGGGCATGCCAGGTGGATCTTGGTCCGGGCTCATGTGGGAGTCTGTCTCTTCCTCCCCTCCTCTCACTGAATAAAAAAAGGAAAAAAAAAAATCAGCTGGGAAGCCTGTGGAAAATACTGATGTTTTGGCCCCACCTCTGGAGATCCATTCAAACTCTGCATTGTGTGTGTGCACGAGAAAGGGAGGATGAAAAGGGAACAACTGTGTATAATTTTCTCTATATATGATTCTAACATTCAGTGGGACTGAAAATCACTGCTTTATCCAATCCCTTCATTTCTTTGTAGACTGAGGCACTTCCATGTTTTAAATGACTTACTAATGCTCACAGTTAAGAGGCAAAACTGAGACTAAAAGAATCTTTAACAAGAATGAAGTGGGTGACAAAAAATACTAATGGCCCAAGTTTCTGCAGGTCTTCCATTCTATTTTTCCACCCCTGTGTTATGGGCTTGCTTTGACCGGGAAATAATGCTGTTAGCCCCAGAACCTAGGGCTCTGGAAGCCTGGTGGCTGCAGTCCAGGTCCTACTGGCTGCTGCCCTTAGAATGTCATGTAAAGAAGCCCATCTGGCCTTCCAGTAGGGGAGGGGCCACATGCAGAACTGAGATGCCCCAGCCAACAACCAGCACCAACTACTGGATGAATGACTGAGGCCATCTCGGACCTTTGAGTAAAGCTGACTCTGCAAGCATGAGCCCAAATGAAGGCAGCAGAGGAGCCGTCAGCCAACACACAGAACCAGGAGAAACTGTTAGTTGTTTGAATTCACTAAGCTTTGGAGTGGTTTGTTATACAGAAACAGAAGACTGAAATTGGGTTTATTTCCATTTTATGATGACTAAAGTAAAGTTCAGAATAGGTAAAACATGCAAGGTGACACAGGTAATTAAATGACAGAACCAGGGTGGGTGAGTTTTGTTTTTTGAGAGAGTGAGAGGAAGGGAGAGAGAGAGGGAAGAGATGAGAAGAATCAACTCACAGTTGAGTCACTCTAGTTCACTGATTGCTTCTCATACATGCCTTGATTGGAGGCATGCCTCAAGCTGAGCCAGCAACCTTGGGATCACACTGATGATCTGTGCTCAAGCCAGCAACCTCGGGGCCTCGAACCTGGGACTTCCATGTCCCAGGTTGACACTCTATCCACTGCGCCACCACAGGTCAGGCACAATTAGGGTTTTTTATTTATTTATTTATTTTTATTTTTTATTTTTTAAGATTTTATTTATTCATTATAGAGAGGGGGGAGAGAGAGAGAGAGAGAGAGAGAAGGGGGAGGAGCAAGAAGCATCAACTCCTATATGTGCCTTGACCAGGCAAGCCCAGGGTTTTGAACCGGCAACCTCAGCGTTTCCAGGTTGACGCTTTATCCACTGCGCCACCACCGGTCAGGCACAATTAGGGTTTTAACCCAGGTCTGACTCCAGAGCCTCACTATCTTATGCTACTTAGAAAGCTGCAATCTTATTAAGTGTCTTATTTACTTAAAATGATAAGAAATATATATGTAAAAACAACCTATACAGCCTGACCAGGCGGTGGCACAGTGGATAGAGCGTTGGACTGGGATGCGGAGGACCCAGGTTTGAGACCTCGAGGTCGCCAACTTGAGTGCGGGCTCATTTGGTTTGAGTAAAGCTCACCAGCTTGGACTCAAGGTCGCTGGCTCAAGCAAGGGGTTACTCAGTCTGCTGAAGGCCCATGATCAAGGCATATATGAGAAAGCAATCAACGAACAACTAAGGTGTCGCAACGAAGAATTGATGATTGATGCTTCTCATCTCTCTCTCCGTTCCTGTCTGTCCCTCTGACTCTCTGTCCCTATAAAAAACAAACAAACAAACAAACAAACAAAAACAACCTATACAGTCCCAAAATACAGATGAACAGTTCACTTAAAATCAAAGCTGAAGGGCCTGTAGAATAAATTTGGCTGAATCACACCATTTCCACCAAAGGTTCAAAGGTTTATGCTGATTTTTCCTTAGTGAAAAATATCCAAAATAAAATACCCTAATCATAGGAAAATTTGTAGGTAAAAAGCTATCAGGAAATATATATTGCAAATTATACTCTGATCACACAAATCTCAAGGCAGCATGGGGGGAACTGAACCTAAAACCTGTTATAAACATATCTGTAGTAGTTACATAAAAAAGAGAAATCATAGCACATGTATATACCTGATTAATTTTCTTTTCAAATCCCAGCCATAAACACCTCCATTTCCTTTGTACCGCGTTCCAGAGACAATGTCAAAATTACCTTCCTTTTGTTTCCTGTAGAACAAATAAATTTGCTGTCCATTAGAGAAAGCTATTGAGCTTTCAATGGTTATTTTCAAGAGCTACACAAACAGAACTTAAGACATGCACTTAGAAAGAAACCATGCCAAGAAAGATGAACTACTCTACTGAAAGATCTTTCAAAGTAAGGTTTTCAAACCTGATTCTTCTTTTTCCCCTTAAATAACATTTAAAATAGTACATTTGTTGCCCTGGCCAGTTGGCTCAGCGGTAGAGCGTCGGCCTAGCGTGCAGAGGACCCGGGTTCGATTCCGGCCAGGGCACACAGGAGAAGCGCCCATTTGCTTCTCCACCCCTCCGCCGCGCTTTCCTCTCTGTCTCTCTCTTCCCCTTCCGCAGCCAAGGCTCCATTGGAGCAAAGATGGCCCGGGCGCTGGGGATGGCTCTGTGGCCTCTGCCCCAGGCGCTAGAGTGGCTCTGGTCGCAACATGGCGACGCCCAGGATGGGCAGAGCATCGCCCCCTGGTGGGCAGAGCGTCGCCCCTGGTGGGCGTGCCGGGTGGATCCCGGTCGGGCGCATGCGGAAGTCTGTCTGACTGTCTCTCCCTGTTTCCAGCTTCAGAAAAATGAAAAAAAAAAAAAAAAATCAACCAAATAAAATAGTACATTTGTTGACCGCACCACGTGAAACCATTCTAAAATGTCTTAATAACATTAAATTAAAAAAATAAACAAACACCCACCCTGGCCGGTTAACTCTGTGAAGAGTGTCGGCTGTGCATCAAAGTTGCTGTGTCGATTCCCAGTCAGGGCACACACAGCAACAGCTCATTGTTTCCGACTCTCTTTCTCTCGGTTCCCCTTCCTCTCTCTCACTAAAATCAATAAATCTGGTGTGGATGAATCAACATTAAAAATAAATAAACAGCCTGACCAGGCGGTGCCGCAGTGGATAGAGCATCGGACTGGGATGCGGAGGACCAGGTTCGAGACCCCGAGGTCGCCAGCTTGAGTGCGGGCTCATCTGGTTTGAGCAAAGCTCCCCAGCTTGGACCCAAGGTCGCTGGCTCGAGCAAGGGGTTACTTGGTCTGCTGAAGGCCCGTGGTCAAGGCACATATGAGAAAGCAATCAATGAACAACTAAGGTGTCGCCACGGAAAAACTGATGATTGATGCTTCTCATCTCTCTCCGCTCCTGTCTATTCCTATCTATCCCTCTCTCTGACTCTCTCTCTCTGTAAAATAAATAAATAAATAAATAAACAAACAAACAAGCAAACAAGCAAAATTAAAGTTTCCCAATCCCTCTGCATTCGGTGTGTGGCTCCCTGAACTAAACAATGCTAAAACAGCCTGGTAACCTTCTAGACCTTTCTTCTTGTTTACAGAACGATTCCTCAAAGATGCCCACACCTCTATGGTTTTCGATTACTTTTACAAAACTGGAATTCAAAACACATTTTGCAACTTGCTTTTTGTCAGTTAACAATACATACGTATAATGGAATCATGGCTATCCCTACAGGTCAACAGAGAGCTTCCTCATTCTTTTTAACAGTTGCAAAAATATTCCACAGAATACTGAGCCCATATACTCCTATGGTTGTTTCCATGTTGGGTCCCTTCCAAGAACACTATCACAATGAACAGTGCTGCAACATTCTTATAAATATGTATTTATATATATTTATCTATCCAAAGTAGATAATGGAATTGCTAAAATAATTCTAACAGATTTCAACAGAAATTACTTTCCAAAAAAGCTGAAACAACTTACTTCCTCCAGCAATATTTGAGTGTGCTCGTTTTCTACAATCTAATTGATGCTGGGTGTATTGCTGGATAAGGTTTTAATTTTGATACACTAATGGGTAATAAAATCATAACACATGATTATTTTTAATTTACATCTCCCTGATTACATCCTAGGGTGCTATCTTCTCTCAGGTTTATTAGCCATATCTTCTACATGTGGCCTGTTTGTATCTTTCCCATTTTCTATTCCAATGGTTCTATTTCCTTATCAGGTCAAAGGGGCTTTGTGTATTGGAGATACACGCAGAGACCGTATCTCTCCCTTTCAAGTACTAACCAGGCCCAACCCTGCCTAGCTTCCAAGATCAGACGAGATCGGGCGCGTTCAGGGTGGTATGGCCGTAGACGAGACCGTATCTCTAAGGCGACTTTATGCAGACATCAAAGGATGAGAAAGTGTTGGCCACCAAGGAGCAGGCAAAGAGCACTAAGGCAAAGGGAGCACAGTGCTGTGTGAGCACAAATGGAAGCAGTATGTCTGCAGCAAAAAAGGCAAGTTCACAAAGGGAGGCAGGTGCCAGATCACAGCAGTTTGAGGGGTAAAAAAAGCAGTGTGGATTTTTTCCCATGTGTTAATGGCAACTCCCTGAACTCTACTAAATAGGGGAGTGACATAATCTGACTTTGTTGTTATATATGATATATTTAGCTTATATGCAGAACAGCTCTCAAATTCTTATTCTGAGAGGTTTTGTGGTTTCTTGATGTTCTAAGAATATAATTATATCACTTGCAAATAATTATAGTTATTGTATCTTTTACCAAGATTTATACTAAATTTTTGTTTTAAAACATTACTTAAAATCTCCACGTTTAATGGTAGCTGCTATGCCTATCTTGATGAATTTATTAAAAATGATTCCACATTTCACCATTTGGTAAAATGTTTGTATTGGGACTGGGTTATCTTTATCATGTTAAAGTGGTTTCTTCTCTTTTTACTTTAAAATTTTTATGGGAAATAGCTAGTGAATTTAGTCAAGTACCTTTCAGCATCTATAGACTTAATCACGCTTTCTTTGTTAATATGATAAATTATGTTGACAAATTCCTGAGGATGAACCACTCTGGCATTCCTGGATAAACTCTGTTTCTTCATGGGGTTTCACCCTTATGATGCAGGGTTTAATTCCACTTAACAGGAAGTCGCCTCCTATCTTTTTCTACAGTCTGGTATAATCTAGGTAACAAAGGAATTATCTGTTGATCAGTCCCTCAAGGACTCCTAAAACACATCATTTTGTCACATATCTATATACTGAGTCTCAAGTCTAGATGTTGGTTTTATTTTTGATAGCAAACAAGATAGCATGTTTGTTTTTGATTGATGAAGAATGAAAAATGATAGTAAGTCCAAAATCAATATAAGACAAATGATTTGAATAGTATTATTTTTTCCAAATATTGGAATTACCTACCTAATGAATTCAGGAATAAATTTTGGCTGAAATTTAGAAAGAATAAACAGTAAGTCAGTAAAATAGGCTAAGACAATCATAAATAACTAGTAAAGAAATATGCCACTTACATGGTGTGAGAGATCAGCATCCATAATAATTATGTAGTTTCCTGTGGCATGTTTCATTCCATGAATATATGCAGTTCCTAAAAATGAAAATATGTATTTATCTCCATTAAAGAAATCACTGAAAATGCTTACACATACATTTGAACAAAGAAATCATTAAGCACTGAAAAATGCACATTAGTCCTCCAATGATGAACCTGAATTATAAGTATTATTTGGTCTGAAAACATCTCTCAATTCCATTCTTTGCCTCCAACTTCACCTTAGTCCCAGGCACCATCTCCTGATGATCCCTCCCTACCAAGTTTCCCTGCTTCTGCTCTTCCCATCTCTCTCTGCCCATTTCTATAAAAGGTACCCTGTTCAGTGCCTATACATGGTAGGAGGCCTGGTACACTAGAGCCCTGCTCAGGGATTTGAAGCTAAAAGCACAGCTAGCAATCACTTAGCATCTTCACGCCTAAAATGCTCAGAGACTTGGCAGGTAAGGTTTAACTGGTCAGGAGCAGGGTTTGGGGATTTTTGCATTCTCTGGCCCCAAACCATCATAGTGTCTTATCAGCAAGGCACTCTTCTAACTTCTCTTCGTTAAGTGGTTGTTGCAGCTTCTTGGGTATACCACTGACTAGTCAGTAATTGTCGCTTACTTTCATGGTGGTGTCCACATTATTTCAATCCCAAACAATTTTCTGGATTCAGATATGCAGAATAGTTGATGATGGCAGTTAACTAATAGTCTTCAGGATAATAAATATTCAATTCTCAGGACTGTGCTACCCTCACGCTCCCCTGGTTTTTCAGTAAAACCATACCAATTCTCAACATAAGCAACAGTGACTAATCACAGAAATGAAGGCATCTAGATCTTCATCTCAGAATGAGCTCATCTGAGTTACTTCAACCATGTTTAAAAACTGGGGAAGCTTTCTTTCTTAAAAATAAAGAATATCGCCTGACCAGGTGGTGGCGCAGTGGATAGAGCGTCGGACTGGGATGTGGAAGGATCCAGGTTCGAGACCCCGAGGTCGCCAGCTTGAGCGTGGGCTCATCTGGCTTGAGCAAAGAAAAGAGCTCACCAGCTTAGACCCAAGGTCGCTGGCTCCAGCAAGGGGTTACTCAGTCTGCTGAAGGCCCGCGGTCAAGGCACATGTGAGAAAGCAATCAATAAACAACTAAGAAGTCGCAACGCGCAACGAGAAACTGATGATTGATGCTTCTCATCCCTCTGTTCCTGTCTGTCTGTCCCTGTCTATCTCTGTCTCTGTAAAAAAAAATAAAATAAAAAAAAATAAATAAAGAATACCTTTTTAAAATTTACAACTTAAGGAAATTTTCAAAAGTTCATTCATCACAAAGGCAGTGTGCTTGTCCAAGATGTTTGCCATCAGATCCCCTCTCTGGCCTTTCCCTACATTGCCGGGAACTTACTTCTCTTGTCAACTGGTTCAAAACAGCTTTGAGAGGCAGAGGAGAGAGAAGGAGAAAGTCTAAGGGGGCTCCCTCTCTTACTCTGCCTCCCAGCATTGACTACATATCCTCAATGGCTCTGGCTCCTGCTGGCTGTCGTCCACTCTCATTCTAGCCTCCTCTGGGTTGGTTCCCGGACTCTAAAACCAACATTTCCTATTGTTGCTCCATCTTGGTGTGGTAGGAACCTCCAGCTATTACTATCTCTAAGTAGCCTCACTGTTCCATTTGGCTTCTCAGCAATTCCTTCACCCATGTAACCAGATTCTCTGTATTAAATTCCCTATATTGAAAGACCCACAGTGGTTTCCGTTTTCCCAAGTGGGCCTTGACTGATACAGGCAACTCAAGTTAAGCCATTTAAATATCATTAAGATCATTAAAAACCATCAGAGGAGGTTACCGTATTTTGGTCCTGTTCCAAACTACGAAACTACACACTGAACAATCTTATCAAGGCAGAAAGCAGGTATGAGGAGTGAGAGGTTCCACTTACCTAGTCCCAACTTTTTTTCCCGTGGTCTGAGAAGCTGTAACAATAAAAAAATAACTTGACACAAATAATAAAAAATCTGCCTATTAAAACCTTTTTATTTATATATGTGCTACTCATTTTAACAGAAGTACAGCTGTATTTCTTAGACCTTAGAGCAGAGTATGCTTAACATTCTTTCATCTAAGTAAAAAAAGTGTTTAGTAACAAATCGAGTAGTTTAACAGCTTAGAAAGAGAAGCAACATTTTCACCCCAAATTCACAATAAAAGCCAAATTTTACACTTTTTTTTCTGTTGCTATCCAGAATATTGTAAATAATGTTTTTACATCTATCACTTGGTTTATCATTTTAAACACCTATTGATTCCAAGGAAAACTGCAGGTCTAGCTCACTTATTCTATAAGTTTTGGGAATATTTGGTAGCCAGATTTGTTTTTTCAATTCCCTTTGTGATTTTTATTTTTATTTTTCTGTATTTTTCTTAGGTTGGAAACGGGGAGGCAGTCAGACAGACTCCTGCATGTGCCCGACCAGGATCCACCCGCATGCCCACCAGGGGGCGATGCTCTGCCCATCTGGGGCGTTGCTCTGCCACAACCAGAGCCATTCTAGCGCCTGAGGCAAAGGCCACAGAGCCATCCTCAGTGCCAGGCAAACTTTGCTCCAATGGAGCCTTGGCTGCGGGAGGGGAAGAGAGAGACAGAGAGGAAGGAGAGGGGTAGGGGTGGAGAAGCAGATGGGCGCTTCTCCTGTGTGCCCTGGCTGGGAATCAAACCTGGGACTCCTGCACGCCAGTTCAACGCTCTACCACTGAGCCAACCGGCCAGGGCTCCCTTTGTGATTTTTTTTTTTTTTTTTTTTTTTTTGCATTTTTCTGAAGCTGGAAACAGGGAGAGACAGTCAGACAGACTCCCGCATGCGCCCGACCGGGATCCACCTGGCACGCCCACCATGGGGCGAGGCTCTGCCCACCAGGGGGCGATGCTCTGCCCATCCTGGGCGTCGCCATGTTGCGACCAGAGCCACTCTAGCGCCTGAGGCAGAGGCCACAGAGCCATCCCCAGCGCCCGGGCCATCTTTGCTCCAATGGAGCCTTGGCTGCGAGAGGGGAAGAGAGAGACAGAGAGGAAAGCGCGGCGGAGGGGTGGAGAAGCAAATGGGCGCTTCTCCTGTGTGCCCTGGCCGGGAATCGAACCCGGGTCCTCCGCACGCTAGGCCGACGCTCTACCGCTGAGCCAACCGGCCAGGGCCACCCTTTGTGATTTTAAGTGTTGATATCATTCTTCTTCCAATACTTACCTTGATTTTATGCTTGGATGACCTCATTTCATTCTCTATTGGCCCAAGGTTATAAATTCTCTATCTTCTCTTACCGTTTGTCAATTACTTAGTATTTCTATATTATCTGAGAAAAATATCGTTTTTATCCATCTTTCCTCTCAACTGAGTATACATATGTCACTTAAAAGAAAGTAAATGCCATCCCTGGCAAGGCTTGTGCTGAAAAAAAATTTCTAGTTTAAATGATTTAAAGGTCATAATATAATAATAGGGAATTTCCTGGGTACTACAGGGAAATCATGATACTAAATGCTAACTTTTTTCTTATTCATCTGGTTTTTATTGAATTATTCATTTGAATTTTATTGAGTGAATGGAAAAAATGGAACTCTTTGAGAAACAATCTTGCTTTAGAATTTGTGAAGGTCAGTTAGTAGGCAATCCCTAAAATCAATCCATCAATTACACCTCAAGGCTGAGCTTCTGACATAAGCAGTACTCTAAATATTGTCAGGTTGATGGTCCAAGATTAAATGGCAGCACATAACTCAGAGTATTCTATACATAAGAAATGTGCATCAGTGGTCATGATCCAGAACTTCTAAGAGAGAAACCAAGGAAACTGTTGGCCAGACCTGTGAACCTAGCATCACTGGAAGTCACTGCTAAAAGGCTAAAAATCTGTTAACTTTTCATCTCCTTCTGTACTCCTATACAGCAGAAGATATTCAGAGAGGACCGAAGGAATGACCAATCTGTTAGTTGTTTCTCTGTGAGATAGAAAGAATCTCTAGTATAGGATAGATTTACCATGTATATATATGTGTGTGTGTGTGTATATATATATATATGTGTGTGTGTGTATATATATATATATAAATAACACATTTCCCTTAAACTCTTCCCAACAACCAAGATCTCCTCCAACTAAATAAAAATTATATTATTTAGATTAATCAAGAATATTTGGACCCAGTAACTATTTATAATGCTAAATGTCACTTCGTTAAATGCAAATATCAATAATGGTTCTCTAAGAGACTTCTTTGTATCTATGCCAATGGTTCTTTATTGGAAGGAGGGGACAATTTTGCCCTAGAGGGGACATCCAACACTATCCTGAGATGTTTTTGGTTTCCACAGTGGGAAGGGAGGTAGCTACTGGCATCTAGTAGCTAGAGACCAGGGATGATGCCAAACATTCTAAAACATAATAGGCCAGCCTCTCAAAGGAAAGAATTGTTGGGTCCCAAATGTCAATAGTGCTAAGATTGAGAAACTGGTCTATATAAATGACAGTACCCAATGCCTACAATATGTTTTCTAATTAAAGCTGGACTTAATTGTATGCTTTGGCCCAAGAATTATCCGAAGTCAGGCTTACTAAGTATGCCCAAACATTTTAAAATCCAAACCAGTGACCAAATATAAAAATTATAAACCCATTATAAAATGAACTCTACATCTAAGTTACTCACTCAGAAGAATAGGCTTCAAGGTACAGTGGGAAAACCTCAAGTTTAAGACTCACAAAGTCAATCTATATTCCCACAAGACTATTCTACAAAAATAAAAATCCCAAGTGCTCTAAAAAACTACTCCTGTGTCACATGAAAACAGTCATCTTTCTCAGCTCTGAGCTTTTTCTCTACTGGAAGTATGAGCACACCTAGAGAAAGGGAGCAAGAAAGATCAAGACACACATTACTAACTGCAACATAGTTCTATAATATTCCTTGTCAACTTAATATCATGCTTTAACTTTGTCCTTCACGAAAATGTAACTGCAAAATCAGTCATAAAAACAGAATTCATCCAAAGACTCACTATTTTGCTATAAAACTACTGACCCAACATATCAAAAAGATGCAAAACCTTACACACAATGAAAATGCATCTAAACTCCAAGTGTGTAAGTCACTGTTTTTTCAGCGTCTACACAAACAGATTGAATTTAAGCATAGTTCATCTCTCACCTTTCTTCTACAAAAAACACAACTCTTAAGTCAGAAAAATATTGACATGACTTACAATTTTGTCTGACCCATAAATCTTCTCCAACTGTTCAGCAACATCCCTTGTTCCATCTGGGCTGCCATCATCTATGATTATAATTTCATAGTTGAATCCACTAAAATAAAAAATAATAATTTGTATTGTTTGAATGCAGTATTCTCAAATTTAAAAAATAATTTTAAAATGACTAATTCTTAACCAGTAGTGGAAATTTATTTACTAAAGAAAACTTCAATTATCAAATGAAACTTCAAGTATTCAGTGCTTCACTTCCAAACTAAGCAGGTTGCTGAAAAATGCTATTATAAAGTCCTAAGATGTTAAAATAATCTCATACAGACAACATACTCTTCAATTTAAAAAAAATCAGTGTTTATACATATATATTGTACATAAGACGTTATATGAAGTTTTATATACTTGGAAATAGAATTATGGAACCTAACTATTAAATGTTAATTATATTATTAATTTAAAAAGACAAGTTGCCTGATCTGTGGTGGTGCAATAGACAGAGCATCGACCTGGAATACTGAGGTCTCGGGTTGAAAACCCCAGGTTTGCCCGGTTAAGGCACACATGAAAAGAAATTACTATGAGTTGATGCTTCCTGCGGCCCCCCCCACCTCTAAAATCAATAAATAAAATCTTAAAAAATAAATAAATAAAAGACAATGCAAAGTGAGTAGCTGATTATTCTTTTTAATTTAATCTCAAATGAACATAATGTTTATTTATGTTTTTGCTTAAAGAACATAAACAGGAATAAATCCAACTTAATTTCACCCTTAAAAAACCCACTTCAGAATGGTGACATAATCTTTTACACCACTATTTCAAATAGTTGTACCCATTATCCCACACTATCAAATAAAAATAGCACAGAATTACAAAAGATTTTAATATGGTTCAAAATTAACATCTCTCCGCTGCTCTTCACTGTCTATAAGGGATAGTCTCTAATCTAAAAACAAGCCAACATAATACTCAGATGTACATGAGATCACTATCATGTCTGTCCCTACTCTCTTTAAAATACATTGTTTTGTTAACTTTATTAGGAAACCTGAGGGGAAAGAAAAGGAAGCACAGGCAAACACACACACACATTGTTTCTTTTTGGTCCTGTTTTAGGAAACATGCAAGGAAGTCAACCAGAAAACATCCCACTGTTAAATGCTTAGGATGTCAGCCCAGCTTGACCAGGTGGTGGCATAGTGGATAGAGCACTGACCCAGGGAGCACCCCAGGTTCTAAACCCAAAGGTTGCTGGCTTGAGCATGGGGTCGCCCATTTGAGTGTGGGTTCATAGACAAGACCCCATGCTATCTGGCTTGACCCCAAAGGTCTCTGGTTTGAAGCCCAAGGTTGCTGGCTTGAGCAAGGGGTCACTGGCTTGGCTGGAGCCCCCCCAGTCAAGGCATATATGAACAAGCAATCAATGAACAACTAAAGTGCTGCAACTATGAGTTGATGCTTCTCATCGCTCTCCCTTCCTGTCTGTCTCTCTCTCTCTCTCACTAAAAAAAAGAAAAAAAGAAAGTCAGCCCATTGTCAGAAAGCAAAACCACCTATCTATGATGACTTCAGTTTCCCACTGTGCAATTTGTAGAGATACAAGCCAACAAATGTAAGATGCTAATTCTAGTTGATGTGCTGAAAGAGATACACTTCATAAGCAGATGGAGTCAGTCATAAGCAAAATCACTTCTCTCCCCCACTTCAAAGCATCCACACCACCACCTGGGGAATCAAGTTTGTGCAGACATTAGGTAATTTGACTGCATTTGACAAGAAAATAGTTGTTTCCTTCATTAAACTTCATTTTCATTTAAAAATTCCACTCAGAGATAAACTGTACTACATAATACTTAAAGCAAAAATATTACATAATCACTGTCTCAAAAAAAAAAAATGCACCTCCATGTTTATGGCAGCATTGTTCACAATAGTGAAGATGTGAAAACAGCCCAAGTGTCCATCAGTGGACGAGTGGATTAAAACTGTGGTACACATACACAATGGAATACTATGGGGCCATGAAAAAGGAAATATTACCTTTTGCAACATCATGATGGACCTAGAAACTATTATGTTAAGTGAAATAAGCTAGGTAGAGAAAGAAAAATATCATATGACCTCACTCATTTGAGGAATCCAAGAAACAATGTGAACTGAGGAACGGAAATGAGACAGAGGAGGGATCAAAGGGACCAGAGGAAAAGAGGACAGAGGGAAAGGGATGATAGGATAGGATAAACCTGAAGGGAAGGGGGGGAGCGCTGTGGGGAGGGAGGCAAGGGAGATGTTGAGGGGAATACGGGGGAGAGGGATGCATTCAGGGCAACACTAGAATTTATGTAAACACAATAAATTAAATAAAAATAAGTAAATAATAAAAAAAATACTGCATAATCAGAAGACAAACAGGAACAAGATTGGCTACATGACAATTTCTCCAAATTGGATAGTGCTTGTAGAAGGCAAAATAAAAAGACAACAATTTAAAAAGAGGGAAAAGATAGCCTGACCTGTGGTGGTGCAGAGGATAAAGCATCAACCTGGAAACGCTGAGGTCGCCAGTTCAAAACCCTGGGCTTGCCTGGTCAAGGTACATATGGGAGTTGATGCTTCCTGCTCCTCCCTCCTTCTCTCTCTCTCTCTCCCCTCTCTATAATGAATAAATAAAGTCTTAAAAAAAAAAAAAAAAAAAAGAGGGAAAAGAGATGAATAAAAATTTTGAAGAGTCTGACCTGTGGTGGCGCAGTGGATAAAGCGTCGACCTGGAAATGCTGAGGTCGCCGGTTCAAAACCCTGGGTTTGCCTGGTCAAGGCACATATGGGAGTTGATGCTTCCAGCTCCTCCCCCTTCTCTCTGTCTCTCTCTCCTCTCTCTATCTCTGTCTCTCTCTCACCCTCTCTCTCTCCTCTCTAAAAATGAATTAAAAAAATTTAAAAAAAATTTTGAAGAGGTATGTATGTGAAGCTAGTTATCTCACTCAAAGAAATATAATAAAAATGGCAATGTTTATGATTGTTTAACCACTACACTAGAAACTAATACAAAATAATACTGAATGTAAACTGTAGTTGAAAAATGAAATAAAATAAACAAACAAAATGGTACAGCTGAAAAAAAAAAACCCACCCATAAATGTTTTTCACCCATTAGTATTTCTAACGATGTAAGTTTAATAATACTGGTTGTGGGCGAACGGGCACTCTGAAGAATGCTGGAGAGTCTTAAGCTGGCACAATCTTTTTTGAGAGCACTTTGGCAATAACTATCAATTTCAAGTACATCTCTGTCCATCTAGTAAAATTACCGCGAAGACTTTGCCTGGCGTACCTGCAAAAGAGTGTCTGTTGCAACACTAATCTAATAAAAGGAGCACTCACTACATGTCAAGAACTTTTCAAAATGCTGGGAAATGTGGTGTGAACCAAGTCCCTGTGCTCGCTGGTAAAGCAAAGGAAAAAATAATCTGACAATCATCTATGTTCGTTGACATGAACAGGTTACAGAAAATATAACACAGCCATATGGAATATTACTTAATTTTCAAAATAACTTGCTAAATTTGTATGTGCTGACATGGAAAGGGCTTCAAAGATTTCTACAACATAGTCCCATCAGTGTTATCATAAAACAAGTTACGTCGTACTGATACCAGGACTTTCCAGTTGTCTTTTTTTTTTTAAAGGTACATACAGTTTCAAATTCTAACTTCAAGCCCCAGGTTCTAACCACACAAACGTCCACCCGTGAACAACAGAGTTGCCTTTCTGCTCTCTCCTAAAGGTTGCCCAGTCCAGCCGCAGCTCCCTAACCCAGACAGCAAACCTAAAGCTTATTACATAAGCGCTCGGCACGGGGGCGAGAGTGCGCGCGCTCGCTTAGACTCCCGGCTCCTGCCGCAGGTCCTCACTACCTAGAGCGAGGATGAGGGCAGGCTAGCAGACTCGCCCCCAGTGTCCTTCTGAGAACAAAGCGTGGGGGATGGAGAGGGGGGAAATCGGGAAGCGTACAGTAAAGACAAAAGAGTGTCGCACAATACCCAAGGGCAGGAAAGAGAACCCCAGACACGGAGAGAACCCTAGAGGCATCCTCCTGGGCGTCCTTCGCAGGGTGGCCTGCTCACCAGCCGGGCCGCCTCGCGCCGCCAACTGCCGGCCACTAGGCCGGGGAGGCCAGCTCATCTCAATCCCTGGGGAGGGCGGCCGGGCACTCTACCTCTCCGAGAAGCTTTTCACCAGCAGCCACACGATGAGCGGGAGGTTCTCGCGCTCGTTGTAGGTGGGCAATAGCACCGAATACTTGTCCTGTCGCGGGGCGCGCCCCTCCGGCTCCCGACGAGACCTCGGAGGGGTTCGACTCGCTCCCTCGGAGGCCATGACGGAACTGCGCGGGGTGTCGGAAGCGGAATAACGTAAACGCGCGGCGCGAAGGGAACACGTTGGCCGGTGTCAAACTCGGGGAGACGGGGATGGCCTGTGAGGTTCAGTGCTAGTTCTCCTAAGGCCCTCTGTAGGGTCCTGTTGGAAACCCTCGGAAGTTATAAATCTTTCAAGCTGACTCTGAAGTTTGCTTCAGGAAATACATATCTATTTATCATCTTTTCCAAAGCACCATAGTTTTTCAGTTTACACCAGTCGCTAGGAGACGGGTAAGCCGGAAACGGAAATGCCCTTCAAGATAACTTCCGGGAGAGGCTGCCATGGCTGCCAGGGAGGAGGTCCTGGCTTTGCAGGCTGAAATTGTGCGGCGTGAGAAAGAACTGAGTTTCCTGAAGCAGAGACTGGCAGCAGCTCTTTTGGCGGAGGAACAGCCAGAGCGGCTGCTTCCGGTGTCGCCTCTGCCACCGAAGGCCACCCTGTCCCGAGACGAGATTCTGCGCTATAGCCGGCAGCTTGTGCTGCCTGAGCTCGGTGTGCAAGGACAGCTGCGCCTGGCGACCGCGTCCGTGTTAGTGGTGGGCTGCGGGGGGCTCGGCTGCCCACTGGCGCAGTACCTAGCAGCGGCCGGTGTAGGCCGCCTTGGCCTTGTGGACTACGACGTGGTAGAGATGAGCAACCTGGCCCGCCAGGTGCTGCACGGCGAGGCGCTAGCCGGCCAGGCCAAGGTCTTTTCGGCTGCCGCCTCGCTGCGCTGTCTCAATTCCGCTGTGGAGTGCGTTCCGTACGCTCAGGCCCTTACGCCAACCACGGCTCTGGACCTAGTCCGCCGTTATGACGTGGTAGCGGACTGCTCTGACAACGTGCCCACTCGCTACCTCGTTAACGACGCCTGTGTGCTAGCCGGCCGGCCTCTCGTATCCGCCAGCGCCCTGCGCTTTGAGGGCCAGATCACAGTGTACCACTATGATGGCGGGCCTTGCTACCGCTGCATCTTCCCCCAACCGCCTCCAGCGGAGACGGTGACCAACTGTGCGGATGGCGGGGTGCTCGGTGTTGTAACTGGTGTCTTGGGCTGCTTGCAGGCCCTGGAAGTGCTGAAGATCGCCGCAGGTCTGGGCCCCTCTTACAGTGGCAGCTTGCTGCTCTTTGATGCTCTCTGGGGACGTTTTCGCTGTATTCAGCTGCGGAGCCGCAGGCCCGACTGTGCAGCTTGTGGCGAGCGGCCCACTGTGACTGACCTGCAGGACTATGAAGCCTTTTGTGGCTCCTCAGCCACCGATAAGTGCCGCTCCCTGCAGTTGCTGAGCCCAGAGGAGCGAGTTTCTGTCACCGACTATAAGCGACTTCTGGATTCTGGGTACCCCCACCTATTGCTGGACGTCAGGCCTCAAGTGGAAGTGGACATTTGTCGTTTGCCTCATGCCCTACACATCCCTTTGAAACACTTGGAACGGAGGGATGCAGAGAGCCTGAAACTCTTAGGAGAAGCCATCCAGAAAGGGAAGCAAGGAACGCAAAAAGGAGCAGCTCTCCCCATTTATGTGATTTGCAAACTGGGCAATGACTCCCAGAAAGCTGTGAAGATCCTGCAGACCTTGAAAGATATCTCAGAGTTAGACTCGCTAACAGTTCAGGATGTTGTTGGAGGGCTCATGGCCTGGGCTGCTAAAATTGATGGAACATTTCCGCAGTACTGATGTACATAGTCTGACCTGAGAAAAATGAGGATTGCAATATTACTTTAGAGATATATTTATATATTTTCATTTTTCTCAGTAATGTGCGGAAGAGACTGGATTCTACAACTGTAAATACATGGACTTTTTATAAGGGGCTTTTTAGTGGTAATTCATTGCATGATATAGTTGTTAATAGATTATAATGCTTTCTGAGAACTGTGTTTTGAGTACTTGGAAGGTGTCTTGACATGTGAGATATATCGTGACAGGATTTTGTTTGTTAATCTGCTGATCACTTGCCTGTCCTTTTTTTCCATCTCCCCAGTCAAAAAGCTCTCTAAGTGGTCTACTTTAGGTCTGAAATTAAGTTGTAAATTTAGTCTTACCAAATTAATCACAGATCTATTTAAAATCAGTTTATTGTTTACTAAAGACATCCTTTGAGTCTTGTTTCTACTTCAAACAATAGACTATATTCTACAGAAATAAGTTTTAAGATGTAAATTGTTTTATTTATCTGGGAAGTGGTCATTCTATTGAAGAGTTCGAATTCATTTCAAAGAGGAATATTTACAGGTTAGCAAGGTGAAGCTATCTTCATAGTATGTCAGTTTCCTTTATAAGTTTCTTTTTTTTTTTTTTTTACAGAGACAGAGAGAGAGTCAGAGAGAGGGATAGACAGGGACAGACAGGAAACGGAGAGATGAGAAGCATCAATCATTAAGTTTTTCTTTGCGCGTTGCAACACCTTAATTGTTCATTGATTGCTTTCTCATGACCGCGGGCCTTCAGCAGACTGAGTAACCCCTTGCTCGAGCCAGAGACCTTGGGGCCAAGCTGGTGAGCTTTTGCTCAAAGCAGATGAGCCCTTGCTCAAGCTGGCGACGTCGGGGTCTCGAACCTGGGTCCTCCGCATCCCAGTCCGACGCTCCACCCACTGCGCCACTGCCTGGTCAGGCAGTTTCTGATTTTTCTTAAAGTTAGGTTCAGGGTCCACCTTATGTTGTACACATAACATTTTCTAAACTTATACTACAGTCTGGCTTGCTTTGGAATCTTCAAGTCCAGGTTCCAGTCTTCTGCCCTCCTCCTGCCCTTTCCTATACAGTCTTGTGTGAGGCTGCATGCTGACAAAGTCCTTGCAGTTTAAGGCTTAAGCTAAAGGCTAAGCTCTTCCCCACACCTCCATGTTGGCTGTGAAGCTTAGTGTTTCTACTGGTCCCATCCACCCACCTCACTTGCTTAAGTTGCTGGAGGCAGTTTCCATGCCCTTCCTCTCACCTTTTGTTTATTCTGCTGTTGGTTGATTTCAGTTATACCTGGCGGGAGAATTCCTGTTTATGTCTCATATATGTGACTTTGTATGGAGATTTCCTTATTTTGCATATGGCTCTGCACTATATAATAAAGCGGACTGGGGGCTTTGCTTTGGCTTTGGCTCGCCATCAGCTTGCAGGGGCTTCCCAATCCCATACTTCTTTTCTCTTGAATTTATTTCTTTATTCCGCACTGTTCTTACTCAGGACCTGGACAATTACTAATCATGGTGGTCCGCAGCACAGTCTGTTATTTTTCAATTTTTTTTTTTTTTTAATTTTCCATTGATTTAAGAGAGAGAAAAGCATCAATTCGTTCCACTTAGTTGTGTGCTTATTGATTGCTTCTCCTATGTGCCTGGACCAGGGCTGGAACTGGCAACTGGTGGTGTGCCAGGTTGATACTTGACCTTATGCTCAGTGGGTCGTCAGCCAGGGCCAGTCTGTTATTTTTCTTTTTGGCTTCACTGTATGGTCAGTACCCCAAATACAATATTGAATTAAAGTGGAATAGTGAACATTCTTACCTTCTCAATCTCAGGTGAAAAACTTGAATGAACAGTATTGCTTGGTACTACTTTACTATAGATAAATATTTTTTTATCAGATTTAAAGAATTTTTTTCTGCCTATAGTTTGCTAAGAGTTTTCATTGAATTTATCAAATGCTTTTTCTGCATTTATTTTTATTTTTTTGTATTTTTCTGAAGCTGGAAACGGGGATAGACAGACAGACTCCCGCATGCGCCCCACCGGGATCCACACGGCACGCCCAGCAGGGGGCGACGCTCTGCCCACCAGGGGGCGATGCTCTGCCCTTCAGGGGCATCGCTCTGTCGAGACCAGAGCCACTCTAGTGCCTGGGGCAGAGGCCAAGGAGCCATCCCCAGCGCCCCGGGCCATCTTTGCCCCAATGGAGCCTCGCTGAGGGTGGGGAAAAGAGAGAGAGGAAGGAGAGGGGGAGGGGTGGAGAAGCAGATGGGCGCCTCTCCTGTGTGCCCTGGCCGGGAATCAAACCCGGGACTTCTGCACGCCAGGCTGATGCTCTACCACTGAGCCAACCGGCCAGGGCCTTTTTCTGCATTTATTAAGATAATGTGCTTCTTAATTTTTTTCTCATCTGTTCATGTAGTGAATTACATTGATTTTTTTTTTTTTTGTAGAAAAAAATCATAAAAATTCACCCTCCAACAGTTTCTGAGTGTACAGCACAGTATTGTCAACCACTGGCACATGCAACAGATCCCAGAATCCCCCCTCCTGCATGACTAAAACTTTACACCCACCAAAGAACTCCATTCATTCCCCTTTAATTTGCCTTTTTTATATTGAATTAATCAGTTTTATTCCAGCATTTTATAGATGACAAAATATAGGTGTTTTTATGGTTTGTTTGTTTTTTTAACATTTCCATGGAATGGCAGGGACTCTGGCAAATTTCCAATATCTACAACAAAATTAAATGTAAAAATTTGGGCCTTAGCTGGCTATCTCAGTTTGTTAGCGAATTGGCCCGAAGTATAGAAGTTGCTGATTCAATCCTTGGTCAGGGCACATGCAGGAATGGGTTATTGTTCCTGTCTCTCTCTCTTTCTCTCCCCCTTCCTCTCTGGCTAAAATAAATTTAAATAAATTATGTATCAGTGGCAAATTGAAGAGGAAACACCTGGTCAAAGATGGCAGCTACTTTCCAACTGGCTTTTGCATGCAGGCCTACCTAAAATTACAACATAAATGTGAAATAGTTGTATCTCTGGCTACAAGTGTTTTTAAAAAAGTTAAAAAGCACTGTGGGCCAGACAACCCTCTGCATGTCAGGTTTACTAATCAGTTTGCAACCTCTAATTTGGACTCTCATTTTATTATAAAAAGATGGTATTTAACAAATTCAAAATGAGGATAGTCCTCACTTTTTAACCAAAATACTGTAGTTCATTTTGTGAATAGGTATGCTTATAGTATAATAGGCCTTTCTGTATTACAAAGATGGAGCTGTTTTCTTATAACTGCTTCTCCCAAGGAGTTGTGGAAATCAATGACAGATGTGGAGAGGCGAGCAAAGATGTCTGGCCTGTGTCTTAATTTCTTACTCCCAGGACCAAGGCTGATTCTGATACATATCAGGAAACAAGTGGACCGACACGGGAACTATTTCATACAGTAAAGACTAATGTCTTAAAGTTAGGCAGTTTTGATAGTTCCTGCAAACCTGATTGTCACTGGGGACAGACCCAAGGCTTTACTTCTAGAAACCAGGCCCAAAACCATGCACAGAACTGGCCTCCCCATTGAACTGGCCTCACTTAACCCATCTCGCTTAATCTGGCCCCATTGCTCTCCCAGAAAGCCCACACCATCCACAGCCCCAGGGCCAGGAAGCAAAAAGACTTTCTATTGTTCTTTTCTGAATCTTCTGAGGGTGTGTCTGGCAGGTAGAGCCTAGTCACATGCCTGTATACTAGCTGTAAGAGTGCTGGGACAGCGGTAGAGCGTCGGCCTGGCGTGCGGGGGACCCGGGTTCGATTCCCGGCCAGGGCACATAGGAGAAGCGCCCATTTGCTTCTCCACCCCCACCCCCTCCTTCCTCTCTGTCTCTCTCTTCCCCTCCCGCAGCCAAGGCTCCATTGGAGCAAAGATGGCCTGGGCGCTGGGGATGGCTCCTTGGCCTCTGCCCCAGGCGCTAGAGTGGCTCTGGTCTCAGCAGAGCGACGCCCTGGAGGGGCAGAGCATCGCCCCCTGGTGGGCGTGCCGGGTGGATCCCGGTCGGGCGCATGCGGGAGTCTGTCTGACTGTCTCTCCCCGTTTCCAGCTTCAGAAAAAAACAAACAAACAAAAAAAGAGTGCTGGGAATTTGAATTGTGTTGTCTATATTGGGGAGGCAGAACTCATAATCTGAGATTTTCACAAATTAGGACTGTTAGGAATATGAGAGTATTCACTATAGGGCAAAAATATTTTTATTCTTTGAAATCCTGTTTTCTCTGGGGATTGAAGCTAGGTTTTTACATTTAGTTGGGATTAGAATTTGATCATTTATTTCTTTTTCATTTAACAAACATCAAGTGACTTAAGTGTTCCAGTCATTCTAAATACTGGGATGGGATAAAGATGAACAAGAGGCCTGACCAGTTGGTGGCGCGGTGGATAGAGCGTCAGATTGGGACACAGAGGACCAGGCTTGAGCACAGGCTCATCCAGCTTGAACGGGGGCTCAACAGCTTGAGCTCAGGTTTGCCAGCTTGCCTGTGGGATCATAGATATTACCCTATGGTCGCTGGCTTGAGCCCAAGGTTGCTGGCTTGAAGCCCAAGGTTGCTGGCTTGAGCAAGGGATCATTTGCTCTGCTGTAGCTCCCTCCCCCCCAATCAAGGCACATATGAGAAACCAATCAGTGAACAATTAAGGTGCCACAACAAAGAATCGATGCTTCTCATCTTTCTCCCTTCTAGTCTGTCTGTCTCTCAAAAAAAAAAAAAAAAAAAATAGCCACTGTTGTTAAGGAAAGCAAGAAATAAAGTCTCAACAGAAGGAGTCACAGCTGGTAAGTAGAAGGGTTGTCAAGGAGGGAGGTCAGCCTGACCAAGCAGTAGCACAGTGGATGGAGCGTTAGACTGGAACGCAGAGAACCTAGGTTTGAGGCCCCGATGTAAAGCCAGTAGCCACTGCCACCATCACAGCCACCTGGCCTGTGCAGGTTTGCATTTGATTTGGACAGACGATAATGAAACAACAGAGCCAAGAACTGGTGGGACATTACCTTTAATCCTAGCCCGCACCTGGAGAGAAATACAGTGGGAAAACACTTCCCTTTCCATTCAGGCTCCCAAACCCACTGACTTATCCGATTTTCCTAGAATCAAAGGTTTCTACCTCATCAGCCTTATTCACCTCTGTTCCCTTATTCACCTCTGTTCCCCATCTCCTTCTCTCTGCACAAACTCTGTACAAACTGGTTTCTTCAGCACTCCGCCATCTTGGCTGCTTCTCTGCAATGCTAATTTCAGGAACAGAGAGGTGGGGGAGGGAGAGGCGCCCCTGGTCTCCCTTATTTTATAGCAGGGATCGGGAACCTATGGCTCGCGAGCCAGATGTGGCTCTTTTGGTGGCTGCATCTGGCTCGCAGACAAATCTTTAATAAAAAAAAAATTAATAACGTTAAAAATATAAAACATTCTCATGTATTACAATCCATTTCCTACCGCTCATGTTCATGGTTGTGGGTGGCTGGAGCCAATCACCGCTGTCCTCCGGGACAACAACAAATTTTTATTGGATAATGCATAACATACACGGGTTGTTGAATGGCTCTCACAGAATTACATTTTAAAATATGTGGCGTTCATGACTCTCAGCCAAAAAGGTTCCTGACCCCTGTTTTATAGTGTAGAAATTAAAGCCTTTAAGCCAGTATACAAATAAAGACATCTCTGATACAAAGCCACTTATCTGAGGCATAAATGGGATTCCTCATAAGAGTGCACCACCCCACATCAGTCAAGGGTGTGGGGAAAAGCTTAGTGTTGAGAAGATCTTAATATTAAAAGGGTGGGAAAGGCTTAGTCTGAAAACTAAGCCTTAGGCTATAAGGACCCTGCGTGCTTACAGCCTGTCATCCACACCCAGTGCAAACTATAAGCGAGTAAACATACATCATATTTGCAAACTTATTTGACCCACACCCGAGGTCGCTAGTTTGAGCGTGGGCTCATCTGGTTTGAGCAGGGTTCACCAGGTTGAGCCCAAGGTCACTGGCTTGAGCAAGGGGCCACTCGGTGTGCTGTAGCCGCCCCCCCATTAAGGCACATATGAGAAAGCATTCAATAAGGTGACCAATTTTTTTACAATGAAAAAGAGGACAAAAATAAATCAAAGAAAACAATATCGTAAAAGAAACATTTTATTCATTGCAACAATAATATACTATAATATGATACATGCATAATAAAAACATTTGTAATATTTTATAATTATGCTTACATGCCTACTAATTTTTAATAGTAATTATAAGAAAAAATTACTGATTTAGATACAAATACGTCACATCACACGCAATGGATCGACTCTGCATTGATTGAACGTAGACATTTACAGATTAGTTTTCCAATATCAAAAAGGAGGACATGTAGGTGGACACTTTTCGAGGGAAGATGGAACTAACAAAAGAAAGACTGTCCTCCCTGAAGGAGGACGATTGGTCACTCACAATCAATAAACAACTAAGGTGCCGCAATGAAGAATTGGTGCTTCTGATCTCTCTCCCTTCCTGTCTGTCTGTCCCTATCTGTCCCTCTCTCAGTCTCTCTCTGTCACAAGAGAATAAAACAAGGAGGGAGGTTAGAAAAAGGGCTTTAAGCCTCGAGTTTCTGCCCAAGGGGAAATGTTAATGTGTACAGTGTGCCTAAGAAAGGCTGTTTCCCAACAGTTTAGCATAGTCTTTTCAAACTTTTAACAAAAAAAGTTTTGGTTTTTTAAATATATATATATTTTACTTATTTGGGAGACCGAGAGAATGGGGGAGAAGAGGGAAGCATCAACTTGAAGTAGTTGCTTCTCATATGTTCCTTGACTGGACAAATCCAGGGTTTCGAACTAGTGACCTCAGTATTCCAGGTAAATTGATGCTTTATGCACTGTGCCACCACAGTCAGGAAACAAAAGGAGTTTTGAAGTAATTCATTCTTCAGGCATTGGCCATGTTCTGGGGATACAACATAATTGGGATGTAGGGCTCGCCTGCCAGGTGTTCCGAGTTCACTTTACAACTTTAGACATGTAATTTACAGAGCCTTTCCCACCTACACTATTTTATTTAATCCTTCAACAACTCTGAAAGGGAACTATCTCTTGTTCATAGGCTCCTCTTATATGTTCTTACCAACAATAGATTTCTCTGAAATAACCTAGTTGGAAGGGAGCCTTATTCTCAAAGTGGAAGCCTTCTGTTGCTAATGAGATCGGGCTCTCTTGTCCTTGCATAGCATTTTAGAAAAAATTCTATTGTAGACTGAGTGAATTTTCCAGCTGTTCCCAAGTATTTCATGTGCCTGGGTGGTTATCAGAAAAACCTTTTTCTCTGGAGCCATGTATGGTGAGACATTGTGAGCGCAATGAATTGCCACTATAATGAGGCTTGTATCCTGTTGGTCCATTGTTGATGGTCTCTGGATGGGGTCCGACTCACTCCAGTGTGGCCTTTGGTCTTTTTTTCAGAGTAGATGGTAGGAGGCAGGGCAATTGGAACACCTAGATCATTAGCTAAGTGCAGATATTTCTGACACATATGCTTTATTCCCAATGAATGGGCTGCTTATACTGTTTTATTTAAGAATATCTGTGTACATACTTATGATACTTGAGTTTCCTGATTTGAAAACATGTATATCATGGGTGCTGGTTTTCCTTGGTTGAATTTCTGAAAGGCAAAGGACTTTAGCACAATTTTCCAAGTCCCAGGCAATTTTAAAGTTTTGGTATTAGAAACTTTCACATGTAATAACATGATATAAAAGGGAAGTTGAAGACTCAGGATATAATGACCTTGGATGAGAGGAGGGGGGGGGATGAGAATGGGGAACCTTGTGGTAACATGCACTTTATTGACGTCCCCATCTGATGGCGCTCAGTTTGTTTGGTAGTGAATTTGTGGCGAATGTTACATTATTAAAAATAACTCACTAAATAAGCAGAGCAGATCGTGTATGGCCAATAATGAGAATATGTCATATACTGTTATGGTTAATCCAATTACATGCACCTGAAATCCAAAGAAAAAGAGAAAACAGTAAAGAAAAATGTCTGTTGAATTTTGCCGCCTTTAAAAATCAATCCATTAGATCACAAATTAGCTTGCTAATAATAGATAAGAACTGCTCAATGGATGGTGCCCTATTCTCTTTTTACTTTGTCACATTTCCCTTCATTGTTTTCTATGAAAGAAAAGGCAAGCAGCCCACCCCAACCCTATCCCTCAACCCCTGAGGGTTGCCTTTATTTTTGTTCCTTGTTCTAAAGAGTGGTGTAGAAAGACTCTTTGGAGCATCTAATTAAAAGAGTTTTATAGAAAGGCTCTTAGGACTATTTAATTACTCAGCAGCTGCTATATATTTTTCCCTATCTGCCCGTGTCTGTAGTTCTGTAACACTGACCCAGCACAAAAGTACAATTTCCAGTGTGTTCCTGTCCACTGTATTAGAACTAGAACCTGAGTGCTTATAAATAGAGAACATCAAGAGGGAGGCTACTTGCCTGACTAGGCGGTGGTGCAGTGGATAGAACGTCGGACTGGGATGCAGAGGACCCAGGTTTGAGACCCCGAGCTTGCCAGCTTGAGCGCGGGCTCATCTGTTTTGAGCAAAAGCTCACCAGCTTGAACCCAGGGTCACTGGCTCGAGCAAGGGGTTACTCAGTCTGCAGAAGGCCCACGGTCAAGGCACATATGAGAAGCAATCAATGAACAACTAAAGTGCTGCAACGTGCAATGAAAAACTAATGATTGATGCTTCTCATCTCTCTCCATTCCTGTCTGTCTGTCCCTGTCTATCCCTCTCTCTGACTCTCTCTCTCTGTCTCTGTAAAAAAATTAAATTAAATTTAAAAAAAAAGAGGGAGGTCACTTAGGTCATGTCAGAGGAACACAGCTGACTCATTCAAGAACTACTTAATGGGTATTAGGAATGGGCAGGTAGTGATGCCTGGCACACAGCTGTGAACAAGACAGACTTGGGTCCAGTCCACCCTAACTCACATTCTAGTGGGGGAGAGAGATGACAAATCATTTAATATGCAATCATCACAAATTGTGATTCTATGAAAAGGAATATCGCTGGCGTGGTGGCCAGAGAAGACCTCTGAGAAGAGATCTGAATTAGGAGATGGCAGGAGTCATGAGATGAGTTGAGGAAAGAGTATTCCAGGGAGTGAATACAGCAAGTGCAAAGGCCCTGAGGCTGGAAAGAGCATCCTGAGTTGGAAGAGCCAAGTGAGGTTGTAGCAGAGTGAAATGGGGGTGGGGCAAGAAGGCAAGGACCAGATCCCATGAGGCACAGTGGGCCATGGCAAGGAATCTGGATCTGATTCTCAGGGTAACTGAAAACCATGATTCTCAAGCTGTGCTCGTGTGCAGAGCTGGGCAGGTACAGAGCTCCAAGCCAATGGCTGATGAGAGTTGGTGGTACTGGGAGTAAGACAGAGCTGAGGTGTTTTCTTCAGTGTCCCAGAGGTCCCCAGCAGGATTGAGCTCCTACTGCCCACAGTCATGACCCGCCCACTGAAACCCTGTTTCTTTCCCTCCCCTGTCTCACCCCTCCATTCCCTTACCGGAGCTTCCCGGAATCTCCTCCCAAATGTGCAACTTCCACTCAGAGTCTTGTCCCAGGGTCTCCATTCTCTCACTCAGCCCCCTCCTAGGACCTCGCACTCAGCAGGTCCCCAGACATCATGTAAACAAATGTCCCTGGCAGTTTAAACAGATAAAGACTGGCGTGGGAGCTTGGGATTTCACTTTTGGTTTGTGTTTTGATTTTTTTTTAATAGAGAATATTAGTACATAGAGGTTTTTTATCTGAATGGACTGCAATTCATTTTGTGCACCACATAAAGACTCCAGTTTCTTCTGCTTGCTGGGTACTAGAACTTCTCCTCTGGAATTTTATTCCTGGGCCCTTAGAAAAAAACAAGGAAGAGTCTTCTGCTGGGACTCCTCCCCCCAAGTCTGGGCCCCCAGCCACAAGGTTGCATAGGGAGGCAGAAGTCGTCCTAACACTAAGTTCTCCAGTAATGAAATGGCCGGCAGAAATGCCCCTCGAGCCCATCGTTGCTGCTTCATGCTGGCATATGTGCTTGGCTGGATGCTGGGGACGTCTGACAGCAGGAAACTGACCAATAACTATCATCTAGTAAATTAAATCTGCTGCAGACTTCACAAAAGATGTGGATTTTACCAGGCCAATGCACAAGACGCTGGAGAATTACATGAACCTCTCAAGGCAACAATGAAGAAAAAATCCCCCTGGATGATGCTACCAGGGGCCCTTCTTTAGGAGAATGATGTGAAAACCATGGAGAGGACTTTAGAAAAGTCCATGAACCTTTATGCAATTTCCAGAAATGTCTAGAAATTATATTCCGGAAATCAAATGTCCAGAAATGACCCTCCTTCTGTTTGTGTTACAAAAGTGACATGGAATGGTTTTCGTTGAAAGATTACCAGAAAAAAAAAAAGTTGCCTTGATCTAGCCTTCATTGTAAGAATGAAGCCATAGTAGTTTGTAATAATCTCACTTTTATTAAATAAAATTTTTTTAAATAAAAACTTATTTGGAATAAGGGAGTTGCAAAAAAAACAAAAACAAAACACGAACAATGTACAGGGAGTCTATGTATCCTTTCCCAGTGTCCATTTTGCATAACTATGCTAAAATATCAAAACTAGGGAAATGACATCAATACAATCGACAGAATTTATATAGATTTCATCAAACATGCATTTGTGTGCGCGCATGCGCACATGCGAGTGTGTACACACGCGCATCTCTAAGTTCCCTCAAGCTACCCTTTTGTAGCCAGCCTCCCCCCCCCCCCCCCCGTACCCCTTGCCAACCATTATTTCAAGACTCATATAAATAAAATTGTACAGTATATAACCTTTAGCAACTGGCTTTTTCACTCAGAATAAATCCCACGAGGTCTAGAGGAGCCTGGAACAGATTCACCCTCAGCCTCCAGAAGGAACCAGCCCTGTTGATAACTGGTGTCAGATTTCTGGCCTCCAGAACTATGAGAATAAACTTCGGCATTTTTAAGCCACTAAATTCATGTCATTTGTGACGGCGGTCCTAGGAAACTGGTACAAGGTCCATCCGCGCTGTTGGGCGTGTCCGCAGTTTGCTCTTTTTCATTGCTGAATGCTATCCACGTGGGGGGAGTACTGCATTCTATTTCAGTTATTCATCCGGGTTATTTACAGTTTGGGGCGATTATGAAAAAGCTGCTATGAACATAAAAAGACTTAGTCTATACATTTTTTTTTTTCATTTTTCCGAAGCTGGAAACGGGGAGGCAGTCAGACAGACTCCCGCATGCGCCCCACCGGGATCCACCCGGCATGCCCACCAGGGGGCCATGCTCTGCCCCTCTGGGGCGTCGCTCTGTTGCATCCAGAGCCATTCTAGCGCCTGAGGCAGAGGCCACAGAGCAATCCTCAGCGCCTGAGACAACTTTGCTCCAATGGAGCCCTGGCTGCGGGAGGGGAAGAGAGAGACAGAAGGGGAGGGGTGGAGAAGCAGATGGGCGCTTCTCCTGTGTGCCCTGGCCGGGAATCGAGCCCGGGACTCCTGCACGCCAGGTGGACGCTCTGCCGCTGAGCCAACTGGCCAGGGCCAGTCTATACATTTTACTTTTTTTTTTTCTAAAAAAGTCCCAATCAAACTTTTTCCCTCTCCACTACTTATTCTGAAACGTGGGTCCTCCATTTTAAGTAGATTTATCATAAACAACCTTTTTTCTAGGGCTCATTATACTTGCTAGCCCAGGGCCTGCTGTCCTCAGCTCATCTAGCTATAAGAATTGCAGCCTCGTCTACTTGGATTTTTGGATAGGAGCACCAGCTAAATTGGCCAGAATTAATACAAAGCGAAGGCCAGCCTTGAATGGGCACAGCTCAGAAATTCAGCGTTATGACTCTCCTCCAGGCCTCAACTTCTCACATCTGGGGATTACAGCTCAGTCCAGCTGACACCGCATATGGAGGGCCACGTGAAAGACACACAGACCACACAGGGTACACTTGCCCTTCTGCACGCAGGAGGAGTTGGGAAGAATGTTCCAGCAGCTGCGGGTAGGAAGGCTGTTGAATAGAGCGACTTATACGGGTCGGCCAACATTATGCTTCCCTTCTGTTCTCCACCAGGGCCTCCTTCAGCTTAACTCTTGCTCCTCGTTGTCTTCACATATTTTCTGAGCACTTTCTCTGTCATCCCTGGGGTCGCAGCAGTGAGTAAGGTAGGCACTCTTTGCTCCCCAAGCCCAGGTCATCGTGGAAAAGAAGCATTAGAAAGAAAAAAAACAACAACGACGTACCTAACTGGAACCAGCTACGTAATTTGCACTGCCCCTTGTTCAAACACCGTTAAGAATCTGATGATGGATCAGCCAACATCATATTAAATGGCGTAAAACTGAGGACTTTCCACCTTAAATCAGGAACAAGACAGGGTTGTCCACTCTCTCCACTCTTATTTAACGTGGTGCTAGAAGTTCTGGCCAGAGCAATCAGACAAGACAAAGAAATAAAAGGCATCCATATTGGAAAAGAAGAAGTAAAGGTATCACTTTTTGCGGATCATATGATCCTATACATCGAAAACCCGAAGGACTCCACAAAAAGATTACTAGAAACAATAAACCAATACAGTAAGGTTGCAGGATACAAAATTAACATACAAAAGTCCATAGCCTTTCTATATGCCAACAATGAAATATTAGAAAACGAACTCAAAAAAATAATCCCCTTCACGATTGCAACAAAAAAAAATAAAATACCTAGGAATAAACATAACAAAGAATGTAAAGGACCTATATAACAAAAACTACAAGGCATTGCTAAGAGAAATAGAAAAAGACACAATGAGATGGAAAAATATTCCTTTTTCTTGGATAGGAAGAATTAATATAATTAAAATGACCATATTACTCAAAGTAATATATAAATTTAATGCAATTCCCATCAAAATTCCTATGACATTTTTTAAAGAAATGGAACAAAAAATCATAAGATTTATATGGAACTATAAAAAACCCCGAATAGCCAAAGCAATCCTAAGGAAAAAGAATGAAGCTGGGGGCATTACAATACCTGAGTTTAAACTATATTATAGGGCCACAATAATCAAAACTGTATGGTATTGGCAGAAAAATAGACACACAGACCAATGGAACAAAATAGAAAGCCCAGAAATAAAACCACATATATATGGTCAAATAATCTTTGATAAAGGGGCCAACAACACAAAATGGAGAAAAGAAAGCCTCTTCAACAAATGGTGTTGGGAAAACTGGAAAGCCACATGCAAAAGAATGAAACTCGACTACAGCCTGTCCCCATGTACTAAAATTAATTCAAAATGGATCAAAGACCTAAATATAAGATCTGAAACAATAAAGTACATAGAAGAAGACATAGGTACTAAACTCATGGACCTGGGTTTTAAAGAACATTTTATGAACTTGACTCCAATGGCAAGAGAAGTGAAGGCAAAGATAAATGAATGGGACTACATCAGAATAAAAAGTTTTTGCTTAGCAAGAGAAACTGATATCAAAATAAACAGACCGCCAACTAAATGGGAATTGATATTTTCAAACAACAGCTCAGATAAGGGCCTAATATCCAAAATTTACAAAGAACTCATAAAACTCAACAACAAACAAACAAACAATCCCATAAAAAAATGGGAAGAGGACATGAACAGACACTTCTCCCAGGAAGAAATACAAATGGCCAACAGATATATGAAAAGATGCTCAGCTTCATTAGTTATTAGAGAAATGCAAATCAAAACTACAATGAGATACCACCTCACCCCTGTTAGATTAGCTATTATCAACAAGACAGGTAATAGCAAATGTTGGAGAGGCTGTGGAGAAAAAGGAACCCTCATACACTGTTGGTGGGAATGTAAAGTAGTACAACCATTATGGAGGAAAGTATGGTGGTTCCTCAAAAAACTGCAAATAGAACTACCTTATGACCCAGCAATCCCTCTACTGGGTATATACCCCAAAAACTCAGAAACATTGATACGTAAAGACACATGTAGCCCCATGTTTATTGCAGCACTGTTCACAGTGGCCAAGACATGGAAACAACCAAAAAGCCCTTCAATAGAAGACTGGATAAAGAAGATGTGGCACATATACACTATGGAATACTACTCAGCCATAAGAAATGATGACATCAGATCATTTACAGCAAAATGGTGGGATCTTGATAACATCATACGGAGTGAAATAAGTAAATCAGAAAAAAACAAGAACTACATGATTCCATACATTGGTGGAACATAAAAATGAGACTAAGAGACATGGACAAGAGAGTGGTGGTTACCAGGGGTGGGGGGAGGGAGGACATGGGAGGGAGGGAGGGAGAGAGTTAGGGGGAGGGGGAGGGGCACAGAGAAAACTAGACAGAGGGTGACGGAGGACAATCTGACTCTGGGTGAGGGTATGCAACATAATTCAATGACAAGATAACCTAGACATGTTTTCTTTGAATATATGTACCCTGAATTATTAATGTCATCCCATTAACATTAATAAAAATTTATATATATAAAAAAAAAAGAATTTGATGATGGAGCCCTGGCCGGTTGGCTCAGCGGTAGAGCATCGGCCTAGCGTGTGGAGGACCCGGGTTCGATTCCCGGCCAGGGCACACAGGAGAAGCGCCCATTTGCTTCTCCACCCCTCCGCCACGCTTTCCCTCTCTGTCTCTCTCTTCCCCTCCCGCAGCCAAGGCTCCATTGGAGCAAAGATGGCCCGGGCGCTGGGGATGGCTCTGTGGCCTCTGCCCCAGGCGCTAGAGTGGCTCTGGTCGCAACATGGCAACGCCCAGGATGGGCAGAGCATCGCCCCCTGGTGGGCAGAGCGTCGCCCCTGGTGGGCGTGCCGGGTGGATCCCGGTCGGGCGCATGCGGGAGTCTGTCTGACTGTCTCTCCCTGTTTCCAGCTTCAGAAAAATGAAAAAAAAAAAAAAAAAAAGAATTTGATGATGGAGCCTGACCAGGCGGTGGCGCAGTGGATAGAGCATTGGACTGGGATGTGGAAGGACCCAGGTTCAAGACCCCGAGGTCACCAGCTTGAGCGCGGGCTCATCTGGCTTGAGGGAAAAAAAAAAAAAAAGCTCACCAGCTTGGACCCAAGGTCCCTGTCTCCAGCAAGGGGTTACTCAGTCTGCTGAAGGTCCGTTGTCAAGGCACATATGGGAAAGCAATCAATGAACAACTAAGGAGTCCCAATGAAAAACTGATGACTGACGCTTCTCATCTCTCTCCGTTCCTGTCTGTCTGTCCCTATCTATCCCTCTCTCTGTAACAAATAAATTAATTAAAAAAAAAAAAAGAATTTGATGACGGAGACAGCTGAGCATTAACCTGTGTGGTGCTCTGTGTGACTGGACTGGCCCTGAACCAATGACAGTGTGCGGGTTATTTGGTGATGTCTGGAGACATTATGGTTGTCACAGCTCAGGATGGGCAGGGAATGGGTTACAGGCATCTAGTAGGGAGAGACCAGGGGTGGTGCTACACATCCTGCAATGCGCAGGACAGACTCGCCACAAAGATTTATCTGGGTCAAGGTTGCGAGACCCTGCTTCAGTCAATGACAATTTTGATATGAGCCAGAAAGAAAGAATCATCAGAGGGCTTTATGAAAACGTAGAGCCAGGGGATCGGCCTTGGTCTGGGGAAGGCCTCTTGGAGAAAAGGCCCTTTGAGCTAAGACGTGAAGAAAGAACATGAATTAGGAGGAGAGAAGGTGACAGGTGTTGGGGTCTTAGGGGGTCAGTTTTTTAAAAAACATTTTTGATTGATTGATTTTACAGAGGGGAGAGCAGGGAATGAGAAGTAGAATGAGAACAGCTAGCTCTAGCTGTACATTGCTTGCTTGTCACATGTGCCTTGACTGGGCAAGGCCAGGGTTTCAAATTGGCGATTTCCGCATTCCAGGTCAACGCTCTATCCACCACACCCCCGCAGGCCAGGCCGGGGATCAATTCTTAACATCCTTTTGTTCTCTGTGGAGGTTCGAAACTAAGTGAGAAAGAGACACAGGGAGAGGAAGGTGAAAATTCTACCTTTACAACTAAGAAGGCTACTTGGGGACTGTGCTTAGGGACAGATGTCCACCTTGCTAATGTGCTGTCCCCTCCTGCTGCTCATCAGCGTACACCACTCCTCCGGCTCCCCATCTCAAAAAGAGGAGACAGGAGAGGGCCAGGGTTTATATCCCAGTTCCCTCTCCCCGCTTCACCATCTGGATAAGTCAGACATCATCTCTGGAGAGGCGTGAGAGGTGAGGGGGGTCGGGGAAGCCAGGATTGGTGCTCGACACAGTGATCTCCGCTGTGGCTGCAGAGTGAGTCACCTGGGACTGTGAAAAGCTCTATTCCCTGGGCAGCGTGCCAGCCCAGAGGAAGCCAGAACTTAAGGGGCCAGATATTTTGTGTGTGTGTGTGTGTGTTTGTTTTTGTTTTTTTTTAAAGCTCCTTTCTCCCTCCCAGGTTGTCCAGATAAACTACAGGATGCCCAGTTAACTTCATATTTCAGAAAAAACAAGTACATTTTTTTTTTAGTCCGAGTAGGTACCAACAATTGCACGGGACGTGCTTATATTGCAAATGTTATTTATCTAAAATGCAAAGTTAGTGGGAGTCTTGTATTTTTAGTTGCTAAATCTGACAACCCTGGGATCCCAGGTGGCTCCCACCTGCGGCCAAAGTTGAGAAGCACTGAACCAAGGAAGCAAGGAGAGGGGGAAATAGGTGCGCTCCTCCCACATCCTCCCACCTTTGGTCCCCTTGACCCTAAAACAGAACTGTTAAGCCTGTGGACAACTGGGGTGGGCTGTCCCTCTGGGGGAACAGCAGTTTGTCAGGCCAGTCCTGGGCCTGTCTTTTTTTTGTATTTTTCTGAAGTTGGAAATGGGGAGGCAGTCAGACTCCCGCATGTGCCCGACCGGGATCCACCCAGCATGCCCACCAGCGGGTGATGCTCTGCCCATCTGAGGTGTTGCTTCTGTTGCAACCAGAGCCATTCTAGCACCTGAGGCAGAGGCCACAGAGCCATCCTCAGCGCCCAGGCCAACTTTGCTCCAATGGAGCCTTGGCTGCGGGAGAGGAAGAGAGAGACAGAGAGGAAGGAGAGGGGAAGGGGTAGAGAAGCAGATGGGTGCTTCTCCTGTATGCCCTGGCTGGGAATTGAACCCGGGACTTCTGCACGCCAGGCCAATGCTCTACCATTGAGCCAACTGGCCAGGGCCTGGGCCTGTCTTCTTGGACCCCCAAATCAGCCAGTGCTCCTTGTGGGTCTTTCTAGACCAACTAACTGGCTCAACAATGGGCTGGGAAAAATACATTCTTTAAGTCAGCAGAAAGCCTCCTAGGTACGCTTCACTGAGAGTTCATTTCCTGTTTCTTTCCCCACCTCCAATTATAGCCAGTTTTGTTATCCAATATGGCTCATCAGGGGTTTGGTAATGAGATTATGTATGCTCCTGTAATAAAATGGATGCCCCATTGCTTTGATTTTACAACTCATAAGGGTAAGTGGATCTGAGCTCAGTCTTTAATTCCTTTAGACTTCAATTTACTGTCACTTTCAGTGACAAGGACTCTGGATGTTAATTTGTCCCAGCAAATACGCTAAAGCCTTTATTATTTGAAAGTGGAGTCATTGGACGGTTCACTGTGGCAAGCAGGGATGGGACAATCTGATTGGCCAGGTCTGGTCACATGCCCACCCCTGGAACTGGGCTGAGTACAACTCCATCTGATCCCATGAACTGTAATGGAGGGACAGGTGGCTCTGGTTTGAAAATGCAGGTTTTCTTGTAATTCAGGAATGGTGGGGCCAACAGATCAGGAGATGACTATCACTGAAAAGATGGTTTTATACTCACAGAGCTCAAGAGGAAGCTACTTAGGGTGGAACTGGGTTGGTCAGGAGGCTGGAGGGTGGTGGGGGATGGTGGGGGTGGTGGGCCACATGGACCAGAACCTTTACTGAGGTTTCCCTGCAAAGGAGCAGGGAGGCAGGGTGGGCAGGTTTAGGATTGGTTTGTTTATTTACTTTTAATTTTATTTATCGATTTTAGAGAGAGGCGGGCGGTGGGCGGAGAGACAGAGAGAAAGAGGGGAGGAGGAGGAAGCAATAGTAGTTGCTTCTTGCATGTGCCTTGACCAGTCAAGCTCAGGGTTTCAAACCAGCAACCTCAGCGTTCCAAGGTGACCCTCTATTCATTGTGCCGCCACAGGTCAGGAGGCTTGGTTAATTTAAATAATCTCAGAGGGTCTGGGGCTGACCCTAGCTGCCTGGTACTGGCCGCTGGGTGATTAGGATAGGTGGACACGGCCTGGTATGTGAGAGCCAGAAAAAGGAGGAGGTTGGAGGCTATGGGCGCTGCACTGGTTGATTTGCATATAAAGGGTGCCCTTCAGCCTGACCAGGCGGTGGTGCAGGGGATAGAGCATCGGACTGGGATGAGGAAGGACCCAGGTTCAAGACCCCAAGGTCACCAGCTTGAGCGTGGGCTCATCTGGTTTGAGCAAAGCTCACCAGCTTGGACCCAAGGTCGCTGGCTCGAGCAAGGAGTTACTCGGTCTGCTGAAGGCCCACGGTCAAGGCACATATGAGAGGGCAATCAATGAACTACTTAAGGTATTGCAACGAAAAACTAATGATTGATGCTTCTCATCTCTCTGTTCCTGCCTGTCTATCCCTCTCTGACTCTTTGTTTAAAAAAAAAAAAAAAAGTGCCCTTCAGGGTGCGTTGTTTACTATCTCTGGGAATTGCCCAATTCAGGGAGGGACAGTCCCTCCAGAGCCAGCAGGGCCACCGAAATGTCAAAGCATCAAAAATATATAATAAAATGATGTGACCGAATACAGTTCTCCACATAAAAATCCACTTTCTGTGGCCAGAAGTGGAGACAGATGTCAGGTAGGCAGAAACAAAAGACAGCCACTACCCAGATTTAATTCCAGCCACTTCGGATCCCCAATTCAGACTCTGCTTGCTTTGTCGATTTCCATCCTCACACTCCCAGATGGCCGGTCTTTCTTTGTCAATGGGATTTACTGCATCGACAGACTTTCTGGTTAGTGCCACCCCAGGATCCCGGCCAGTACGTCCAGGTCTTCTCCAGGCTTCTGGGTCCCGTGTCACTGGGTCCAAGGGGCCACATCTGCCACTGTCATTCATTCTGATCACTGTTGGGAAAAGCTGACAGTTGATAATGGCTGCAGTTCTCACTTCTCCTGGCACCAAGCCCTCTTGTTTTATTAAAAACCATCCAGAAACTGTGCCTGCTGTCGCCAGGAGCAGGGGGCAATCCGAGCCATTTAATACATTTGTCTTCAGGCGCTAACAGGCTTGTTTGTCACCTCCAAGGCCCAGCATTGGGCAAAGTGAGAGACACGCCATCAGGGCAACTGCCACCAGCACTGAGAGAAGACTGTCAGGTTTTGAGACACTTTGGGCTGGTTAAGGGGCTTTGCCCTTTTTCTTCCCACCTCCTTATTCATTAGGATCTTTCCCCAGGGAGCTGGGCGTTTATTAGAAGCCGCAGATTAGAAGGCGCCTCCATTGTGGTTTCATGGTTGAATCCCAGAAGGGGGATCTGATGAATGAGGTGGCGGTGAGTGTGGGTCCTGAATTCCGAGCGGGGAGAGAGGGCTCAGGGCTGTCAGGGTGTCTTCCTCCAGCAGGAGGCTCTGTGCTCAGCTCCAGCAGCCTGTCTTACCTCCCATCCAGCAGGAGTTTTTGCACACCCATTGAACTGTTTTCTCTGATGCTTGCAAATTGCTTGAACTGACCAGTGTCCCCTGGCACTGGACCGAGCTCAGGCCTTGTGTGTTTTGGGATCATCTTGATCTATATGAACCCAAAAAAGTTTGCCTTGTGAGACTGTTCTTCTCCTAAGACCCTCCTTTCCAAACCTGGCCTTCTCTGGTAGACCTTGGCTCTTAAAAAGCGTCACCACCATCCTTCCTGGTGCTGACGCTACAAACCTTGGAATTATTCTTGCCTCCTTTCTTCCTCTTATTCCCACATCCCACCCTGTTGGCTCTACCTTCAAAGGTCACCTGGGTTCTGCTCATTTCTCATCACCTTCTCTGGGCCAAGCACCCTGCTTCCAGAATGAGCCATCATATCCTGCTATCCCTGCTGGTCCACCTCAATCTGTTATCACATCCATGCTCAAAACCCTCCTCTGTCTCCTGTCTCATTCAGAGTAACAGCCAAATTGACCAGGGGACTGCCATCTGCCCTCTGACTTCTGTGCCTGGTCTCCTATGCTCTCTCCTGCTCAATCTGCTCCAGCTACACTGCCTCTCTGCTGAGCATCCAACACTCCAAATATGTGCCTCAGGGCCTTTGCACAGGCTGTTCCTTCTGCTTTGCCCAAATGTCACTTTCTCAAGAAGGCCTTTCCTAATTACTTAATTTAACTAACTTAAGATTTTAAAATGTAATTTAAATTGCATCACCTTTCAGGCTTCCATGTTTTGTTTTTCTCTATTGCGTGTCACCCTCTCATAGACTGTTTTCCTTGTTTGTTTACCATCTGTTTCTGTCACTAGAACATCCTCTTTAAAAGGCTGAGGAGTGGTGTCTATTTTGTTTCCTGCTGTATCCTAGTGCCTGGAACACAGTAGATGCTCAATAAATATTTGTCAAATGATTGATCAAATCACTCTAGCAACCATCTTATGATCTGAATAAGGGTTTGGAATTGTTAATGACCCTTTGAAAAAAAAATCTGCATGATGTGTCCGAGTTTTGAGTATGCATAAGGGTTCCCTTTTGTCCAGAGCTCTCAGAGGCAGTTCACTTGCCAACTTGGTGGCTGAAGGAATGAGTAACCTATTACTCTTTCTTGTGAGTGAAAAGTTCCATTGATACTGTGTCTACACATTCTTTGAAAATGTCAGTGGGGATGAGTCACGGGCCAAGGGATTGCACCATAGAGCTGGCCCATGAGCCAAATTGATGACTAAATATCCCCCATGTAATGTTACCAGAGTCAGACTCCCCCCCCCCCCCCCCACACACACACACTAAAAGGAAAAAGAAAGTTCACTGGGATTGCCTGAACCATTTCGGGAGTAACCCATGCCAGCCCTGGGCAGTCAAAGACATGGTATAGGTCAAAGACATGACCTTCAGGGACACTTCTGTCTGGCAAGTCACTCCACTTCTCTGAGTTTCCTTGTGTGTAAAATGGGGTTGATGTTCATGTTCGTCTTCATTCATTCAACCAGTATTTATTGAACACTGAAAAGGGACTGGAGATTATGAGTGAGCCAGTCCAACAGGCACCTGTTTCCTTTGAGCTCACAGGTGGTAAAGAAATAGATGGTAAACAGGTAAGAAAAGAAAGACAGCTGCATTATTGAGAATGTCATGAAGTGGAATGAAACAGGAGAGTGGTACAGAGAGTTAGGGGCCAGCCAGCTTGGGGCCGATGTTAGCAGGGTCATCAGGAGGTGATGGAAGCAGGTAGATGAACTGTGTGACAATCCGGGTGGAGGGACCAGCAAGGGCAAAGGCTGAGGTGCATTTGAGGACAGAGGCCACTGTGCCTGGAGTTAAGCGAGCGGAAGGGAGGGGACAGAATAAGGTCGGGGTCAGAGGATGTAGGGTGGGGGGTGGGGCACAGTGAACACTTTGTTCTATGGACCCGCTAAGGACAAAATGTCGTGATGTATATAGAGCATGAGAGCAGTAAAGGCCTTTCTTCAGTCCTTCCTTCTGTGTGTCTTGACCTAGGGTGGTGGGAATGGCTAGATCCCTGCTGAAGACCACCTGGTGGGCTTTCCCGTGGGCTTCCTCAAGCCTACAGACATTCCCAGGAGAAAACCAGGCTGTCCAGGGCAGTGCCATGCTGGGAAACAGGGAGGGATCCTGGAGAGGGTGCAGGGTGGGCTGGCTGTGTCGGGGTCACCTTTCAACCTGTTCCACATCTGAGCCGTTAATTATCATTGAACAACAGCAGCATGGTGGGTGGGCTCATGGCAGGCTACTTCAACACTGCAAGGCCACATTTCTCCGGGCTGGCCCTCGGAGCATCCCATCTCCAGTCTCTGAAGAAAGTTGCAACCATCAGTCTTTCTGATTTTCTGCTTCAGAAGTTAAGACATCAGCCGGACACCTTCGTTCCACTACCAGAAGGGGGCGCTAGATTCCTGTTAGAAAGCCTGTCGCATCCTTTAAAAAAAAAGTTAATTCTTTAAATCAACTTTTTAAAATTAAAAGCATACTTTAGTCTCATTTTTAGCAATAATGCCCATTAAATCATAGATTTTCTGTACTGGTTTATTTTTTTTCTCTAACACACATGAAAATAAACACATCTCACTATCACAACAATAGCAATTTTTAATACAGCACTTCCTGTGAACCAGGCATTGTTTTAATAGCTTTATAAATATGGCCTCATTTATTATTATTTAAAAAAAATATATGGCCTCATTTAATTCCCACACAACATTATGAGGTGAGCACTATTATTATGGCTCCTTTAAAGATAAAGAACTGAGGCAGAGGTTAGCAGACTTGCCCTGTGGCAAGTGTTCGAGGTGTTGATATGAGGTATCTGAAGTGGTCAAAAGCGTTGAAACAGAAGGTTGAATGGAGGTTGCCAGGGGCTCGGGGAGGGGCAAATGGGGAGTAATTGTTCCTTGGGACAGAGTTCCAGTTTTGCAAGATGAGAAAGTTCTGGAGACCTGCTATTAAGTGTGAATGTACTTAATGGTACTGAGCTGTACACATAAAAGTGACTCATACCATATATTTAATATGTTTTTCATACCACAATTAAATTCTTTTAAAAACAAAAGATAAAAATTTTCATTGTTTGAGGTCCAGCTGTTTAGATATTCTCCAATGCGAAATAAAGGTTCAAGGATGATAGAAAGAAAGGCGTGTGTGTGGTGGACTCCGCAACAGGGCGGTCAGGGGAGAGCCCAGGGTTTGGGGACCTCTCAGTCCATCTTGTGACAGCCATGTTTCTCTGGTGTCACCCCAGGGCCCATCTCTGGGAGAGGATTCTAAGTAGGGTAGACCATGAGCTTGATCTTGTATCCCTTTTATTTTTTAAAGTAAGGTAGTCACTTTATCATGCACTTATTTATTTATTTTTACCCCAACAAATGTAACGAGATCCTACCAACTGTTGTGGCTTAAAGGATTATGCTTTAGATTTATTGAAACTTTCCTACTTGAACTTTTATTTTCTTTTTCCAACTTGAACTTTTAGAAAAAGATGTTTACAGATGCTTTTAAAGAATCCAAATAATACAAAAAAGAGTACAAAGCATCTTCCCCATCCCAACCTGAGCCTGAGCCCCCTTCTCTACCCCAGAGAAACCCTGGTGATTAGTGTCTTGTTTCCATCCTGGGAAGGTCTGTGTGAACACAAGCAAAGATGTAAAAGCATCTCTTCCTCTCAAATATACACGTGAGCATACTCTACGCACCATTCCCCACCTTGTCTTTTTCCATTTAGTGATGCACTTTTGAGAATGATTTAGATCAGACCATGTACCTATCTTTGTTAGCAGCTTAGTTACAATTCCACTGTACACATATACCATGATCAAATTAACCAGTCTCTTTGGACAAAGGAGTTCTTATTTATGTTTTGATTCCATAGTTCCCTTTGGCTGTCTGCTGGAACCTACAAACCTCTTCTCAGAAAAAAGAAAATGCTTTTACGTGCATAGACTAAAATACATAGGAACACAGGAAACCAATTACATGGAAATACAGTTCTATCCACAGATACTCGGGGAGTCTGTGGATGCTGAGATAAGGACCCCTGACTAATTTCTAGTCTATTTTCTACTACACATATGAATTTGTATATGCTGTAATAAATATCCTTGTGCACATGCCTATTTATTCATGTAGGTTAACTTTCTAGACATAAAATTGTTGGGGTAAAGACCTTAATTTTGTACCATGAGAAAGTACTGCCTTAATGTAGAAAAGGGTATTTATAACAATGATACTAGTCCTAAAGGGTGGTCGTGAGGGTCAAATTCTACCAAAAGAGACGGACCCTTATCTTCTATTGGATGGACAGGTGATGAACAGATAGAAAATACAGAAACAATAAATAATATCAGCAATGAAGGAAATCGGTCATGGTAGTGTGATAAGAGGGACTGAGTCGGGGAGGCAGGCTAGGGTCTCTTAAAAAAAGATAGCCAGGGAGGTGATATTTGAGTGTGAGGACGGAAGAATGACAAGTGACCAGGAATGTGAAGGCCTGGGGCAAGATTATATTATTCTCACGCTTACACTGTCCAAGTTTTGGGATTGACTTCTCACCTGAGATTGTAGCCCTAAAACAATTGTGAAGAGAGCGGCCAAATACTGACATAGGACATGAACAGATGTTCGAGGCAGCCTGAATCATTTTTCCTGGCTGATGATGGGAAAGTCCAAAAGAACGTGGGGAATAGAAGGGAGCCTTCGCAAAAACTTCTTCCAGATACATAGATATGTTAGGGTTCTTACCTCCTTTAGGGAACTTGACAAACCTGGATATTTGCTAGCAGGTTGAGTGGGGAGAGCCGACTTGAACCCAGGTTGTAGTTCCTGGAAAGACCAGTAGGTGGTGGTGAAGGACAAGAAACAGACAGCGGTTCTTTGCAGCCGCGGGACCATCACAATTCGGTCCATTACGCCCTGAGTCTAGCTCAAAAGTTTAAGTATATGAATGCCAGCTTTCCATACATTAATCTATCTGACTACATATGAGCTCAAAAAGAGAGAAATTAGTAAACATTTATGTAGCGCCTGTTATGGGCCAAGGGAACTCAAAGCTTATATGCGTGCAAACTTCTTCCTCCCCCGCCCCTTCCTGTTTCCTACTACTATATAAATAAGGAATCATGCAGGGAACGTTGAATGAGGGGGAAAGGCATGGGTGTGAGAAACACGTAACCTTTCATAATAATTTTCATTTCCCCACTTTGGGTAAGCATCCTAAGTTCAGAGAAATATTTCTCTATTATAAGAAACCGTAACAGACACTCTAGCTGGAGGTCAAGCCATGCAGGGGTCTGCCTTCTGCCAGTGGAGACTCCGAGCCAGCCGTGGGCACTGGACAGCACACGGTCATTTAAAGGGATGACTGTCCCTCAGCTGTATCAGTGGCTGCTCGTTGGGCATATAGCCTGGTGCTTCCAAGAAGCCAGAAATCTAGGTTTTTATGTAAAAGCTCCAGGTTTTAAAATGTTAGTGATTCACCATACAATATGTGGTTCTAATAAAATGCTTCTATGGGCTAGATGCAGTCTCTCATGTGAAAGATGTCCTCTCTATACTGGGAGGGAAGAAACATTCTTATCACCAGAGATGTGCAGTCGAGGCAGAAAAATCTGTGAAAAAGAACTCATCTTCCTTCTGTCTTCCCAAATATTTTAGTTACTTCCCTATAATCACCATTCTTTGTTGAAAATAATATGACCACTTAGGTATAGTCACTGCTGTGGGTCTTCATCTGCCTAGGTGGGCTCCTGTGTCACATAGAATTTTTATTAAATAAATGTTATGCTGTTCTCTTGTTAATCTATCTTTGGTTAGAGTCCATCTGAGAACTGAGGAGGGGAGAAAGAAAAGGATTATTCCCCCCGCCCTTACACCATCAACTATCATCAATGAAATCCCAGATATTTTCATGTTATATATATGAAGATATCTTGAAATATGGTTATGCTCTGAAATATCTCCAAATTATGGTAATTAGAACCACTGCTATATCTCGTTAATTAATGGGGTTACTAAAGAAGCTCATTTATTACTGAACCAGTTATTTGTTTTAAAAAATATTTGATAACTGTCTTTCAGTAAAATAGGTTTCTATTGCAATCCTATACACAGAGTCTGCATTTCTAACGGGCTTCCATGGGGTGTGGGCACAGCGGTGAGCGGACTGCAGTTTGAGTAGCAAGGGTTGAGGGTGCACTCGGGCTCACTGTAAGCCAGCTACTGTGAACCACCCACCACAACGAGGGGGAGAGGCTACGATCATCCAAAAGCACACGGGACAATCCCGTGGAGACAGAGCCCCGGCCCCTCTCCACGGGATTGTCCAGGGCCTGGGTTTGCAGGGCAAATCAGCTGCTCAATATGTATTTGTCCCAAGTCCACGCACACCACTGGCAGACAGCACCCATCACAGGCGCCTCTATGGAGTTTGCTTTCTGATTTTTCAGTCCCTCCTGCTTGAGTGCAGTGTGCTTGCATTTTACATTCTTCTCTCCTCCTCTTTTCTCCTTTTTTCTCACTTACTTTTCGCTCCACAGCGGCCTGGGCCAACATGCAAATGAAAGACAGTCTGGGGAAGATGAGAAGAACTCTTGTGGTCCTCCTGTTGGAAAGCGATTGAGATGATTATTTTTCGCTCTCCCTTTCCTGAGCAAGTAGAGGCAGGTTTGTTGCAATTGCTAGAAGGGACGATATTAACACCTGAGCTTCTAGGAATGCTTTTATTATTATTATTATTTTCGAGTCACTGTTCTAGCTCCCCGGTGGCCCCTGCTGCTTATGTAGGATGGCTCCGGGGCTGAGAGGCTGAGCACAGTGGAGCTGGGTCATGTGTGACCTCAGCAAGTTTCTTATCCTAATCTGTAAAACGGGTGAAGTGACAATGCCTACTGAGCTGGGCATTCCCTGTTTGTTGCCCCGACCCATCTCTGCCCAGTGAGGCCGACTGCTAGGGACTGCATTACTCAGGCATCCTGCCTTCTAGCTTCTGGCTGGTTTTGCAAAGGGGGCAGCTACAGGAGACGGGTGTTGAAAATTTATTAACTAGTTTCCTTCCTGCTCTGGGATGCAGCTGTGCATTTCTCTCTGAGCACAGGTTCTTCTGCAGGGAAGATGCCTTTACAGCTCCAGGCCTGCGGATACATGCCAATTACCAATTATTGCCTCTCAGCTCCACATTCACCCTGGATACCTGCTCTGGGATAATGGACGTAGTTCCTCATTAAGCATCTCTCCTTCACCCTGGGTGCAATGTTAAGCTCTCTCAGTAGAGGGCGCTAGAGGGACACTGCTGGCTCTGCCTGTGTTCATCCTTCACTCTCTCAGACCCCTGCTTGTCCCCAAGGCAAACAGACTCAGGGACGGGCACATGGTCTAAGGCTACTCCCCTCAGAGTGAATATCAGAACTTCTGGCAGGAGCTAACCAAAAGGTATCTTGCTCTTTGCTGTTGGACTTGAGCTTGAGAAGGAGAGAGGCCAGGCTGTTGAAGCCATGTTGTCCCCACGAAGAGGGGGGGGGTTCCTGAGCTGCCAGTTGGAACACAAGAGTGAAGCTGACAAGGCGGAGATCGTAAGACGGAGGGACACTGACTCGTGACACTGAGCTGCACCAGAAGCTGCCATGACCTTGGGACTCTTCCCTTATGGGAACCTATGGATGTCCTCTCTTCAGTGTCTTTGCTCTCGCCCCACATTTCCTCCCCTCAATCCCACAGACAGTTTGAGTTGGATTTTTTTTTTCTATTTGGAAACAAAATAATCCTGCCTGAGACAACATTCATTTTAAGTTTTACAAAGTGGCTTTAGGAAGAAACAATGACTACCTCCTCTTTGCCAGGCACTGTACTGCCTTATCTCATTTGATCCTCTCCCCCATCCTCACATAGCCCTTGAAGAAGGCAGCATCCTTACCTTCTTTTTCCAGACAAGGAAACAGTGCTCAGAGAAGTTAGGCAGCTAGCTCAGGGCTACCGAATAGTGAGTAGTAGGAGCAAGAGACAGACTGTGACACCAGCCCAGGCTGCTCCCAGCAGAGCCGTGCACCAGAGCAGAGGAGTACACACAGGCCCTGGGGGCTGGGGGGGGGGGCGAAATCCAGATCCCCCAGTAACTGCACAATGACGTAGTCCCCCCACATTCATTATCCAACTGCTAATGGAAAGATCTCCAAATTGTGGTTCTGCCAAGTCTGTTGTAACGAAGTGCGAAAACGCACTTGCAATCCGCAGCCGCCGCTGCTGTGCAGGGAAATGAGAGAGGTGTGAAAGGCCCTCACAATGCTATGCAAACTCAGGCTAAGGCGTGCCCAGCTTTCCCTCGGTTCTCTCATGCGTGCGTGCCTGCTATTAATTTGTCAAACCCTTCTCATGTCTGCTAGTTGAGTTGGGGAAGAATAATGAGCGGTAATAGCAAGAGCCACTATTTATGAGCACTCACTAGGGGTCCAGTTCTTGGTGCTTTATATTCTTTATTTTATTTAATCCTCATGCCACTCCAGTATGGTGGGTGGTGGGTGTTTGTGTTCCTTTTTTTTTTTTTTAAATAGAGGATGAACAAAAGGTTCAGTAACTTGCTAAGGGACACACACCATGGCAGCGGCTTGTTAGGGAATTGAACTTGAGATCCTTTGGCTCCAAAGCCCAAGATCGTTCTGTTTGTTCGGGATTTGTAACACTTTCTGCTATTCCAGGTTGTCCCACTTACTGAGAAGCACGTGTTTTTTCGGGAGGGTTCACATTATGAAAATGATGTGCAGTGACCGCTCTGAGGACCGGTGTGCCTGGTTGGCGAGAGAGCTAAGTCCAGCTTTAGGACCTTCATACCGTTAGCGGTGTCTTGATGGATGCTGCAGTTCCTGGGACCCTTCCTGTACTTCTCATGGCAACCCAGCCCAGCAGCCCCGGATGGGATAAATAACTTACATTATTTCCGTTTTATTTATATTTAAGTCTGAATGATGTTTTATTTTTAAAAAATGACCAAATTCCCTCTGTTACATCTATCTAAGACTCATTCTTGATGCTTGTCTCGGTCATGTGATACATTTATCTGTCCCACCCTAAAGGCCAGTCCGTGAAGATATTTTCTGACATTAAACTGGTCCATGGCCCAAAAAAGGTTGGGGACCACTGTTTTATAGGACTCTGTTCAGAAGTAAGGGATTCACGGATTCATCTACTTAGCAAATATCTACTAAGCACTTTCTATGTGCCAAAGGTCCCTGTCCTCACGGAGCTGACCATTTAGTGGAAAGAGAAAGACCATGAGCAGATAATTACATAATGCATGGGTGATAATATAGGTTTTAGGGAAGCACAAAGCAGGGTAAGGGAGCTGGGTGTTTTAAAGTATAAATTTTATTCTTTTTCAGCTGTGGTAAGACCAATAAATAGATCAGGAGGTGAAAGCCATTAAAAACAATGTTATACTCACAGAGTCCCAAGAGGAGTGAGGCATGCCACACCATGGGGACTCCAGGGGACAGCACCAGGGCTGGTCTGAGGCAGGGGGATGGGGAACTGTGGGCACAAGCCTTCACTGTGGTTTTCAAGGAGAGGAACGGGTTCAAGAAGAGGAACGGCCAAGGCAGGGAAGCAGGCTTAGGATTGGCTAGTTTGAATGATTTCAGTGACTCTGGGGCCTGGCGGCTGTCCTCCCAGGGGTACCTGGCCCTGGGGTGATTAGGCAGGTGAATAGTGGCCTGGAATGTGAGGGCCTGATAAAGGAGGTGGTGGGGTCTGGGGTCTGGATTGATTGGTTTGTGTTCGAAAAGCGTGCTGTTGCTATCTCTAGGAATTGGCTAGCCCTGGGAGGGGCATTCTTTTCAGGCTCTGCAAGGCTTCAAGTATCAAAGCATCAGAATACAGAAAATAAGAGCCCTGGTTAATATCCTGGGGGCATGCTGGGCATGTGATCTTTTATACAGGGCTGTGGGGAGGAGGTCAGATAAGGCCTCTCTGTTCAAGTGACATTTGATGGAGTGAGTGACGTGGGTATGTCTTAAGGAAGAGTCTTCCAGGCAGAGGGGACAGGACATGCAAAGGCCCTGAGGCAGAACCATACTTGGTCTGTTCCATGAATAGAGGAAGTTGGTATAGCTGAAAGGAGAGATGAAGGAGAAGCAAGGAGACCAGGTCAGGGAGGTAGGGCCAAAAGAGACTCTGGCTTTGACTCTGAGTGGGATGGGATGTCACCAGTTGAGGAGGGGTTGCCATGAGCAGAGGATGAACATGCTGACTTGGGTTTGAACAGGGTTCCTCTGCTGTTGTGCAAGAATGGATGGAGAGAGCAGCAAGAGCTCAGGGAGACCAGTGAGGCGGCTCAGGCAACAATCCAGGCAGGAAAGGTCGGGGCTGGACCAGTGGGGGAGCTAGGTGCACCTGCTGTTAATTCACATGCGCAGAAATGTGTCTTTTCTCCACCAAATTATCAGCACCTCAGGGGCAGGGATCGAGTCCAGTTCTGTTGTGTCTGTTTGGTCCCCAGCTGCTTTGATAGCGCCAGTTTCAGGGTAAGGTCTCTGGAAATGTTTTTTATATACTTTGTGCATCTGGATTTTCTCCCTGGGAGAAAGGATGCTCCCAGGGGAGACATGTTTCTGTGCCCATGTGCTCCCTTGACAGCTGGAAAAATGTCTGGGTCTTCCCGCCTCGGGGCCTTTGTACTGGCTATTCTCTCTACATGAGCCACTGCCCCTCCCCCTCCTCCAAGTCCCTTTTCAATGCCAGCTTCTCAGGGAGTTCTTCCTTGACCCTCTTACTCTCTGCCTTCCCGGGCCCATCATTCTCTGCCAGCTCACCTGTGCTCATCATCAGACATTACTTTCTTCAATTCCCATGTCTCTCACAACATCACTCTTTGGGTCCCCTGGGAACAAGGTCCTGGATCTGAAATACTCACTGGGGTAGGAGGTAGTGTTGATGGCCATCCTGATCCCCTCAGGGGATAGGGTGGCCATGCCCAGCAGCTGAGGGTGGCAGGCCCAAACTCCCACCTGTGTTTCCTGAGAGATGCCCTGGGCTGATTAGTGCCATCTCACCAGATACAGCAGGGGTGTTGGGACAGGACCAGAACTAGCAAGTGGTAAGATAAAGGCTGATACTGTCTTTATTTAAATTATTATTATTATTATTATTTTTGTGTGTGTGTGACAGAGACAGAGAGAGTCAGATAGGGACAAGGGACAGACAGACAGGAAGGGAGAGAGATGAAAAGTATCAATTCTTCGTTGTGGCTCCTTAGTCTCCTTAGTTGTTCATTGATTGCTTTCTCACATTTGCGTTGACCGGGGGGTACAGCAGACTGAGTGACCCCTTGCTCGAGCCAGCGACCTTGGGCTCAAGTTGGTGAGCCTTGCTCAAACCAGATGATCCCGCACTCAAGCTGGCGACCTCGGGGTCTTGAACCTGGGTCCTCTGCATCCCAGTCCGATACTCCATCCACTGCGCCACCGCCTGGTTAGGCTATTTAAAATTTTGATATTTTGTTCATCCTCGATTTTTGGAATTAAACTTGATTTTTAAAAATACTGGGTTAAAATATACGGTTTTTTAATTTTTGTTTTTGTTCCACCTGAAATTCTGAGCCTGAAGCAAGAAGTCCCAGCCCTGCTCTGAGGTGGGGCCTGAGAATCTCTGTCGTTAAATCAGCCTTCCCAGCCCTCCACCGTGAGTCTTAGGAAGTCATGAGCTAAACAAATCAGAAATGGAGGATAACCCTGTTACCTAAAATAGAAAACAAATAGCAAATTTGCTCTTTCCCTTAGGGCAGTGGTTTTCACACACTGTCTGGCTGTATGGAGTTAGTCTCTTGTACCGGGGTCAAAGGAGAGAGGTCTCCTAGGGCAGGGGCAAGGGATTGTGGCCCCCGCTTCAGACAGAACAGCCTTTATTCGATCTGATTTATAGTGGGGCTTTCTGCATCCGATTTCACATTGTTGAAAAACGTGGAAAAGCCATAATCATTCAAGTTGGTCACAGTCCTAACTAGAAGCGGCTAGTTAGGTGTGCTGAGGCCTCCTGATTCTTAATTAGGGCCAAGCGTCGTTCCACCCTGCTCTGCGTGTGCAGGTCAGTATCTAGAGCCTCTTTGTCCCTCAAGGGAGGTCTTGAGAGTGCCTAGCTCTGGGCCTCTGCCGTGGCCACCAGCTCCGACCAGAATCTTTGCAAAGTGCCAGAAATCTCAACCCTCGGTGACCCCAGCTCCTCCCTGCACAGCGCACAACGCAGCCTCTGTCCTCGGTGGGGTGGAGCATCACCTCCTCGCTCTGTCCCATTTGGAGCTCCTCCCCTACCCCAAACAGTATGTGCTTTCCGCCCCCTTGAATTTTAAAGGGCTCCATTTATACCCCTTTCTGTGTCACATTTCTACTTAGCATGTTCAATCCTCTCTTGTCTCTTATAGCCACTTTGGAGGGGAGAAAAAGGTCATTCCATAAATCTAAGGTATCATTACCATGGCGGCGGTGCCGATCGCTACGCCAGCCCCTGGGCTGGGAAGGTAGAGCTAATTAGTCAGAAAACTTACTTTTTGGCGTGAGTCATGGAAGCAGGTGTCAGGGGAGCCTTTAATGAGGCCCTTGTGACTCGAGTGATATTTCCACTCTGCATCACTGCACGTGTATTGTGATGTTGTGCTGAGATGCCCCCCCCCAGCCCCCCAGGGAGAGAAAAAAGGTGTTCAGAGGCCCAGCATCCAATGTTAACAGCAGATGCCTTTCTACTTTCTGGCTGTCTTTCCTGTTTCCCTTCATTTCTCATTCATTCATTCAACAGGTGTTTACTGAGCACCTACTAGGTGCCAGGCTCTGCGCTGGAGGCTGGGGGTCAGCGGGGAGCCACGTGGCTGAGACCCTGCCAGGGTTCAGTGTCCTCTGGTGGAGACAGACTTAACTGAGTGGCAGAGAAATCAATGAGGCGATTCCGGGGGTTGATAGGTGGGTGAATAAGATCAAGCAGGGAAGGGGAGTGGTGGAGAAGGTGCTGGAGGGGACTCTCAGAGAGGCGGTCAGGGAAGTGATGGGAAGGGCATTCCCTGGAGAGGGGTCGCAGGTGGGACGCCCCTGAGATGGGCACGGGCTGGGTCTGTGGAAAGAGTGGAACAGAGGCCGCGTGGCTGGGCAAAGTGAGTGACACAGAGGAGGGAGCTGGAGCTGGAGAGGGGGTGGGACCCAGGCCAGGCAGTGTTTCTTCTCAGCGTGATAGGCCCTGGAGGATTCAGGCCGGGCAGCCAGTGGTCAGATGTGGTTTAGAGCAGTGGTCCCCAACCTTTTTTGGGCCACAGACCGGTTTAATGTCAGAAAATATTTTCACGGACCGGCCTTTAGGGTGGGACAGATAAATGCACAAAATAAAACTATGCTACCGGCATAAAAACCGTGGTGTTTTTAAATATAATTGTCAAACTTACGAGACAAGCGTCAAGGGTGAGTCTTAGACGGATGTAACAGAGGGAATCTGGTCAATTTTTTTTTTTTTTTTACAGAGACAGAGAGAGAGTCAGAGAGAGGGATAGACAGGGAGACAGACAGGAATGGAGAGATGGGAAGCATCAATTATTAGTTTTTCGTTGCGCATTCCAACACCTTAATTATTCATTGATTGCTTTCTCATATGTGCCTTGACCGTGGGCCTTCAGCAGACCGAGTAACCCCTTGCTCGAGCCAGCGACCTTGGGTCCAAGCTGGTGAGCTTTTTGCTCAAACCAAATGAGCCCACGCTCAAGCTGGCCACCTCGGGGTCTTGAACCTGGGTCCTCGGCATCCCAGTCCAACGCTCTATCCACTGCGCCACCGCCTGGTCAGGCGGAATCTGGTCATTTTAAAAAATAAAACATCATTCAGACTTAAATATAAATAAAACGGAAATAATGTAAGTTATTTATTCTTTCTATGCGAACTGGTACCAAATGGCCCACAGACCAGTACTGGTCCGTGGCCCAGGGGTTGGGGACCACTGGTTTAGAGCATGCTTTGTGCTGCTGGCTGAGGGGAGGGTTGAGGCTGGGGACGAAGAAGAAAGTGATGCCGCCGTATCCGTGAGGGTGAAGACAGGCTTGTGACGGTGACCTGGGGGGGGGGAGCCCCTCACTGTGCCTGGCCCCAAGGGGCTCCAATCCCTGAGAGCCGAGTCAATCGGGTGGGCTGGCCTTGGGTTCCCCTCTACTGTGGGTCACTCGCGGGTCAGGAGGTCAGGAGGTGTTCCTGGCAGCGGGTGCCCTGTTGGTCTTTGGGGGACATGGAGTCCTTTGGGGGCTTCAGGTTACGCTTCTCAGACGGCCCAGGGAATCACGGCCCACCTTCCTGAAGCAAAACCCCACTCCAGGTTTCGATCTAGATATAGGCAAATCGTTCAAAGTATTTTTTTTTCAAATATTCAAATAAATGTGGAGTAGAATGAAAAGATATACACTACGCTTTAGAGATAAAAGGAAGCCATTTCACCTGTGTCATCGCCTTTGGTGTGCACTCAGCTGCGAGGGGTACTTTGGGGGAAGCCTGAAGGTGACATCAGGAGAGCAGGAGAAAAGAGGATGGCAGAGAACAGAGAAGGGACGGGGTGGGGGTGGGGCTGGAGGTGGGAGGAGTCAAAGAGAAACAAGGGAGAGGGGATTCGGTGTTTATGACAACCTTCCCTCCCAAAGGGGTCTGTTCCCTCCCGTTGCCTCCGACCCCACCGGGGCCCCACCAGGCCGGAGGGACCCACGGAAACAGGCCCTTTGCCTCTGGTGCCCATTCAGGCGGCTCTGCTGGGAATACACTGTCCTTCCTTCAGAGAGCCCCGGGGAAGGCTCTTCCCTCCTTCTCATTGGTTTTCTTGAATTGCATGAGATCCGCACTAAAGACAGACACGTTGCTGCGGCCATGTGTATTTTTCTCTCTAGGCAGACCCATAAAGCAAGTCTTTGCTGGGCATGTTATTTACACGGTGGAGAGAACAAGCCATCTCCTTACCCAGGGAAACAGGCTTGAGGACTGGGGCAGGTGCCGGGGGCAGGGTGGGGACCATCGTGGCTGTGTGCAGGGCTCATGGCCAGCTCCACTGGCCGAGGAGGGCAGGGACCCCTCTGTGGATGCTGTGAGCATCCTCTCTGGGGCATGGATTGGGTCAGTCCTATGCCAGGGCCACGTTCAGAATCAGCGCGTGCCTTTGAAGGCTTCTGCAGTGATGGCAATAGCTTCAAGCCGCAGAGGGCAGGCAGGGCTGGGGGGTCCTGGTGGCGGCAGTGGCGGGGTCTGTCCTCTGGGTTCAGTTCTTGTCTCTGGTGTCTGAGGAGGCACTTCCAAACAAGATGTCACTGTCCTGGGACATGCCACTCAGCTGCGACTTGGTTTTGATGAGGAACTGAGCCCTCCGGAACATCACCCTCTCCTGCTCCTGCTTGAGCTCCAGGTAGGAGCGGGAGAAGGTGTGGAAGATGGAGGTCACCGGGAAGGCCATGAGGAGGATGCCGCTAAGGATGCTGCTGAGGGCCACCACCTGGCCAGGCGTGCTCCGGGGTACCATGTCTCCATAGCCCACAGTTGTCATGGTGATGACAGCCCACCAGTAGCAGGCAGGGATGCTGGTGAACTCGGGGCTATCAGCCATCTCGTTCTCGATGACGTAGAGGAGGGGGGCAAAGAGGGCGATGGCCACGCAGAGGAAGAGCAGCAGGAGCCCGAACTCGCGGGTGCAGCGGCGGGCCGTGAGCCCCAGCGTCTGCAGCCCCAGGGAGTGGCGGGCCAGGCGCATGACGTACAGGATGCGCAGGGCCCGCAGGACTCGCAGCGCCAGCCCCACCTTGTCCAGGTAGCTGTTGCCCGCGCCGGGCTTGCGGCGGCTGGAGGCGGCGCCGTCCACCAGCAGGGTGATGTAGTAGGGCAGGATGGCCACCAGGTCGATCAGGGTCAGCGGGCTCCGCAGGAAGGCGAACTTGCTGGGCGCCTGGATGAGCCGCAGGAGGAACTCGAGCGAGAACCAGCCCACACACACGGACTCCACGATGAAGACATTGTGGCACATCTGGGAGCACTGGCCCTGGGAGAGAGGGGAGAGGCACCGGAGAGGTCGGCAGTGCCCCCAGCAGGGGTACCGAGCGCTCTCTGGGCGGGTGCTACGCTACCTGGGTGAAAGGTTCAGGCTTGAGCACAGCCACCCTGCCTGTCGATGTTGTATGGCCCTGGGGCCTCTCTCTAGTTATACTCACTCCCCGAGTGATCTCTAGGGCTTGAGGGGTCATCCTGACACTGACAGTCTCTCTCTCCAGCCCAAACCTCGTCCCCGAACTTCAGACCCGAGATGGGCTGGGCTGCCCCCTTGATGTCACCCTTGGGGTGTTTGATGGGAGTCACAAACTCCTCATGTCCCAAACCAACTCCTAATTTCTTTTAGAATTTATTTTTATTGAGGTATAATTAACATATAACATTGTGTAAGTTTAAGGTGTACATGTGTTGATTTGATACATCTATACATTACAACTCTATGGTTACGTACTACCATAGAGCTAACACCTCTACCGCACCACCTCATTATCATTTCTTTTTTTGTGGTGGGAACAATTAAGTTCTAGTTTCTTTATAGAGCTGAACACTTGAAACCCGTATAATTTTATTAACCAATGTCACCCTAGTACATTCAATGAAAAGTTTAAAAAGATCTAGTTTCTTTGGGCTCCTGATTTCACCTGCCCATCTGTGGTTTCTGCTCAGAGCAAGCAGCGATCCCACTTGTCTCAGGACAGGAGGCTTGGCCTTCTCCTGACACCTCCCATATAATCCTCAGAAAATCCTGTTGGCTCTTTATTTAAGATGATGCCAGAATCAAACCATTTCTCACTATGTCCATTGCCTCAACGCTGATCTAGCCACCATCCTCTCTCACCTGGACAGGTGCGGGCACCCCTTCCCTAGGCTTCCTTGATCCATTCTGCACACCTAGCCAGAGGGAACTTGAGCACAGAAGTCAGATCCTGGCCCTCCTCGCTCAGGACCCTCCACGACTTGGAGGGAGAGAGCAAGTCTCCCAGGACACCTGTGGCCGGCTGCCACCTCTCCCACTTCCTTGCCTGCGCCCACATCTGTCAACTCCAAGCCTCATCGGCCTTTCACTCACTGCCCCCCCCAATAGCCCAGGCTCACTCCCCCAAATCAGCCTTGACTTCCTCTCCCCTGGGCAGGATTCCTCTTCCCCAGACAGTCACACTGCTCTGCGCTCCTGCCTCCAGCTCTTTGCTTCAATATTATCTTCCCAGGGAGTTCTATGCGACCCCCTGTTTAAAAATCATCTCACCCTTTGTCCTATATCCCGATTCCCCTTATCCTGCTCTGTTTATTTATAGTGCGTATCATCCTTCAATGTGCTTTATATAAATAAGTTACTTATTTATCATGTTTATTGTCTGTCTCTGCCTTTTGCCCTCCTACTCCCTGTCCCAACAGACTGCAACCCCGCAGGATGGGGCAGTTTGTTCCCCTGAAAAGGCCTGGCATAGTACAAGCGATCAATTCATATTTGTTAACCCGGATAAATGGAAGAACACTGACTGGCGTTTAAACAGGGGTGCCAACTCAAGGCCAGGGGGCAAAGGAAATGGAGGAGGTAAGCCACGTGGGGTGGAAGTTGCCAGAGAGCATGGCCACCGCTTAACACCCCTTGATTGCTGCCCCTGAGTCACTAATTTAGTCTTGAGAGGGTCTCATGGAAGCTTTCAAGAAAAGCTGGAAATCTGGAGTTTTACATGAAATCTCCTGCATTTTAAATGTTGCGATGATCCAGTGCAAGGAAGACACTTGGTGGGCCCCTCACACACAGCTGTGTGCCGCCTTTGGCAGGCGGGCTGCCAGCTTGTCTCTCCGGATGGCCGTGGGCCTCTAGCTCAGAGGGGCCTTTGGCAGAAAGGAAGGCACCGGATGGTTCTAACCACCTTGTGGCTCCTGGGCACAGCTGGGTTCTCTGAGTCCTGCTCTAATTGCTCTCTGTGTAGAAATATGTTAGAGGCTGGAGAGATGAACTAATATGGGAGGTGGTGGTGGGGTTGATGTCTCAGACCCCCAGGACGGGAAGCTCACAAGACCTTCCTCAGCTTGTGTCTCACACTTATGGTCACAGGGGTGTCACTGTCCTCCCTCCACCGGATTTGAAGCTCCTTGAGGCTGGAAGACTTGTCCTGGTCACCCTGTCTCCCCTTCGGTGCCTGAATACAGTAGACACTCAAATGTGTGCTCAAGGAGAAACTGAAACAGGGAAATGCGTTAGTCCCCAAAATGAAGTCAAAGATTAGTATTGTCACTGAATCATGAAAAAGGCTAAGTATTATTTTTTTAAAAAATATCAGAAGTTGAATAACACTGTGGCTTCATTAGTATTTTTCTGAAGAAATCAGGATCACATATGCTGGAACTAAAACATAATCTATACTAATCTAAGTACAGATAACTCCTAACAGGTCTCAAATGATGAGCATTTTCTGTCTTTTTTTGGCAGGTGAGGAAACTGAGGCACAGAGAGGTTAAATAACTTGCCTACAGATACACAGCTAGAGTGGAGGAAATAAGATTTAAACTCTGGCCATCTGGCTCTAGTCCTGCTCTCTTCATCACCACTCCTTATGCTTATCAATAGTTAATTATACTGGTTTAGTGCTATTGTCTTAACACTTTATTAACGCTATATATATATGATATATCATATATATATCATATATATAAATGCCTGAAACCCGCTGTGGGTTATAATTGCAAAAGTATTGCTATTTCTTCCATAATGTATGCATGTGGGAAAACTGGGGCAGGCATGGAGCTCATATCTAAATGTGGAGGTGGATGGCATGTAAACGTGATGTCAGGAGCGACTGGGGATGCTACTCAGCCAGCGCAGTCAGGGAAGGCCTCCTAGAGGAGGCGGCAGTGTTCACTGTGAAGGATGTGGACTTCTGGGGGGTAGGTGACCGCTAGCAGACAGCTTTGTCTCCTGTCCTGAGAGACCCTTCCCTCAGGGCAGCAAGCCTGCCCCCTGTACAGCTGTGGACTCTTACCTGCTCCTCCTCCTCCCTCAAACTGGGCAAGGTGCTGATGGAGAGGTTGACGGCGGTGACGGTGACAAAGAGCACGGACAGGCAGGCGAACACTTTGCCCGGCAGCCCCGAGTGCGGCCTCTCCACCATGTCGCGCAGCCTCCGCATGCAGCGGCCCAGGCGGCCCTCGCCCTCCACCGGCCCCTCGCTCTCGTGACTGTCGCTGTCCAGCGCGTCCTCGTCCTCCTCCCGCTCCACCATCTCGGCGAACTCCTCCATCTTCTGCAGGTAGCGGCGCTTGCAGCAGCCGTCCAGGTGGTCCTCGGCGATGCCCCAGTACAGCAGCTCCTCCTGGAAGGACAGGGCGCACATCTCGCGCAGCAGCCGCAGCTTGCCCGCCCGCAGGAAGGTCAGGATGGTGCCGAAGGCCCCCGGGTTGCGGTCGAAGAAGAACTCGTTACAGGTGACATCGTAGTCGTCGCAGACGTTGAGGATGTCGTCGAAGTTGGTGCAGGCCTTGAGCTGGCCCAGCCGCGTCATCGGGAACTCCTCCAGCGTGGTCCAGGGCAGCGAGTACTTGATGCCGCCCACATTGATGATGATCCTCCGCCGCCGGTCCTCGGGCGGGCCGCCCTGGTGGGGCTCGTCCTGAGGCTGCAGCCGCTGCGCCCGGCGGTAGAAGACGCCCTTGAGGGACTGGCTTTGCGGGAAGAAGGCGGGGTGGGAGGAGGCGTCGGAGGTGCAGCTCAGGGCGCTGTAGTCGTAATCAGAATTGTCTCCCGGTAAGAGGGTCATTTTGGGCCTTCACATCCCTCTCAGGCCTGGGGGGAGAAGGGAGGAAAGACCCTCGGTGACTCCTGAGTCTCAGCTGACAATGCTGATTCTGCAGATATTTGTTCTTAAGGACTGAATTGTGTCCCTCAGATTCATAGGGGAAAAGCCCTAACCCCCAATGGGACCATATTTGGAAGCGGAGGACTTTTGGAGGTGATTAGATTTAGATGAGGTCATGAGGGTGGGGTCCTCATGATGGGATTAGTGCCCTTATAAGGAGAGCAGTGGATAGGAAGCAGGCACCATCCATCTACAAGCCAGGAAGAGAGTCCTCACCACAGCCCCACCAGGCTGGTCCCCTGATCTTGGACATCCCTCCAGAACTGGGAGTAATAAATGTCTGTGAGTCATTCAGTTCAGGTCTTTTGTTACAGCAGCCCAAGTAGACTAAAACATTCACATAAGAGTGAAAATAGCAACACTATCCTTTAGCATCACCTACATTTTATGGTTCTTCCATACCCACCCTCATTTATATAAATATGCCGAGTGCTGCTGTGTGCCAGGCATTGCTTTAAGCACTGGTGATTCAGAACCATGCACAGAATCAGACACGGTTCCCAGTCCTGCAGAGCTGATGTCCTACTGAACTGTCAGGCAATCTCTGTACTATTATTTACTTAGCACTTTATTGTACAGCAGCCCCATCTTTTGTATTCCTTTAGCTTAGAAAGATAATTTAGCAACCAGGGCCAATTTGTCCCCCAGAGGACGTGTGGCAATGTCTGGTGTATACCACTGACATAGTAGATAGGGGCCAATGATGCTACTAAAATACCTACAATGCACAGGCCAGACCCCAAATAGAATTATCTGGTCCTTAATGTCCATCCATAGTGCCAAAGGGGAGAAACCCTGGTGTTGTGGTTATTATAACTATAGACTTTGTAGCCCCATGGCCCATGCACGTTACTCAATCTTGATGTGTTTTAATTTCCTCATCTGTGAAATGGGTAGAACTTCATGACCTACTTCTTAGAATTACCAAGACAATTCAATAACTTATATACAAAGAGTAATTAATACAATGCCCAGCACACAGTAGGTATGTGTATTGCCAGTATGCATGGCCACCATCACAGCCGCCTGGTCCATGCAGGCTCACATTAGATTCGGACAGATGGTAATGAAACAATGGAGCCAAGAACTGGTAGGCCATCATCTTTAATCCTAGCTTACACCCGGCAGGCAAGTAAAAACACACACTGGGCTCCAAAACCTACTCATTCAGTGCTCACAAAGCTACTGACTTTATCCGAGTTTCCTAGAATCAAAGGTTTCTAGCTCACCAGACTTATTCACCTGTTCCCCATCTCCTTCCTTCTCCCTGCACAAACTGGCTTCTCACTCAGCACTCCACCATCTTGGCTGCTTCTCCTGGCCTCCTCCACGTGGCCTTTCTCTGCTCTCCTCTCTGCTCTCTCCTCTAATGCTAATCTCAGGAACCAAGAGAGAGAGCAAGCTCCCGGTCTGCCCCACTTTATAGTGTAGAAACCAAAACCTTTAATCTAATATAAAAAACAAGGAAGTCTCTGATACAAAGTCACTTATCTGAGCCATGATGGGATTCCTCATGAAAATGTCCCACCCTACATCAAAAAGGGTGGGAAAAGCTTAGTCCTAAAACCAAGCCCCAGGCTACAAGGATCCTGCCTGCCGATAGCCTGCTCCACCACACATTAATATAATCACACCCATTCCAAGCAAGAAGGGCAACTAATATCACCTGGGCAATGGGCTTCCACGTGGGCAGCGCCATCTTTAACAAAGTGAGCATAATATATTTTATCTGCCCAACAGTATGCAATAATTATTATTATTAATATTTATATCTATCTTAAAGGGGCATTTTGTATTGCTTCCATAAATAGAAAACCTATATCATTTGCCATAAATAAGAGGTAATGTTCAAAGAAATGTACTATTAGGACAATAGTGCCATGTTTGTTCACGAATCAGGAAACATTTTGAGAATACAGGAGTGGACAAGGATAGGCATGCTTGCTCCTCCAGGAAGCCTTCCTTGGCTTTTCCAGCTAAATTGAGCTCTCTCTGTCCCCCTTCATGGTACATTTATCTTTACTGCACTTATCACACAGTTTTAGAATCATCTGTGTGCAAGCCTGGCTTCTTTATTAGACTCCTTGCTCCCTGGGGGGTAGAACTGTACTTTACTCATCTCTTAATCCCTGTGCCCAGCAGCACTGGCGCTCAAAGAAGTGCCTACTAAATGAATACATTTCCTGCTGGTGAGGCTGACATGATGAGGCACTTCTGAGAAACTGAGGTCAAAATAACAGCTTATGTAGACTCCTTCCTTTCCAACCCTCAAAGCTTCAGTGAGATTGCTTATTCATTTATAGCTCACAAGCCTAATATGGCTCACAAATACTTTGCCTGGCTTGCAGAAGATTTTAAAAAATGAGAAACTTGGCCCTGGCTGGTTGGCTCAGTGGTAGAATGTCGGCCCGGCGTGTGGAAGTCCTGGTTTCGATTCCTGGCCAGGGCACACAGGAGAAGTGCCCATCTGCTTCTCCACCCTTCCCCCCCTCTTCTTTTTCTTTATTTCTCTCTTCCCCTCCCACACCCAAGGCTCCATTGGAGCAAAGTTGGTCCCGGGCACTGAGGATGGCTCCATGGCCTCCACCTCAGGTGCTAGAATGGCTCTGGTTGCAGTGGAGCAATGCCCCAGATGAGCAGAGCATCGCCCCCTAGTGGGCATGCCTGGTGGATCCCAGTTGGGCGCATGCGGGAGCCTATCCATCTGCCTCCTCCCCACTTCTCACTTCGGAAAACAAACAAACAAAAAACAAGAAACTTCATGTAAAAATTCGTATTTTGGCCCTGGCCAATGACTCAGTGCAGGGGTCCCCAAACTGCGGCCCCCTGAGGCCATTTATCCGGCCCCTGCCGCACTTCTGGGAGGGGCACCTCTTTCATTGGTTAGTGAGAGGAGTACTGTATGTGGAGGTGCCGCAAGCGTGGCATCGCTCACGTACAGTACTACTTCCGGTGACGCAGGATGCACGCGTCACGGCTCCGGAAGCGCGTCATGTCACTTGTTATGGCTAGCAGTGACAAATATGGAACTGGACATTGACCATCTCATTAGCCAAAAGCAGGCCCATAGTTCCCATGGAAATACTGGTCAGTTCGTTGATTTAAATTTACTTGTTCTTTATTTTAAATATTGTATTTGTTCCCGTTTTGTTTTTTTTTACTTTAAAATATGTGCAGTGTGCATAAGGATTTGTTCATAGTTTTTTTAATAGTCCGGCCCTCCAACGGTCTGAGGGACAGTAAACTGGCCTCCTGTGTAAAAAGTTTGGGGACCCCTGACTCAGTGGATAGAGAAGTGGCCTGGTATATGGACGTTCTGGGTTCGATCCCCAGTCAAGGCACACAGGAGAAGTGACCATCTGCTTCTCCTCCCCTTCCCTTTCTCTCTTCTCCTCCAGCAACCAGTGGCTGGTTGGTTTGAGCATTGGCTCCAGGTGCTGTGGATGGCTCAGTTGGTTTGAGCGCATCAGCCTCAGGTGCTAAAAATAGCTTGGTACTCAAGCATCAGCCCCTGATGGGGTTGCTGGTGGATCCCAGTTGGGGTACATGTGGGAGTCTGTCTCACTATCTCTTGCCTCTCACCTAAAAAAAAATCATATCCTTGGTTTCTCTTGAAAATCAGACTATCTGGCAATATTTGGCTCAAATTCCAGCTGAGAAATGACTGTCCCCTTCAGGCAGGGCATGCATGCTGCTGTCCGCCACAGTCCACCCCTCTCCCTGCTGTCTTCCTAACACCTACTCTACTTCACTCACCTATTTTCCTTCCTGGCTCCTGTAGGCATTTGAGTTTGAGACCCTCAGATTACAGCAACAGAGTTCTCCAGAATTAAGCCAATCCATAGAAAAGTACAGTTTAATTCGTTGCTTTTTAAAAAGCACCATTCCTCCCCCAAACCCAATACCCCTTGGAAGCACGAGGTAGCAGCAAAGTCCATCAATTCCAAGTAGAAACCCACTTCCAATGCCCGAGTGTCGTTCTGTGCCCTGGACACATCCAGGGGGAAAACACACACACACACACACACACACACACACACACACTCACACACTCACACACACACACACACACACACATTTAACAGGAGCTGGGGTATTTCCACATTGCAAAGGGTATCTTTCCTAACAAGAATCCCTCTACAAAAGTCAATCATCACTCATATATCTTTGGGGAAAGCTAGTTTCACAGATTGGGTTTTACAAAACTAGGATATACCTTGGTTTGAAATAAATACGATTTGATTTTAGAGTGTTGAGAATGCTTTTAGCTTTACCTAAATCTGGAAGCCATCTCCTCAGGCAAAGCCTGCCAGCACCCCTCCGCAGGAGTGACAGGAGTCCCTTTCAGGCACTTAACATCAGTGATAGCGTTTCCAGCTCTGCTGATGTAGCTTTGCCACCAAAGACCAGGGGCAAAACGACCTTACTTACGACCTTACGCTTCCCGGGAAAAGTGCTCGAGGCCAAGGACCATTCCTCTGGTCCTGCAAGCCCCAGGAACTCTTGTGAAACCCACCCGGCTGTAATTTCTTCTTCCCACTCTCCCACTTTCCCTCCATCAGGCCCCAATGAGTGGTCTTCCTTTCTCTGCTTCCTGACTTGAGTCAGTTGTGAATTAAAGCCTCAGCATCCGGTGTGGAAAGTTATCCTGTCTCAGCAGATAGTTAGGGAGAGGGAAAAAGCATACTTCATTCAGGCCACTTTACCTGGAGGGCCAGAGTTCCCAGGGAGGGCCAGACCCTGGGATTTGCTAAACAGGAGAGGGCCCACCTCTCCTTGCTTTCAGTCCGATGGAGGTGGGGGCGGGGGTGGGGGTGGGGCGGGATGGCTCCACATGCTCTAGAATCTTGGAGTCTCAACTGCAGGTCATAAATCAAACAAGCCCCAAAGTCCTGCTTCTGGAAAAAAAAAAAGTCACTTTTCACCCAGCCTGATACCTTTACAGAAAAAGCGTGTCTTTTACAATGTCTCTGCAGTGTTGGGTTTGTCACTTCGGGAGTGTGATGTATTATAGAGACTTTTATCTCTGAGGGTCTAGAAATGCTTAGGAAGAAACAGCCAGCTTGAGGAACAATTTGCTGACCATCCCAAGCTGGGGTAGCAGGGGAGCCCCACTGGCTCTGAAATCGGGAGACCAGGGTTCAAGGCCAGTCACTGTGACTCTGGCCAACTCACGTCTTTCCCCTGAGACTCAGTTTTCTCATCTGTAAAATGGGGATCTAAATAGCTCCTGCCTCCTTGAGTTGTGGTGAGGACTAAAGAAAATGACATGGTGATGTGATTGTCCCAATGCCTGACATGCAATGGACACATGCTGTATTATTAGCTATGGGAGAGGGGGTGTCTGTCATCCTCCCTGCACCAGCCAAGGGTGAATCCTTTTTTGATCTGATCCAGTGGGATTGCAGCCTAGTATTATCTGACCCCCCCCCCCCAGTCCACTGCTGGAGGGAGTGTGGTCCCCTACAGTCTGTGGGGAAGCCTCCAGGGGTGTTGAGGAAAGTGAAGGACAAGGCTGACTTGTGGCCCAGGACTCCCACTGCTGGGTGGATTGCCCAGATCTGAGTTTACAGGGGTCTTGGCACACACTGCTTTAATACATCAAGATTCAGGATCTGCTTCTGGGGAATCAGATGTAAGAGGAACAAGGTACAATGTTGCTCCTCATACCATGTTGCGGATGGTGCTAGGGGGTCCCCCGGTGTCCATCGGGGTGGGGGATGGACAAGGGAGTCATGGTAGGTGCAGGTGGTGGACTCCTGTAGATGCCACAGGACTTAGAAGCAATGAACTAGACATAGGTTTAGCAACAACAGATTCAAGGCCTTAAAAACATGGTGCCGAGTAGAAAAAGACACTGAAGTTTATAGCACTATGCTATTTATGTAAAGGAACACACACAATATTACAGATTCTTGTGTACATGTAAGGGTCTATATCAACCATAAGGAGGGTTCTTGGGAGAGGAGAGTAAGGGGAACAAACATGTGGAATGGGGTCTGGAATGAAGGGGCCAATGAACAACACCGCCCAGCGCAGGCCAAGGATGAAGAGTGAAGTAAACAGTGTGCTTAACGTAGCTCTGGGCTTTGATCCAGGTGATAAAAAGAAAACTTACGAGTATAAGAACAACAAAGCCATCAGGTTCCAAATGCAAGCTCAGTGGAGCTACAGATTCCTGGCCTCTCCCCAGACCTTCTGGACCAGAATGCTTGAGGGGGAGGCCCAGGGATGGGCACTTTTGACAGATTCCCTTAGAAAGTCTCCCATATGCTCAAGAGAGAAAGAAGGGGTGCCACAAGTGCTGAGAGATCCCCCAGGGTCTGGGCATTGGAGGAGAGTCCCTTGCCTACCCTCTTAATGTTCTTGGAGTTCTGGAAGGCTCTGGGGGTCCCACATTTAGGGAGCATCATTGGAGAAGTAGAAACCCTCTGGTTTGAGAGAAAAACCTTCTGCATTGGGAACGCCTTGGTCAAGTTCCCCTCTGTGAGCCAACAGAAGTGCTGACACTCCCATGCAATCTCTTTTCCTTCCTCTGGAGAGAAGGATGTTCACAAGCAATGACTGAGGGCTGAGTACACATTTCCAGAGACAAATGATGATCTGAACTGTAAGGAGTTCCGAATGGCAGCCCCACCATGAGGCCGCTCTGGGGTCAGGGTCTGACTATGGGTGGGGGTGCACAGCCTGCGGGGGGCTGAAGGGGGGAGCAGGAGGGAACTCTGCTCTTCCATCCTACGCCCCACCCTTAGGACTGAGCTCTGTGTCCCTCTTCTAAGGGGGAGGGGGCTGCAGAGAGAGAGAGAGAGAGAGAGAGCACTAAACAGTCACAGTGCTATAACAGCAGCAATCACAGCCTCCCTTAAGTGCACAGTAAGTGCCAGCACTGTAAGAGCTTTCTTTAATTGTGTGTGCCATGTCCCTTCCTAAGAAGCAGGCATTACCAGTAACTCCCCCATTTTGCAGATGAGGAAACTGAGACTTCGAGAAGTGAAAACTCATAACTCTGGTCATAAATGAGGAAGCCAAAATCAAACTAGGTGTGTGGGACTCCAGACCAAACCTCTCTGACTCTGCATTTTACTGCCTCCCCGGAGGTGTTTTGGGGTATGAGCCAGAAGGTCCTTTTCCGTGGGGTGCGTGTCTCTGCCACCTAGGTATCTCATCTCTGTTTTCTTTAGGCAAGATTCTGGATGGTCTGCAGGGATGAGGAGAAACAGGCGATTGCTCACGGCTGGGGGAAACATCTTTATTCCCATTGTACATTTGCACAGGAGCAAAGCAAGAAATCAAGAAAATGCCTGTTTTTTTCAAATTCTGAGTTGCCATTTTGGCCCCTGGGCAGAAGAGTTCTCCTGTGGCACCAGCCAGGCGTGAGGGTGGGGCCTCTGGCTTACCATTTACTGTCGTACCCTTAAGCATATGACTTCACCGCTCTGTACCTGGACATTCCCAGCTATACACTGAAGTAATCACCATACCAGTCTCATAAGCGTTTGGAGCTGCATCCAACGCATGTTTGCTAGAGAGGCTCTGGTGAGGCTAGCTTGCCCCCCCACCCCTCCCCTCACATTTCCTTTCTTCCAGGAGGAGGAATGCAAAACAGAAAACACCTTTCAGAGGCTGGACTTTAGCCCTGTCACCTGGCACTGAGTTGGCCAGGTCTCAGTTTCCCCATCTGTACCATAAACTGGTAAGACACACCCCTACGGTAGGCATAATAACGGTCCCCCCAAAGATGCCCACATCCTAATCCCTGGAACCCGAGAATATGTTACTTTACGTGGCAAAAGAGATGTTGCTGGTGCGATTAAATGCAGGGTCTGGAGGTGGGGAGAAGGTCCAGGTGATTCCAGATGAGCTGGGGGGCCTGTGTAATCACAGGGGTCTTTATAAGAGGGAGGGAGGAGGGGCAGGGTCAGAGAAGGACCAGCGGTGACAGAAGCAGAGGCCGAGCGACGCGGGGCCAGGAGCCAAGGATGCAGGCAGCTTCTAGAAGCTGGAAAAGGCAAAGAAATGGATTCTCTCCCAGAAATTTGAAAACAGCCCTGCTGACCCCTTGATTTGAGCCCAATGAGACCCATTTTTTGCTTTTGATTTCCCAAAAAGTGGAACACAACACGTGGTTGCTTTAAGCCACTAAATTGGTGGTAATACGTGGTGGTAATAAACTAACACAGCCCCCAAGGAAACTTCCTAAAAGATCAGCCTTTTCTGCCGAGCTCCTGGGGCACTGGTTTCTTCTCACACCCCGGTTTTCGACCTGTGCCATTCCCTGATTCCAAGCGGGTGTCAGGGGACCCACTGGTCCCTCCATGCTTCCCTTCCCCTGCCCGTGCAGCTTCCTCAGTCAGGGTTAGGGTTCCTGGCTGGCATGACTCAGGCTTGGGTGATGCTGCATTAATCTCCAATTAAAGTGTTAATCAAAACAGATTCAGCCATTAGCCTGGCCCAGGGCCTGGCATGCTGAATCTCTCTGAGAGGCTGTACCCACATGGAGAAGCTTTCTTAGCTGCCTGCCGTCCATCCTCATAATCCAACCAGGCTGGACCTCAGTCCGGCTTCTTTTGAGGCGGGGCCCACGTTCCTGGAGGTGGTATATTTTCTGGGAGCCGGGCTCTTCCCTCTACCGCCCTCCTGCCCCCACATGAGTAAATGTGCCAGAGTTCCCCCCTCCCCCCAATGAAAAGACAGGCAGCCTCTGGAGCCTCCTTACTCAGCTGCTGCAAAATAACTCTAAATGCACATTTGCCTTCCGCCAGGAGGTGTTTTGGGGTGTGAGCCAGAAGGTCCTTTTCCATTTGCCTCCTTGTGGGGTGAAATCTGGGAGCACAGGCATAAGCAAAGGGGCAGGCTTGGGGGGGACAGTGGGGACCCTGGGACAGCAGGAAGGGGACACCTGCTTAAACAATCCCTCAGTTTTTTTTCTGTAGTAAGTGTTAAGGTTGCAGTCTCTAGCTGTGGTGGGGAGGTGAGGCAGGGAGGAGGGACAGCATGGTGGTGCCCGCCTGCCCGGGGAGGTGCGGGTGAGAGCCACCCACAGAGCAGGGGAAAATCAGAGGCACAGTTCAGATCCTATCTGTAGCACATTCTGTTAATCAAACGCAGCCTGCTATATAATAAAAATGGCCAACAGTGATTGAGTGCTTGCAGCTAGACTTTCTTGCCTCTCCCTTTTTGTTAATTCTATTTGGAGTGGCTCTTCCAGCCACCATTTTCCTTTCATGTGGCTCCATTTCTGGGTTTAATTAATCAACGAAGAGTGGCTTCCCAGACCCCTATATCTTGCACAACCAGAAATGTTGACTCTTCATCATATATAAGAAAAAGGATGTGGAGAAAGGACAGCCCAGTCAGGACACCCTTCGGGGGTCCAGGGGGCCATTTCCTTGAGTCTCTTAGCCTTGCATTCAGGACACATCTTTCTGTTCTTCTGTTCCCTGGGGCATCTCCATCACCTTTTGCCAGAGCCCAGCTATGTGCCTGATGCAGGGAATTCAAGGTGGCAGTGGGGCCAGAGCCTGGCTCCCAGAACTGCCCCAATCAGCTCTGGGGAGAGAGAGAGGGGAGGGGACCGGGGCAGCCTGCGTTCTTAAGCTTCATACAGGAACTAAGGATGTCTTGCTTCCAGCACACTCATGGTTCCCCATGGGTCTGGAGTGTGTCCCACAACAGACATCTTTCTGCTGAGATTGGCTGGGTTAGGGAATGACTGTTGAGAGCAAACCCCAGGGGCCGTCCTCGCCCATCTTTTAGACACTTTCCCCACTCAGCAGGTGCCTCTGCGGAGCTCCACCGCAGAGAACACAGGGCTTGAGCTCAGGTCCAGCAGAGCCTGAGAAGCCCATGCCCTGGCCCTGTGCTTCTCCCCTGACCTCAGCATCCGGGCTGGTCTCCAGCAGTGCCGAACTTTCCTTGGAGATATGCTCTGGTGAGACTCCCCATAGTGACTCTGGCTGCAGTCATGTGTGTGGGAATCAAACACACCCTGGTGACAAACCTCTGCTCAGATTCATAGAGGCACAGGCTCCCCCTCCCCCTCCCCCCCATGAATCAGAGCAGCTCATGTCCCTCATCTCACCTTACCCGGTACTTATCTAAAAATGGGGAGGGGGGGGGCTCTGTGTCTATCTCATCCACCTTGGTGACTTTGGTGCCTGGCATCCTGTAAGTGCTTAAGAATAGCAAGTGCTTCAGAAAATGCCTGCTGCATGGACAACTAATTCATAGACCCCATGGTGGGAGCCTGCCTTCATCCGTTTTGTTAGATCAGTGTTTCTCAACTTTCCTCCTCATTCCCACCCTCCCTGGAGGAGCCTTTTAAAGACCCTTTCCTTCTATCCAAGAACCTGTTCTCGACTCCTGTCTCCTCCTGAGATGAATGCATTAGATGACCAAGGAGGCCAGTCTACAACCTGTCCGGTGACTTTCTGCCCTACACATGGAGGGCTGCTAGAGACAGCCACAGCCACAGGAGGGGTGTTCCTCCCGGGGGGTGGGGGGCTGGGTCTTAATTCTTTTCTTTAAGCTGCAAGCCGCCTTCCACCCTATCCTGAACCCACCCCTCTCCTGCTATGTTGTCTTCCAGTACCAGGCCTCAGTACCCGTTAAAGGAATGAAATAATGGCTGTTAGGCTCTTGACATGGTGAGCTGCACACAGCAGGTGCCCAGCCAATCTTTGTCCAATCCATGAATAAATGAATGAACTTCTCTTTTCCTTTCTCACCCCAAAACTCCAATCCACCTAGGCTGAGCCCCTCCTGGGTATGGGAACCCTGAGACTAGGGTAGCAACCATTCACCTTCCCTACCAGGTGCTGGAGCCTCTGATGAAAAGAGCCATCCGGGAATCTCCAGCGCCTAGCACACAGTAGGAACTCAAGAGAAGCTTGCAGAGTTAATGAATGACTCAATAAAACCCACTGGTGGGAAACTCTATTTCGTGCCTAAGGATAGAGTGAATGAGCGGGTGACATCGCCCCCTACACCTCCCCCAACGCTCCCTCCTCCCAGGATTCCGCAAGGCAGTGAGAAACCTCCACCTCCTCCAGGGTGACGCCCCCCACACCCCCACCAGTCACCTCTGCGGAGAACGTCTCGCACTCACACTTCGCACCCCGGTGACCCCCTCCGGAAAAACAAACTGGTCCCGCACTGTGACCGTGGCGAGCGCGCTCCACACCCTGCCCGCAGCTGCACCTAGGTTTTCTGTCTCCCCAACCGCTCTCCTCGGCATGTTTTGTGGTCCCCGCAGGGGAGTCCCGAGATGTCCCCTAGCCCGAGTTTGTAGGCGCGGGGGCCGGTCGTCGGCTCGGTGGCGCCCAGCGAGGCTGCGGCGCGCAAAGTTCCCACCTCAAGTTGCCGTCTCGGCGTCACCGCCTCGTAGTTGGCCGGACAGCGGCTTGCGTCCCCTGGGCTGCCAGCGGGTCCCAGGCGAGGACACAGGAGGCAAGGGGCTGGTGGCCTTCCGGGGCTCCTGTGCCGCCTCCCAGAGCCGCGGGAAAACTTCAGCCCCCGGGCCCAGCTCAGCTCCCGCACTCGAACCCAGGGCCGCCCGTCTCTGCCTCGCGGTCCCCGCCGGGCTCCTTGTGCGTCGGGAGCGCGGCGCTGCAGCCACCGAGGGAGGGAGCCAGGCAGGAGGCGGGACGGAGGGAGGGGACTGAGCGTGGGGCGGGGAGAAGGGGCGGTGGCAGGGACCGCGGCGCCAGCCTCACCCCGCAGCCCGAGGTGGGGCTGCACACACAGACAGTCGGCGTCCGGACGTCCAGCTCCCGGTAGCGCACCCAGGATAGACAGCGCTCGGTGGCCCCTTCCCGAGCTCTGCCCCCGACTGCACGCGCGCAGCGCCCCCTGCCACCATCTTCTCTTTCCCGCCGCCCCTCCGCCCCTGGCCCGCGTGGTTCCCGCGCTCCGCTGCCGTGAGGCTGCTGGCGCTCCAACCTCCTCGGTCGCGCGTGCCTTCCCTGGAGGTTCAAGTGCGCCGCTGGTCCTGGACCCCTTGCTTCACTCTGCAGGGTCTCCACAGGCCACGTAAAGTCTCCAAGGTCCAGTGCCTCGGGGCTTCACGCTCCAGGCGCATCAACCTTCTGGGGGCCACACACGCCTTGTCCTGTACTTTCCCCTGGAGTTCAAGTTTCCCTTGGCCCCTCATTCTCTGGGCCAGGGACAGCAGGTGCCTTGTAGTGTCAACTTCTTAGGGACAGCACGTGCTGGGCCGAGTGTCTTTCTCTCCAGGCCCGGTGCGCCACCATTCTGGAGTCCGCAGTGGCCCAGCGGTCCGCGGCTCCTGGGGTCCCGCACCCCGTGCACAGACAGCCGGCTGGGAGCAACGCCTTGCCTTAGAATTGGTGGTAGTCTCGCTTTTGCCTAGGGTTGGGTTGGACCCGAAAGGATGCCACAGAACCAGCCTCTTAAGGCCTCTTGCCTCGGCCCTCCTTTCCTCTTTTCTTTCCAGAATCAACCGCCTTTTCCCCTCAGGGAAACAAGAAATCTGGCTGTGGGCCCCGCCCATGGCCTTCTCCTTAAGGGCGGGGGACAGGCTCCGGAGTGGTGAGTGTCCACCCACCACTTTTTCTGGGATTTCATGAAGAGGGTTCCGGTGTTCATTCATTCCGCAAACCTTGGCTCCTGTTGCCCGGAAGGCAGCCACATGTGCCCCCAGGAACTCACCTTCTGTTGGGAGAGATGCAGAACTGGTACACTGCTGAAGCGCAGAGCAGGGTGGGGGTACAGGGAGGGAGAGAGACCACTTTAGATAAACCTATGAGGAGGTGCCTGAGCCCTGGACAGGGAGAAGGAGCCCCTCTTTGGGAGACCTGGGAAGAGCTTTCCAGGTGGAAGGAACAGCAAAGGCCCTGGTCCTGAAGCTGGAGAGAGGGAGTCAGAGCTAAGGAACAGCAGGGGCACGGAGAAGGGAGCTGGGGAGGGTGCGCAGGAGAGGTGGTCTCTGCTGTGTGGGCTTTGGTGTCTGGTGGCCCCTGAGTACACCTTGAGAAACACAGCTCTGTGTGAAGGATCAGGCCTTTGCCTTCCTCTCTCATCAGAAAACTGGTGTTTCTATATTTTTTCCTTTCTCATTGTCTGTCTCCCCACTAGACCTCAAGCTGCATCATGGCCAGAGCTGTGTGCTCCCCTCCCAGCATCTTCCACACTGTCTGGCACAGACAGACCAGGCTTCTGAAATAATTGTCGGAGGAATGCTCAGGACAGTCCTGTGGGGTAGATTCAGTCCTCTCAGAGAGACCTAGAACTTGCCAAACACCAGAGGATGAGGAAGTGCATCCAAATCTTCTAAGAGGGGTCAAACCCACATGGTTAACCCCACCCTCTGAGTCCCTGATACAATTGGGTCTGGGAAGGGACCCTTCTAACAAGTTCCCGGGTGATACTAAGGCTGCTGGTCTGGGGATCGGGGTTTGAGAACCACTGATGCTGAAGACTTGAAACTCAACCTAGTTGGGTCAAAACCCACATGAGCTACTAGATCCACTGTGGGATTCAAGCCTTCCTACCTATTGTGTAGGGTCTGCTGGACCTAGGAGCACCCCTATGGATGAGCCGCACCCCAGGGCTGGACCTATTAGAGCACTGTCCCTGAGTCAAACGTTGGGGTAATCCGTGAACAGAAGACCCTGAAACACTGGGTGGAAACCACCCATGAAGGCGATCCTGTCTCCCTCCCCTCCCCCATCTCTCCACCTCACATCCACAGACTCACTTGCTGTGCCCAGGAGTTAAATTACTGCCTGATCTTATCCTTGACTTGTGCTAAACTATGTCCAATAAAATTCTCTTAAACCCTTTTAAGGAATTCCATTCCCTCTTTTCAGTTCCTCCTTCCCTTTAAAGCCTTCCAGATTTTCAGCTTTTCATATCTTCACTTTCCTGCTGAGGAGCATTCCTTCCCGAGCTGTTGTGTGGAAATGGATGTTGATAGTGCCTGTGAAAGTTTTCTGAGAAGATGGGACTGATCGAGGCTTGCTGAGCACGTACAACGTGTCAGAGGGGTTGCTGGGTCACTTGTAGACATCAGTGGTACCCACTGAGCCAGTAGGTGGGCTCTGGCTCCAAGACCTGTTTTATCTGGCCCTGCTGGCTTAAAACATTTTTTTTCTTCAAATTTTGAATTAGTTGCCAACCTTTAAAAATTAGGAGATTTCACATAAAATTTTTCCTTTTTAAACATTGGGAGATCTGGCTGATACCCCGCATGGAAGCTGTGCCGGTGCTGGGTCATGTCCCCTCTCCCTACCTTGCCTGGTGCTGGGTGATGTCCCCTCTCCCCACCTTGCCTGGTGCTGGGTGATGTCCCCTCTCCCCACCTTGCCTGGTGCTGGGTGATGTCCCCTCTCCCCACCTTGCCTGGTGCTGGGTGATGTCCCCTCTCCCCACCTTGCCTGGTGCTGGGTGATGTCCCCTCTCCCCACCTTGCCTGGTGCTGGGTGATGTCCCCTCTCCCCACCTTGCCTAGTGCTGGGTCATGTCCCCTCTCCCCACCTTGCCTGTGGCTCCCCTCAACCTACACTGTGTCATTTAAGGTACCACCAGGCCCAGGGAATCATGAATTGCTGACCTCTTGTCTTGGTTAATTGTCTAGGGTCGCACGCACGGTATTTGGCAAAGCTGTATCTAAATCCAGGCCTGTCTGACCCCAAGGCCCAAGCTTATCACTGAGAAGCGAGCTGCTATTAGTATAGGGGGCAGGAGGAGGATGTGGCGTCTCTGGCCCCGAGGAAATACCTTAAAAGGGAGTTGCTGTCAGCGGTTTAAGAATATGCCTTCCTTCCCATTCATAACCAACTGTCAGTAAGTCATAAAGTTCTGGGTTGTTTTTCTGTGGCATGAAGGGTAATCCAGAGCTGTCTAAACTTTTTATCCACCCTCTCCCCTGAGATGAAAAGGCTTCAATTTGCAAGACAACAGGTTAGAGTTAGGAAAGGGATAGGGGTGGTGTTCTTTTCTCCCTTAGCTCTCCTGGGAGAGGGGTACGGGAGGGGTTGCAGCTTCTTGGGGTGGGGTGGGGATGGGGGGACTTCACCTGCCACCTCTCCTGCAGTCACTCTGAGTCAGGCACTCGGCCTCCTCTCCGTGCCTCAGACACCCCAAGCGAGCTTCGTCCTTCTGTCTGGGTGACCTTCCCACGGATTTCCGCATAACCAGTTCCTCCAGGTCTCAGTCATTACCCAGGGCACTTGGTCTGGGTTGGGATCCGGGTGCAGGGGTGAGGCTGAGGCATGCGCGCGCACAACTTTACTTAGAGCTTTATTTTTAAGGTTGATATTTTGTGCATTAGGGATTTGTTTTATACTAATTTGGATTTAAAAAATTACTCTATCAAATGTTATTTATCTTAAAAAAATTTTTTTGTAGGAGTTTATTTGAGCCAAACTGACAACATATGGCGGGGAACAAGATCTCAAAAGCTCGGCAAAATGTAATTTATCTTGATTCTGAGCTTTTTGGCGCCTCCATACATCTTGCACCCCAGTTGGGTGTACCACCTGCCTCACCCCAGCCCCAGCTCTGCTCTCCATCTGGGGTGCTCTGGCCCCGGAGTCAGGAGACCTGGGCTGTGGTCCAGCTGTGCCTTCAGCCCTGGGCCTCTCAGCTGCACCGTCTACCAGGGGATGGGTTACATCTGACTCTAGTTCTAGAATGATCCACGGGCTCCTACTAGAGCTCTGTTAGGCTGGGCACTTTGGGGCTGTTTTAGGCCTTGCTGACTCTGGTCGGTATGGGATGTCGCTGTCCTTTTCCCAGCAACCTGTGCGAGGTGCTCCTCTGTAGAACACCAGATCTTCGTGGCTGCAGCATACCGTGGGCGTTGAAGCCTTTGCTCATTTTCCTGTTTCAGGGGAAACAGCTTTTCTGTTTGGGGGAAAGCTTGAGTTTTGGAAATGTGGTCATACCCTCTCTTCTTTGAGTCTTACTTTTTGTTCCTTGGTTTTATTCATTGGATCATGGGGCACGTGTTCACTAAGGACTGAGCAAGCCCCTGGGATACAAAAGAGACATTCCCAGCCCTAGGAGAGCTTACATTCTAGCGAGGGAGACTGCACTTCAGCAGATCCCTGTGCTGCCAGAGTCTGCGTGGGCCAGAGGGCTTCCAGCAAAGCTGAGGCCCCATCGAGGGAGCAGCACTGTCTGTCCTTCCTCTTGGGGGAACCTGCGACCTCTGTGCTGTCTCCAAGTGCTGTCTGCCCAGAGAGCCTACGGGGACCTTCCTGATTAGAGAGAGCTGCGGCGTTCTGTTTTGGATCCACTTGAATGGACAGAGCTCTGAATTGGAGCTTTCAGTTCCTTCTGACTCCGTCTCCCTCGTCCCTCCTCTGGACTGTGGTTTGCTCCCAACTTTTTCCTAGTCCTGACACCCTCAAAGTTCACCTCCTTTTAGCTTGCCTGTGCTGCGCCAGCCCTCAGGGGACTCTCTCCCTCACTTTTCTCTCCAATGCCTTTACCAGCTAATAGGTGTTCGGTTTGGAGCTTAATTAAGCTCTGTCTAGAGTTCCTTATTGCTTCAGCCCTGCCAGATTGTTTTGTGTTTTGCAGGGAAAGGACCCTTGTCTGACAAGTAACAACACAGAGGTCTCTGCCCTTAAACTTAGAGGGTACAAACAGATGTATCTTGACCCTGGCAGGGCAGCTCAGTTTGTTAGAGCAGCATCTGATACACCAAGGTTATGGGTTCAATCCCTAGGCAGGGCACAGACGAGAATCAACCAATGAATAATGAATGGGTAGAACAACAAATTAATGTCTCTCTCCCCTCTAAAAATTAATAAATAAATAAAAATCACGACAGATATATCTTGCTCTGACTGCCATGTTTTAAAAATAACTAATCATGTGCCAATATTGAAAATCAAGGGATATAAAATAATCTGAATTTCTGGATTCCCTCAAAAAACTTAGAAGATGTGCTAACCCTGAACTTACTGGTAAAATTGGCTAAAGCTGATAGCAACTTTTTAGATGAGGCATGGGTTCTCCAGTTTGCCACAGTCTCTACTACTCCTTAATGTCTAATGCTGGGCTCTTTTTATTCATATATTTACCTTCCTGGCTCCTTGTAGGCATTTGAGATTTCAACCCTGACTTTCATCCTTTTTTGTTTTTAAAGAGGACAGACAGCTCATCAGAGCTGCTATGCACTAGCAAGGCTCAGAAAGAGGCTGGGAATCATTGCTGAAGATTGTTGGTGGATGTGAGAGGGGAGAGTCAGGAAGGTACTTGCAAGAATCCATTTTGTAGCTTCTTAGTATCAATAAACTCAGACGGGGCCTGACCTGTGGTGGCGCAGAGGGATAAAGCGTTGACCTGGAATGCTGAGGTCGCCGGTTCGAAACCTTGGGCTTGCCTGGTCAAGGCACATATGGGAGTTGATGCTTCCTGCTCCTCCCCCTTCTCTCTCTCTCTCTCTCTCTCACTCCTCTCTCTCTCTCTGAAAATCAATCAATAAAAAAATATATATATAAAAAAATTAAAAAAAAATAAAAAACTCAGACGGGTGTTTGAACTTGTTTGTTACTATGTTGCTTTAGTTGTACATACAGAGATATATTTAATGTGACTATAAAACAAAACATTTATAAAAATTAAAACAAATTAATTTATTGAGAGCACTAACTGTGTGCCAGATACTGTTCTCAGATTTTTACATTTAATTCACAATAACCTGGTGTGGTCAGTACTATTACATCCTTTCTTTCTAGAGACGAGGGAACTGAGACACAAGTAAGTAATTACTCAGGATTACAAAAGGCTGTGATTGCAACATAGAATGACCCTGAATCTCAATTTTAGCAGAATTGGAGGCACTGGTAGAGGATGGCTTTTTAAATGGTTGTCTTCTCTGCATTGATCATTTCCTGGGATTGTAACCTGTCTCCTCCTGCTGGGAGTGTAAGGTTTGAGGCTCTCTGTCCTTGGAAGGTGGCCCGCCCACAGCTCTGTTACTGTAGGCTGTTTGATATGGGGACAGGCAAGATTATAAGGCTTTAGCAAGAGGACAGGGTGGGGGAGGAGCAAGAAAGCAGTGGCTCTGCCAGCCTGAACCTGGTCCCCTCAGACAGACCATGGATCCCAGAAGCACAGAACCTAACCATCAGCCCCTGGGCGTGAGCTCACCCTCTGTGTCCCTGCATCTGAGGTCAGCATACCCGTGTACCACTCTCTTGCTGCAGTGGAAGATTTTAGTATCCTGTCGTTACTTTGCATTGCTTCTGGGCTACATTCCCTCTTATTTCATTTTCATCTGAAATCCTGAGCTCACCCTCCTCGGCAGCTGACGGGACCATTTATTTCCAAGGCTGCAGCCAGTCGGAGGGCTGCCGACAGCTGAGCAGAGCACTCCGGGCTCTCGCCACCTGGTTTTGTTCTTGCAGACAGGGATGGGAGAAAGAACATCTTCATTTTGCAGCAATGAAGCTGTCAGAGCCTCAGTCCTCATCCCCTTTGCCCAGAGGGCACGGCCGTGGTAGACTCTGCTCCTTGGTCTTTTGTGCTTTTGGACGGAAACCATGAAAGAGCACAGCCTGTGCTTTGCAAATGTCCTGTCTGAGGCCCAGGATCGTCATAGTTGGACTGGCTCTGAGAGATTGTTTTGTCAAACCTTCTCTCAGATAATGAAACAAAGCCCAGAGAGGACAAGAGACTTGTGGGAATTGCACAGCAAGTGAGTGGCAAAACAAGATTGACAGGCTCTGATCCCAGACCTATTTATTGTATTATATCAGCCTGCCTCTTTTGAATCTCAGGGGCCAAGGCTTTAGGGACTCTGCCCTGTGCACTGACCACGTGGAATGCTCTTCAGCCAGACTTTCACGAGGCTGCTCCTTTTCCCCGTCTCCCCCTTCATCTTGGCTCAGATGTTCCCTCCTTAGAGAGGCCCCGCCCCCATGCCTAAAGCATCCCTCCCTTCCCACCCCATCTCTCACTATATTTTCTTGTTCTCAGAACTCTAACCAATATCTGAAATGATCTCTGATCAGAGTTTGAGTTACATTTTTATTGTCTCTCCTCTCAGAATGCAAGCTCCACAGGGGCAGGGATGTGACAGGCATCTGTCCCACTGCTCTTTCTCGACCACCTGGCACACAAGAAGTTTGGCATGACTCTTATGTGGATAGAAGGAATAAACCTAGCCAGCTGGGTTGCGGGGACTTCAGATGATCCTTAAGCGAGGAAGCGGTTTTCAGTAAGCAGTGAAAATTTAAATGTCTGCAGAATCACTTCTGTTTACTTTAGGTAAGGTTTTATTTGTGGAACAGAAGTCCATGCCTAAAAATGCTCCAACGACCATTCATGTAGCCCCACTTTTCATGGTGCATGTGGCACCATTTCCTGAGCTGCAGGTCTGTGATATGCCCCGTGCCAGGTGCCGGACCTCGGAGACGGGGCGAGGCCGGAGTAGCCAGGAATCATCTCAGACTGGCTTAAGTACGACAAAGAATCCATTTTGTTCACATGGCTGAAAGGTCTAGGGGTTGGTCTGCCAGACTTCAAAGCCCACACTCTTTCAAAGCTACTTAAAAATGTATTGATAAGTCCACACTTTACATAGAATGAAACGCTCAAGTCTTAAGAGTATGGTTAGGAGTATCAGCTTTGATGAGGCAGGCACCTGTATCATGCTTGCACCTATCAAGGTGCAGACTATTTCCATTACCCCAGAAAGTTCCTTCCTCCTTCCTGTCAAGCCCCCCTCCCCCGACCCTGCCACCCAGGGCCACCACTATTTTCATCTCCTTCACCATAGCTCAACATTGTGTCTCCTGTAATGCATGTGAATGAGGTTATATGGAAAGTCCTCTTTTCTGTCTGTCTTCCTTTACTCAGCATGAAGTTCAGTACTCAGCGTTGAACTTCCATGCTGTTTAAAGTATCGGCAGTTTTTCCTTTTCCTTGCTGAGTAGCGTTCCATTGTATGGACACCCACATTTTGTTTCCCTGTCCACCACCGGTTGATAGACATTTGGACTATTGTGAATACACTGTTGCCTCAGATACTACCAGCAGCCCTCTGGACATTAAGAGGGTAGGGTGGAGCTTAGAGGTATCTCAGACTGTTGACAAGAGGGTTCACTGGTAGCAATTCAGTTAGCACTCATTAGAGTCCTGGTGTTAGGTAGCTTTATCCTGCTGGGGACCTCTGAGCAGCTGCCAATGGAAGGCCCTTGTCTGACTCTGAACATCTCAGGGGGTTACTGAATTGGTGGTGGGTGGTCTGCAGGGATCGACTTGGCTTCCGTAGCTGTCATGATGCTCATTCAAATCTTATTCTTAGTCCCCTCGAGTCTAGTCCCCAAAGTCTCCGAGTCTATTTCAGCCTTCCCTAGGATCCGGGTGGCCTCTGGCAATTTCTCTGTTCTCTTTTCATATTCTTATTATGGCATACACTTAGTGCCTTGTTCCCCTTAGGGCCTCCCATTTACTTTCCAGAGCTTCCTTATGAATTAAGTGGGGGAAAAATACCTTATTAATTTCTTCTTTCATTTCTGCTGAAATAATTTGATTCTCTTCCACACAGTGTGGCTTTTTCTGAGTTATATGAATCTGACACGGGAAGGATAGGCAGAGAAGGACACTCCACTCCCACTCCTAGACCTCGCTGCCCTCCATCCTGTTTGCTTTTTCCCCTTAGTTTTTAATCATCATTTGATGTATTGTATATTTTGATTAGCTGTTACTAGTCTTAGATCAGAAGGAATGGGGGGGGGGAGCAGTCTTGGAATCCAGAGAGAGAGAGAGACTGTAGAGATAGAGCCGTCTTGAGAGGACTGATGATCTTCAGTTGATAGACCCAGGCAGCCTATTGCAACCCACGCTTCTCCCTCCCTCTGATCTTGCTGAGGCTCCCCATTGGCCAGGCCTGGTCAGAAGAAGGGAATTGGTACATGTCAGCCTCCAAGGGCACAGAGAAGGGTAGAAGAAATGATCTGATGGGGGAAACCATCAAACTCTTGTTTGGAGCCCTAGGGTTTTTACTAAATAGTTTTGGGGCCATCACAGTGGATAAGGGGTGATCCAGTGGACTAGACTCTGATCAGGCCACCAACACTTCCACATGAGTATGTGTGTGGTGGAGAATTACAGGGCCTGAAGTTGAACTTCAGCTCTCCACTTTCTAGATGTATGACTTTGGACAAACCACGTGCCTCTGAGCCCAGACACTTCTCTACCCTGCAGCCTCTCTCAGTGGTTCAGTGAGGGTCAGGCTATGAAAGCGCTTTGCAAACTGCCGAGTCTTGGACAACATTGGTTGTTTTAACCTCAGCTGCCAGTGCCTTTCTATTGACTCAGAAATTCCAAGTCAAGATACAAACTGGGTTAGTGGTCACCATGAAGACCTGGAAATGACATGTTTCTAGCCCGATCGATCTACTTAAATTGGTTTTCTGATGGAAAAATCCACAAAATTCTGAAGATCCCAGTGTGAGTAGAAGCTCTGTTACTCATCAGTATGCAACATACCAGCTTGTGCTGGGGGCTGTAGATAAGACCTTGCTGTCAGCTTACTAGATGCTTCAGGCAGGGGTCTGCTCTCTCTCCTTCTTCCCTTACTCCAGCCAGAGCAAGCACCTCCCCAGGTGAGGGAGGACAGGGCATGGTGGGCAGGGCTATGCGCTTCCTGCAAAGCAATAGGAAGAGTGTAGGGAAAAACTACAGTTTCTCCTTTCTTTGTTTGGGGGCTCATCTGTCATTCTGTTGTGGGTGGGAGACACCCCATGGCTAGAGCACTGTGGTCCCGGCACTGGGGAGCAGAGAACATTGCCTGTCACTGCCAAGGCGTTTAGCTACAGGGAGGGGAGGGGGTCTCTTTAGCAATCTGGGCTACTAGCCCAGTGTGAAGTTGGTTGGTGGGCACCACGCCGCTAATTGCTATGATTTGGCCTTCAGTGCTGAGAACAGCGCGTTGTACCGAGTGCAGGGTTAGAGGGGGTTCTCAGTCAGCCGCTGCTGCCTGCTGTCGGTCTCCGGCTTTGATAATGAGTCAAGAATCATGCTTGTTATTGGGGGTGGGGAGCAGAGCCTTTTTCTTCCTCTGTTTGGCGTCTCTGAATCCCTTCTCATTTCCAGCCATGGGGTCCTGTGGTTCAGTGACCCAAACTCTAGCCTGGGTAAAGGAAACCTGTGTATTGATCTCAACTCTGCCACACCCTTGTTCCTTATCTTTGGACAAGTTGCTTCTTTTTCTGGGCCTCTGTTTGCCCATTAGCAAAACAAGTGACTTGTACTGCGTTATGAGATGTTTCTTACCATTTGAGTAGCCTGTGTTTTTAGGCAGGGTTTCTCAGCCTGGGCACTATTGACCTTTGGGCCAGGAGGGTTCTTTGTTGAACATTATAGGGTCCTTTGTGGCAGTCCTGGCATGGCCAGTAGCACCTTCTTGAAAGTTATGATAAACACAAATGACTCAAAAAAAAAAAAATGGTGATGAACCTGACCAGCTGGTGGCACAGAGGATAGAGGGTCGAACTAGAACGCAGAGGACCCAGGTTCGAAACCCTGAGGTCGCTGGCTTGAGCACAGGCCCACCAGCTTGAGCTTGGGGTCACTGGCTTGAGCCCAAAGGTCGCTGGCTTGAGCAAGGGGTCACTCGATCTGCTGTAGCCCCCTGGTCAAGGCACATATGAGAAAGCAATTAATGAACAACTAAGGTTACACCGTGAAGAATTGATACTTCTCATCTCTCTCCCTTCCTGTCTCTCTGTCTCTATCTGTCCCTCTCTCTGACTCTCTCTCTGTCTCTGCCAAAAATAAAAAAAATAAAAAAATGATGATGATGAAAATCCCCTGGGTAGCAAAATTGTGCCTGGTTGAGATAATTACTGTTTCAGGGGACAGGTTGAAAATTTGCAGGTTGTGGAAAATATTTCCCCTGGTATTACTCTGGAGGGTAAATTATTGTCTATGTGCATATGGATGTGTGTGTGTGTGTGTGTGTATTGTATATACCTATGCCTCCGTTCTCACATGGTCTTCTTCCCTCTTGTTTCCTCCCTGTCTCTGTGCCTAAATCCTTCTTCCTTTCTCTTACAGAGAGACCAGATTTAGAGCCCACTCTAATCTAGCATGACCTCATCTTAACTTGGTCACATATGCAAAGACCTTATTTCCAAATAAAGTTGCAGATCCCAGCTACTATGTGCCAGACGTGGGAATATGAACTTGAACATGACAACCTGTTTATGCCCAATGAAGCCCACATTCTAGAGAGGGTTTGAGGAGAGGGACTATCAGGGTGTGATCAGGGGACCTCCAGGGGCAGGATACTCACATTTCTCCCTCCAACATTACAATGGAAAGATTTATAATAGTAATTACGTTAATGATTATAGTGATAATAGTAACAATAATACCTTTCAACAGTATTTACTCTGCATTCAGCATTCACGTTTACTTAACTTTGCAGGCTATGGATCTTCTGTGTTATTGAACCAACCTCTTTATTTTCAAAGTTATAAACTGTTTTCTCTTTTTTTCTTCTGAAAAACTCTTAGTGCCTTAGTTTCCTGCAAAATTCAGCACAAGAGTCCAACTCTTTTCAAAACGTTGACAAAAAGGACACCTTTCTTACCCCCATCTAACATTCACATACCACGTTAACTAATTGCATTATTATTATTTTTTAAATTTTATTTATTTATTTATTTTTTACAGAGACAGAGAGTGAGTCAGAGAGAGGGATAGACAGGGACAGACAGGAACGAAGAAAGATGAGAAGCATCAATCATTAGTTTTTCATTGCGTATTGCAACACCTTAGCTGTTCATTGATTGCTTTCTCATATGTGCCTTGACTGCGGCCCTTCAGCAGACCGAGTAACCCCTTGCTGGAGTTGGGTTCAAACTGGTGGGCTTTTGCTCAAACCAGATGAGCCCGCGCTCAAGCTGGTGACCTCGGGGTCTCGAACCTGGGTCCTCTGCATTCCAGTTCGAAGCTCTATCCACTGCGCCACCGTCTGGTCAGGCAACTAATTGCATTATTATAAATACAATTGCTGTTGTGTAAAGTTCCCAGCAAGCCTTGTCCTCACACTGGCCTCTGTCTGGCCATGCTACTTTCACTGGATTCATAATTTGGGTCCCAGACGCAGCTCCATGGCATCTGAGCGAGCAGAGCTGCTTGGGCCAAGCTCACAGGCAGGCAGAACAACCACGTGCGATGTGACTTGCCTTACAAACAGGATGGTGACGCGTGGCGAGAGGGATGTATGCAGCCTGGCTGGGAATGTTGAGTCATTAGAGTTGGATGTTGTGGTGCCTTTAACTGGCCCAGTGAATTCGGCATTCATTTCACATCGACTTGCTAGGGTTTTCTTTGTAGCAGGTGTTGATCTAGTCTATAAAACTTGAGCAAGCCAGAAAAAAGAAGTAACACATTTCCTTACTTCTTATCACTTCAGGCTGGTGATAAATTAAATTTCAGTCCTTAATGGGGCTTTCTATTTCCCCCCACAACAGTCAGGAGAGCGCCAACGTCCTGACAATGCCAACGCAGCAGGAACGCCCTTGATTCTGTTTCATGTTTGGGGCACAGATACCATCACTGAGGGTGGGTACCCCTCTGCATCTCCTAGGACAATAGTCCTCAACTGGTGGCAGTGCCATCCATACTGCAAAACATCCTACAATGCACAGGACGACCCCACCAGCCAAAGAATTCTCCTGCCCCAATGCCAGTGGTGCTGAGATTGAGAAACCCTGCCTTCAGAGATTCACAAGCCCCTATTTTCCCAGCCTCTGACTTCTGACCATCTTATACACCTGTGAAGACCTCTTTGCCTTCTGATACACCTCTGAAGACCTCTTTTCCTTTCTCTTCGAGTTGTTCTGACTGTAACTTCCCTCTCCCTTCTTGTTATCTTTTAAGGTACCTCACCCTTCAAAGAGTTTAGTTTTTCACCAGCCATAGAGATGAAATGTGACTGGTCTAAGCCAACTATGCCCCTACCACAGTACAAGACACTGGCCTTCCCAGCTTCTTCTGCAGCTAGGGATTACCATGTGACACAGTTCCGGCCAGTTAGATGTAAGGAGAAATGTGTTGCGACACATTCTCTTTCCTTCTGGGAAAGAGATTATCCAGAGGTGAGGTGTTTTGGAGAGGAGAGCTGGCTGGTGTCAGTGCCCATAGCCTCCCTGCTTGGAGCATCCTTGTGAAGATGTGATGTGTTGAGCTGTGGCAGCTATCTGGTGACCATGAGGTAAGTTAGGAGAATTTCAGAGCTTCTTGACCTTTTTGAGCCACTGGAATTAACCCTGGAATCATCTATCTCCAAGCGTCTTGTTAAGTAATTCACAAATGCCCTTCGAGTTTAGATTATATTTGATACACTTAGACAAGCAACTTATCCTCTGCCTTACTCTTGTGTAAGAAGGGGAGAATAAATATCATATTAAGTTGTTGTGGAGATTTAATGAGAAATAATATGTAAAACATTTGACTAAGTGCCTGGCATATATTCTATATTCAATGTATTAGAGATGCTTTTGTTACTGTCCCTATAAACTAAATTAATAAGGGATGATATTGTGAGTCTTACGGTATTTTTTATTGATTGATTGTTCACCCAATTATTCAACAAATATGTATTACAGGCTGCCATGCTAAGATACTGGAAATAATAGGAAATTATTTAAGAAGAACATAATGTTATCAACCAATGTTACCATAATAGATTTAATTTAAAAAATAAAAAGAACACAATTAGAAATCATAGCCAAGAAGTTGTTTGTTAGGTCTCATAAAAATTCTCTGTTATTTAAGTATTTTGCAAACTAGTTTTCTGCATTCTGTCCTTATATCTGTCATAGCCATTTACCATGTCCTGTACTATGGCATCATAGTACACTACCTATGCTATTATTGATTTATACTCTTTCTTTAAACCAACTTACTCTTTTTGGTTAAGTAGATTTAGTTTTGAAAAGAAACTATTTATCACTATGCTAAATGGAAAACCAATGTCACTTGGTTTTAGCCAAAATATAAATGCAATAGTAGACTCCCTAATATTATTAAATTAAAGCAAAACATTAATTTGTGTGCTACCTAAAGTCATCTTGCATACCACAGTTGTACCTATACTATACTTAGCTAATAATTGTTTGCTAGTGAAGAAATTTCCTAATGAAAAAATTTTTTTAAGTTTAAAAGTGCCTGAGATTCATAAATGCTGCAGTGAGTCCTGACATAGAATTAGACATAAATAATATGATTATTATGCCTAATGATTCCTCAGCAGTTCATCATAATTAGAAGAAAATTACTTTGAAATATAGCACGGCTTTCTAGTTAACAATATCTTCCTCTTCCTTATTAAGTTTATGAAACATTTCTTTCATAATCCCTGAGATATTTTACCATGAACGCAGGAATCCAACGACACCTTCCAACAGTGATTTTGCTCTTCATTCAGCATTCAGATTTACTTAAATTTTGCAGGTTATGGACCTTCTGAAAAATCTGTTACCCAACCAGCCTGTTTATATCAATGTTATACACTGTTTTTTGTTTTTTTTTTTTTAACTTATTCTGGAAAACTCTTTTAAAAAATTTTTTTGTTTTAATTTTAATTTTTAATTTATTGTGTTGACATGATTTCAAGTGTCCACTCAACATAACAGCCTCTACCGACTGCATCATGCCCACCATACAATCAGCAAAGTCTCTTTCCACCCGTGTTTCACCCTCTTTACCCCCTCCTCTTACCTGCACCCCCTTTTCCCTCTGGAAATTGCTGTCCTGTTGTCTGTATCTCTGTGTTATGTATATATAATTTGGCCCATCCCTTCACCTTCTCTGATCCCGTCCCCTCGTCCCCCTTCCCTCTGACTGCTGTCCCTCTGCTCCCTGTGACCTCGCCTCTGCCTCTATTCTGTTCCTCAGTTCACCTTGTTCATTAGAGTCCACATATAAGTGAGATCATATGATATTTGTCTTACTCTGCCTGGCTTATTTCACTTAGCATAATAATCTCCAGATCCATCCACGCCATCACAGAAGGTAAGATTTCCTTCTTTTTTGTGGCCATCTAGTATTCCATTGTGTATATATACCACAGCTTTTTTATCCATCCATCCACTGATGGACTCTTGGGCTGTTTCCAGATCTTGGCTATTGTAAACAATGCTGCAATGAACATGGGGGTACATATTGTCTTCTTTTTTCTTATATGACAGAGAGAGAGAGACAGAGAGAGACAGAGAGAGGGATAGATAGGGTCAGACAGGGACGGAGAGAGATGAGAAGCATCAATTCTTCATTGCAGCTCCTTAGTTGTTCATTGATTGCTTTCTCATATGTGTCTTGACCAGGGGGCTACAGCAGAGCGAGTGACCCTTGTTCAAGCCAACGACCTTGGGCTCAAGCCAGTGGCCTTTGGGCTCAAGCCAGTGACCATGGGATCATGTCTATGTTCCCATGTTCAAGCCGGTGACCTTGGGGTTTTGAACCTGGGTCCTCTGCGTCCCAGTCTGACACTCTATCCACTGTGCCACCGCCTGGTCAGGCCACATTGTCTTTTGAATTACTGTTTTGGGATTCTTAGGATATATTCCTAGAAGTGGGATAGCTGGGTCATAAGGCAGTTCCATTTTTATTTTTTGAGGAAACGCCATACTGTTTTCCACAGTGGCTGCACAGACTGCATTCCCACCAGCAGGGCAGGAGGGTTCCCTTTTCTCCACACCATCGCCAGCACTTGTGTTTGTTGACTTGTTAATGAAAGCCATTCTGGCAGGTATCTCATTGTGGTTTTAATTTGTATTTCTCTAATGGTTATTAATGTTGAGCATTTATTCATATGCCTATTAGTCATCTGTATGTCCTCTTTGGAGAAGTGTTTATTTAGGTCTTTTGCCCATTTTTTTATTTTTTTTTATTTTTCTGAAGCTGGGGAGGCAGTCAGACAGACTCCCGCATGTGCCCAACCGGGATCCACCCGGAACGCCCACCAGGGGGCGATGCTCTGCCCATCTGGGGCATCGCTCTGTCGCGACCAGAGCCACTCTAGCGCCTGGGGCAGAGGCCAAGGAGCCATCCCCAGCGCCCGGGCCATCTTTTGCTCCAATGGAGCCTCGGCTGCGGAAGGGGAAGAAAGAGACAGAGAGGAAGGAGAGGGGGAGGGGTGGAGAAGCAGATGGGTGCCTCTCCTGTGTGCCCTGGCCAGGAATCGAACCCAGGACTTCCGCACACCAGGCCAACGCTCCACCACTGAGCCAACCGGCCAGGGCCCCTTTGCCCATTTTTTAATTGGATTGTTTACCTTCCTGGTGTTGAGTTTTGTAGGTCTTTATAAATTTTGGTTATGAACCCCTTATCAGACGTATCAGTAAACATGTTCTCCCATTGAGTGGGTTGTCTTTTTATGGATATTTTGTTAATGATATCTTTTGCTGTGCAAAAGATTTTTAGTTTGATATGGTCCCATTTGTTTATCCTGTCTTTTATTTCCCTTGCCCAGGGAGATATATTGTCAACAATCTTGCTATGAGAGGTGCCTGAGAGTCTATTGCCTATGTTTTCTTCTAGAATTTTTATTGTTTTGCAACTTACATTTAAGTCTTTTATCCATTTTGAGTTTATTTTTGTGAATGGTGTAAGTTGGTGGTCTAGTTTCATTTTTTTTTTTTTTTGCATGAACCCAGTTTTCCCAACACCATTTATTAAAGAGACTGTCTTTATTCCTTGTATACTCTTGCCTCCTTTGTCAAATATTAATTGACCATAAAGGTGTGGTTTTATCTCTGGGTTCTTTATTTTGTTCCATTGATTTGTATGCCTGTTCTTTTTTATTTATTTATTTTTATTTTTATTTTTCTGAAGTTGGAAACAAGGAGACAGTCAGACAGACTCCCGCATGCGCCCAATCAGGATCCACCCGCATGCCCTCCAGGGGGCAATGCTCTGCCCATTTGGGGCGTCTCTCTGTTGCAACCAGAGTCATTCTAGTGCCTGAGGCAGAGGCCATAGAGCAATCCTCAGTGCCCAGGCCAACTTTGCTCCAATGGAGCCTTGGCTGCGGGAGGGAAAGAAAGAGACAGAGAGGAAGGAGAGGGGGAGGGGTGGAGAAGCAGATGGGTGCTTCTCCTGTGTGCCCTGGCCGGGAATCAAACCCGGGACTCCTGCATACCAGGCTGATGCTCTACCACTGAGCCAACTGGCCAGGGCCTGTATGCCTGTTCTTATGCCAATACCAAGCTGTTTTGATTATAATGGCCTTGTAGTATAATTTAATATCAACATGTGTAATACCTTCCACTTTGGTCTTCATTTTCTTTTTTGGTTACATATTTGTGAAGTATGCCATTGGCATTTTAATAAGAATTACATTGAATCTGTAGATTGCATTTGGTAGTATGGACATTTTAATGATGTCAATTTTTCTTATCTATTAACATGGTATATGCTTCCACTTGTTTGTATCTTTCTTGACTTATTTCAATGTCTTATAATTTTCTGAGTACAAGTCTTTTGCCTCCTTGGTTAAATTTATTCCTAGGTACTTTATATTTTTGTTGTTGTTGCAACAGTGAATGAGACTGTTTCCCTAATTTCTCTTTCGGACAGTTCATTATTAGTATATAAACATGCCACTGATTTTTGGATATTAATTTTATAGCCCGCTGCTTGACCAGGCAGTGGTGCAGTAGATAGCGCCATTGGCCTGGGATGCTAAGGACCTAGGTTTGAAACCCCGAGGTCACCGATTTGAGCATGGGTTCATCTGGCTTGAGTGTGGACTCATCTGGCTTTTGAGTGCAGGATCACCAGCTTGAACATGGGATCACTGGCTTGAGCGTGGGATCATAGACATGACCTCATGGCTGCTGGCTTGAGCCCAAAGGCTGCTGGCTTGAAGCCCAAGGTCATTGGCTTGAGCAAGTGGTCACTGGCTTGGCTGGAGCCCTCCAGTCAAGGCACATATCAGAAAGCAATCAATGAACAACTAAGGTGCCACAACTATGAGTTGACTCTTCTCATCTCTCTCCCTTCTTTCTGTCTGTCTGTCTCTCGCTACAACAAAGAAAACAAGTTAGGATTTAAATTTTATGTTATATGTATTTTACCACAATTTTAGAAGATGAATGTAGAAGGGTACGTTGGGAAATTGCTGAACTCTTTGCCAATATGAGGAAGTGGTGGCATAAAGTCAAGGCACTTTGACTATTGGAGAAAATATGACTTAACTTTATGGTTACAGACAGAAACGTGTTGGTTACTGTATAAGAAAGAATCTTCCCTTTGCCCAGCTGGGGCCTGGGGAAGGTTTGGCGGAGAGTTAACGTCTGGAACTGCGTAGGCCAGAGCTGTCTTTTGCATGCTGACGTAGGTGTGATTATTCAGCAGTGGGCCAGTTGTTTCTTCAGTGCGTGGGGCAGCTGGAAAATTGAATTTCATTATGCTTTAATGTCAGAAAGCTCATTTCCTCATGGAGTCACGGCTGGGAGGCAACGTCTCCTCCAGAGAGAGAGGAAGACCCCCCCCCCCATTCATCCTTAACTGGCTTTTCGCACCCTGTATGGGTTTAAAAGATTTCCCTGAGATTTTGGGGTTTATCGCACTGTTACTGTAGCTCCCCAAATGTTCAGGCCCCCTTGAACTTGTTGCTGGATTATTGCAGTTGTTTCCCTGACTCTGCCTCCACCTCAAACCAAATGCATTCCTCACGATGCAGTCTGATTCTTCTTCCAAAAGTGCAACTTGGCTACTGTCACTCTCCATTGCCCTTTGAAAAAAGTCTGAGCTCAGTTCAACCCTTGAGGTTCTCCACAATATGATTCTAACCTACCCCTCTTATCATTTGCATCTGGCTGCTGGCAGGACATACACATAGCTCCACTTTCTTATTGTTGGCTTTTGACAGTGTCATTCCTTTCTCCTGGACACTTCTCTGTTGAGCTTAATTGCCACCTCCTGTAAAAAGACAGCCCCCAAGGAGCTGAATGCTGCCAACACCACAGGAGCAAACTCCACATGGTTCCTTCCCCAGGTGAACTTTCAGATAAGACTGCAGCCCAAACTGACACCTTGACTACAGCTTGTGACAAACCCCAAGCAGAGGACCCAGGGAGGCCATGCCTGGATCCCTTACCCAGAGAAAGTATGAGATAATAAATACATGTTGTTGTGAGCCTCTAACTTTTGGGGTAAGTTTTTCTTTTTTTTTCCTTTTTTGTATTTTTCCAAAGTGAGAAGCAGGGGGAGGCAGACGGACAGACTCTTGCATGCGCCCAACTGGGATCCACCCAGCAGGCCCACCAGGGGGTGATGCTCTGCCCATTTGGGGTATTGCTCTGTTGCAACCAGAGCCATTCTAGCGCCTGAGGCAGAGACTATGGAGCCATCCTCAGTGCCCGGGCCAACTTAGCTCCAATGGGCCTTGACTTTGACAGGGGAAGAGAGAGATAGAGAGAAAGGAGAGGGGGAAGGGTAGAGAAGCAGATGGGCGCTTCTCCTGTGTGCCCTGGCTGGGAATCGAACCCAGGACTTCCACATGCTGGGCTGATTGATGCTCTACCACTGAGCCAAACAGCCAGGGCTTGGGGTAAATTTTAAATGCAGAAATATAGAACTAATACAGAAACAGAGAGGCCTATGAAGAGACTAGTTTAAGGTTGCAAGCTGAGATTACAAACCTGATGTAATAATTCTCAGCTCAACTCTCTTTATGACCCCTTCTGTGTCTCTAGAGTCCGGATCACAGCAGATGTAAATGCTTGGTGATGGAGGAGTGTGGCCCCTTACAAGAAGGCAATAGGAAGCCACTGAAGTTTTAGTGGGTGAGGTGGGGTAACAGGAAAGTCCATGTCTTCCTGAGTCAAAGGTCTTGATTCCAGCAAATGAGGAGTCAGCCTGGGGCCGGAGATATCAGGGTCATGCTGGCAAGATCTCAGAACATTCTTAGGAGTTGTGGCGGATCAAAGGCAGGAAAATAAATGCCACCTTGGGGTCCTTCCCATCCTGGTTTTCTGAAGAGGCTGAGTGTTCAGAGGGAAGGCAAGGAGAAGTACAGGCTGACTCAGGAGCTGGCACTGTTTTCTGTGATGGTGACAGGGACACAGGGGTAATGTCTGAGCTGGGACGGTCTCTGCAGCACAGCAGGCTCGGTCGTGACACACAGTCCACTCTTCTGCACAAGCAGCATTCTGTGACCACCTGTGGCCGCAAGTGACAGCCGCTTGGTGGCTGACGTCTTTCACTTCCTTGTGACAATAATGGAGGAAAATGGCTTTCTGGATTCAGTCCCAAACTGATCATTAAAGAAACATTTTTATCGCCAGCAAGGGCAGAAATATATCTACCAGTGGCCTTCTAGAAAAAGGGAAAAAATAGCAAAAATAGCCTTTCTGTCTTCAATCTCTTTCTCTTTATATGGAAATAGCCGAAGGTCTGCAGACAGCCTCAGCTCTATTTCTCCTCTATATTTCTGCCATGAGTATGCAAATGACACATTTCACAACTCAGTTGTGGTTCAGATTCACGTTTCTGTAGGGACCGGGTGGTCCCATCAGTTCTCTCCATCTTGTTGGCTTCCTAGAGCCATTACATTACCTGAATGACCAGCTTTCCTCCCAGGAACATGAGTGTTGCCTTGTTTGTTTTCCACGAGGGTCAATATTAATTGAATGTGTATGATGGGGGCCCAGGATCCGGGGTTTGTGGAATCCATGTTTGGGGATGAAGAACACTATAGACTGGTTTGTATTTGTCTTGGGATGTTTGAAATGAAAACTCCAACTTGGTGCACACGTGCGTGCGTGTGTCTGAGATTTGGTTTTTGTTTTGTGCTTACAGATGTGATTCTGGCTGGAGACTAAGAGGTGGGATGTGAGAGAAAGAGCACTATAGCGGAGGTCTGGACAATCTGGTCTGAAGCTGTCAGATAGACGTTCCGCTGGTGCTCTCAGTTTCCCTAAATGTGACATGAGCAGCCAGGGTCTGTAGCCCTTTCCAGCTCTTACAGTTGTGTTGGTCCCACTGCCTGTGGGCTGTGTGCCTCTGGATAAGTGGGCTCACCTTGCAGCCTTGTGTCATCCTCTGTAAAATGGGGTTCATAACCATCCCCGCATCGTAGGACAGATGTGAGGGTTCCACTTGACAAGGCTCGTCAACTTTAACAGGGTTACAGGTTCATGGTGGAAGCTCAACGAATAGCAGCCATGATGCTGGTGGTAGGGGGAGACTCTGCCTCTTAGCTGAGCTCCCCAAAGACAGAGCCTGGGACCTGGGATTTAGTGAGGGTGTGTGTTGGGGGAGAGTCAGAGGGAAGGAGCAAGACGCGGCAGGTGAAGAGCTGAGTAAGGCTGTGGTCCCAGCCGGAGGTCAGCTTCAGCCTGATTCCACGGAGCACCGGTGACGTGCACAGAGGCGGCTTGCTGGGGCAAAGGGCCTGCCTTTGTGAGCCTGTGTCCCCTAGTCATGGCTCAGGGCCACCTTCTGGAGTGCAGGGGGGGCTCCCTGGCGGAAAAAGGCAATTCTCTGAAGAAGGGGGATACTAGGAGCTGGTCGAGCCAACCCTTACCCATTCACACTAGGTCAGGGGGGGTACGTCTAGTAAAGGGGGTCTGGGTGGACACCGCAGGACCCCCTATACCTCTTCTTTATTCCTGGGCGGTTAGGGCATTGTGGTCCTTGCTGTTTCTATGCACAGCCTGTGGGATCATGACCTGTGATGGAGCCAGTGGATGGCATCTTGAAGACTCAGTCCCCCCCCCCCCCCCAGGTGGTATCACTTACCTGGAGTGGATGTTTTTTCCTTTCCACAGCCTGGCAGTACCGGGCAATGGAGGACAGGTGTCTCCACCTTCTGCACAGTCCTTCCTGCCCTTTGCTGGACAGGCAGCAGCCAGAGCCCCGCCCATGCGGAGGCCAGAGTGATGAGCTCCCAAGGCTGCAGGATGTGAGCGAACAGCGCTGTAAAAGCGCATTACCACAGAGGAGGAGGAGAGCTGTCACCAGGCAGTCCCAGGGAAGTGTGGGTCCTTGGCAGCTCATCAGAAGGCTTCCCAGGGGTGTGAATAGAATTCTTCTCTGCACTAGAGGTTGAGCAATTCCAATCCAAGAGATTTGCTGCAGTTCAGTTCTGTCCTTGCAGAGAAAGTGGATGGGTCCCCTTGTCTAGGAAAGCACTGCAGTGGGCTAGAGGACAGTGCCTCAGGGCTGTAGGGGGTGGGGAGAGAGCCCTTCCAATCAGGAGAGATGCGATGCTAAGAGAAGCTGTGTCTCCTAAGCTAAAGACCCAAACAAGATGCAAATCAGAGAGATTAGTCTGAGAGCAGCGATCCTTGTAATTGGGACATGGCGGGGTGGGGGAGTGATGTGGGGGACATGTGGCACTGTGGAGAAAATGTCAAGAATGAGAGTTATACATAAACTCATTTTTCTCTCCACCCAACCATCTATCCATTTGTTATCCTTCCATCCACCCATCCATTATCCATTCACCCACCCATCAATTCTTCACCATTAATTAAAAGATCTTTTTGGAGTAGTTAGCACATGGAAAAAATTCAAATAGAACAAAAGGATAATAGGTAAGGCTAAGACCATAACAGCTTGTTTTTTTTCCCAAGAGAGAAAGTTACTAGTTTCTTTCTGAAATGTTTTGTGCACACACAAGTGTATCTGTACACATAAATGGTAGCAAACTATATTCTGTGCCTTGATCTTTTACCACATCTTAAAGGCACAGGTGGCATTTATGTGCCAGCTTTGGCAAGTTTGGGGTGTGCCATGTATGTTTCAAGAACCAGGGCAAGTGCAGGGAGTCGCAGACACAGGCTTTGAAAAGTTCTGCCAAATGGGTTCACAGAAAGCAAACATCTGTAAAGGTGGTTAGATTTTAGAATTCGTCACTTTCCGTCTGAGTAAAGACAGCTGGAGTTTCATTCATCTGCATCACTTGGTTATAAATTGTTTTCTTTCCCATTTCTCCAATCCCCAGGATAAATTAATGGGGCATTTTTCACTGATGTTGCTGTGTAACTAGTTTTTCACCAGAGCCATTAACAACTTACCTGTTTTTATTCTACAATTTTCACACCTACTGATGAAAGAGGGCTCCCTTTGTCCGCATACATAATTGAATTTTCACACCCAATTGATCTTTCTCCCCAACTTTTATTTTGAAACATTTCAAATCTATAGAAAAGGTAAAAGAATAGTATCACAACCCTCCTTGTATTATTTTAGACTCATCAATGGTTGGCATTTGACATTTTGCCATTTCTTAAATTTTTTCTTAAACTATTTGAAAGTATTTTTGTAATTGTTAGGATCCTTCACCTCTAAATACTTTGGTCTGCATCTCCCCCAAACGAAGGCATTCTTCTCTGTAACCACAACACCAGTACCATGCTCCAACATTTAATATTTGATGTAATAACTTTGTCTAATGTGATGTCCACAGTCAAATTTTCCGAAGCATCTCATGATTCTTTGAAGCTGTTTTTCATTTTTTCTTCCTTGATCTAGGATCCAGTCAAGGATCACACGTGGCATTAAACTGTCATGCCTCTTCTTCGGGCCTTTTAATCTAGAATGTCCCTCCCATGCTCCCTCCCACAGCCTTTGTCCTTCCCAGGTCTCATGGCGGATTGACCTTTTTGAGAACCAGCCTGTTGTCCTTGAGGGTGTCTAATAGCTTGAATTTGTCTTGATTATTTCCTTATGAGTAGACTTGGGATCAACATTTTTGGCAAATGTAACGCACAGGCAATGTTTTTCACTTCTCATTGCATCACATTGGGAGGCACAAGACGCCAGTCCTGGTCCATTACTGGCAAGGCTACATTTGGACACGTGTTTAAGGTGATGTCTGCTACATTTCTCCACTGTAAGTGAACAGGTGAGGTTCTGTTGCTATTCTTTTCCCAACGACCTTTCTCTGATGGGTTTATCATCAACTGAGGATCTTTGCCTGAATCCGTTAGTATATTTGCAATTACAATCTTCTAATTCTGCCATTCATTCATGTCACTCAATTTATATTTACTGGCCATGTAAGGAATATCTTCAAGCCCTGTCCTCCCCTCTGCCCTCTGACTTCTGATTGTTCAAGCCAGGAAAATGGCAGCATTTTGTTTGTTTATCAGAATCTTAGCTGCCCATGTAGCACTGACTGTGTCCTGACCTCAGGTTACAAAGCCTAACATAACAAGTTAGGGAGCCAACCTCCGGACATGTTTTTCTTCCAGATGTCACCTCCTGTCTAGAGTCTGCCAGGTTTGGTTGACTCCCCAGTACCTTCGTATGGTTGTGTTCTCTGCTCCTGACTTTGCAGCTGTTACTTATGGGAGGGTCTGTCCCCTAGGAGCTCACTCAACAATAGCAGAGCTCTAATTAATGTTTAACATTTTTATTTCTATTTATTGATTTTGAGAGAGAGAGAGAGAGAGAGAGAGAAACACTGATTTGTTGTTCGACTCATGTATGCATTCATTGGTTGATTCTTTTTTTTTTGTATTTTTCCAAAGCTGGAAACGGGGAGGCAATCAGACAGACTCCTGCACGCGCTCGACCGGGATCCACCCTGCACACCCACCAGGGGGCGATGCTCTGCCCAACCAGAGCCACTCTAGTGCCTGGGGCAGAGGCCAAGGAGCCATCCCCAGTGCCCGGGCCATCTTTTGCTCCAATGGAGCCTCGGCTGCGGGAGGGGAAGAGAGAGACAGAGAGGAAGGAGAGAGGGAGGGGTGGAGAAGCAGATGGGCGCCTCTCTTGTGTGCCCTGGCCGGGAATCGAACCCGGGACTCCGCACGCCAGGCCGACGCTCTACCACTGAGCCAACCGGCCAGGGCCCATTGGTTGATTCTTTTATGTGTCCTGACCAGGGATAGAACCTGCGACCTTGGTGTATTGGAATGATGCTCTGGGGCCCAGTGATTTTCAACCTTTTTTTTTCATGGCACAAACACACACTAATTACTAAGGTCATTGCCCCTGACTAAATACAACCATTTTCATCTCATGGCACAAATAAATTAGTTACTAAAGAAGAAGAGGTCAGGGCTCCTTTTTCTTTAGTAATTAGTTTATGAGTGCGTGAGAAACAAAGGTTGAAAATCACTCAACTGAGCTACTTGGCCAGGGACTCTGATTAATCTTTTAAAACCACGTTCCGCTGTTCCCTCTTTGACAAGAACTGTCTGTGTTCTTGGTCAGGACGCGTGGTGAGTACCTCAGAACCCTTGCAGTTCAGGTTGCTGCCCGGTCATCTGCGATACTTTCAATGTGGGGGCGGACCCAACCAGAGTCTTTCTATAACTGGGGAAAATGAACATATGAATGCACTGTTTGAAAATAAAGATAATATTTAAAAGAAGAACAAGCATGTCTAATTATTTCTAACAATCAGTATTTGCATCTTACTCAGAGGAGGTGAGCAATTAAAAAGAACGAGCAATTAAGAGTGTGTTCTAAAGAAAGACAAACCCTGAAATACATTAATATCATCTTATCTGGCATTCATTTTTATTTGTGGTTGCTAAAATTAATCCTGATTTATCTTATTTGGCTTGAAGGAGTTCCCTTTTACCTACCTGCAACCTAGCATGAGGCTTGTTCTCGCACGTTTCCTAGCAACTGGGTTAATGATTGCAGTCTTTTTTTTTTTTTTTTGTATTCTGGTATGCTATTTTTAAGAACCAAAATACTTCTTAAAAAGTTATACTGTTATTTTCATATTTTAAGAAGTCTGAAAGTTGAATCCTTTACATCTTGAGACATTCCAAGGGAGGTTTATGCTGCATTAAAAATTCTAATTGAACCAAAGATTACTTGTTCGGAAGACATCTCTCTCACCTGCGCTATCCCCAAGAGACGAAAAAAATTTATATGTGACAAAGCGAAGCTTGTGTTACAAAGAGAGTGCTAATAAAAATTCCATGTAAGTGGGACAGGAACATGGCAGTTTTGAGACAGCTACTGGTGACTCAGCAACAGCCGCCGATACAACCGGTCCTATGATCCCATATGATGGAATGGGAGAATTCGGAGCTGGACTGGTAACAATTCCTTTAAAACAAAAACTCCAGGCTCCTGTCAATAATAAATTATACTCTGCACAAAGAAATAAGTTATTCCAAAAGATCTCAGAGTTATGTGAATATGAGGGTGTCAGAGACCAATATTTGGAAGGCTAACTCCTCTCTGTTCCTCTGATGAGTATGGGACACAAACGTTTTTTAACAGCTGAAAAATTTTGCAACAAAATGCTTGAGACTCAATCATGATATCATTGACATATATTTTTACTTTTAATGAGTGCATTCGAAGAATCAAATCATATTGTGTTTAAAATTTTCCCAGTTATTAAAAATTCTTTTTAGCCTGACCAGGTGGTGGCGCAGTGGATAGAGCGTCGGACTGGGATGCGGAAGGACCCAGGTTCGAGACCCCGAGGTCGCCAGCTTGAGCGCGGGCTCATCTGGCTTGAGCAAAGAGCTCACCAGCTTGGACCCAAGGTCGCTGGCTCCAGCAGGGGGTTACTTGGTCTGCTGAAGGCCCACGGTCAAGGCACATGTGAGAAAGCAATCAATGAACAACTAAGAAGTCGCAAGGCGCAACGAGAAACTGATGATTGATGCTTCTCATCTCTCTCCGTTCCTGTCTGTCTGTCCCTGACTATCTCTGCCTCTGTAAAAAAAAAAAAAAAAAAAAAAAAAAATTCTTTTTACTATAAATCAATGTTGAATTTATTTTTGTAATGCATTATTAAATTTTATCTACTAATAATTTCTAGTAAATATAGAATAGGTACCACTTCTATTTTATTTTATTTTATTTTTAAGTTGTAGCACTTCTATTTTATATGCTCATTATAGTGCTTATCTTTCTGTGATGTTTACAAATTTATATATTCAAAATATATTGAATGGTTGCTTTTGGTGCTTTAAAATAATTTTATTAATTTCATATACTTTTTGATACAATAGTGGTGCTAAATACAAAATGCCAACATAGTCATTTTCCTCTGGTCCCTGGACTCACTTACCCGGCACAAGTAATGTATCTGCTGTCTGTGTTAAATCCCTAACGGAAGATTCTTATCTGTGCTCTGTTAATCCTAGGGCGATGTCAGGGGCCAGTGTGCACCAATCCTGGTCATAAGAGGGAGCCTGGTGAATGAGAAAGAGAATGAATTCAGGTGTTAAACAGAATGCAAACCTGAGTTTATATCCAAGTCAAAGAATTCACTTCTCTGACCCTCAGTTCCCACGTCTGTAAAAGAAGAATAATGTTGTTGATTTTGTGGGGTTATTGTGTTTATTAAATGAGAATGTATACTAACATGGCTGCCCCCTGCTGACAGTCACCCTGTTAATTCTATTCTCTCTCCCCCTCCTTATAAGAGGCTTTTCTCTGCTAGATGGGACCTGTTGACAGAAAAGGCGTCAGAGTGGGGTGTAATAGGTCTGATGACACATGGCTCCATTGGGTGGATGCAAGGGTCTTTGACAGCCCAGAGCAGACCTCACTCCAGTGAGGCCGGGAGAGGGGAAACCGGCACAGGAAAACCCAAGTGAGGAGTCAGGAGACAAAAAGCAGCTGCCCAGAGTCACACTGGATTTTAATGCCTTCCTCCTCTGATGCGTCTCAACTGGAAGAGTAGATTGTAACAGTGGAAACTGCAATGTGGAAACCTCTTCATTTGTTTTTGGAGGCACTGTGAGGCCACCCACAGGAGCCAATGGGGCTTGTGAGTAGGTATTTGTTTTGAAGAAGGTTTGGAAGGAGTGGCTGGGAGGGGATGGGGAGGTTGAGATTCTGCTGTTGCTTTGGAACTGAGTTACACCTTACAAGTGGCCTCAGGAAACCCCAGTTAACTGTTCCCCAGTGCTACCACAACACATGGGCCATCTCCTTCCTCGTTAAATAATTCTGAGGTCAACGAGCTTAGCAGCCAAGAGAGGAGTGTGTGTGGGTCATTATTTGCAGTGATTCCAAGTTTACCTGATATTTTGCAAACATTGGTCTGTGTATGTGATTCTATGACATAAATCTAATTGGTTTGAAAATTTCAACCCACAAACCTCATCTCTTTTAGATGCCGCCTAGACTATGATGAGCCCTCTGTAGGGCAGCGTGTATCACTTTACCAAGTTAGTTTTTAAAATACTGGTGACATTGTTTATTAAACTCAAGCTTTGTGCGAGGGCTGGCTAAACTGACTCATCCACAGGGTAGAGATGTGTGCTACAAAGTTGCCACCCCCTCCCCCCATTGTCCACATCTATCTGCTCCACCCTGTTGTGAACTGAAACTTGGACCTCCTCATCTTTGTCCCCTGACCATAAGCACAATGCTGGGCACGTAGTGGGTCTGGTGTACCTTGTATTCAAGGTCCCTGAAAGCTTGATGATGTTCAGATGTGCTGATTCCCGTGGACAGTTGTCCGTTTGTTCAAATTAGGACTCAAGTCAATAGTATTTGTTGAGTTCCGCTGCTGGTGGTGGGCTGTTCCCAATCCTAGGGGGCTGCTGTCCCTGCCCACTAGCAGAGGTCTTGCTGGTCAGGTGATGCTGATATTTGGAATGGGCCAGTTGTTCCTCAGGACTCAGACTGAACCTTCCTCACTCCCCAGCAAAGTCTTCTTTCCTTGTCACTTGAGTCCCAACAGCTGGGGTTAGAAAGAGACCTAGGGGCCTGACTTGTGGTGGCGCAGTGGATTCAGCATCGACTTGGAACGCTGAGGTTGCTGGTTCAAAACCCTAGGCTTGCCTGGTCAAGGCACATATGGGAGGGAGTTGATGCTTTCTACTCCTCCCCCCTTCTCTCTCTCTCTCTCTCTCTCTCTCTGTCTCCTCTAAAATAAATAAATTAAAAAAGAAAGAAAGAAAGAGACCTAGGAAGTCAGGTGGTCAGTGGTTCATGATCTCTTTTGGAACACAGGTCCTTCTGAGAACCTGACAAAAGACCTCTTCCCAGCACTCAGTAAAGGGCAACTGCGGTTGTAGTACTTGTATGAGTTGAGGTTCCTGTGGTATTGGTTTTCCGAATGAATGTGGCAGGAGACGGGTGATGGGCACAGATGCAGAGATTCATCCACTCATCGAATACTTACTGAGTGTCGCCTGTGTGCCCGGCACTGTGCCAGCATTAGGGACACAACAGATGAAATTCCCCTTTCTCCTGGATCTGGCTTTCTAGTCTGTGAAATGATGGATAGATGACGATAGAGATGGAGACCCATGAATATGGGTGGATAAATGGAGACTGGCTTTCAGCTGCAAGCAAGAGAAAATATAGCCAAAAGTAGCTGAAATCCTAAAGTCACTCATTATTTCCTTCACAAGAAGGATGGATGGTCCCATGGTTTAGAATTCAATGATCACACCAAGGACCTGGTATTATTTTGTACTCTGGCTCTACCTCCCTCTGTGGAGTGGATTTTCATTCATCCATAGGTTTGTTGCTTTATGGTCACAGGATGGCTGCTGCAGCTCCGGGTATCACATCTGCCATGATTGTAATCCAAGGAGGAAAGCTGAAGAGGTAAACAAAAGCCTTCTTCTTCTGTGACGGTCCCTTTTATCAGGGAGAGAAATTTCTCCCAGAAGTCTCTCCCAGACTTACCTTTACAGTTTATTGGCTTGAAGCAGGCCAGGTTGGTCCTATGCTTAGCAGGGATCATTCATTGGCAAAGTGGAAAAGGATTATGGTGACTGGCTTAGATTGATGTTGCATTTCCCTCAGTGCTGAGCACATTGGTATCTGAACAAAATCAGGATTCAGTTACCAAGGAAGAAGGAGAAATGGTTATTGGGTAGGCAACCGATGGTGTCTGCCTCCCAGCTTTCTTGAGAATCTCTTGATAGAGAGAAATTAGAGGTGGAAGCAGCAGGGGCCAGTTTGGGATACTTGAGGGCTTAAAACTGTCTCATCAGGCTTCAAGTGGCACAGTTCAATATTGAGTCAAGAAGGAGACCATGGGCATAACCATGGAGCGGCAGGGGACGAGAATCTGCAGGTGCGCTTAAAAGGAAAACAGGAACAAGAAGCTAGCACCGAGGCCCCGCCAGTCCTGACCCCTGAGTATCCGGCATAAGCGCTGGAAAATACACCCAGAGACCCTTCTATTCAGGTGCCTGCTGGACTCCCCCTTGGACATCCACAGTGAGATGCATGGTATACAAAACCCAAAGCCTGAGCCAGGACCCAGCTCCCCACCCCAGCTGCCCGCTCCTCCCCCACACTCCCCCTCTCAGTGCACACCATTCTCCAGGCATCTGAGAACAAAACCCTGGGCATCCTATACAATTTCCCCTCTTCCCCCTCCCAGATAGCAGTGTCTAGCAGACTCTTTCTCTTCTGTCTCAAGCAGGTCTATCCGCTGCTCTCCACCTCCAAGGCCATTACCCTTTCCACGCTGCGTGGATGACCGTGACGGTCTGTTACCCCATGCTTCCACTTCTGCTCCTACCCCCACCCCCACACACCAGAGTTCCACACTGTAGCTAGATGACCATCACACATGACCATGTCTAGCATCTCTCTTCTCTGCACTTAGAAGTCCTTCTGGCTGCCCATCGCCTTTAGGAATCGGATCCTGTCCTTGGTCCCAGACACCCTCTACCACTTGCCATGTGGTCTTTAGCCCCTCTCCCACCGATCTGCCCTTCTTTCCCCCTTAGTCTTTGAGCTTCAGCCTTCCTGCCCCCTTCTCTTCTGGGAGGGGCCCAGGTCTCTCTTGCCTCACCACTGGCCTTGACCATGATTTTCTTTTACCGTGGAACTCTCTTTCTCTCCTCCCCTCCTCCCTCCTCTTTCTCTGGCTATTGCTTATTCATTCTGTATATCCTAGCTCAAATAACACATCGTGGTGGTATTGCTGCTTCCCGGACGAGGGTGGGACCTCCTCCCAGGCTTTCCCGGCTCCCTGCACTTTTCCACGTGTCCCCACGTTCACTGATGACTTGTTGGAACGCTTGTCTTTTTTTTTTTTTTGTATTTTTCTGAAGCTGGAAACGGGGAGAGACAGTCAGACAGACTCCCGTATGCGCCCGACCGGGATCCACCCGGCATGCCCACCAGGGGCGACGCTCTGCCCCTCCGGGGCGTCGCTCTGCCGCGACAAGAGCCACTCTAGCGCCTGGGGCAAAGGCCAAGGAGCCATCCCCAGCGCCTGGGCCATCTTTGCTCCAGTGGAGCCTTGGCTGCAGGAGGGGAAGAGAGAGACAGAGAGGAAGGAGGGGGGGGTGGAGAAGCAAATGGGCACTTCTCCTATGTGCCCTGGCCAGGAATAGAACCCGGGTCCCCCGCACGCCAGGTCGACGCTCTACCGCTGAGCCAACCAGCCAGGGCCACGCTTGTCTGTTTTGCTAGACTCTAGTGGCTAGACTGTGGCTTCTTGGCTCAGTGCTGGTCTTTCTGATTCTCTGACCTCAGGATCTAGCCCGGTGCCTGGCACATGGTGGGGGCTCAGTAAACATAGAGAGAAAGAATGAATGAACACTCGCAAAGCCTCATGGAAACGCAGAGGGAGCAGCTAACTCTGGCAGGTGCAGGAAAGTTTCACACAGGGCCATTGATGTCAGGTGAGTAGGAATTTGCCAGATGGAGGAGGAGGGTGAGACATTACAGGCAGAGTGAAGGGCAGGTGCAAATGCATGAAGGTGGGAAACTGAACAGTGTGTTTGCTGAGTAATTTAGGTAGCAGGTCTGGGGAAAGATGTTAGGGGGAGGGGCAGGCCTGCGTCCCCTTCCTCTCTCCGTTACTCCCCTTGGGCACAGAACTTCCCATCAAAGTCTTTCCCCAACCGTCTCTCCCTCCCTACTCTTCCCAAACAGAATCCCCACCCTGGCACTTCTGCTCAGACCTGTCTGTTAATGAGCCAAGAAAGTGAGCATGTGTGCGTGTGTTAAAATGAGTCAGCAGGCTGTCCAAGCAGAAGTCTCTAGACAGCCAGCCCTACTCAATGCCGTTGACGGAGTCAATTACAGCAGCCCCCGGGAAGGGCTGTTTAGCATCTTGAAAGAATTAACCAACCAGTGCATAATTATTGCAAATGAACCGCCTCTTAATTATATCCGTGTTTCCACTATACACCCTGGTGCGCTCCAGTCCCTGCCGTACAGGGCCCTGGGTTTATTCAGTCCCCTCTGCCACAGACTTCTCAGAGAGGACAGTGGCGTTACACTATCCTCGAACTCTCAACTTAAAGGCCATGTCTTTGCATGTAGACACTTGTGCCAGAGGTACAGGAAAAGAGCAAAGCTTTTTCAACAGCCTTTCTGTGCTCCCCTGGAGCTGTTTTCTGCCAGACACTTTCTATAGTTCTCACCTGCATAGTGGGAGGTGTTACCCCCTGTTTTACAGCTGGGGAAACTGAGGCTAGAAGAGAGTTGCCCAAGGTCATCTATTTGGTAAACTGCAGACTGGCGTTTGACCTAAGGTCTAGCTAGAATCCGCACCTGTGCCTGGCTCTGCAAGATCATGCCGCCTGTCCCCCAAGTCATCCCAACACATGCCTCTGGCCCTGCTCCACACCAGCGCCGTGCCAGCCGAGGGCACCGGTGCAAGTCAGCTCTTGTCTACGGCGTCTCCACTTCTTAAAGTCTCATTAGAGTTTGTCTCAAACCTCATTTCATGCCATGGCAGGATGATGCTTTGCCCAAGATTCCTGAGAAGACCCTGGAGGCTTTTGTTTCTGGCGCACTGGGTTGGTAAGCGCCCCCTCCGGCTGACTCTCTCCTGCTGTCCCTGTTCCTCATGGTGTCAACTTGGTGTCAACTCAGACGGAGCCGAACTGTCAGCCTATCTCTCCACCTCCCACAGAATAACCCTCACGCACACCAGGCGTTGTTGCAGGGAACGGGCTTTACAGAACAGTTTTGAAAAGATAAGATGGTGGCTTACGTGGCGAAAATTCCAACAATTTGCGATGGGGTATTAGGCATTCTGTTGTTGAATGTAAACTTTTTATTCAAGTGCATCAAGCAAGGAAGTCATAAATGCGTAGCTGAATGAATTTTCAGAAAGTCAACACAACCACGTAACCAATATCCAGACTGAGAAGCAGAACATTCTAGCACCCCATAAGCCCTCCAGAATGAACAATCCCATTCCAATTCTTCCCCCTCCGTGCACTTTGCATGCAGCTAATGCAGAGAGAATTTGCTGTGTGCTGAATGCTTTATATGTGTATCATCTCATTTAATCTTCCCATTTGCTTCCAAGAGAAAGGTACTTTTATTACCCTCATTTTACAGAGGAGGAAATTGAGACTTAAGTTAATTCACCCCAATTTTTTTCTGCAGGTAAATGGTGGAGTCAGGATTTGAACCTGGGGCTACTGACTCCAGTATCTTGATTCTTAACCTCCAGTCTGAGAAAGTAGCATGCACTTGATTCCTCCGTGTATGCTCCAAGCCCTCATTAAATACCAATTCCACTATCTAAAGGTGGGGTTGCATCATGGGCTTTGATGTCCAATACAGTGCAGTGCATTCAGAAGGCATTTAATAAAGGCTGGATGGTTGAATGACTAAACAAAATGCAGCTTAGAGAGAAAAGGCTGCCAACTATTTGCACACCTCTCCCTGGGAGGCAGTGGATTGCAAAGTATAGCAATCGTTTGGTCTTTGCTTCATAAACATTTCCTTGTCTTCTAATTTGTGATAAGAGGACAGGAAAAGAAATAAACAGAGTGATGAGGTGAAGAAAGGCTTCTTCTCCGTCCCTGTCAGGGGAGGCGTACAAGATGGATGGAGCGCGCTGCCATCCTCTCAAAGTTCATGCGGTTTTTACTGCAAAGTTGTTTCCCTTCCTGATTTATCATGCAATCTGGAAAATCAATTTTTTCTTCTCGAGACTGCAGAAGCATCTCCGTGTTTCAAAACACATTTGTGCCCTTAAAACTAACATAGCCAGTCTTATTGCCTCTGGTATCTGTAAGCAGACCCATTCCGTGCTATTTTTAGGGTCATTTCCAGAAAAAATAATTTACTTTTCATTGTAGAGTCTGTCAAGCTAAGTGGAGTTATTTTCTTCGTGGAGCTGGACGAGTAAATCCAGTCCTAAAATATGGGGATTTAAAACATTTCCTGCAGAGATGGGGCTCATCGCTGGGTTTATCCTGATGTAAATAAAAGGAGCTACCAGAAGGTCTGCGTGTCCAGTGTGCTTTGTTATCATCTATCAGTTCTGTTTTCTTAAGTAGTCATGTATGTTTGCAATAATAAAAAAAATAGTTCTATCAGCTGCCTTTGGGTGCTAAAAAGAGCTCCTCTGTTCCTAAGGTCGAAAGCTAAGAGCTTAGACTTTGGAGATGGCTGGATCGGCTTCAAATTTGGGTTGGCTCTTTAACCTCTCTGGCTTCGGTTTCCTGATCTGAAAAGCCAGGAGAACGGTAGTACCTCCCCGTCAGGTTCTGTTAGGGGTCAGGCAAGATAAGACATCAGTATCAGAGCCCTGGCCGGTTGGCTCAGTGGTAGAGCGTCGGCCTGGCGTGCAGAAGTCCCGGGTTCGATTCCCGGCCAGGGCACACAGGAGAAGCGCCCATCTGCTTCTCCATCCCTCCCCCTCTCCTTCCTCTCTGTCTCTATCTTCCCCTCCCACAACGAGGCTCCATTGGAGCAAAGATGGCCCGGGTGCTGGGGATGGCTCCTTGGCCTCTGCCCCAGGCGCTAGAGTGGCTCCGGTCGCAACAGAGCGACGCCCCGGAGGGGCAGAGCATCGCCCCCTGGTGGGCAGAGCATCACCCCTGGTGGGCCTGCCGGGTGGATCCCGGTTGGGCGCATGCGGGAGTCTGTCTGTCTCTCCCCGTTTCCAGCTTCAGAAAAATACAAAAAAAAAAAAAAAAAAAAAAAAAGACATCAGTATCAGGGTAGATGTTTCCATCAGGCGCGGAAGGCATAGGGTCTAGGACCCATGAATCTTTTCAGGACTTACACATTTCCATTTTAATTTTTTTAAATCAGAAGAAAGATACATACATGATAATGACAAATACATAATAATAAATCTAGTCTCGATTATAGTTGTCTTTATGTCAACACAGTTTTAAAATACAATTTTTTAATACTGTTTTTAGAGGAAGGAGCCCACGAAGGCGTAAGTGCCCAGGATCCATAAAAGTCACAATGCAGCCCTGGCCTGTGTCAGTTGAGATTAGATTACACAATAACAGCAGCTTCAACAAATGGAAGTATGATATATATTTCTTTTGCATAAAGAAAGTCCAGAAGTCAGCAATCTGAGGCTGGTTTGGCAACTCCTTTGTCTTCAAGGCCCTGGATTTCTATTTTTCTGTAGCATTTCTCTCAAGTTTGTCTCATGGTCCAAAATAGCTGCTGGAGCTTTAGCCACCATGTCTGCATTCCAAGCACCAAGTAGGAAGAAAGGGAAAAGGGCCAAAAGGAGCCCACTTCTCAACTGGGACAGCTCCCTTTAAAGAATTATCTAAAAATTTTTGCACAACATTGAACTTGTAGTCACAAGGCCATAGCTCAGCTACAAAGGAGGGGAGGGGGCTGAAAATGTCAGGTTTGGATTGGGTGCATTGGCTTTCCAGATAAAAGGTAGGCTTATACCAAAGAAGGGAAGAATCAGGCTGGAGCACACAACTCAGAAGGGGACAGTAGCTCTCTCCGTGGGGATCACCTTGATCAAGAGGGAGACAGGAGAGAGCTGGGCAGGCAGATCCTCCCCTGCCAGGTCCCTCACCCTTGGAGTGGTGCTTCATCCAGGTCTGATGGGGTGGGGCATCTCTGCAGGTGGGCTCTGATCAAGGGACAGTGTCGAAAAGGAAGGGGTGGTTCCCTCACTCCATCAGGTCTTTGCTCTGGTATGTACCCCCCTTAGAGAAGCCACTCCTGACCACCAGTTCTAGTATCAAACCTCCTTTCCCTTTCCTCCACTCCTCACTCATCCTGTGCTGTTTCCTTTCCCACACCTCTCACTGCCGGTAGGGATGCTCATTTATTGTCTGTCGCCCCTGTTAGAATGTGAGCTGTACGGAGGCGGGGCTCTTACCTGTTCTGCTCAGCGCAGCGTCCTGCCTTCAGCATTTTGTGCCTGGTATGTGGCGGGGAGTCACACGTGTTGAATTAATGATATCAGTCACTGAGAGACTGGACTAACATGGGCTCTGGTCATTGTCCCATGTTCTCCTCCTGTTTTCTTCTATACTTTTCAGCTCTCTGGCTTCATGAATTGTCTCAAGGTGTTGTTGAGAACCCACTAGGTGCCAGGTGCTGTTCTGGGCGCAGTAGACAAAAATCCCTGCTCTTACGGAGCGTATCTTCTCATGGGGGAGGGAGGAAATAAAGGTGTCAGCTGATGACATGTGGTATGGAGAAAACCAAAGCAGGGAGGGGACGGGACTCAGTTCTGCGAGAGGGGTATCGAAGAGCCAGCCATGTGGACATCTAGAAGAAAAATGATCCAGGCAGAGGGTACAGAAAGGGCAAAGGCCCTGAGGCAGGAGCCTGCCTGACTTTCTGAATAACAGTCGTGGGGTTGAGGTGACTGGCGGAGGGAATGGAGATGATAGGGAGGGTGCCTGCCTGCCACGGTCAGAACTCCGATTTACAGTCTGAAGGCTGTGGGAAACCACTGAAGAGAATGGGGCAGAGGAGAGGCAGGATGAGAGTGTGGGGCAGAGGAGGGGCAGGACTTGACCTTCGTTTTCAAAGGATCCCTCTGGCTGTGTGTTGAGGGTTAAAGGCACAGGATCCAGGCGGAGGCAGGAGACCAGTGAGGAGCCGACTGCCTTGTGAAGAAGGTTAATTGTCTTTGTCAACCTGCCTGGGCCCGGGGATGCCAAGACAGCTGGCAAACATTTCTGAGCATGTCTGTGAGGGTGTCCCAGGACAAGAGTAGCCTTTGAATGGGCAGACTGAGAAAGAAGGCCACCCTCTCCAAAGCAGGTTGGCGTCAGTCAGCCCTTCTGACGAGGGCCTAAAGAGAACAAAAAGGCAGGGAAGGGCGAGTTCGCTCTCTCTGCTTGAGCAGGGACTTCCGTCTTCTGCCCTTGGACAACAATGCTCCTGGTTCTTGGCCCTTCGGACTTGAACCAGGACTTACTCCATTCCTGCGCCCTTCTCCCTGGTTGTTGGACCTTCAGATTGGATTAGAACCACACCTCCAGCATCGCTGGGCCTACAGATCTCAGCCTCCATAACCCAGCGAGCTTCTCCTTCACACTAAGTCTCTTTCTGTAGGTGTCCTGCTGCTTCTGTTTCTCTGGAGCACCTGACTAACACAGAGGGAGATGGGGGAAGTGTCAGTTTAGCTGGACATGACACTTTTCCCCTTCACCTGGCAATCAATCAGGCTTCTATTAGAGGTATGTTTATGTTAACCTCACTTGTGGACAAGGGTCAACTTCTGCAATTCTCAGTGGATGTGGAGGTGGGGGTTTCAGCTGGCAGGCTCCAAGGTAAATTTAGCCTACAGAAAAATTGTTACAAGTCTTTGAACGTCCTTTATAGGAGTGTGCTGCAGTCTGGCTCTGCCCCAGGCCCCACTGCTCCCTATTGCATTCCACATGCTGCTCATTTCACTCATTTACATGATCTATCCAGTGTCTGAAGAAGACACATGAGGTCCATGTGAAGTGGTCCTGTCAACTCTAGCCTATACCTGCTGAGATTCGCATCCTGCAGGTTTTTTGTTAACCCCATTTGACAGATGGGGGTAAATAAGTGATTTAGAACAAGAAAGTGACTAACCCAAGGTCATGTGGTTCTTAGTGGGTAATTAGGACTCTCCACCCCAATTGACTGGCTTTGTAGTTGGTGAAAGCGAGGAGAGAATTCTCTTCCTTCATCAGACAGATGTCATTTTCGAGTGTCTGCAGAAACTGTCCCACTGTCCCACGTACTGAGGTATTCAGAAGTCCAAAGGTGTTTTGCCCTCTGTGGGTTTCCAGGAAAAGAAAAGAAAAAAAACAAACCAGACACTCAGCAGTCATTTACCTTTTTTCCCAATCTGTTCCTATAGCAACCCAAATAGGGTTTGGGTAGCTAGAAAAGCATTCGTTTCTATAGAAACAATTTGTTCTATAAGAGAAAAAGTTTACTTGGTAGCATATGAAATCTAATATTAGGATTTTGGTTTTGTTGGTGGATTTTTTTTTTGTCAGCCAAAAGCATATTTCCCAAACCACCTACAGACGTATGTTGCATCTTGCAGCTGAAATTCTCATCTCATAGTGGGTTCTCATATGAGTTTCCAATGGGCGTACAGCATCTCAGTCCCTTGGGATCTTAACTAAGAATATAAAATTTAAAAAAATTTTAGACTGCTCACATGCTCAGATACAAGAGGCTAGACTAGATGATCTCTTGAGACTTTTTGGGTATAGAAATTTGCTATTGCTCTTGACTTTCTTGTGAAAGTCCTGAGTATTTATTTTTAAATTTATTTTATTTTATTTTTAATTAAAAGCAGGTCTGTGGTTTTAGTTGAAAAGTGAAAGAACTCTAACTCAAAACTGGTTAAGTAAAAAATGAAAGGCTGAGGGGAGGATATATTGGTTCTCATAGTTTAGAAGTCGGGAGGTTTCAGGTACGGCTGGATCCAGGGTTCATTAAGGCCTGGTCGCTTCCCCTTGCTCAGCTGTGCCTCTCATTGTGTTGATGTGATTTTCAGTCAGGCTCTTCTCGTGAGGTTCCAGCAACTCCAACTAAGTGTCTTCGATAGTTCCTGGACTGACTTAGGTCAAATGCCTGCTTCTGAAACGATTACTGGGGATTTGAGGGGAATGAAATGAGCTGACCGGCCAAGCCTGGAACAGGTGTTTATCTTTGGGGTTAGAGGTGAGGTCAGCACCTCCCAGCCACTACAGACTGAGAAGAAAGTTTCTAGAGAAGGAAACTTGGAGGCAGAGCCAGAAAAAAAGGGGATGGATGTGATCCAGGAACCAGTCTGTCGCTCCTGTGACAGATTCCAAATTGCTGGAGTGGACCCATTTGACCATATTCTGGAATCAGAGGGCTGAATCATAAAAGCACCCTTCATGCCTGCCTGGGCAGGGAGAGAGCCAGTTAGGCGCTTCCTCTCCCAATCATTTCATTTTTCTAATTAACCTGCTACCAGCTCCACCTTTTTCAAACAAGGTGTTTTTTTTTTTGTTTTTTTTTCTGAAGGGAGTTGAAAAAAAAACAAACCCAGAATACATTTGCATGTTACCTAAAATATTCTAAACCTGTGTCTTATCTTAGTCACTGCACAGCCCTTTATTTTCAAGGCTGGGAGCTACATAATTACAGCCACCTTCAGCCTCACCAGTTTCTTCTTGAAAAGGTTATTGTCAACAGCGGGCAAAGATCATTTGGAAACACAACCTAGATCTGTTTCTCAATTGTCTTTCCATCCTAAAGTTTAACTATTTCTAGAAAATCACGTGTCCCCAGGAGCAGCACATAACCTCACATAGTGTTTTTTGGGAGAAAACTAGTCCCTGAGATGACTAAAAGTATGAGTTATTTCAGGCAGGAGGCTGGTGTGTGGCCAGTAATCTAAATGAATTGCATTTTCAGGGCTTAGGATTTTTAAAATTTGGTGAGCATTTTAGTTCAAAGTTAATTTCTGCTATCGGGGTTCTTTTGTTTTAAAACGGCCTTTCTTTTTTGGTTATTAGCTTGTAAAGTTGTTTAAAAGTTTAAAATATCTTTAGGATTTTTGTCCTTATTAATAAATGGGGCTAATAATTTCACGGGCATTACTTCCAACAAAGCTCTTGTATTTGAGGCAGGAAGCTAGCCTGTTGGGATCAGAAGGGAATCCTTTGAAACCTTTAATTTCATGGCAAGACGAAGCGTTTCTCATGAATGAATCCTTGGGTCTCAGCGGACATTCGAAAGGCCCTTCCAGATACAGAGCCTTGTGCTTCAGAAGAGAAAATCTTTTAAGTAGGGCTCACAAGTGAGGGATTTGAACCAGACTGTTTGTAGGAAGTGTGCTAGTGTGCGTGCGTGTGTGTGTGTGTGTGTACACACGTGTGTGCATAGGCAGGCATGCCTTGGAGGTGGGAGGAATTTGGTGGTTATGTGTCCTTTATGATACTGAGAATAAAGGCTGATGTTCAACTTAAATACTCAACATGGGGTCACCTCAGACACTGTGACAGCAGGGGAGATTCAGATGCACACAGAGAAGTACAGACCCAGTGCTAAGGGCAGCGCTTCCCAACCTTGAATGTACAGCCGCATCCCCTGGCATCCTGTCTACAGTGGGGCTAGGACTCTGCATTTGTAACAAACTCCCAAGTGCTGCTGGTCTCTGGACTACACTTTGAGGGTGGAGATAATAGGCTGCTTCATTTTGCCTCGACTGGGAAAGAGTCTGAAAATCATATTTTAGATTCTACCAGTCCTGAGCAGGGCTGGCTCTGGTATATTTGGGATCTTATGCCATACAAAGAAAAGACGTCCCATTCGAAGGGTAAGGCCCAAACACCATCTAAATCAGAGACACTAGATGATATCTTAGTTCTGGCAGAGGATTGGCTGCAAGTAGAGAAATAGAAAGAGGACAGATCAGCAATGATTCGGGCAAAACTCATCTTTCCCAGCAGGACTGGAAATGATGCCTGAAGTTCCTTCAGAATTTGTCAAGAATCTTTCTCGAGGAATACTATGGAGATTGTATTCCCGGAGTGACAGGTGAAGCTCAGTAGTGTCTTTGCTCATTTAGCTGAAGGTGGATTTCTCTTTTCCCTGCCCTGGGGGATGCTCTTATACCTGATTCTTCAGATAAGAAGCCATACAGAAGCATTTCATCAGAATTCTCAAGGAGGTGGTAGATTTGGAGGGAGAAAGGAGCAGGCATCAATCACTGAGCTTTCTGTAGAATCTCAAAGCAGGCAGCCTACATCAGGTAGCTACTGCTGCGTAATAAGCCACCCCAAAACTTAGTGGTTTTATATAACAACCTTTAATTATTTCTCACAAGATTATAATAGGTACATTGGGCAAGTGCTGATTTCAGCTGGGGCCACACTCACATGCCTGCGGTCAGCAGGTAAATTGGTTTGAGGCTGGTGGTCCAACATGGCCTTGGCTGGATGACTGGCTTCCTTCCATATACGACCTCTTTCCTCACAGTCTGGGCATGTTCTAAGGATACCGGCAATGATCCAGGAGAGAGCTGGTTCCCCAGCATGCCAGAGAACAAGTGGGCATACCCACATGCTTTTCAAACCCTGCTTGTATCACATTTGGCCAAAGCAAATCGTATGCTCAAACCTAGCATCAGAGCAGGAGGGACAACAGAGTTGGGGCAAAGGGTATAGATTCAGGGAGGCTCTTCATTGGGGCCATTGGTAAATTTCTACACAGCCTTGATTGAAAACTTGAGGTTGAGTGTATAAATCTCTGAGTATAGGGGGACTATTTCATTCATTCATTCATTCATCCATTCATTCATTCATAGAATATTTATTGTCTTTCTCTTATGCAAAGTATCAGGCTCTGTCAGACTTGACTTATAAGTCTCACTTACTTCAAGATCCACACCCACCTAAATTCCACCTCCATGTGGAAACTGAAAAGCTTTTGCTTACTCCTTAGGGAAGATATGGGGCCAGTGGAATCATATCTATGGAATGAGAGGGAGGCCCTCTTCCCAAAATCCATGGAGACAGCGACTGCCCATTGCCATGGAAATGTTGAGTAGCTTTAAACTGACCCTACCCGTCACCTATTCCAGGGACTGCTGCCTTTTAGAATAAAAGGGCCTGGTCAGAACTCAGACGGCCCGTAGTCTACTCAGGCCCTTGGATTCATCATTTCTTGAAGCCTGTTTTCATCATCATCAAAGCAAATAACCATTCTTATTTCACAGTTTTGTTTATTTGATTTTGATGGATTTAAAAGCATATTGCAAACACTAAAGTGTCATGAAGATGTAAGGATTTCTTATCATTATGTGTAGGAAGGAGGACCCAATGTTCCCTCCTAGTTTGGCAGTTAGTGATGTGCTGGCAAACTGTCTGTGGGCAGGGGGGAGTTGAGAGGGTGGGGAAGAGTCCAACTTTGTAACAATTGCAGATTTCCTTGGTGTAAATACCTCCTGGCTGATTTCACCATGGTTGCCAGCAATGATTTAATAACTGGCTCATAAAATTCTCGCATAGCAAATATCCAGAATTCCTGGGTATTTTAACAGTTTCCTTTCTCAGGCTAATGAAAGCTCAGGTGCACCTTGGCCCATCTCAGGTACCAGACTGCCGGGATTTGAACCAGCTCTGCCTCTTATTCTCTCTGTGATTTTATGCAAATGACTAAACCATATCTATTTTCTCGTTTGTGAAGTGGGGATACAATAGTATCTGCTCCCAAGGATTGAAGTAAAGGTTCATTTACATTACCCATCTAGTATGTACTCGGTAAATGTCAGCTACTGTTAACCATGCCACACCTTCTGGGCACCTAATGGTGCAAGGGTCTGGGAGAAACACTTTCACAGCAGGGTTACCCAGACCTGTCAGCTCAAAGTTGGCTCACCCCATTTCCTGCCCAGGTCCAGCCTAAATGTCCAGCCTCTTAGAAATTGTTCATTCAGGCGGTGGCGCAGTGGATAGCACGTCAGACTGGGACGCAGAGGACCCAGGTTTGAAACCCCAAGGTCACCAGCTTGAGTGAGGCGTTGCTGGCTTGAAACCCAAGGTTGCTGACTTGAGCCCAAGGGCACTGGCTTGAGCAAGGGGTCACCTGGTCTGCTGGAGCCCTCCAGGTCAATGAGAAAGCAATCAATGAACAATTAAGGTGCTGCAACAAAGAACTGATGCTTCTCATCTCTCTCCCTTCCTGTCTGTCTGTCCCTATCTGTCCCTCTCTTTATCTCTCTCTGTCTCTTGAAGAAGAAGAAGAAGAAGAAGGAGGAGGAGGAGGAGGAGGAGGAGGAGGAGGAGGAGGAGGAGGGGGAGGGGGAGGGGGAGGGGGAGGAGGAGGAGAAATTATTCATTCATCTCCTCCCACAGAGCTCAAAGTACTTTCCTAAGGTCAGGCTCCTTATAAACAGCAATATCTCATGGAGTCCCTACCGCAGCCCTAGAAGGGAAGGACACTTTTAATATTTCCATCCTACAGATGGGACAATTGAGGTTCAGAGAAGCTGAATAAGTCCCACAGCTACAAGTAAGGAGAGGCAGGATTTGAATCCAGAGTCCTGGGGTCTAAACCTCCTCCCAATTAAAAAAAAAAAAGCCCTTTTATTTAATTTCCTGATTTTCTCTTCTCTTCTCTTTCTCTCTCTCTCTCTCTCTCTTTTTAGTGAGGGGAGCACAGACAGGGACAGACAGGAAGGGAGAAAGGTGAGAAGCATCAATTCTTCATTGTGGCACCTTTGTTCATTGATTGCTTTCTCATATGTGCCTTGACCAGGGGGCTACAGCAGAGCCAGGGACCTCTTGCTCAAGCCAGTGATCCTGGGCTTCAAGCCAGTGTGACCTTTGGGCTCAAGCCAGCAACTAAGTAGTCATGTCCTTGATTCCACGCTCAAGCCAGCGACCTGGTACTCAAGCTGGTGAGCCTGCACTCAAGCCAGATGAGCCTGCACTCAAACCAGTGACCTCGGGGTTTCGAACCTGGGTCCTCAGCATCCCAGGCCATCACTCTATCCACCTGGCCACCTGATCAGGCTCTATTCTTCTTCTTCTCCCCCCCCTCCTCCTCCTCCTCCTCCTTCTTCTTCTTCATAGAGCAGGGGTCGGGAACCTATGGCTCGCTAGCCAGATGTGGCTCTTTTGATGGCTGCATCTGGCTCGCAGACAAATCTTTAATAAAAAAATAATAATAACATTAAAAATATAAAACATTCTTGGCCCTGGCCGGTTGGCTCAGTGGTAGAGCATTGGCCAGGGCACACAGGAGAAGCACCCATCTGCTTCTCCACCCCTCTCCCTCTCCTTCCTCTCTGTCTCTCTCTTCCCCTCCCGCAGCCAAGGCTCCATTGGAGCAAAGTTGGCCCGGGTGCTGATGATGGCTCTATGGCCTCTGCCTCAGGTGCTAGAATGGCTCTGGTTGCAACAGAGCAATGCCCCAGATGGGCAGAGCATCGCCCCCTGGTGGGCATGCCGGGTGGATCCCGGTCGGGCGCATGCGGGAATCTGTCAGACTGCCTCCCTGTTTCCAACTTCAGAAAAATACACACACACAAAATATATATATGTGTATATATATATATATATATATATATATAAAACATTCTCATGTATTACAATCTATTCATTTCCTACAGCTCATGTTCATGGTTGCAGGTGGCTAGAGTCAATCACAGCTGTCCTCCGGGACAACACCAAATTTTTATTGGATAATGTGTAATGTACACAGGTCATTGTATGGCTCTCATGGAATTACATTTTAAAATATGTGGCGTTCATATAATCTCTCAGCCAAAAAGATTCCCGACCCCTGAAATAGAGGCTTTATTGAAATTTAATTTACTTAAACAAAATTCACCTGTTAAAGTGTGCAACAGTATTTTTAATATAGTCATAGAGTTGGAAACCCATCCCTATGATCTAATTTTACAACCTTTCCATCGCCCTAAAAAGAAAACCTAGACCCCCCCCCCCCCTTCTTCTCTCCAAAGAAAACTGAGGCACTGGACATGTCTCTTGCTTCCCCAGAAACCACCTTCAGCTCAGCCACCTGGGCCCACAGTACTCGGGGTACTGGGTAGGAGACTCTTAAGCTGTAGTGTTTCGCTCACATTCATTGAACACCTTGTCTAGGTCCCAGAAAGCTACGCCTGATTCTATCCAGCTATTTATTCTGCTCTCTCTCCCAGTGTGAGGAGGCAATATTTAATTATTTACGGGGCCACAGGCTGTTTTCCTGTTATTGCCTTGTTCTTCCCCATCCGCCATTGTTCTTGAGTTTGGAAGAAAGCAGGCAAGGGGAGGGCGCTGGTACCTCCTTGCCGCCGGTGATTAGACGCCTCTTTTGTTAAATAAAGCCTGGCTCCGCCCTTACCCCCTTGCCTCCTTTCAGCTGCCCCTTCCCACTGTTGAATTTCTTCTGGTTCTAGGCACTGTGAATCAAGGAGCTGTGATTGGGGACCCCCTGGTATGCCAATCAAAAAAAAAATTAAAAATTAAATGGTGTTTTTTTCTAGACGAACCCAGAGGCAGCCGTTTGGTACTTAAAAAATCAGGCTGTGTTTAATCGCTGGGGAAAAATATGTATCAAATGCAGTTTGATCATAGTATTGTCTAAACAGCCCTTGAATTTGTAAACGACAGGTGGCAGGGGTATTTTTAGCTCCTGTTTTTTAGAAGCTGAGCGGTTTCCCCCCACCCTTCTCCGCATTACACTTCTCACGTGGTACTCTCCGGGTGGGTTCGCTTCACCTTCCTCGGGGCTCTTAAATATGCAAATCTCGTCGCGCTCCCTCACCTTCCCGAGTTCTTTTGTTCTGCGGTGGTGGGTGTACAGGGAAAAAGGTGGATGAGCCGAATAATTTATCGTTGGTTGTTTTTGAAGCCCGAGATTCTTCGACTTGTAAGCAATGCTTGTGGGTGTATTTGTGTTTCCTCGATGCTTGTTTTTTTTTAACCCTCCCCTCCTCCCCCGTGAATCTTGTTGGCATTCGGGAGGAAAGAATTTCAGCAACGTTTCAAATTGATCCCACAGTGAGGGAAAGACCCGGCAGTGGGGCCAACTCAAGACTCATAAAAGGTCTTGTGGGCCCCTCATTCCCGGGGCCCTTGGGTGTGATTTCTTGGGTTGTACATTCGGACGAAAAGGCCAGTGCTTGACCTTGTCCGCGAAACAAGACATTACTCTCCTTTGTGCGCCGCAGGAAGGAAAGAAGTCAATGAATTCTTATTAAATGAATACACTTCAGAATCAAAGCACTGCGCTGCTTCTTTTATCCTTATTGTAAATAGCCCGACTTCCCAATTACAATAGTGTTGTCAACCACATCGTTAGCAGAAATAATAATAGCTTACTATGCGGCAGGCTGCGCGGGTCCACGCGACTTACATGAACAAACTCTATCCTTCGATGACGACTGGGTGTCTAGTTTGACTTGAGGGGCAAGGCGATTCTTCCGGACAACCAATATCTTCAGACGCTGCTAAATATGCCCTAGGGGGAGACACCCACAGTTGAGAACCACTGGAGTGTTTGGGGGGGGGGCAAAGTAGCAGGAAAACAGTAGGGAAAAGAGAAAGAATATCAAAGAGAAAAGATATATAAGAATATAAAGAGGAAAGGAGAGGGAGAAAGGTTGGGCAGAATTGGGTTTGGAAGACCTCACCTTGATTTTTAGCATAAACACTGAATTGGTTAAGGGCACCCGAGCAAGTCTTTACCTTCCTCATGCCTTGCTTTTCTCATCTGTAAAATGGGCCTCTTCTGCACAAGATTAGTTGTAAAGAGCAAAGAAGTTGCCTGTGGCAAGAGTGTGGTGCAGACCCAAGTTATTCTGATTACTGCCACATGTGCTAAGGGCATGGAGACAGATCAATTGGCCTCTTTGTCATGGTCAGCCGGGCTAGGGAAAGAGGATGCTCTCACATTTGCTGTCCACCCATGAGAATGAGTGGGACAGCATTATAGCATTCTCACTTACGATCAGAGAATAATTTCATTGATCACATGCACGCTGGGACAAGGGGCAAGGCAGAGCACTGGTGGGGCCAGCCAGGGGAGAGAGAGTCCCGTGGAAGGGAAGATGCATTTGGGATTTCCAGGTCTAGGAGCCTCTGATTGCCCCTCCTCCCTCTGTTCTTTACTCTGCAGAATTCAGCCACAGGACCTTCTCGAGTAGCTTGGAAAATGCAGCACTGAAAATTATACTTGGCAAGTACTGCTCTCTGTCCACGCACTTAGGAAGACAAGAAACAGAATTTTTATTTATTTTCTTTAAGTCTATTTCAAGCCTGCCTCATTTGTTCTTGGGGCTCCCTGTACCACCATCCCACCCCGGAGAGAAAGGTTTAGGGGCCCAAAGCCCAGGTGAGGCCCTTGTGGTTATCTGTTAACATTTGGTCACTCTAGAGACACTAATTGTCCCAGCCAATGTCAGGTCTGCTGCTTCCTTCTCAGCCACTCTGGTCAGACTAAGACCCCGTGGCCATACCCTTCCAAAGGCATGACACCCTTCCACTTACCTGCAGCATGGCCAAGGGCCAGAGTCCTGATGGAAGGCTCCCAGTCTCAAGGAATGTCTTTTTGCCCTGGGGTTATCTCTTTCTCTCTTCTCTTGCATTCCTCAGGGGCATTCGTGTTCTCTCTCCTGGTTTTCCAGGTAACCTGGCTAAATCTCACCCACAAGCTATTTGTCCTTTAAAATCAAAGGCAGTAGGCCCTGGCCAGTTGGCTGAGTGTCAGCCCAGCGTGTGGAAGTCCAGATTCGATCCCAGGCCAGGGCACACAGGAGAAGCGCCCATCTGCTTCTCCAACCTCCCCCCTCTCTTTACTTTCCATCTCTCTCTCCTGTAGCCAAAGCTCCATTGGAGCAAAGTTGGCCTGGGCTCTGAGGTTGGCTCCATGACTTCTGCCTCAGGTGCTAGAATGGCTCTGGTTGCAACGGAGCAATGCCGCAGATGGGCAGAGCATTGCCCCCTGGTGGGCATGCCAGGTGGATCCCAGTTGGGCACATGTGGGAGTCTGTCTCTCTGCCTCCCTGCTTCTCACTTCAGAAAAATACAAAAAATCAAATCAAATCAAATCAAAGGCAGTGGTGAGAGTCTTTCCAAGACAATTCCAGCTTTCAGCCACCTGCCCATTCCCCCTCCCCCCCCTCTCCCCCAACCCAGACAAGCAAGCACAGAACAGGCCTTGCTCGAATGAGGTTCAAGAAAATGAATACACAGGGAGAAACCCAAACATTCAAACTTAAAAAAAAAATGGTCTCCTACATTTTATTTGTCATCTCCAGGCTACCTGGTCCACCTGGCCAAGGTCCCAAAGCATGCAGTGCCATCCAAGACTAGAGCCAGGAGATGGACAGTGCTGGCTGCCATTGGTGCTCAGTGCGCGTTTGCTGAGTGAGAGAATGAATGGGGCTCTTGCTAAATCAAAAGGGGCTGCAGCCTAGTCAGTCTTTCATATTCAATATCTCAAATCGAAACTCACCCAATGGGTGAGTGACTAAAAGGGATGATTTGGGCTTTGACATTCCCCCCCCAGCTGTCTTCTTCATGTCATTAAAAGTCATTTTTTGTTCCTCACTTGGCCGTTTGGTTCAAGTTGGGGAAGCTACCCAGCCACACCAAAGGACTTTCTCTTTTTTAATATAGCATTGGTACTCTGATATTTCCCCAACTCTTCGGCCCCCTCCATCTTCCTGGTTGTCAAGGAAACAGTTTCC